>NC_069781.1:67067623-67680123 GCF_027406575.1 Nycticebus coucang | reverse complement strand
GTAAACACATATCCCCACACCTGACTATTCAATATCCTCCTATTTCTCATTTTCCATTGTATTTTTCTTCCATCTGTTCTCAAAACATCAGCCATATTAATAACCACTTTAAAATCCTATACTCACATGTCACTGTTTTCTCAAATTTGACAATATCATCCCATTTTATGAATGATCACAGGAAACATGTTTGTAAACGATCACATATTATTATATAGATAATTTAGTTGGGGGCTGGTTATGGTAAGTGATCATAAATACTGTAAGCATGAAAATATTATACTAATATGGAATTTAGCAACTGGAGTATTAAAGAAAATTTAGAAGAGCCAAGATGTTAAACAAAAGCTTGGGCAGAATATTACAAAGGCATTTAGTTGCCACTGGATAAAATTAAATGAGTGATATGACATTTTATTTTAAAATATGAAAATTTAGGATACACAAGATATGATATATTTTTAATATTAGAAATCACTAATTGAATAAATAAATAAAATGTTAAATTTCAACTTCTAATATGTAAGAGAAAGTTCTTTTATAGTGTGAAATTCATTTATACTGTGCTCAAATAAAAATGCTTGCTGATCATTGGCTACAGAGCACCTTCTAATTTCTTAGAATTGACAGGACCATTTGAAGACATCAAACTCACATTTATAAATACCCGCTCAGCTTAGGCAGTTTTAACAAATCAATTATAGAAAACACTTTCAATTAAAATCAAATATAAGTCAGGCAATGGACTAGGATGTATAAATAAGGTACAACTTTGAAACTTGGCTGTCTTTGATTTAATTTCAAGAAAACATGTTTCTGAAGCTGTGTTTTGAGAATTTAGGTCTCATATACCCTCATTTAACTAATCCACTTATTCATTAATACTCTGTTCAATAAATTATCATTCTTAGCATAGAATGATATATTAAGTGTGTTCCTGTTATGTAAGACAGTAGATCTCAGTGTGAAGTTTCCTTGAAGGGAGAATTTATATTAAACACTTAGATCAAAAGAAACCACTTTAAATAAAATGATAGTTTGATGCTGAAAAGAACCTCCACAGTTAATCATGGCAAACAATAATATTTTAGAACTACAATGTAGAGGTTATGTAAATTTTAAAACATAATGCTTTCTTTAAATGGGGGGTGGTGGTGGCTAGAGATCATTTGCAGAATGAAGATACGGAACCAATGTTGAAGCATGAATATAAAGTTTCCAGTAAAGCAGAACAGTCTAAGGATAGGATAGGAAGCACTGTGTGCAACAGTGCCGAGCAAAATGAAATTTCGCTCTGAAGAGAAAACCACCTCTCATCTGTTACCAGCAGGTGCAAAATCCAAGTTATTCTGTATTTTATGTCTATTAATAAAATAAAAAATTCATCCAGATGAATGACTGCCAAGCAAATTTAAGATGCCACCAAGAGACATGAAAGTGAAAGAGACTCAAATGCAATTCACTTTATAAAATACACTTTTATTAGAGGGTCATTTTCAAGTTTCTAAAAGATTGAAAAAGTAAGGCACAGTTTTCCTATACCCATTATCTTTTTCAACAAGCTAAAAATAATAACATTTTCAATGTAACATCTTCCAAAGTTAACACTACATTCTCAATACAGTTTTTATACCACTATGAAACATTTGTCACAAATTAAAATGTTAACATTGATACAATAAACTAGCTTCAGATTTTATTCAACTTTCCCCACTATTTCCACTTTTTCTGCTCAGGTCCAGCTCCAGGATATCATACTGAATAGATCAGTTTGTTCCCAAATGTCATATGCTTTATTGATATATATTTAAAGTAAAAGGCTGAATCTGAACAAGTTTCTTAATAAAGCAATGATCAAAGTATATATAAATATAGTACCTGATAGAGTAAATATTATAAAGCTACACTAGAACCCCTGAATAATAGATGTGTCAGTGATAAGTATTGCCAATAAACAAGTTTAAAAACTATGTATCCATTTATATGCATGAAACAAATTAAGACCATATTGAATTTTTATAATAGATTTATAGCCTATTGTTGTCATTCTGCTGTATCCCCTGGTATCAGAGTAGATATGATAAACTGTGCAGATGTTAACAAAACTAGTAAGATCTCTGATATTTAGTAAACTGTTTTCATTATTTATAATGTTTTATTTTATTTCAGTATATTAAGGGGTAGAAATGATTTTTTGTTTTATGTATTAATTCTGTAGAGGCAATATCTGGGGGTTTTGTGCACCTGTCACCTAAAAGTATATATTGCACGTGAGAAGTAGTTATTCTTCCCTCTCCCACATCTAAGTCTCTGATGTACATTGTATCATTCTGTATGCCCTTGCATACTCATAGCTTATCTCCCACTTACAAGTGGTAATATGTGATATTTGTCTTTCTATTCTTCTGTTACTTCACTTACCATAATGGCTTCCGTTTCCACTCAGATTGCTACAAACAACATTATTTCATCCTTTCTTATGGCTGAGTACTAAATTCCCCTTGGTAATATACACCACACTTCCTTTATCCACTCCTTGGTTGATGGGCACTTATACTGATTCAATATCATTGCGATTGTTATTCGAACTATGATAAATATGTTATTTCAGGTGTCTTTTTGATGCTTCTTTTTAGGCGGGTAGTAGATACCCATTAGTGGGCTTGCTAGAGAGAATGATGAATTAATTTAAGTTCTATGAGAAATATCCATACTGCTCTATTCCTATTCAATAAATGGTTCTGGGAGAACTTGATAACCACATGTAAAAGACAGAAACTGGACCCACTTCCAAAATAGACTCAAGATGGATAAAAGATTTAAATCTAAGGCATGAAATGTTAAAAATTGTAGAAGAAAGAGTGGTGCAAACTTTTGAAGATATCAGCTTGGGGAAAGATTTTATGAACAAGGCTTCCATGCAATCGCAACAACAACAACAACAGTAAACAAATTGAACTTAATTAACCTGAAAAGTTTCTGCACAGCTAAGGGCACAGAAACCAAAGCAAATAGTGTTCAGAATGAGAAAATATATTTGCATATTACAAATCTGACATAGGCTTGTTAACTAGGATCTATAGAGAACTCAAATTAATCAACAAAGAAGAGCTAACATCTCATCTATCACTGGGCAGGAGACATGAACAGAATCTTCTCTGAGGAATAAGATGAATGGCTAACAAACATTTGAAAAAGTGCTCATCATACCTAATCATCGGAGAAATGCAAATCAAAACCATCCTGAAATATCCCCTAACCTCAGTAAAGTTAGCCCACATCACAAAGTCGCAAGTGCTGGCAGGATGTGGAGAGAGGGAAACACTTTTACACTGTTGGTGAGACTGCAAACTAATAAAAGGTCTTTGGAAAGAAGTACGGAGAATCTTCAAAGAGCTAAAATTAGACCTCCCTTTTGACCTTGCAATCCCACTACTAGGCATCTACCCAAAAGAAAAAGTGGAGAAAAGGGAACACTTTTGCACTGCTGGTGGGAATGCAAATTAATACATTCCTTTTGGAAAGAGATATGGAGAACACTTAGAGATCTAAAAATAGACCTGCCATTCAATCCTGTAATCCCTCTACTGGGCATATACCCAGAAGACCAAAAATTACATCATAACAAAGATATTTGTACCAGAATGTTTATTGCATCCCAATTCATAATTGCTAAGTCATGGAAGAAGCCCAAGTGCCCATCAACCCACGAATGGATTAATAAATTGTGGTATATGTACACCATGGAATATTATGTAGCCTTAAAGAAAGATGGAGAATTTACCTCTTTCATGTTTACATGGATGGAGCTGGAACATATTCTTCTTAGTAAAGTATCTCAAGAATGGAAGAAAAAGTACCCAATGTGCTCAGCCCTACTATGAAACTAATTTAGGGTTTTCACATGAAAGTTATAACCCAGTTACAACCTTATAATAGGGGGAAGGGGGAAAGGTAGGGGAGGGAGGGGGGAGGTGGTAGAGGGAAGGGAATTGGTGGGATTACACCAGCGGTGCATCTTACAAGGGTCTATGTGAAACTTGGTAAACGGTCTGTGAAGCTAGTGAATGATGCCCCATGATCATATCAATGTACAGAGCTATGATTTAATAAAAAAAGAAAAAATATTCCTTTTATGTTAAAGTCATTTGTGCTAGATTGTTTATCACAGATTAATTTAGAATTTCCAAGACATGGAAACAACCTAAATCATCGGAGGAATGGTTTAACAAATTATGGTACATGCATACCATGGAGTACTATTCAGCCATCAGAAAAGCTGGTGACTTTACATCTTTTATATTAACCCAAGTGGAGATGAAACACATTCTTCTCAGTGAAGTACCACAAGAATGGAGAGGCAAATATCCAATGACTCTACATTAATATGAAACCAGTAGATGATCTAACTCACACCCACATAGGAGGAAAACATTTCAATTCATGTTGGGGGGAGGAAAAATGAACGAGGAGGGAGAAGGTAGGGGATTTGCGGGTCTCCCATTTAATGGGCACAATGCAGGCGTGTATAGCACACCTCTTTGGCACAGGACATAATACAAGAAGGATTCCACCTAACAAATTCAAATATTGTTATTTGGTTGTTTGTAAATAAATAAAGACTAAAAAGTAAATAAATAAGAGCTAAAAACAAATGTTTTGTAGCTTACTTTAGTGTAAGAATACAGTATATAATATATATAATATACATTTGTGTTAATTGACTGTTTATTTTCTTGGCAAGCTTTCCAATAAATAGTAGGCTATTAGTACTTAACTTTTTTGGAAGTCAAAGTTAAATGTAAATTTTTGACTGTGATATTCCTAACCCTTGTATTGGTCAAGGACCTATTGTACTTCTTTCTGTTTCCATTGGTTTTAATTTGCTCTTTTTTCTATTTTCTTAAAGTAAAAGCTTATATCATTGATTTAATCCCGTTTTCTTTCCTAATATCAACAGTTAATAAGTTGCTATGTAAAGAACTTTAGATGACAAACTTTTGTTTTTTATTTTTATTCTGTGCCTAACATTTTCTGATTTTCCTTGTAATGTCTTCCTTGATTCATACATTATTTAGAGTTGTATGTGTTGAGAAGTCTCTTGTTTTCTTTTGGCATCTGTTTTTATAAATGAAAATGTTTCTGCTCATTCTAATCATTATTTTAGTAATGATCTGTATTGGCTTAAAAGATTTTCTACATGTAAAAATGCTTCAGTTGCAACATATTAAACCTATGGATTTATTTTTATTTGTGCTACTTTGTTTTATAATGTTATTTCAGTTTAAACAAGCATATCTTCCTCCACAGTAGAAGGTATCCTGGTTATTATATTTTCCAAGATTGCTTCTCAGTCATACTTTATTCTGTATGGGTGTCTCTTAAGTGTGTATTGAGGTAACTCAATCATTTTAGCAGTCCCAGTAACTGCTTATATAGAAAACTATATGTGTTTTCTAGTTTTATTAATTGGTGTTAGGTTTTGAAATTCCTCTGTTAATCCAAATTATTAGTTTGGCTTTATTACTCTAGAGATAGAATATCATAGCTATTGCATGGATTTTCAATGATGATATTTTTATTAAAAATTTAGAGTTTTATCAACATTAGTATTTTTTGTTTTACTTTGACCTATATTTCATATTTCACATTTTTCATGAGTATAATTTTTTTTAAAAATTGTCACACATTCAAAATCTTTTCAGTTTTGTGACATTTTTGTAACTTGTCCCTAGCTTTTATTTCGACTGCTGTCTTTGTTAGCTTCAGAATTTATATGTGTGTTTATATGTTTGGAGAATTTTATGTGTCTTCATTTGCCAGTTCTTTGAGAGGGGTTGCTTTTAGTTTTCTTTCTCTCTTTTCTCAGTATTTTTTATTTAAAATTTTCTGTAATTTATATCTCGGAGTCCCCCATTAAAATGACATTTTTTTTTTTTTTTTATTGTTGGGGATTCGTTGAGAGTACAATAAGCCAGGTTACACTGATTGCAATTGTTATTTTTTAAACATTGCTTTGAGTTCTTTTCTTCTTTGAAACTACACATATAGTTATCTATTTAAAGGATAGACACTAACACGTTCACATCCTTGGGCTAAAGTTGCTTCCAGGTCTTCTTCACTTCTGAAACACAGAGCTTCCTATAAACGATAACTATAGCCTGTTATTGGACTAAGTTTTATCCATTCTCCATTTCTGAGCAGGAGTCCAGGCCCACCTACATTCAGATTTTAAGCTTTGAACTTACCTCTAATCTTTTACTTCTAGTGGAAAATCATTTTTCTGTTCTCAGAAAATCAACATCCTGACCACCATTGACTGTTTTTTATACTTTTCCATTGTTTCTAGTTTGCTTAGTTGTTGATCTTGGTTTTTGTTTGGTCGGAGTTTCTTTTTCTTTTCTTTCTTTTGTTATTTATAGCCCAAATAATTCTTCTTGGTTTTAGCCATTTTAAAGTTTATCTGTCATCACTATGTATTTTAAGCAATGTGTGTGCATTAAAACATGAACTTCTTGCACTTTGCTGACTATAAATCCCACTACATAAAATTTTAAAATTTCTATATCAGATAATTATAGACTATCATCTCTTGGGTTTTAAAATTTCTGCTTCATAAAAAGACATTCAAAATAAAATTAACTTTGCTTCTGAGATATAATGATTATTTGAAAACCTAGCTATAAGGAATCTTACTGTTATTATTCCATTTCTTTACGGGTACAAGTGGAGCTTAGATAAACAATATAAGTTTTTTTTCCTTTTTTTAAAGATCATACATCTCTTGTTTCACAGAGGAAAGATTAATGGTATTTGGGGGGTTTTCTAGGTTGTTGGGTCCAAATTGACCTATATCTGTTCACATTCAGTAAAAAATTGAGCCTATTTTAGGACAAAGGAATATAATATTTGGCAATTAATTTCTCTATAATTCTTGGGCATAGCAAGGAGACCTATATTTTCCTAATCTAATATCTTTCATAATAATGAGAAAATTATAAAACATTGAATATTACAAAATAGTTTGATTCTTATAGTTTTTTTAATCAGATAAACGAAGAATTAGTGTTTTCTAGTTATGTGTGGAATTTAAAAGAGAAAAAAATCAAACAAAATGTTATTTAGTTCATAGAACAACTTAAATTACTGTTTATCCATGCATTGATTAAATTTACATTTCTTTTTTTTCATTGCAAAGTTATAGTTGGAGTTTTAAAACCATTTGAGTTTGCTTTCTTGTTCCATAACAAAAAATAAGACTTCTTAGTATGATGCCTTCAGATACATCTTAAATTGTAATACTTCTTTGAAAATTCTTTAATTCTGCATTTATAGAAATAAATATATCCTAAAAGAAAGGTAAAATTTCAGAAATAAGCTTAAAAAGTTAACATAGTTTTGAAATTCTAATGAATTAAATAAAAATAATTATATTTAAAACGGATGCCAGGATTTCCTGGAAAGCATTATAATACAATTATTTGGGTTCCTTTTCCCCATGAAAAAGAAGTGTCATGTGTTAAAAATAAAATAAACAAATTACCAAAAATAACTTAGTTGCCATGTCTACATAATGCATAAAGATTGGCAATTTTTGGTGAAATGCGGGTGGTCTCTACAGGCCAATAAGAAGAGTTTTCTAGCTAACACTTAATTTTTTTCTCAATATTCTATCATTTGTTTGTATAAAAATGGAAACAGAGGGGCAGACTTAGAGATAGTGATAATGAGAATTTAATTAAGATATTTACTTATTATTGATACCTTTTTAGTACAGGTCCAGATATTTTTGCTAAAATTGAAAGCACAAAACTACCTATTCTCCTTGAATTTACTAGAGATGTCTATCATCAGTATAAGAAAATTTCAATAGAAAAATAAAAAAATTATTAATACAGATGTTGGGGAGTGCTTTATATACCTTTGCTATTATCCAGAAGGCATTGCATTAACCTGAAGCATGAGTAGGTCCTTAATAGACAGGAGGAGTTGGATCTGGATCTATGTTTTCACTTACATTGCTCCCTATGCTTAAATCCCTCTCTCATTCTAGTTAGCCTAGAACATATCGAATTAACTTTTGATACCTAGAGACTATTATTAATCCTTCCTCAGACAAAACTGACTACTTTTTGTGCCCAGTTAATCATGAATGTTTCTATTGGAGAAAATATTTTTTGAAGACAAAGACATTTCTTCCACTGTTTTATCTGCTCATAGTTTTTGGCACAATAGACTATTATTAATAGGGAGATAAGTCATATGAAACCCTTTCTCTTGACCCTATCTTTATGATCAATAGGCAGACACATTTTGGTTGAACATTATCTGTATATTTGAGTTGATTAAATGGTAATTTTAAAACGATGTACTGCAGATTGATGTCAAAGCAAATATGGATTTCAGCCCTACTATGAAGCTAATTTATAGCTTTCATATGAAGACTATAACCCAACTATAGCACAATACTATGGGGAAAGGGCCAAGGGAGGAAAAGGGAGGGAGGAGGTTAAGGTGGAAGGAAGGTAACCAGAGGGGCCACACCTATGGTGCATCTTAGAATGGGTACAGGCAAAACTTACTAAATGCAGAATACAAATGTCTACATACAATAACTAAGAAAATGCCATGAAGGCTACGTTGAACAGTTTGATGAGAACATTTCAGATTGTATATGAAACCAGCACATTGTACCCCTTTATTGCACTAATGTACACAGCTATGATTTAACAATAAAAAAAAAACTTAAGTGATTGGTACTTAAAATATATGTAAAATACATGTATGTTATATATGCATATAACCATAACTTACATAATTAAGAGATTAACTACCAGATAAGTTAATATGCAGAAGAATGAAAATAGAAAATAAGATATACTTAATTCCTAATTACCTTATACATATACATACACACAAAAAATGGTAAAAGAAATATTTTACAAATATTTTATATAGTGTGTCATGCAAATGCAGGATATTTCTATTTTTAATTTTTGAGATTATTTTATTTTATTTTATTATTGTATTTTATTTATTTTTGAGACAGAGTTTCAACCTGTTATCCAGGGCAGGGTAGCCTGGCATTAGCCTATCTCACAGCAACCTCAGACTCCTGGGTTCAAGAGCTCCTCCTGCTTAAGCCTTCTGAGTTACTGGGATTACAAGCATCTGCCATAACACCCAACTAATTATTTTATTTTAATAGAGACAAGGTCTCACTCTTGCTCAAGCCAATCTCAAACTCGAGCTCAACCTATCTTCCCAACTGGGCCAACCATAGTGCTAGGATTACAGGAGTGAGCCACCACGCCCAGCCCAACGTTTTTAAATTTTGGAAAATCATAGTTTAAGAAATCATATTAGATGCTTCAGTTATTAATATTTAGTAATTATACATTTTTGGAGAAGTCACATAACTCTCTGGGTTTCTCTTTACCATCCTTTTGCTTCTGGAACATTTTTCGGATTAAATGAATGTAGTCATTATTTGTAAACTGTTATAACCTTATTATTTTTCTTTTTTGCTCGTAACATGAGTAATCATGAATGAACAAATGAGATATTTTAATGTAAGCATATTTTTGTTGTTTTTTTTATAAAAATGATAGTTGTGTTGGAAATGTCACTAAAGTTCTGTGCTTTAGCCAAGTAAACACTTATAATAATTTGTCTTTTACTATGTTATTGAATTTCTTCTTTAGAATGAAAATACTTCACATCACCTATATCCAAGAAATATGACATCTAAAATAATTTTTGTTGCCATTTTCTTTATTCTTCAAATTGCATTTCACAATTATATACTTTATACTAGACATCAACAATCAAATTATAAATCTTAATTCTTTGAAAGAGGGATGTAAATTAATAAGTGAATTTATATTGTATGTAATTTTAAGAAAAATTGTTCTTGGATCCTTTTTGGTGCTTTAAAGTTTTATACTTGAACCAGGAGAAAGATGGTCGACTGGAACCAGCTTTTCATAGAGGGTCCCATCCAGGAGGAGAATAAAAGGACAGAAGGTTGTCGAGAAAGGTCAGGAGCTGAGCTAAGAAGATTGAGTAGTACACATCATCCCTTCTGAGACAAGATGCGACTCCAAGAAAACAAATTACAGGTACAAAACCCATCACCAAGAGGAAGAGAGACCCCTTCCCAAGAGAGTGGCTCACTCTGTGCTTCAAGTGAGCAGAGTTCAGAGACAGCTGCTAATCACTAGACCTCTTTCTCCAAGGAGACCCCACTTGTGAGTTGTGAGCCTAGGCACTCTCCTGCCTGGAATAAAATTGAACAAATATTCTACTGGCAATTCTGAACTTCCAGTCCACACACCCTCCCCTCTTCCCGCCATGGTATGGAAGCTTGTCCTCCCCAGAGTCCAGAGTGTTTGGCTATTCTGAAAGAGGTCTGACATGGTGTGGGTCACTGCATGACTGTGCTGAAAACAGCAACAGAGGTCATGGGAACAGGGAGTCAAGTGAGTGAGGGAGTAACATGACCCACACAGAGTACAGAGGCTGTGGCTGTGGCAGGGCTCTCATCCTGGGTTAGATTTTGGAGAAAAACTTCCCCTTTCTCTTGAACACTGGAGGGAGCTGGACTTCAACCTTGGGACTGCCAGCAGAGCACATTTAGGTCAAAGACATAGACTCAGTAAGAGTACACCCGTGGCAGTACCTGCCCATGGTGGAGTGGGGCTGGGGCAGAGACACAGACTCCGTCAGCATGAAATAAGCATGACAGTGGTACTTGCCCAGGGCTAGGACACAGGCATAGACTAGCTGAGCACACTATATGCATTGAGGATTGCCTGTGGATGGCAGTAAATACACCCTGGGACTGACACTGGTGGTGCACTCCCCAGATGCCATTGAGCACTGGAAGGAGCTGGGCTTCCATGGGGTTGTCCTGGTGGCACAGTGCAGCACAGGAGGAGGCAATTTCTCTCCTTTGTCTCTGGCCAGCCCATATACCTGCCACTTTTGCCCACTGAAGGGAGATGGAACACAGCCCCATGGAGCCACCTGTTCCTGCTGTAGCATAAGATGGGGAAGGAGGCATCAATCCTGCTGGCCTGACTCTTTGGCTGGGTGGGCCTTCCTGACCCCATGAACCAACAGAGGGAGTCAAACCCAAATGTCATGGGTTTTTTGGGTCTGAGCTGCCTATCGTTCCCTGCCATTAGGTTGCTGGACAACTTTTGAACTCTTGCAGTTGAGCAGTGATAGTGCTGCCTGGGATAAATTGGTTGGCAACTCTCGATCTGGGCTGTCTGCATTGGGGACCTTCCAAGGTTGAGCTGTGGTTGAGTTGAAGTGGGATATACTGGTTTTCCTCCTGTAATTGTTGCTGGAGGGGAGTGAGGGTCTTAGTGGCTTGTATCTCCCCCCCCCACCAAGCTGATATTTCAGCCTAATTCCATGACTCAGTAGGATTGGATAGAGTCTAGTTAACTACAAGATAGAGCCAGTTAGCCCTATCATACCAATTAGGTGCTTAGAGTCTTTGGCTGTAGCTCTGAAAGGGACCTTTGTAACACTGTAGGGGACAAGCCACAATCACTAGTCTCAGTTCTTTAGTAAAGGGCTGGTTAACAACAATTCCTGGAACCCCTAATCTAAATCTCACTCTACCACTTTTAATACCCAAACTGCATAATATAACCATGGCGCAGAAACAGAGGAAGAACTCTGGCAGAATGAATAAGCAGAGTAGATCAACTTCCCCAGGAATGACAAAGATGATAAGTCAGAAGATACCATTCATGAACAAATGGCTGAAATGTCAGAAATAAAATTCAGAATATGGATGGCAAATAAGATGAATAAATCGGAGGAAAAGTTGGAAATAGAAATCCAAAGAGTTGTGCAAAATTTGTCTCAACAAATTAATGAATTCAAAGACAAAATTACCAAGGATATGGACATAGTGAGAAAGGAGATAGCAGAGCTCAAGGAAATGAAACATTTATTTAAGAGCTCCAAAATACAGTAGAATCACTCAGTAATAGAGTTGAGCAGTCAGAAGAAAGGATCTCTGAAATCCAAAACAAAGCTTTTGAATATTCCCAAATGCTCAAAGAGGTGGACAAATAGAGAGCAAAAACTGACCATTCCCTGATAGAGTTGTGGGATTACAAACATTTGTCTTATAGGAATTCCTGAAGGAGAAGAGGCTAGTCCTAAGGCTACAGATGTTCTACCCCTAGATATGGAGGAGAATTTTCCAAGCATTGTAAGGGATACTGAAATTCAGATAGTAGACAGCTTCAGAAACCTAGCACGACTCAATCCAAATAAAGAATCTCCTACACACATTGTAATTAACTTTGCCAAAGTTAGTATGAAAGAGAAAATTCTGCAAGCAGTCAGACATAATAAAAGCATCACCTACAAAGGGAGAAATATTAGAATGACTCCAGATCTCTCAGATGAAACTCTTCAAGCCAAAACAGGATGGTCATTGACCTTCAATCTCCTAAAATAAAATAACTTCCAGCTCAGGATCCTGTATAAGCTAAACTGAGTTTCATTTCTGATGGAGAAATCAAATACTTCACGGGCATACACATGGTTGAAGAAATTTTGCATAACTAAACCTGCTCTCTAAGTTTTTCTCAGACCCATCCTCCATAATAATCAGCACAATGGTCCGCCATCAAAGTAAACTCACCCATAAATTTTTGAACAAAACCTAACTTCCACACTAAGGAAAGGATTAAAAATATCCACTAGAAATTTGAAAACATGACACCCCAAACACAACTGTGCTTATCAATTCTCTCAATTAATGTGAATGGTTTAAATTACCCTCTAAAGAGGCACAGGTTGGCTGACTAGATACATAAACTCAGACCTGATATCTGTTGCATACAAGAGTATCATTTTACCTTAAAGGATAAAAATACTCAGGGTGAAGGGATGGACATCTATAATTTAGGCAAATGGAAATCAGAAGAAAGCCAGGTTTGCAATTTTATTTGCATATATAATAGGCTTTAAATCAACAAAAGTAAGAAAAGATAAAGATGGTCACTTCATATTTGTCAGGAGAAACACTCAACATGAAGAGATTTCAATTATTAACATTTATGTGCCCTACCAGAATGCTCCTCAACTTATAATGGAAACCCTAACAGATATAAACAATTTGCTATCTTCTTGCATGATAATAGTTGGAGATTTTAACACCTCATTTTGGATAGATCCTCCAAGAAAAAACTAAACATAGAAGTAGTGGTCTTAAACTTGACCCTACAGCAAATAGACTTAACAGACATTTACAGAACATCACCCTAATAAAATGGAATACACATTCTTCACATCAGCCCATGGATCATATTCCAAAATTGATCATATCTGAGGACACAAGTCTAATCTCAGCAAATTGAAAAAAATAGAAATTATTCTTTTGGACCATCATGGAATAAAAGTTGAATTCAACAACAACAAGAATCTCTATAGTCAAATAAAGTCATGGAAACTAAATAACCTTATGCTGAATGACATTTGGGTCAAACATGAGATTAAGAAGGAAAACACCAAATTTTTGGAAGAAAATGATAATGCAGACACAAATTATCAAAACCTGGGGGATACTTCAAAGGCAGTCCTGAGAGGGACATTTATAGTGTTAGAAGCCTTCACCAAGAAAACAGAAAGAGAAGAAGTCAATAACTGAATGGGAAATCTGAAGCCACCGGAAAAAGAAGAACATTCCAACCTCAAATCCAGCAGAAGAAAAGAAATAACAAAAATTAGAGCATAATTAAATGAAATTGAAAACAAAAGAACCATTCAGAAGATCAATGAAACAAAAGGTGTTTTTTTTTTAAAGATCAATAAAATTAATAAACCTTTGGCTAAACTAACCAGAAACAGTAAAGTCTCCAATATCATCAATCAGAAATGACAAAGGAGAATAACAACAGACACCTCAGAAATCCAAAAGATTCTCAATAATTACTACAAAAAACTCTATTCTCAGAAATATGGAAATCTGGTGGAAATGGATCAATACCTGGAAGCACCTCACCTTACTAGACTCAGCCAGAAAGAAATAGAAACTCTGAATAAATGTGTATCAAGCACTGAAATAGCATCAGCAATACAAAATCTCCCAAAAAGAGAAAAGTCCAGGACCAGATGGCTTCACAACAGAATTCTACCAGACCTTCAAAGAGAAACTAGTACCTATATTACATAACCTTTTTCAAAACATAAAGAAGGAATCCTCCCAACATATTCTATGAAACAAGTATCACCCTGATTCCCAAACAAGGAAAAGACTCAACAAAGAATGAAAACTATACACCAATATCATTAATGAATATTGATGCAAAAATATTCAATAATATTCTAGCAAACAGAATTCAACAATATTAAAAAAATTATATGCCATGATCAAGTTGGTTTCATCCCAGGATTACAAGTTTGGTTCAACATACGTAAATCTAAAATATAATACATCACATTAAAAAAACATAAAAAACAAAGACCATATGATTTACTCAATTGATGCAGAAAAAGCTTTTGATAATATCTAGCACCAATTCCTGATGAGAACACTTAAGAAAATAGGCTTTGAAAGTCCTTTCTGAAACTGATAGAGGCCATATACAGCAAACTCACAGCCAATATCATACTGAAAGGAATAAAATTGAAAACATTTCCACTCAGATCTGGAACTAGGCAAGGATGCCCATTGTCTCCACTGCTATTTAACATAGTAATGGAAGTCCTAGTCATTGCAATGAGGCAAGAGAAGGGAATCAAGTCTTTTCAAATGGGGTCAGAGGAGATCAAACTCTCACTCTTTGTAATGATCTGATCGTATATCTAGAAAAACCCAGGGATTGAACTATAAAACTTTTAGAAGTGACCAAGGAATACAGCAGTGACTCAGGAAAAAATCAATACTTACAAATCAGTAGTGTTTTTATTTGGAACAATAGTCAATCTGAAAATATAGTCAAGGACTCTATTATTTGTACAGTAGTGCCAAAGAAGATGAAATATTTGGGAATTTATCTATCACAAGATGCGAAATATCTCTATAAAGAGAATTATGAAACTTTGAGAAAAGAAATAGCTGAAGATTGTAAGAAATGGAAAAACATACTATGCTCATGGCTGGGAAGAATCAACAATGTTTAAAATGTCCATACTACCCAAGGCAATTTACAGATTTAATGCAATCACCATTAAAATACCATAGTCATACTTCAAAGAGCTTAAAAAAAATAGTACTTTGATTTATATGGAATCAGAAAAAAACTTCAAATAGCCAATACATTACTCAGAAATAAAAACAAATCAGGAAATACCACATTACTAGACTTCAGGCTATAGTATAAATCTATAGGGATCAAAACAGCATGGTACTGGCACAAAAATAGAGAGGTAGATTTATGGAACACAATAGAGAACCAAGAGATGAACCCAGCTACTTATCATCATTTGACTTTTGACAAGCCTATCAAAAACATTCAGTGGGGGAAATATTCCCTATTTAACAAATGGTGCTGAGTGAACTGGTTGGTGACCTCCAGAAGACTGAAATTGGACCAGTATCTTTTACCATTAACAAAAATTGATTCTCACTGGATAAAAGATTTAAACTTAAGACACAAAACTGTAAAAATACTAGCATAGAGGGCAAGGAAAACACTTGAAGAAATTGGTCTGGGACAATATTTTATAAGAAGAACCCCCCAGGCATGGAAAGCAACACCAAAAATCCATTACTATGATCTGATCAAACTTAAAAACTTCTGAACAGCCAAGAACACAGTAAGTAAAGCCAGACTATAGGCAGAAAGCCTATATATGCCTTTACTTGAGCCATATTGGAAAGGCAATCAGGAAATCTTTCTAATGACTTTCAGTGAGAGACTTGGATAGAATCCCATAAAATGGCCTCTGAGGCTATAAATGCCTGAGAGTCAAAGGCCACAGGGGGCAGCTGCTTGTAAGCAAAACAGCTGCATATCTCAGTTATCTCCTGTTTGTTTTTAAAGATGGATTGCTGCCTCCTGATTGTCATGTGAAAGGAGTGGTATTTAAGCAACCACCTCCCTTGAAGTTCTTATCTTTTGTTTAAGGAAAGTATTTTAAGGCATGGTTTTAATTAAAAAGTTAAAAAAGTAATCTTGTAGTGAGGACATGGAATGTGTATCAGTTAATCCGTAGATTGATTAGGCGCTTGGTTGAACCTGGTCATGAGACTGATTTTGTAAGATAAAGTCAATGATTATTGGTTGATGGTGTATAGGTGCAGTAGTGGGTATAAAAGGTGGTGAAGAATAAAGCAAGGTTGCCACTTCCCATGAGAGTGAAAGTAGTCCTCCTTATTACTCAGACTATTTCATTGCAGGACCCATTTCTCTGCATCACCTATCCATTGGGAGACTTTGATGCAACACCAGACAACCCTCAGATGGGAGATTCTTGCAGGTTATGTTTCTGACAAAGGTCTGATAACTAGAATCCACAGAGAACTCAAACTAATTAATAAGAAAAGAGCAAATAACCTCATTTCTATGTGGACAAGAGACTTGAACCAAAGTGTCTTCTGAAGAAGACAGGCACATGGCCTACAAACACATGAAAAAAAATGCTCATTGTCTTTAATCATAAGAGGAATGCAAATCAAAACATCATCTGATGTCAGTAAGATTAGCCCACATCACAAAATCCCCAAACCACAGATTTTGGTGTGGATGTGGAGAGAAGGGAACATTTCTATACTGCTAGTGGGAATGCAAACTAATATGGCCTTTTTGGAAAGAAGTTGAATACTCAAGGAAGTAAAAGTGGACCTATCCTTTGATCCTGCAATTTCTCTATTGGGTATATACCCAAATAATAAAAAATCATTTTACAGCAAAGGCATTTGCATCACAATGTTTATTGCAGCCCAATTCATAACTGCAAAGTCATGTAACCAGCCCAAATATACTTGTTGAACCATGAATGGATTAACAAATTTTGGTATATGTATACAATGGAATACTATTCAGCCATAAAAAGATGGAAACTTCACATCTTTTATGTTTACCTGGAACACATAAAAGAACTTCACATATGTGTATAACTCCAATAATGGAACTCCATAAAACACATATGGAGCTGGAACACAATCTTCTTAGTAAAGTATCTCAAGAATGGAAAAAAAAGTATCCAGTGTACTCAATACTACTATGAAATCAATATGTAATAACCTACACGTTCATACTAATGGTAAAACATAACTATAGTCCAAAAAGGAGGGAAGGAGAGGGAGGGAGACCAGATTGAGGAAGGGTATTTGAGGGGGCCTCACCTAATGTGCATAATGCAATGA
Source organism: Nycticebus coucang (assembly GCF_027406575.1). NCBI lineage: Eukaryota > Metazoa > Chordata > Mammalia > Primates > Lorisidae > Nycticebus > Nycticebus coucang. Next base: position 67,662,776 of record NC_069781.1, on the reverse strand, counting down.
TACATTTCAAAACTATTTAAAAAAGAGTATAAATATCTTACCACAACAAATAAGTAGCAAGGAGATGGTTATGTTAATCAGTTAGATGTAAGCATTCTACATTGTATATCAAATCAGCACATAGTACCGCATAAATGCATTAATGTACACACTTATGATTTAATAAAGGAAGAAAATAAAGTTTTATACTTGAGAGATCTGCCTTTTCAAATCAACTTGCTAATAATTATTTTTTTCCTCTACATAATTATAATTTATTGCAATTCTGATTACAGGTAAAAATGGGAGTACTTTAACACATCATTTAAAATATACACTTAGAATCTACAGAAGTAGCATTAATATGACAGTGACTTACTAATTTCCATATCTTTTCTTTGTGTAATAAGTAACAGCATTATTTTTTAGAGAAGATAAAAACCATTTGGGATGGACTTCCTATTAAGATCATTGATGGTTTTTGATATATGATATTTATAGGTTATTTCAAATTTGTTAGGCTACTGTTATTTTAATATCACAGCGGACTGATGAAGTCTGATTAAGTCAGATTAAGTCTGATCTCTTCCTCTGGTTTCTTTTTAATGATGAAGTTTTTTTGTTTTTGTTTTTTTTTGTTTTTTTGAGACAGAGTCTCAGTTTCTTGCCCTCGGTAGAGTGCTGTGGGTGGCATCACAGCTCACAGCAACCTCCAAGTCCTGGGCTTAGGCAATTCTCTTGCCTCAGAATGATGAATATTTTTATACTTAAGTATCCAGTATGCTTTTCCTTTTCTGTCATTGACTCAAATTGGGTCACGTGTCTATTCATGAACTATTCATTGGGCTTAAGTCTGGGTTTTGGATGTATCATCAACAAATGAGATGACTAAACATGATTGCCTGTGTTTTAATCAGGACCTACCCACGGGCTTGAATCAATTCTTCAAATTATAAGGCATCTAAACCAAGGAGGGAAGTCTACAGTATTATTGAAAATGACAAAAATAATTATATTGTCTTTGAAAAGTACTTGTACATACACTATCTCATACATGATTACAGTTCTTAATATAAACCCTTTTTCAAGTTGCCTTGAACATACTTATATTAACTCTTCTAACCCTTCCATCATTATTGTAGTTATACACATATGTGACAAAATATTCTCTTAAATATCTTTGAATTCTGAAGAAGCAGCTGTGTATGTTAAGAAATGCCAGCTATGAATAGACAATTTATTTCATACTTACTGAAAAATAGGTAAGGGAGAAAATGTTAATCTCTCTATTTTTATTTCAATCAATTTAGTTCCTTAAAAATAAGTAACTAATGTAATGCTATCCACACAAAATCCCACCCTTTCAATAACCTAAGGCTGAAACTTTGTATGTTAAGTGATCAGACTGAAGCAGAATTTATTTAATCATTAGGGCCATGTGAAAATTTGGATAGATTTCTATGCTATTCATTTGGTTATAAGTTGTGTTTAAATTGTCAAAATCGTGTCAAGATCACCTATGTAGCTTTTCAGATTTGTAGATGTAGACTGATTTTTTTTCCTAAGGAATGTTCATTTGTTGTTTAGTCATTAGAATTTATGCTTTTTATTTTGCTTTTTAAAATTTCAAAATGTTTTGGTTACATAAGTTTTTTTGTACAGTTTGAGCCCAAGTTATAAGTCTTCCCACCACTCAATAGTGTGCATTGCACCTGTTAGATGTGATTTTATGCTTTCCCTACCTCTCCTCCCACCTGTTTGCTTTATTTTGAGTTTTATTACCAAAGGTGCACATGGGTGCTGATTGATTAGTTCTAATTTAATAGTGGGTAAATGTGGTGTTTATTTTTCTGTTCTTGTAAAATTTCACCTAGAATAACAGTCTCCAATTCTCTTTGTATCCATGCTAGCATTTGTTGTTTTGAGATTTTTTTGATAAAAGCCATTCTCACTGGAATTAGGTAATAAATACCTCGTTGTGTTTTGTTTGGCCATTCATTTATCTTCTTTTTAAAGGCTCTGTTCATATTTTTGTCCATGTTGTTATGAGGTTGTTTGATTTCTTCTTTCTGATTTGCTTGAATTCTTTACAGATTCTGGTTATCAGACCTTTTTTGGATGTATAGCATGCAAATATTTTTCTCCATTCTCTAGGTTCTCTGTTTGCTTTATTGATTGTTTCCATGGCTATGAGAAACTTTTAAAGTTAATCATATCCCATTTGTCAATTTTTGTAGTTTACATGATTGCCTTTGTGGTCTGGTTCATAAGTTCTTTTCCTAGGTTGATGTCTATAAGTGTTTTCCCAGATTTTTTTCTGAGACTTATTATTGTTTCATGCCTAATATTTAAGTCTGTTATACACTGTGAATTAATTTTTGTGAGTGGTGAGACATATGAATCCTGTTTCCATCTTCTATGTGTAGCTAGAAGCCACACAGTTTTCCAGCACCACTTGTGGAGTAGGGATTGTTTTTCCTAGTGTATGTTCTCTGCTTTGTCAAAGATCAAATGGCAATATGATGAGAATGATTTTATATCTGCGTGTTCTGCAAGGAACATAGGTCTACAATTCTGTTTTTGTGGTATTACCATGCTGTTTTGGTTATGATAACCTTATGGTAAGCTTGAAGTCTAGTTAAATCATGTTACATAAGTTCCCCTTTTTCCTTAAGGTTGCTTTGGCTATTTGGATTCTTTTTTGGTTCTATATGAAGCATAGAATTATTAATTTTTTATAATTATCATAAAAATTTTTATTAGATAATAACTGTGTACATTACTGCATTTATGGGGTACAATGTGATGAATTTATATACAATTTGGAATGCTTACATCAAACTGGTTAACATAGCCTTCACCTCACTTATTTAATTGTGTTAAGACATTTATACTCTACTCTTAATATATTTGACATGTACCCTTGCAATATACATGATAGGTGAGGTCACACTGATTACCGTTCCTCCACCCAGCCACTCCTTCCCTCCTCTCCCCCTTCTCTGCTCTTCTTCTTTCTGGGCTATAATTGTGTTTTGTCATTTGTACGAAAGTGTGAGTGATTATGTATTGGTTTCATAATAGTACTGAGTACATTGGGTACTTTTTCTTCCATTCTTTAGATAATTTACTAAGAAGAATATCATCCAGCTCCATCTATGTAAACATAAAAGAGGTAAAGTCTCCATCTTTTTATGGCTGCATAATATTCCATGGTATACATATACCACAATTGGTCAATCCATTCGTGGGTCGATAGGCACTTGGGCTTCTTCTATGACTTTGCAATTATGAATTGGGCTGCAATAAACATTCTGGTGCAAATGTCTTTGTTGTAAAATGATTTTGAGGCATCTGGATATATACAGTACAAGAATTTCAGGATTGAACAGCAGGTCTACTTTTAGTTCCCTACGTATTCTCCAAAGTTCTTTCCAGAAGGGCCGTATTAGTCTGCATTCCCAGCAGCAGTGAAGAAGTGTTCCTTTCTCTCCACACTCACGCCAACATCTGTAATTTGGGATTTTTGTGATGTGGGCTAATCTTACAGGAGTTAGATAATATTTCAAAGTGGTTTTGATTTGCATTTCTCTGATGATTAAACATGATGAGCATTTATTCATGTGTTTGTAGGCCAAGCATCTATCTTCTTAAGAGAAGCTTCTGTTCAAGTCTCTTGGCCACAATGAAATGGGATCACCTGTTCTTTTCTTGTTAATTAGTTTGAGTTCTCTGTGAATTCTATTTATCAAACCTTTATCAGATACATAACCTGCAAATATCTTTTCCCATTCTGAGGGTTGTCTGCTTGCTGTACTAGCTGTGTTGTTGGCTGAGCAGAAGCTTTTTACTTTGATCAGATCCCAGTAGTATATTTTTGGTGTTGCTTCAGTTGCCCGGGGTCCTTCTTATAAAATATTCTCCCAGGCCAATTTCTTTATGTGTTTCCCTGCACTCTCTGCTATTATCCTTATTGTTTCATGTCTTAAGTTTAAATCAATTATCCAGTGAGAATTAATTTTTGTTAATGGTGAAAGCTGAGAGTCCACTTTCAGTCTTCTACACGTCGCCAGCCAATTCACCCAGCACTATTTGTTAAATAGTTAATCTTTCCCCCAATTTGTGTTTTTGATAGGCTTATCAAAGATCAAATGATGATAAGTGTCTTGGGTTCATCTCTTGGTTCTCTATTCTGTTCCATACATCAACCTGTCTGTTTTTGTGCCAGCATCATGCTGTTTTGATCAATCTTGATTTATAGTATAGCCTGAAGTTTGGTAGTGTGATTCCTCCTGTTTTGTTTTTATTTCTGAGTAATGTCTCGGCTATCTGAGGTTTTTTTCTGATTCCATATAAAACTAAGTACTATTTTTTCCAAACCTTTAAAGTATGACAGCGGTGCTTTAATAGGGATTGAAGATATCTAAAATATGTTCTTGGTATTTTAATGGAGATTATATTGATCTACAGATTACTTTGGGTAGTATTGACATTTTAACAATGTTGACCCTGCTGGCCTATTAGCATGATATATTTTTCCATGTGTTTACAATCTCTGTGATTTTCTTCTTCTTTATTATTATTATTTTTTTTTTTGTAGAGGCAGAGTCTCACTTTACGGCCCTCAGTAGAGTGCCATGGCCTCACACAGCTCACAGCAACCTCCAACTCCTGGGCTTAAGCGATTCTCTTGCCTCAGCCTCCCGAGTAGCTGGGACTACAGGTGCCCGCCTCAACACCCGGCTACTTTTTGGTTGCAGTTTGGCCGGGGCTGGGTTTGAACCCGCCACCCTTGGTATATGGGGCCGGCGCCTTACTGACAGGCACCGCCCGATTTTCTTCTTTAGTAACTTACAGTTCTTACTGAAGATGTCTTATACCCTCTTGATTTAACATATTTCTGGGTGTTTTATTTTCTTTGTTGTTATTGTGAGAGGTGGTGAGTCTTTGCCTTGATTCCCAGATTGGCTGTTGGTGGTGAATATAAATGCTATTTATTTGTGTATATTGATTTTATATCCCAATACTCTGCAGAATTTATTTAGCAATTCCAGAATTTTTTTGTAGAATCATTGGGATTTTTAGATATAAGATCATATGTTCAGCAAGGAGTAATAATTTGACCTCTACTGTATGCATTTGGATACACTCAACATTCTTTTCTTATTGATTACTTTGGCTAGGAATTCTAGCACTTTGTTGAACAGATGTGGTGACAACCCTGTCCAGTTACAGATCTAAACAGGAATTCTTTCAATGTTTTCCCCATTCAGCATGATGTTGACTTTAGGATTATTGTTCATGGCTTGTATAATTTTGAGGCATGTTCCATCTAAACCCATTTCATTAAGACTTCTTATCATGAAAGGGTGCTGAAGTCTGTCAAATACTTTCTCCATATTTATTTATTTACTTGCTTATATTTTGAGACAGAGTCTCACTCCATTGTCCTGAGTGGAGTGCTGTTATGTCATAATAGCTCACAGCAACCTCAAATTCTTGGGCTCAAGAGATCCTCTTGCCTCATCCCCCCAAGTATCTAGAACCACAGGCAAGCATCATGCCTGACTAGTTTTTCTATTTTTAGTAGAGGTGGGGTCTCATTCTTGCTCAGGCTAGTCTCCCACTCCTGAGCTCAAGTAATCCACTTGCCTCTGCCTCCTAGAGTACAGGCATGAGTCACCATGCCCAGCAAAGTGCAATATGTATTTATTTATATTCTGTTTGGAGGATTGGTCCAGTTCTGTCAGTGTGATTTTGAAGTCTCCGACTATTATAATGTTGCTGTTTACCACTTTGTTTAGACCAACTAGGGTTTGCTTTATATACCTGTGTACCCATGATAGATGCATTTGTTTTCACGAAACAGAGTCTCACTTTCTTGTCCCCAGTAGAGTGCTGTGGCCTCATGGCTTCATAGCTCACAGCAACCTCAAACTGTTTGAGTCATGATCCTCTTGCATCAGCCTTCCAAGTAGCTGGGACTACAGGTGCCAGCCAAAATGCTAGTTTGTTTATTTATTTATTTTTGTATTTATGTACTTATGTATTTGTTCTTTCTTTTATTTTTATTTTTTTAGGCATGGGTTCTTGCTCTCACTCAGGATGATCTTGAACTAGTGAGCTCAAGTAATCCACCTGCCTCAGCTTCCCAGATTACTGCAGTTACAGGAGTGAGCCACCATCCCTGGCCCAAATGAATATATATTTATAATTACTATGTCTTCTTGTGTAATTGTTCCCTTACCCTTATATAATGACCAGTCTTACTTTTCCTTACTTTTGTTTCTTTGAAGTCTATTTTTTCTGAAATGAGTTGGCTATCCTAACTTTCTTTTGCTTTGGATTTGCATGGAACATTGTTTTCCATCATTTCACCTTGAGTTTGAATATCTTTGTGGGTTAGAAGGATTTTGTGGAGACAGCAGACATTTGGCTTACATGTATATATATGATCCTTTCTGTCATATTATCTCTTTTGAGAATGGAGTTCAATCCATTTACATTTACTGGGGATATATTTTACTTATTTTGACACTTAAAGTAAATATTTTGAAACACTGTAATAAACAAATACAGTCATTATGTTATAAGTTTTGCTGGATTTATTTGATCAAAGTACTAAACTTTTTAATGGATGCAAACTCTGCTCTTATAAACTAGTACAAAAATAATTCCCCTTTGGTCTTAGGGAAACCATATAATTCTATGTACTAATGTCAAACAATCTAAAACAAACTAATAGATAAATAGCAACAAAATCAACAGACCACTTAGTAACCATGAACCTCCTGCATTTTTTTAAAATAATTTAATTATGTACAGAAATTTTAAATCATGCTAATACCCAAGCATAAAATTTGCATTATTTTTTGTAGAAGGAAGAACTTAGATAATGAAAGTATGTCATCATAACTCAGTGAACATATTCTGTTTAAAGTGGTTATAATAGTGTTCTGCTATTCGCCTAGTAAATTAAACACAATCGCCTAATCAAAACCTCATGAATTGGAGATTTAAAAGAGACACAAAATTTAAACATTTGATAATTCAGTGGGCACAAGTATTCTCCAGCAACAAGGTTATGGTGTATTAGCAAATATCTAAGTGCATGTACTTTGATGGGCAAAAATACCTTTAAAGACCAGGGTTAACATGCTCTTACTCTCAAGTGTTGGACCTGGAAATGGGTAGTGCATATGTCCACCTGTACCTTCCTGTTCCCAGCTCTTGGAGGGAAGGGCAGGAACTTCAGGGTGGACTAATCCCTTCTACTCCTCTCAGACTATACTTGGAAATGGTTGTAATTGAGACTAACTTGGAAAGGTGGCTGTGGCTCCAACTGTTCATTCTGGCATTTAGAAAATATTTTACAGTGGGGATAGCTTCTGTTAGCAGCCTGCCTGATAGCCTCGTCTGTCAGCTCCCATGGAAAATAGATGGCTTGTTTCCACACAATGTGTGACTGTCATCACCCTGCTCAAACATTTTGTTGTAATCTGTATCTTTCACAGCTGAATATTTTTTATTCTTTTGTGATGTGGGTGTCTGTATGTCAATGATTTCCACTTTCCATATTTATTTATTGGAACTGGTCACCTTTGTTATTTTTAAGCACTTTGCCTAGAGATGGATTAAAGAAAAATGAAATAATTTAAAGCTATATGCAAGCAATTATATGATTATGAAGAAAAATGACTTCATTATTATTTTATAGGCATAGTTAATGAAAATGTATACCATTACTTACTATGGGAAAGTGTACACATCTATATTTAAATTTATAATATATTTTTGAGACATATACATATTTCTTTTTCTAAGTGTTGGCTATATAAAAGAGAGATGAATAAATCATTTCTAATATAAGTAACTTTGAGTTTTTATATAAATAAGAACATTTATTTTTATGTTATTTTTTCTGTTATGGTGTTTATTGCTTTTCTGAACAAATTGTATCCCCTTCTCTTTTATCAATTATCTTACAGCTCTCTGTTAGCACTATGTTTAAGACCTAGTGAGATGCATACCTACTTAAATTATCCCGTGTTTCTTTAGAAAGGAATAAGTATAGCCTTTTTTTCTAATTCTGTTCTTAGAATTCTTTTCTTTAGTCTTATTAATTTTTCACAGTTCATAGGTTCAGTAACATTGCAAATTCCTGAGTGTGTACATTTTAATTGTTAGGGTTTTGTTTTCCCAATCTACGTTGCCTCAGCGAGACCTGGAGTCAACAGGTGTTAGATTTTCTTATGAAAGATAGATCACAACTATAGCCTAGGATGCAGGAGAGAAGTAGAGGGGGATGGGAGGGGGAGGGCTGAGGTTCAATAGAGGGAGGGTGAACAGTGGGACCACACCTATGGAGCATATTGTAAGGGTACAAGTCAAATCTACCAAGTATAGAAGATGAATGTCTTAACATAATAATTAAGTTAATGAAGTGATGTAACCATTCCAAATTGTATTAAAAAAATCAACACATTGTACCCCACAAAAGCATAAATGTATTCATCATCTATATGTATATGACTTAATAAAAGGAAAAAAAGGTGTCAGGCACCTGTGACAACCATTCAGAGGGCATGCTAAATATGACTTTGAATTTCACTATTAAAAATTCTGTTAAATTATGGAACAAAATTGGATGATGCAATTTCCATTGCAACCAAATTTCTTCTCCAATTTTTCCATCAGTATTTCAAGGAATATTTTCCATTTATTTTATAGTTTCATTAGAGAGAGCACAAAGAATTCAAATGACAGCTCCCACTTAATGAGCATGTCATGTTTAAATAAGATAATAACACAACTCTCAGAATGGGAAGAAAATTCTAAGTTTAGTTAAGCTAATATCTATTAAGGACAGATGTTTTTTTTTTTTTATTGTTGGGGATTCATTGAGGGTACAATAAGCCAGTTACACTGATTGCAATTGTTAGGTAAAGTCCCTCTTGCAATCATGTCTTGCCCCCATAAAGTGTGACACACACTAAGGCCCCACCCCCCTCCCTCCATCCCTCTTTCTTCTTCCCCCTCCATCACCTTAATTGTCATTAATTGTCCTCATATCAAGATTGAGTACATAGGATTCATGCTTCTCCATTCTTGTGATGCTTTACTAAGAATAATGTCTTCCACTTCCAGCCAGGTTAATACAAAGGATGTAAAGTCTCCATTTTTTTTAATGGCTGAATAGTATTCCATGGTATACATATACCACTGCTTGTTAATCCATTCCTGGGTTGGTGGGCATTTAGGCTGTTTCCACATTTTGGCAAATGTAAATTGAGCTGCAATAAACAGTCTAGTAAAAGTGTCCTTATGATAAAAGGATTTTTTTCCTTCTGGGTAGATGCCCAGTAATGGGATTGCAGGATCGAATGGGAGGTCTAGGTTGAGTGCTTTGAGGTTTCTCCATACTTCCTTCCAGAAATGTTGTACTAGTTTGCAGTCCCACCAGCAGTGTAAAAGTGTTCCCTTCTCTCCACATCCACGCCAGCATCTGCAGTTTTGAGATTTTGTGATGTGGGTCATTCTCATTGGGGTTAGATGATATCTCAGGGATGTTTTGATTTGCATTTCTCTAATATATAGAGATGATGAACATTTTTTCATGTGTTTGTTAGCCATTCCTCTGTCGTCTTTAGAGAAAGTTCTATTCATGTCTCTTGCCGATTGATATACGGGATTGTTGGCTTTTTTTCATGTGGATTAATTTGAGTTCTCTATAGATCCTGGTTATCAAGCTTTTGTCTGATTGAAAATATGCAAATATCCTTTCCCATTGTGTGGGTTGTCTCTTTGCTTTGGTTATTGTCTCCTTAGCTGTAAGGAAGCTTTTCAGTCTAATGAAGTCTCATTTGTTTACTTTTGTTGTTGTTGCAATTGCCATGGCAGTCTTCTTCATGAAGTCTTCTCCCAGGCCAATATCTTCCAGTGTTTTTCCTATGCTTTCTTTGAGGATTTTTATTGTTTCATGCCTTAAATTTAAGTCCTTTATCCATCTTGAGTCAATTTTTGTGAGTGGGGAAAGGTGTGGGTCCAGTTTCAATCTTTTACATGTAGACATCCAGTTCTCCCAACACCATTTATTGAATAGGGAGTCTTTCCCCCAAGGTAAGTTCTTGTTTGGTTTATCGAAGATTAGGTGGTTGTAAGATGTTAGTTTCATTTCTTGGTGTTCAATTCGATTCCAAGTGTCTATGTCTCTGTTTTTGTGCCAGTACCATGCTGTCTTGAGCACTATGGCTTTGTAGTACAGACTAAAATCCGGTATGCTGATGCCCCCAGCTTTATTTTTGTTACTAAGAACTGCCTTAGCTATACGGGGTTTTTTCCGGTTCCATACAAAACGCAGAATCATTTTTTCCAAATCTTGAAAGTACGATGTAGGTACTTTGATAGGAATGGCATTGAATAGGTAGATAGCTTTGGGAAGTATAGACATTTTAACAATGTTGATTCTTCCCATCCATGAGCATGGTATGTTCTTCCATTTGTTAATATCCTCTGCTATTTCCTTTCTGAGGATTTCATAGTTTTCTTTATAGAGGTCCTTCACCTCCTTCGTTAGGTATATTCCTAGGTATTTCATTTTCTTTGAAACTATGGTGAAGGGAGTTGTGTCCTTAATTAGCTTCTCATCTTGACTGTTATTGGTGTATACAAAGGCTACTGACTTGTGGACATTGATTTTATATCCTGAAACATTACTGTATTTTTTGATGACTTCTAGGAGTCTTGTGGTTGAGTCTTTGGGGTTCTCTAAGTATAAGATCATGTCGTCAGCAAAGAGGGAGAGTTTGACCTCCTCTGCTCCCATTTGGATTCCCTTTATTTCCTTGTCTTGCCTAATTGTATTGGCTAGAACTTCCAGCACTACGTTGAATAGTAAAGGTGACAGAGGACAACCTTGTCTGGTTCCAGTTCTAAGAGGAAAAGCTTTCAGTTTTACTCCATTCAGTAAAATATTGGCTGTGGGTTTGTCATAGATAGTTTCAATCAGTTTTAGAAATGTGCCACCTATGCCTATACTCTTCAGAGTTCTAATTAGAAAGGGATGCTGGATTTTATCAAATGCTTTTTCTGCATCTATTGAGAGGATCATGTGATCTTTATTTTTGCCTCTGTTAATATGGTGGATAACGTTTATAGACTTGTGTATGTTAAACCAGCCTTGCATCCCTGGGATGAAGCCTACTTGATCATGATGAATGACTTTTTTGATGATAAGCTGTAATCTATTGGCTAGGATTTTGTTGAGAATTTTTCCGTCTATATTCATGAGTGAGATTGGTCTGAAATTGTCCTTTTTGTTTGGGTCTTTTCCTGGTTTTGGTATCAGGGTGATGTTTGCTTCATAGAATGTGTTGGGGAAGATTCCTTCTTCCTCAGTTTTTTGGAATAATTTCTGCAGTACAGGAATAAGCTCTTCCTTGAAGGTTTGATAGAATTCTGGAGTGAAGCCATCTGGACCAGGGCATTTTTTAGTTGGAAGCTTTTTTATTGTTTCTTTGATCTCAGTGCTTGAAATTGGTCTGTTCAGGAGGTCTATTTCTTCCTGGGTAAGTCTAGGGAGAGGGTGTGATTCCAAATATTGATCCATTTCCTTCACATTGTCAAATTTCTGGGCATAGAGTTTCTGGTAGTATTCAGAGATGATCTCTTGTATCTCTGTGGGATCAGTTGTTATTTCCCCTTTATCGTTTCTGATTGAGGTTACTAGAGATTTTACTTTTCTATTTCTAGTTAGTCTGGCCAATGGTTTATCTGTTTTATTTATTTTTTCAAAAAACCAACTCCTTGTTTCATTAATTTTCTGAATGATTCTTTTGTTTTCAATTTCATTGATCTCTGATTTGATTTTGGATATTTCTTTTCTTCTACTGAGTTTAGGCTTAGATTGTTCTTCTTTTTCCAATTCCATAAGGTCTCTTGTGAGATTGTTGATGTGCTCTCTTTCTGTTTTTCGAATGTAGGCATCTAAAGCGATGAATTTTCCTCTCAAAACTGCTTTTGCAGTATCCCAGAGGTTTTGGTAGCTTGTATCTTCATTGTTGTTATGCTCAAGGAAGTTAATGATTTCCTGTTTTATTTCTTCCTGCACCCATCTGTTATTCAACAGAGGATTGTTTAGTTTCCATGCCTTTGGTTGGGGTCGAGCATTTTTGTTAGAGTTGAGTTCCACCTTTAGTGCCTTATGGTCTGAGAAGATACAAGGTAAAATTTCAATTCTTTTGATTCTGTTGATATTTGTTTTGTGTCCCAGGATATGATCAATTTTGGAGAATATTCCATGGGGTGATGAGAAGAATGTATATTCTTTGTCTTTGGGGTGGAGTGTTCTATATGCGTCTATCAAGCATAGTTGGTCTAAGGTCTCATTTAAATCTCTTACATCTTTGTTTAATTTCTGTTTAGAGGATCTGTCCAGCTCTGTAAGAGGTGTGTTAAAGTCCCCTGATATGATGGTATTATCAGATATCATATTGCTCAGACTGAGTAAGGTCTGCTTCAAGAATCTGGGAGCATTTAAATTGGGTGCATAAATATTTAGAATTGAAATGTCTTCTTGTTGCATTTTTCCCTTGACCAATATAAAGTGACCATCTTTGTCTTTTTTGACTTTAGTTGCTTTAAATCCACATGTATCTGAAAATAAGATTGCAACTCCTCTTTTCTTCTGAATTCCACTTGCCTGAAAAATTGTCTTCCAACCCTTGACTCGGAGCTTTAATTTGTCTTTTGAAGCCAGGTGTGTTTCTTGCAGACAGCAAATGGATGGCTTGTGTTTTTTAATCCAGTCAGCCAATCTATGTCTCTTCAGTGGGGAATTCAAGCCAGTAACATTTATGGAGATAATTGATAAGTGTGGTAGTATTCTATTCGTCTTATTTGGTGAGAGTCCATTGCTTAGTTTTATCTTTTGCATCAGTGTGGAGGTTAGGTTCTGTCCTTTGATTTCTGGGTTCTTACTTTGCTGCTGATCCATTGTGGTGGTCAGTGTGCAGAACAGGTTGAAGTATTTCCTGTAGAGCTGGTCTTGTTGTGGCAAATTTCCTCAATGTTTGTATATCCGTAAATGATTTGATTTCTCCGTCAATTTTGAAGCTTAGCTTAGCAGGGTACAGAATTCTGGGCTGAAAATTGTTCTGTTTAAGTAGATTAAAGGTAGATGACCATTGTCTTCTTGCTTGGAAAGTTTCATTAGAGAAGTCTGAGGTCACTCTGATGGATTTACCCCTGTAGGTCAACTGGCGCTTACTCCTGGCAGCTTGCAGAATCTTTTCTTTTGTCTTGACTTTGGACAGGTTCATCACACTGTGTCTTGGAGAAGCTCGGTTAGAGTTGAGGCGACCTGGGGTCCGATATCCCTCTGAAAACAATGTGTCAGAATCTTTGGTGATGTTTGGGAAATTTTCTTTTATAATATTCTCTAGTATGGCTTCCATTCCTCTGGGGCATTCTTCTTCCCCTTCTGGAATTCCTATAACTCGTATGTTGGAACGCTTCATAAAGTCCCATAATTCTGACAGGGAACGTTCTGCTTTCTCTCTCTTCTTTTCTCCCTCTTTTACTATCTGAGTTATGTCAAAAACTTTGTCTTCTACCTCTGAAATTCTTTCTTCTGCATGGTCTAACCTGTTGCTGATACTTTCCATTGCATCTTTAAGTTCCCTGATTGACTGTTTCATTTCCTTCAGCTCTGCTATATCCTTTTTATATTCTTCATATCGTTCATCTCTGATTTGATTCTGTTTTTGGATTTCCTTTTGGTTATTTTCCACTTTATTAGCAGTTTCCTTCATTGTTTCCATCATTTCTTTCATTGTTTGCAACATGTGTATTCTAAATTCCCTTTCTGTCATTCCTAACATTTCTGTATAGGTGGAATCCTCTGCAGTAGCTACCTCATGGTCCCTTGGCGGGGTTGTTCTGGACTGGTTCTTCATGTTGCCTGGAGTTTTCTGCTGATTCTTCCTCATGAGTGATTTCTTTTATCTGTTTCCTTGCCCTAATTTTCCTTTCACTTCCTCTTGCTCTTTAAGTTCTTGTGCCTGTGGACTAAGTGTTACAGGACCAGAAGTGTGAGAAGGTTGAGGAGCAAAAAAGGGATGAAAGAAAGGAGGACCGAGTGATAAGAAAAAAAAGAAAGATACAGAAAGGAAAGGGGGTGGGGATAAGGAATATTGACAAAAAGAAGAGAGGTACAGAAAGAGGGAGACAGGGCAATATAGGTGTACAGTAGGGTACTTTGACACAACCTTAAAAAACCCCACCTTCTGGGAGTGCCCAGTTGGGTGGTTCCCTTGAGGTCAGCAGCTCTTTGCTAACCTGATCAGACACAGTACCCCACCTCCACCAAGTAGAGAGGAAAGACAAAAATGCTATAAATCAAACCAAAACAAGCAAACAGAAAACTTTACGGGGATACAATTGGGTGAAAAACCAAATGATAGCTGTAGAAACACTAGCAAAAATGAAGTTGTAGTTATTAAAAAAGGCAGCAATGGGAAATTATAATTAAACTAGAAAAGTTGAGAAAGAAAAAGGGATCTGTATGGAAAAGATTGAAATTAAAAAACAAAAGAACATCAACAATGTCAAAATAAACAAACAAACAAAAAAAAACAACCAAACAAAAAAAAAGAAAAAAATACACAACCAAAAACAAAGCAGTTTGTATATGTTATTGAATATTGTCTGGGCAACACGTGGTCTTCTGGGGTATGAGATGTTAGTCACAGTTCTGATACGACTGGAGGCTGCTGATTTCTCAAACCCCAGCAGGTAGACACCCTAAATCTCTCTTCAGCCCACTTAAAAGGCACTTTGAACTTGTAAACTTGCTGAGCATAAGCTTTCCCAGCTTTCTCGCTGAAATCACTGCTGAAGTGGCTATCTGCTTACCCAGTGTGCCAAAACCGGTCTCACTCTGCCCCTGAGGGTTAGGGCTGCAAGGTGGATCAGACCCCACCCTTAGGCTACTTGGTTGCTGGGTTACAAGCTCCCACCCGTTTCTAGCTCTGCGACCCTGAGGGCCGAGCTTGCCGGGGCAGATCACTGACAATGGTTCCGTGTGGCCCACCGCCAAACACTATTAGCTCCGTCTGGCTCAGCGTCTCAGAGTGGGGCCCCAGACAACGGCCAAAGTTCTCCGCACTCCCGCTCAGGCCTTCCCCAGGGCAGTTCAACTCAGTGCCAAGCCCAAGGACATCATAACAGTTCACAGGTAAGGCCTTTCTGGTTTGCAGTCTCGCTGCTACTGAACTTACAGTTGTGGGCGGGTTTAGACGGATTGAACACACGTGACCACTTGCCGGTTTTCCACTGTTTTAGTCCTCCTCTTGGGGTCCAGAAGTCTCTCGCTGACTCCCTGTATCCTCATAGGAGTGATGATAGGCAGTTCCCACCAGCCAGAGATGCCTGGAATCCTATCTCCCCAGACTCGCGGTGCCCAGATGCAAGGAAGCTGTTACTCGGCTGCCATCTTGCTCTGCCTCCTCAAGGACAGATGTTTTTTAGAAATAAGGAATAGTCTCTGTGATTTTACTAATGTCCACTTTAAGGAAAAAGTGAGATTAATCCAATAAAAATGAGGTGGATAAGATTATGAAATTTTGAAACAATAAATAGACTGAAGTGTTATAATTATCCTTTATATTTCTATCTAAATATTAGCTAATGAATTTTGTAATGCAAAATTTATTGCTAGAACCTATTACATTGATAGACTCAGGCAGGGGAAATGGGTAAAACCTACAATGAAAGGATACACTAGCATCCAAATTTTGTATCAAAATTAAGAAGGTTTAGATTCTGGATTGTAAGCAGAAATGCCTTTCATAAGGTTGCTTGTATTCTACCTCCCCAAACCTCAATGTTTCTAGTATCTACAAATGAGGGAATAATTATGAGTAGGCTGATTTAATTTCACCTAGCATCTGATGAGTTGTGCTATTGCTATTTTAAATTATAATTAAGTTAAGGACATAAACATGATTAAGATGTGATGGCAGCCTCTCTATATAGCACAGAGAATGGTTTCATTTGAAGCAAAAAAAAAATCATTTTGATTATTAATCAGCATTATCATGGTTACTTTACAGGTTATAAAAAATGGCAAACATAAGATTACATACAATGACTACACTGAGACCACCTTGCTATACTCATGCATACACACACATACACATAATTACAAAAATGGAAAATCTTTTTTGTTTCAATTGTTGTGAAATTATGAAATATCTTCCAAAACCTGAGTGACTTATCCAACTCTACATATTGTTTCAAGACCTTGTTCATAGATTACTTTTTAATGAATCTTCCTTTATCAGGGAAATATTTTCTAGCTATCTTGTATCTTAGATTATTTTTTCAATATTCCTAGTAATCAAAGTATATTACCATTATTTCTGTTTAGTCTTATTGTTTGTCATTATATTCCCAAAAGGATTAAATTTTCAGGGAAATAGGCTATGTCACATGTAGCTTTTATATCCTGTCATGGGCTTCATGGAGTGGAGACCACAGAGAAAATAGAAAACCCTTAAATGATTTGATAATCATCTGATAAATATTTATGCACACATATTTCATATTTCAACCAGTTATGTCAGTAGTATGCTCATAACTTGCATTTGGACACGAAATCTCGAGAAATTTCACACTCAATCATAAAGTGCAGATAGGAAGATCCCCTTGCAAGATTGTAGACATCTGTGCTGTCATCACATATGAAACCCTAATATCCGGTGGCTAACTTCTGATTATTAAACTTCATGAAAATAAGCTTCATTTCTATCTTGAAAGGAGAAACTATCTTGAAAGGAGAAACTACTCCTTGAAAGTAGAAAAAAGGACTTTCTTCTTTTGATTTCCACACTAGCTGCTGTATATTTGCACAGAAAACTAAAAAAAAAAAAAAAGAAAAAGAAAAAAGAAGAATATCTCTAATTTTGTGGGTTGTGTCAGATTAAAACTTGAAAATGATTGTGATTATGGATAACAGCATCAGTGTTCCAACTGAAAGCTTGTGGAGAATGTCTTCACTCCTGCTCCTGTCTTTCATTATTGGAAATAGTTTATAATTCATATATTAACACACTGCTTCCCTTAAAATTGGTATACTCAAGTGACACCAAAATAATTTTTAATTCTGCTATTTCCTACTGTACACTTCCAAATTCTTACTTCCACTACTTTATTTTGCCTTGCCTTCACTCTTTTTTGTTCACTTTTTCTTCTTTTTCTTGTCTGTTGATCTTTCACCTTTTAGTCACCCTTCATTTTTTTCTTTCTGTTTAGTGAAAACTTTGATGTTAAACTTTGAGATGTTACAAAGTCAATTTATGTGACTTTTTCCCACAAGGTACTGTCTGGTAAGACAGATGGCACACATACAAATTAAATAGAAGACACATTATAAGTGATAAATGTGATGAGAAAATTACTGATAAAGAATTTTCCATATACAATGCAGTATTTCTAATATAACTTCTAAATTACCTTTATACTGAACTATTGATTTATTTGGTTTGTATGTATTTTTACTAAGAATTCTATCCATTAGTGTTACTGAAACTTATTCAAAATATAAGTGCATAGAAAACTATAAAAGGCTTAAGAGTAAGGGCTTAAAACACTCATGTTTAATCAGAGATAATGCTGGCATCTGTATTAAGGAAGATTTCCATAAGAGGGAAAAATACCAGTTCACAATCTATTGCAAGAATAAGGACAATTATTGACAATTAATGACACAGTGGTGGTGGGGGAAGGGGCAGAGCAGAGAAACAAAGAAGGAGGGAGGGGTGGGGAAAAGAAGAAGAGAGAGAGGGATGGAGCAAAGGGGGTGGGGTCTTGGTGTGTGCCACACCTTTTGGGGGCAAAACAAGATTGTAAGAGGGATTTTACCTAACAAATGCAATCAGTGTAATTTGGTTTCTTGTACCCACAATGAATCCCCAACAATTAAAAAAAAAAGAATGTAACAGCAGAAAATAAGTAAATGAATTAAAGTATATGGTGAGGAAAAAGAAGACTATGTTACTTTTAATTTGAATGGTATGTGTGAAATTACATTACGATGTTCATTTCTTCTTACATAGTCCTTCACATCTAAAAGCAAACTGTTTAGGAAGACAGAGGGGTGTGACATTGTTGAACAGAAAACCAAGACATTAACTTGGTTAAAGTTAAAGTCCAGTGCACTCAGGATTAACTGGAGCAGTGCTAAATGGTAGAAACACAGAGGAATGTCTTACTAGCAACCTCCTTTTCAGAATGGTCATTGCACCTTGGCCCACAAGATCACTGTGGGGCTACCATCTCCAAGCAATGATACCTCAGCCCTACAACCACAGTCACTCTATTCATAGATGGCAAACTTAACCAAGGGTGACCACGTCCTCCTTGATTTTTAGAATAGGGATATAGAGCTATTTTCTATTTTTGTGTGTCTATAGAACAGAAAATATATGATAATATGGAATATGTACTAATTCAGGAAAAGTCAGTACATATTTTATATTCTCAAGTATTTTCTATTCTTATTGATCTTCTAAGAGATAATCTACTGTTGGATACATATTTATGAGAAATGAAGAAAATAGACTCATGAGAAAAATTATCACCAATGGTCCAATGTCATGTTATGCCAAATGAGGCTGTGACGAAGTTAGGCAGAGTGGGAGAAGGGAAGAACAGTCCACAGATATTATGGGCACCCACCAGCAGTAGAATCCACCTACTAACGTGTCATTCTATAGATTCTTCAAGATACCTCTATAAACTTATGATATAATTAAATTGAAGAGATGATCCATTTAAATAAATCATTTTTATTAAATAGTGTCTGTGGATGATACATAGAAAAGAAAATACAGCAGCCATTTTCTTTTCTTTATTGTTAAATCATAGTTGTGTACATTAGTGCAATCAAGGGGTACAATGTGCTGGTTTCATATACAACCTGAAATATTCCCATCGAACTGTTCAATGTAGCCTTCATGGCATTTTCTTAGTTATTGTATGTAGACATTTGTATTCTGCATTTAGTGAGTTTCACCTGTACCCATTCTAAGATGCACCATAGGTGTGGCCCCACCCTCCCTGCACTCTAACCTCCCCCCTCCCTTCCCCTTCCTTGGCCCTTTCCCCATAGTCTTGTGCTATAGTTGGGTTATAGCCTTCATGTGAAAGCTATAAATTAGCTTCATAGTAGGGCTGAGTACATTGGATGCTTTTTCTTCCATTCCTGAGATACTTTGCTAAGAAGAATATGTTCCAGCTCCATCTATGTAAATATGAAAGAGGTAAAGTCTCCATCTTTCTTTAAGGCTGCTTAATATTCCATGGTATACATGTACCACAATTTGCTAGTCCATTCGTGGGTCCATGGGCACTTGGGCTTCTTCCATGACTTAGCAATTATGAATTGGGCTGCAATAAATAATATAACAATTTGTTACATTGTGATTTTTGGTCTTCTGAGTATAGACCTAGTAAAGGAATTATAGGATCGAATGGCAGGTCTTTTTAGATCTCTAAGTATTCTCCAAACATCTTTCCAGAAGGAATGTGTTAGTGTGCATTCCACCAACAGTGTAGAAGTGTGTCCTTTTCTCCACATCCACGCCAACATCTCTGGTTTTGGGATTTTGTTACGTGGGCTACTCTTACTGGGGTTAGATGATATCTCAAAGTAGTTTTGATTTGCATTTCTCTGATGATTAAGGATGATGAGCTTTTTTTCATGTGTTTGTAGATTGTGCGTCTGTCTTCTTTAGAGAAGTTTCTCTTCAAGTCTCTTGCCCATCCTGAGATGGGATCACTTGTTCTTTTCTTGCTAATAGGTTTGAGTTTTCTGTGGATTCTGGTTATTAGACCTTTATCAGAGGTATAACCTGCAAATATTTTCTCCCATTCTGAGGGCTGTCTGCTTGCTTTACTTACTATGTTCTTGGCTGTGCAGAAGCTTTTTAGTTTGATCAGGTCCCAGTAGTGTATTTTTGATACTGCTTCAATTGACTGGGGAGTCCTCCTCATAAAATATTCACCTGGGACGATTCCTTCAAGAGTTTTCCCTGCACTTTCTTCAAGTATTTTTATAGTTTCAGGTCTTAAGTTTAAATCTTTTATCCAGTGAGAGTCTATCTTAGTTAATGGTGAAAGGTGTGGGTCCAGTTTCAATCTTCTGCAGGTTCCCAGCCAGTTTACCTAGCCCCATTTGTTAAATAGGGAATCTTTTCCACACTGAATGTTTTTAATTGGCTTGTCAAAGATCAAATAATGGTAAGTAGCTGGATCCGTCTCTTGGTTCTCTATTCTGTTCCAGACATCTACTTCTCTGCTTTTGTGCCAGTACCATGCTATTTTGATCACTATCAATTTACAGTACAGTCTCAGGTCTGGTAGCGTGATTTCTCCTGCTTTGTTTTTATTGCTGAGTAATGTTTTGGCTATTCGAGGTTTTTTCTGATTCCATATAAAATGAAGTATTATTTTTTCAACATATTTAAAGTATGACAATAGAGCTTTAATAGGAATTGCATTAAAATAATATATATTGCTTTGGGTAGTATGGACATTTTAACAATGTTGATTCTTCCCAGCCATGAGCATGGTATGTTTTTCCTTTTGTTAACATCTTCAGCTATTTCTTTTCTTAAAGTTTCATAGTTCTCTTTGTAGAGATCTTTCACGTCCTTTGTTAGGTATACTCTCAAATATTCATCTTCTTTGGCACTACTGTGAAAGGAATAGAGTCCTTGACTTTTTTTTCGGCTTGGTTATTGTTGGTATATATAAAGGCTACAGATTTATGGGTGTTGATTTTGTAGCCTGAGACATACAGCAGCCATTTTCAAAGATTATAAATAGAACTCATTTTTAACATAATTTAACATAATTTCCATAAAGGATGTGGAAAAATTAGGCTATAATTCATTGGAAAGTTGATGCACTGGCATAATTTGACTTTTTTTCTATATTATAACCATGCCTAATCATAATCAAGTTAACTGGAGTTGTCAAGAAGTTTTTTAAAGCATAAATTGAATTGTATTAAATTTATGTGGTTTTAGTCATGAAAGGGAGTTGTTCACTCTTTTCCTGAGTCAGTATATATTCAACATTCTCATATAATTTCTATTTTTCTTGATCTTATAAATTATGAATAAGTCTGAAATATTACAACATCCTCAATGCTCACAGATAATTTTAACTATATTTTTAGGACAGTTAGCTCATAACTATTTGTAAAAATGTAATCTGAGAACTGTTATGGTCCTCTCTGGAAAGGTTATTATCAGGAAGGCATCATGTTCATCATCCTACAAGATGTTTGTTTTTCTTTGTTTAGGATTAATCTTGTGTTATAAGCAAATTTTATTCAATCTTATTGTGGTTTGTGGGTTTATGTATGTAGTGAGATTAATTTATTCAGCAATTTCTATAAAATATTACATATTAAGGTTTTTTGAGATTTGTTGCCTGTAGGAATTACATAAAGATTTGAGAAACGTGGTAAGTAGAAGCAAAAAGTTACTTAAATATTAACTGTAAGACAATTTAAAGTTCTCAAGCAAATTGTCAGAAGGTGAAGGTGGGAACACAATGAGAGAGAAGTTGATGAGGGACATGAATTGATTTTTTACATGGACTGTAGTTAAGTCCTGGTCCATAGATTCCTAAGTTCCACTCTTGTGAATTCTATCATTCACCAACATTCAGTCCTACAGAACACTTCGGCTGGAGTCCAGAAATCGCTTCTCTCTCACTTGAGTGGGTTATACAATGAGTGTGTTAAGGAATCATTATTTTTCTATGTGGTTTCATGGGAACCCTCTTGATAAGAACCAAAAAGTCACATATCCTTTATCCCCTTGATAGAGTGATGCTTACTTGTAGCTTTAGTGTTAACTAAAACTCTTTGGTATGCTAAAAAATGCTTCCCAAGACCTATCCATATCCTAATGCTTTGAATTGTGTTACCTTATTGTGGAAAGAGTCCTTGCCAATGTGATTAACGCAATCATCTTATGATGAGGTGACCATAGTAGGTTATCCTGGAGTGTGGGTGTCTAAGGACATACTGTAAATTAGGCTAAGGCATTCCAGAGGGACTGTTGGGCAAAGTCCAGGTTCCTCAGACCCCAATAACAACTTGGTGGTTTAAATGGAATGCTTAGCCCCCAGCAGCTCAGGGCTAATATTCCTGAAACCAGTTTGACCAAAGTCCAGGCCTCTCCACCCCCATTCCCGTGCTGCAACCCGTGCTCATAAATCATCAGTGGGCAAGGAAGGAATGTTTAGCATCTAAAGTTTATTATCTACTCAGCCATGCCAAGGTATAGATGGGAATCAATGGAGTGAGTTAAGAATCTTACTAAATGCAGAATATAAATGTCTGAACACAACAACTAAGAAAATGCCATGAAGGCTATGTTAACCAGTTCGATGAAAATTTTTCAAATTGTATATAAAACCAACACATTTTACCCCATGATTGCATTAATGTACACAGATATGATTTAATAATAAAAAAGTATTAAAGATCGCACCCTTTTTTTTGTTTAAATTTAGAATAACATAATGTAGCCCTCATGATATTTTCCCCTTTTTATTTCCTTGCTATTGATTGTTTTAGGTGATCATAGTATTTAGTTTCCCTACGTGTATTATCAGCTTTTCAACACATTTTGTGGTTTTGCTGAATAATGGGACTTTCGGGAGGTCAGCCTTGCTAACCACTCCTTGAGCTAATAATAGTGTGTGCCTGTCCAGGGCATCCCTGGTGATTCCGCCAGAGATAAGCAAGTCTGAGTTGCCTCTCAGGCTGTTACCCTCATATTGATTGATAATATAGTTAACTGTATTCCATATTTTGGAATAATATGAGGAACATATTGATTGATAATATAGTTAACTATATTCCATATTTTCATATATATATATAATTGCATAACATAGTCAACCTCACTGTTGTGGGGTTCCCTAGTGGTCACACTGGTGGTCCCTAAATGACATGACAACTAATCCTTCTGAAAGAGAGCTATAGGGAGAGTAGACAGACATGCAGAAAAGGCATTTTGAAGATACAGATGGAGAGTGAGGGAATATGGACATAAGCCCAGAAATGCTGGCAGCCCTCAAAGATAGAAAAATCAAGGAATGCTTTCTCTTTCAAAGCCTTCTGAGGGAAATGTGGCCTGTTGAGACCTTTTTTTGACTTCTGGCCTCCAGAACTCTAGGAGGAAGAATTTCTTAAAGCCATTGAGTTTGTGATAACCTATTACAGCATCTACAGGAAACTAATGTAGACACCATTCTACCTTACCCCATGAACATTTCTTTTGTTGGTATCCTGAACTACAAGGTAGAGTCCTGCACATGGAATGCCATGGCTGTGTATAAAAAGAAACTAAAACGTGTGTGAAAAGGACTGATACCACCTTGGGAATTTTTCTTTAAGCTGTATTAGTAGTTAAATATACTTTTTCAATAAATACATGTATTGTATATGTGTGTGTGTAAAAATATGTGTATGTACATGCATATTTATATAAAATCATAATTGTGATTAGAGGAAGCAAAAAGTACTTTTATATTTGATCATCAAGGTTAACGAAATTAAGAAAATTGTGCTGACAAATTCTAATTTCTCTCTAACTATATCACCGTCTACTCATGTGAAGGAAAGTTACAACAGTGAATTGAAAATTGAGAGACCTTTTCTTATCTATTTCTGAGTATATTTACATTGAAAAATAATGTAGTCAAATAAGAAAAAAAAATCTACTCTTGGCACATGGGAATTCACAATGTAAGAAAAATTATATACATTAGTATACTTGAAATAAACAATTCACCTGAAATCGTATCCCCAAAGGAACATATTGATTGATAATATAGTTAACTATATTCCATATTTTCATATATATATAATTGCATATGTTACTAAAACACTCAAGTACCTGCATGTTTTCCATGTAGCTGCCTTAAGCACAATCTTTTTTGATAGCTCTTGCTTTGA
Source organism: Nycticebus coucang (assembly GCF_027406575.1). Classification (NCBI taxonomy): domain Eukaryota; kingdom Metazoa; phylum Chordata; class Mammalia; order Primates; family Lorisidae; genus Nycticebus; species Nycticebus coucang. The sequence continues at coordinate 67,638,754 of NC_069781.1, read as the reverse complement.
TATAATTAAGAGAAACATAGAAAGGGAAAATCTTTCATCAGAAAGTCAGAAATCAAGGTTGACATCTTCATTCCACCAGCCATCTACCTGGGAAACCATTTGGTGGCATAGGTTTTCCCCAATTTATACAGAATTCCAAGTGTATTACTTAAAAACGTTAAATTTTCATATCATGGATGTGAATAGTTTAAGAAAAGAGGGCATATGCACACATGCCAAGAAAAACATGAAGAAAAGTAGCAAAGTCTTTTTTTTTTTTTTATTTCAATGTTAAAGCAAACACCACCTGCGCAGTCAGAAATGCCCAGATCCTAACATACTGAGAAATGGGAGAAGTCAAGCAGGTGCTGAAGAAAAAATAGCAAAGAAGTCATAATTTCTTAAAATAAACAGAATGCTTATTTTCAAGTTTTTGACATCCTGTTTACTTGTCTTTGTATAAAGCTATAGCAGGTTTCACATACATTGTTGAGAAATATTTTCCTAAAAAAGGCCTAGGAGACCACAGAATAGTGACCTATAGAAAATGCCAAAAATTGTTGTAGATGGATTGAAGTTTTGGGATTTTGTTTTCTTTCTTTCTTTCTTTTTTTTTTTTGTTTTCATCTTTCTACAAGGAAATTACTTATGGGAAAGGACATTTGTTGTTTAGAGGTTATCTTCAAGGTATTACAGGAAACAGTGCTATTTTTACCATCTCTCTCTATCACTCCCTACCTCAGTCCCTGTCATCTCTCTTTTCTCTTTTAGCCAGAACTAAATGATTTACCATTTCAATCTTATATTTTTCTCAATATGGATAAATTTTATATGTTTTATTTACTTATTTTCCCCTGCATGCAATTAAAAAGCAAGTTGGCCCAGTTTGGATTATGGCCCACCTGCGGTCAAATCAATAGTCACTGGGGTTTCCACATCACTTGATTCAGTGTTTTCTCAATGAAGTAGCCACAAAAAAGGAAATATAATGAAACAGGAAAATTGAGAACCTACCCATGTAAGCCAAGGTTATAAATTATGTCTTCAAAGGTTAAATTCCTACGGTCACAATTTTACAGTGTTGATTGAAAATCTGAGCACACCAAATCACTGACACTACAAAACTCCACCTTGTTATACCTAGACAAGTGCACACGTGCAAACACAGCTACGTTCACATGACTTTTTTTCAAAAAAAGAAAAGATTACTCAAAAATATTCTCAAGGATGGTTGTGGTTATAATCAAAGTTAATTTTAACATTTGTATCTATTTTCACATTTGCCACGTTTTCTACAAGGAGCCCTAACTTTTTATCTAAGGACTTCATGACATCAAAAAATAGATAAGAGGAAGGAACACATGTTTTCTAAGGATTATGAGTGCTGGAAAGGTTATTTATTCACCTAGGGGTTTAGCAAATATTTCCCTGAATATGAATTACAAGCTATTCCATCTGAATAGTTTGGAAAATATGCTCTAGAACATAATATTTTAGAAGAAAATTAACTAGAACGGACATTAGTTAAGCTATTTTAAGGGAAAATGAAATACATGGAAAAATTTAGATATTTTAGCAAATATACAGGATTTTGAATTGTCTTTTAATTTCCATAAATTATATAGAAATATAAACAAAGCCTGAAAATGGGAAATATGCACTCAACACTAAATAAAAATGCTAAAGAACTAACCAAATATTTAAGGCCTTACAAAACATTTTGTTTTTTACATGTACACCAATCTTACCAAGTCTTTGTGTTATCAACTGAAAATGTCAATTGTTTTAATTTTCTGAAAACCCATGTTACCATTAGTTAGAAATTTAAAATTCATTCTAAAGGTTCATTGACTTCTGATGATTTACCTTGGTTCTATGTCTTTGCATAGCTGTAGGGCAGTGTGTGATTCTTCCTTTACATGGAAGTCCCTTTTATATTTGAAGATTTTTTTTTATTTGTCTTATTCCCAACTAAAATCTTCTATCCTTCAGCTTAGCCATCTCGCCTATACATACATTTTGCGCTTTTTGACCTCTCGGCTTCTGTCAAAATAACAATTTACCTAAGTAACTCCCCCCATAGTGAAGTAGTCAACAAGTTCTGTCTATTATTTTTGAAAATGCAATTTGAATCTGTTTTGATTTCTGTTTCTGGTGTTACTTTTTACATCATCATTTTATACTTAGATTTTTTTAATTACTTAAAAATTATTCTCTCTGACTCTCTGAACTGCCCTTCATTTGTGAAATTATTTTAAGATTCTTATGCAATTAACCAATTGAAAACATGATTTTGTATACAAGTAGCTATGGCCCCAAATTGTTCATGTCAAAATAATAAAGGAAAAATCTGCCTTGTATATAGTTTTGAGTACTTTTTGACATAAAGGCTCCAGAAAAAGTATTTAAAATAGTCTAGGACATTGTTTAGTACCAATTTTATCGCCTTGAAATACTTTTAATTTCATACTAACTTCTTAGAAAATGCTGGTTTTTCAAAGTCCAATCCAATTATTATGGTTTCCATTACTCCTTTCTTTAAGTCACAAACTGTAGTGATTACCTCATCATCTGGGATATAACATACTAAATCCTTACCATGGTCTTCTAAACCTTTACTTGATATAAAGTGCACATTTTGATCAACATTTCCAAGAAACCAACGTAAAATGAAATATTAAATGTTTCTTACATTTTATGAGTGGAAGCTCACCATCCTTTGAGGGGAGGAATTCAATTCAGCCTCTGGGGAGCAGATCAACATCTTAATGTAATTAATTTTCTCACTTTCAAAAGGAAAGCTAAGAGTCTTCTCCAGTATGATCCAGTTCTAATACTATGCAAAAAAAGTTCCTAAAATTTATAAGATTTATTATCACGAAGCCTAGAAACATTGTTCAGAAATAAAGGTCTTTTTAAAAATAGAAATTAATATTATCTCTTTTACAAAAAAAAAAGCTAGAGATAATCCACAATTCTACATAAATCATGATTAACTACAGTTATAATCAAGCACTATAAATCTTATTCACACAAAAGATATAATAGCATCTAATTCCTTGGAATTACCTGTGAGTCATTAAGTTGCACAAAAAGATTCCTCAAACATGGGCTTGTAAGAAGTTTCCTTAAAACATACACATACATTTTTATCCCCAGAGTTTTTTTTTGTTGTTGTTGTTGTTGCTTTCTAATTGGACAAATTTTGTTCTTCAAATACTTTCTACTTAGAGAAGTACAGAGCTTACCAGAAAAGTATATAAATTTATGAAATTAATACTTTATCATATTTTAATTTCCCAAATGTATATTTAGAAATTAAATTTTTGAAAGAATAATTTCCATGTTGTAAGGGAATTCTAATGATAAAGACCTAGGTTTAAAATACGAGTTTCATTTATATTATAGAGTCTTGATTTTATAAAAGACAAATATTTGTGAGCTGTCAATTTGCAGATACTTTTAGTTAAAACATGGAAAAAGCATTTGCTCATAATCTCTTTTGTGAGCTGAGAAAGTTATTTTTCCACTCTAGCCTCATTTAGTCTAATACAGATTTTAGCTAAGAGTTGAGTCTGAGAGTGTGCATTTTAGATTATGCCTTGGCACCATTTGGGTTTATGGGTTGGCAGATATTTCCACTATGAAATTCCACTAAAGTAATGCATAAAAGAGTATGGGCTGAATGCAGAGAAGGAGGGGGCTCCATCTTAAAGGAATAGGAAACACCTGCTAACAAGCTAGGACTTTATTCTGAAAGCCAATCAAAGTTTTGGAGCAGAATGATGTGACCCAACATTGCTGTCCTATGACAGCTGTTCTATATCTGTATCTGCTCACAGAGAGGCTTTCAAGATAATTCTTATAGCAGAAAATCTTTTCCTTTTGCAAAGCATCAATGGTGAGACTTCATTCTTTGTCATTTCCACGGGAAACACTGTCAAATTTTTGAAAGTAAAGGAGCTGTCCTATTCATCTGCGTCATTCTATAGTACTTGGTATTGACAAGGAGAAAGACGTGTAAAGAAGGTCAGGTCTTTTCTACTAGGCTAGGCAGATACCCTAAAATAATATAATATTTAATTTGACAGTATAAAATACATTTGAAGTTTTACATTTGAGAGAAGTAAAGAAAAAAATAGTTCATTCAGAGAAAAAAATAAAAAAATTAAAAAAGAGATAGCCTAGTTTGGGAAAATATGTTGTGTGGGGATTTCTTTTATTTGGGAAATATGAGGAAAACATAATTAGCCTAAAATTCATTGGTGGCTTATTCTGTTGGAGAATAGTCTAGTTATTTAGTTTCTACTTCCTGTTCCTTTTCCTGCACACACTTAACTATTCACACAATTTGTTTCTAGAGTCCATTTACAATAAAAAGGAATAGTCCTCCAACAAGCCTGCTCATTAGTTGTTCCCTCCCTGGCTATAGTATCATAGGAGAGGATTACGAGTCAGTTAAAATGAAGTTCTGCGACTTTGTTTATCCATGTTTTTGCCATCTTCTATTAATGGGAAAAAGTGTATTAGCTTCATATATTTCTGGGAAGCAAGTATTTTTAAAAAGTAGGTATGTAAGAAAGCATTCTATGCTAGTAAATTTCAGGGAACAATTTATTATAAAATCAAACAAACAAAAAATTTCTGTAGCAAACAGCTTCAATCTCAGTGGGTTAGCATTATTAATGTTTATTTTCTCCTGACAACATAGCACTAGTTAGGACTCTTTCCTCCATTTGGGGATGCAGGGATCCAGAATTCTTCCCTCTTATATTGCTGCTATGTTCATCATATGATTTTCAAATCTATGTGGACTGATGAAAGAATATCAAGCAAGCAGGGCTTTCAGGGATGGTTGGATGTGCTACGCATTACTTTGACTAACAAAACTTTGGCCAGAATGCAGTCACATGATTCCAGCGTAGCTACAAGGGATGCTGGTAAAGGTAGTCTTCATTTATATCACTAGGAAACTCAGATTTTGCGAAAACATAGATTTCTGCTACACTACCTAAATGCATATATGTGTATGTGCCTCATTAAGTATATATGCTTCATGAAGTGTGCTCCATGAAGTTGCAATGTTTCCTGATGAGCACTGCATCCCTAGTAGCTAGAACAGGGTTCTAATATGTAGGAAGCATTATGTAGAATGATTAAATGGCAGCTTAACAAAAACAAAACGAAAGATAATGTATAGAAACCAAGGGAAAGACATATTTTTGTGTCCAAGAACATAATTACATAAACATTAGATATAAAAAGGTTTATCTCAAAAGCGATATATACACTGAAATATTAACTACACGAAATGGGTGAACAATATAATCTTGGGTTGTTATAAAGAGAAGTTTTTGAAAGCCTTAGTAGTATTATATATTACTTTTTAGCCTGAAAAAAATTAGAACTACCAAATCCAGAAAGAATTCTTTGCCTTCCACTGGGGAAAGGAACCAAGCTCCACTGCTTTATTTTACATATATGCTTATATGTTGGTTTAAATCGAGACAAAAATCACACACATATAGGTGTCTGTATATGCACCCACTAGATATATAGGCATATTGAATTAGAATTGTTTTCTATGGATTTTTAAAGCAAGTATTTTTAATATGCAGAACTATTCACCAACAAAATATTTGCCCAGACCTTAGAAGTGATTTTTAGTTATAATTATCATAAAATTTCTTCTAAACACATGTTTTTCACCATTTGCAGTAAAACCTAGATGAATACTTAGATTCAGGAGAAAAATAAATTACATGTAGTGCCTACAGTTTAATAAGAATAGCAAAAAAAGATAGATATTAGATGAGAGAAGATATGTAGTGTATGAATGGATGGGTAGATGGAAAAGAGATAGAAGCTTGGTAGAAGGTAGAAGCTTGGTAGAGGAAGTCTTGATTGACTTTGGAAAGAAAACAGAAAAGAAAGAAAAATACTGCAAATGCCAAGACCGCAGCGGGTGATCATGCAGTATTGTAGAAAGTACTCCCGGGGCAGCTCAACCAAGTCATAGACATGGCCTCCTACCTATGATTATAAAACCAAATGGTATAAATCTCTTAATCAATATTTTCCAGAACTCATACCTAAATCAGATCTTCCCTATACATGTATTTCTGTTCCTCTTCTAAGAACAGATGATTTTTCTTTTTTAAATGCATTCTTTTCATTGACTATCTAAAGGTACAAAGCAACACAGCCTGACTTGCTGAGTTAGCAAAGAAACGCATCTGATCTTTCCTTGGAAACAGTGGTGACTCCAGTGGTGACATAAGAAGCAGTGGATACTTCATGATACCATTGTTCGTATACAATTGTATTATCTCAGATATAATTTGGATATCACTTAAACTTTTAAACCCAAGTATGCAACTTAAAGATTTACAAGTAGAACACAATTAAATTCAAGGGGGCGGAGGAGGAGAGTGGAGGATAAGTAGTGTGCTCTCACCTAATGGGCACAATATAAGGGTACATAGCACACCTGCTGGTGAAGGGCTCAACTACAACTTGGACCTTATCTAACAAACACAAATGATGTAACCTAATTGTTTGTACCCTCATATTAATCTGAAAAAATTTTCAAACTCTTTTAAAAAATTAAATCATAGTTGTGTACATTAATGCAATTGTGGGGTACAATGTGCTGGTAAAATTACCAGTTTAGAAAAATTTTAAAAAGCAATAAATATCTTGATTTATTTCATTAATTTGGATTATAAGTCTTTAAGTTTTCCCTGAATCATTTCCCTAGTGTTTTCCACACATCTCTTCCAATTTTTCATAAACTAACAACTTATCTGTGACACTATTTTACAAAATAATCCCATGTACAATTTTAGTTTACAATAAAAAAAATGAACTAAATTTAAACATGTCCCTCTTCCCTTTTTTATTGTTATATAACTTCTCCCTTTCTTCTTGTCTAGAAGAAACCAAGTGCATAATACTGCTCAACTGTGAAAAATGGTCACAGGATGAAGAGTTATTTCCTTGAGAAGTCTTTCAGTTTTTTATTTGTCTCTGGCTTGTGTTAGTGTAATTTTTACTACAACAACTATTGCAAATCTTCCCTTGCCAGCCTGAATCCTCATCTGACCTTTGATAATTTTTCTTTCTACTTCACAGAGAAAATATAATACCTTTCGCAGATAAATTCATCTCCAATGTGCTGCCCCAATACTCTCTTTTCTTACATCTTATATTTAACCCTATTAGCATCACTTACTTGCTGTTGTCTTTTTCACTTCTGACATGTATTGCCAAATACCTATATGCTGATGAGTCCCGTAACGTAAACCTAAACCAATATTTGCTTATGGATGCAGCATGTTTATCCAACAAACTATAAGACTTGGTCACCTGGATTGTTTATGGTCAGAAGAAATCCAAATCAATATGTTTTCTCAGAATTATCACTGGTGACCCAAGTTAATGTAAACATCATTTAATTAAGACATTCAAAGGGAGACAAAAATCCAGAACAAGAAATTCATCATCGATTTTTTTCTCTCTTAACTCCCAACATAAAATGTATCATAAATATTTCTCAGGTTCATTTCTTCTTTTCTAAGGTCATCTTAATTCAACCTCTCATTGTCTCTCACATTATAATTTTTTAATAGCTCCCTGGCTATTTTTTCTATTAACTATAGCCATCCACTTTTAATCTATTTTCTTACACACATCTGTACTGATTTTTTAAATATGGGAAATACTATAGAATTTTCCTGGCTAAAATCCTTCAATCACGGGCCATCATCTATGGGATAATTTCAAAATAGTTGATAGTCCCTTCCTAATTTACCAAACTCTATCACAATCCTGGGAAACTTGGAATTTATCAAATTGATACGCAAGCCATTTTAGAGACTCCTCCTTTTATTTAGATTCCTTCTATTGTCTCCAATACAAGAATAGCTGGTGGGGGGAGGGTTGTGTGTTCCTTTGTTTTGTTTTTTATCCTGTAAGAGTTAATTTAACTGCAGTGTCATATGGAATCTTTCCTTGTTCACTCTCTTCAGGTAGGCTCAGAGACATTTTCCTTTACGTATTCATATGTCATTTACGTATCTCCAAGAAACACATTTTATTATATCAGACGTCTTTCTTTAGTTTCCATCCAGTAGTTCATATATTCAGCATCTAGTGCAGTCCCTGAAACACACAAGCCACTCTGTGAATTCCTGTAGAACAAGTGACTGAATCCTCTTTTCTTCCTTCCTCTAAGAACTAGTTCTACGAATTGTAATTACTTTTTCTTGCCTATTATTATTATTTTAATATATTTCTTTTATTATCATATTAATTCAGTTTCCTATTAGCAAAAGATTTTCTCTATACTAAAACCAAAATAAACTTTTATTAGCTTGAACTACTACATTTCTGAACATAAGAGTCTAATTTTAATGACTCTTCTGCCTTACCCTTCACTCAATATTTATTTCTTGAAATATATTTTTACATTATCATTTAGCTGTAATTTCTATTCTGAAAGTCACTGATGACTCCCTAATTGCCAAATATTTTCTCATTTCTCACCCTGCTTGAATGTAATGTGACACTTGTTAATGTTAACTATTTTGTATTCTTAGACTTTGTGTCTTTGTGTTTAAGACTTTTTGCTATCCCAATTGTTTACAGTTTCCCTAACTTCTGAGTCTCTCTCTCTCACCCTTCCTCCCTTTCTCACAATACATTCTCTTTATTTTGTGCTGTCTTTCTTTGTTTTAACATTCACTACATCTGATCTCATCTAATTCCCCATTTAACACAAATGACATAATATATATATTCCATACCTGTTGCTTATGTTTTCTTGGAGACTGTGTTGGTATCTTAGGTGCAACTTTTCTGAAACAAAGGATACCGTCTTCTCTTATGGCATACGTGTTGCCTCTTCCCTTCCATATTTCAATTAATGATGGCACATTATTATCGTCTCTGTGCCCTGGGCTATGAACACAGATATATCTTGACACCCCTACTTCATATGACCCTGATCTAATCAATTTCTCAGTCTGTATATTTCAAACTGAGACATTTAAAACTCAGTTTTAAAGTTCTGGTTCAAAGTTCATCATCCTTGATTCTGTTAGTCATAATTTCTATAGGATCTCACACTCAGTAACACCTCCTTTAAATTCGACTTATCATGTAAGTAACTAGATTTGTTTTGCAATAAATCACCCATGTGACTTTCCATAACTTTATGTCACTTATATCTGAGACCTGTTGTGTTCACCTTACCTTGTCTAAGATAATAGGATCAATCACTCTTTGTAACTCACTAAAGTTAGAAACTGTATTTCATTTCTAACTAAAGTTAGAAAACTGTATTTCATTTCTCCTACCATTTTGCCTGGCACAAAATAAACATTTTCTGAATATTTATAGAATAAATTAATTTACCAAATTCCTAAAAACTAGCTCTTTACTTTATAGGTAGGACCTGTGTATGTTGAATTGAAATACAGAACTTTGCATGATATAATACCAATCCCAAAATGTTGCATATTTTTGTGTAAAAGAATGGCATAAATAGAAATACATTGAATTTAATTTTGTAGTGAATTTAAAAACATGTTGAAATAAATAAAATCAACATATTTATTGTAAATATTATTTTAAATATCTATCATTTACTGAGTGCTAATGATATGCCAATCACTATACTAAACATGGAACATACATGATCTCCTTTTAATTTTGCAATAAGTATAGAATTTCAGTTCATAATTTATAGATGAAGAATGTAAGGTTACACAATGAGTAAATGTTGGGAGTAACATTTCCGACATTGCTATCTGCCTCAGAACCTTAGGCTGTTAACTAGTACATGCTATTGTCTCCCACTTTATGCATTAAAGTCCAAATGTGTATTTATTTTTTCTGACACAAAATAAATTGAAACATTCTTTGTGAATCGTTCATTTAAGTACCACCAGTTGCCCTTTTCTTGATGATGGCATGATTCAGAACTTTTAATCATGATTATAATTAAGCAATGATATCATTGCCCCTCTGTTTTATGAGACAATAATCCAATTCTTAAATGGCTAAAGTAGAAGGCCAAAGGCAGAGCAGTTTATCACAGCTGGAGAATCAGATTACTGCTGAGCGAAACAGAAAGCCTTGATATTGTTACTATATAATGCACATTTGAGATTCAATAGTCCTCTGTCAAAAATTTCTTAAGATGTTATACTGGCAACATTAAAGAAAAGAAAGGAAAGATGTTAGTTGTTCTAAATGTGCCTGCTAAAGTCTCTCTTTACAATGGATAAACATTATTTTCTTCAAATAGAGCACTTGACTTGGAGTCAAGATAACATACCCCTTACTTATCTGCCATATTCGGGTAATAGGATCCTGGTTGTAATATCCAATAACTGGTTAAGTAAACAAACAAACAAACAAACAAACAAACCTTGAATTCTTACTTAACGATGCAAAGAAACAGGCATTTATTTAATCACCTCAGTTTTCATATACATGTTTCATATGTATATATGTATGTACATATGCATATACATGTATAAGCAAGTAAATATCACACTGTAAAGAACACATGTTAGGAAAGAACAATGAAATTTTCTACCTAAAGAGGTATGAATACAACATAGGGCCTCTCACTATCTTATCTTCTGCACAATCAATTTAAAAAGAATTTCCCTACATAGGGAATCTTCCCAAGGATCTGTCCTACAGAGGGTAATTAGCATGTCATACCATCAAAAATATTAGAGTCATTCTCATATATTTTAAACTTTGGTTCATGGATTTATATTAAGATAATTCCTACTTCCAAAAATATATAAAACCTATAAGACAGAGTATAGATATTTGAACATGTCATTAATAATAATGTCTATATGCACATAATTGAAAACTTTTAAAAATCATACCCTGCAGAAAAAATTGCGAAGCCTGTTCCTAAAACTGGAGTCCAGTTTCAGATATGAATACCCAAGAATTAAAATATTTTATTCAAAACATATTTAAGAGGATTATTTGCATAACTATATATATTCTTTCAGAGGTAAAAACTATAATTTTTATATAAAACAATGAATTTGGCTGTTAGAAAAACAATGGCATAAGCCCCAGAGAGCAAATATGGCCACTTCCATAAGATCACTATTTTGTAGACATTACTACAAAATATCTAGAGGTGGTTTTGAGATTTCATTTCATTTTGAAAATTCAATAAACTAATTTTAGATGATATACTAGAAATCAGAATAAATTAGTTACAGAAAAATAGCTAGTGCAAGAAGTGAAATAATGGTTCTGATGAATTTTTATCAGTTAACTGTTTTGAAAGTACAGATGTTCCTCATTTTACAATGGGATTATATAGCAATAAACCCATCTTAAATTAAAAATATCGTAAGTCAAATATGCACCTAAACTACAAAACACAATGGCTTAGCCCAGCCTACCTTGAAGATGCTCTGAACACTTACATTAGTCTACAGTTGGGAAAAATCATCTCACACAAAGTTTATTTTATATTAAAATATTAAGTATGTTACATATTAAATACCATATTCAAAGTGAAAAATAGAATGGTTCTACCAGTACACAAAGCACAGTTTCTAATGAATGTTTATTGCTTTTGTACCATAATAAAGTTGGAAAATTGTCAAGTCAAACCATTGTAAGTTGGGGATCATCTATATATTCATATAGCTTTAAAAGTTTATATTTTTTATCGCTTACATGGTTTTATGAAAGAATACATCTTCCTGTATCACTTATGTTCAATACCTTGTTGGAATCAAAGTGTTATGCATAATCCTCACTCAGATTTTATACATATCTTTTTGGGACATATGTTAAAACTTTTAAAAATGACAATGGTGTTTGGGAAATGCTATGCAAAATAATGGTCCCTTGCAATTTGAAGAAGATCTCTCTGACTTTCTCCCAACCTAACTCCCCTGAAGCTAGCCATAAAATAATTCTCTGCCCTTTTCCTGAAGTTGACCATAGGACTTCATTTGAGAGATGCCTTTTTGGTACCCTAAGAAAAGAAATGTCTTTATCTCTAATAACAAAGGGACACAGAAAGAATCTGAATAAACACAACCTGCTAAATTCCATTGACTACCATTAGATCATTATCTTCCTTCTCCAATGAGCACTATAGAGTTGACAGTATATCACAGGAGGAGGAGCGTGAGAAATATAAGTAGGTTGTGTGGTAGATAAAACAATGGGAGGGAGAGGAGTGAAGTGTGAGGGAGATGAGAGAGGTGTGGGAAGTTGGAGTAGAATCAGAACATCTTGCCTACTTCAAATGAACAATTGGCATTGACTTCCAGAGTGTCCTTACCATCTTCCAGGAAAAATGATTGCTTTTAAACGTATTAAGTTATTTCCTTGATTATTTAGAGCCTTAAGTAAAATGTTGACTCTAGGAAACATTGGTATAAAAATTTAAGAATAGCCGGGTGCGGTGGCTCATGCCTATAATCCTAGCACTTGAGAGGCTGAGGCAGGTGGATTGCCTGAGCTCATGGGTTTGGGACCAGCCTGAGACAGAGAGAGACCTTGTCCCGGGTGTTGCAGCAGACGCCTGTAGTCCCAGTTACTCGGGAGGCCGAGGCAAGAAAATCGCTGAGCCCAAGAGTTTGAAGTGGCTGTGAGGTATGATGTCACCGCACTCTACTGAGTGCGATGAGGTGAGATGGTCTAAAAAAAACAACAAAAAATTAGGAATAAAATTATCACCACAAGATAGTGGTCAAAACTTAGTCCAAAAAGATACAATGTATATTAAAATCTATTTCTGGCAGAGCACTGAAGCTCATGCTTATAATTTCAGCTCTTTGGGAGGCTGAGATTGAAGAACCATTTGAAGGCAGCATTTTGAGACCAGCCTGGACAGAATAGCCTTTTGTGGAAGGCACTGTTAACACATAGCATCTCTACACCCACACACACCCAAATGAGCAACACACAAAGTGCCACTGTGCTTCAGCCTAGCAGCCTGGGCACAGACCAAGAACTTACTCTAAAAATAAATTTTTTTAAATTTATTTGGCAAAGAAAAAAAAAAAAAGAAGGCAGAAATCACACTTACTACTGTCTTTAGGAGATGTCAGTAAAAAATATACAATTTATTCAGCAAGGCTGCACTTCAACAACAGGGCAGAATTTATATTATATTTAATGAATTGGTGATTTCCAATCGGACAATCTCACTATGAGAAAATGGAAAAGTTAGATATTTTTCCAATAGACTCTATTTTTTAGAGAAGTTTTAGGTTTAGGAAAAAAAACTGGAAAAGTAGTTATTTCATTGATATAGATGAAAATAATGACATTTTGTACGAACATTTATGACTGTGGTGGGTATAATTAGAAAGGCAAAAGATGAAGGGAAAGTGAGCAAAATTTCGAAAATATTTAGGTTTCAGCTGAATGAAGGTGTCATAGTTTTCTTATAATTTGTACAATACTTTGTTCTTATCCCTAATTTATTTAAAACTATAATCCTAAATTTGATTATTTTTAATTTGATTATTCTTCTGAATAGTTAAGTGCTTTTGCAGTCTGTCTGTCTTATTTTTTCTTGATGTTTTTCCAGTGACATTGCACATGGCTTGCTATATAGTAAGCACTCATATTTTGCTTATTTAAGTGAAATTTAAAGACACAGCAAAGCCAATATTTTCATTGACTTAGGCTTTAATTAATTCCCACAGAAACTATTATATTTGCCTAGCTAAATACCTATTAGGGTGTTTCATATAAAGTGGAATAACCTCAAGGAGTGAGTTTCACTTTCATTTAACCAGCTTTATTACTTTTTAGTGTGTATTGTTAGTGCTTTAGGGTAAAAAGGAGCCTATTTGATTGTTCAATTGCAGACTTTGCACTGCCAACCATATTAACAAACTAAAGGAATGTCATAAATGTATGCTAACGCATATGTAATAAAATTGTCCTGCATATTTAAGATGGCATTAAGTAAACTTTTATTTTTAATCTACTAAGTGTAGCAATTTTGCTGGCAACCCTAACAGTTTATGTTATTTAGGCTCTTACTGATAATTTCCTTCAATCAATTTTGATAAAGATTACAATACTGAAAAACAGCATAAAATTGGTTAATTACAGGTCTAATGGTCTAATATAAATATGTAATCTTTCTTTCAGTAGACAGAAGAGAGAGCCTTCTGCTAAATCTTACTCCATACTTCAATTTATTTTCCCAAAAGATGGGGTCTTACTCTGTCATCAGGCTGACATGCAGTGATACAATCAGAGTTCCCAATAACCTTGAATTCCTGAGCCCAAGCAATCTTCCTGCCTCGGCTCCCCCGGTCGTAGCACTACATGTTCACGACGGCATGCCCAGCTCATTTTTAAAGGGACTTCTTTTCAATAGCATTGTTTGTTCTTTTGGTCTTTCTTGAATATTTTATTTTATATTTTTATTTTAGAGACAAAGTCTCACTTTATTGCCCTCAGTGGAGTGCTGTGGCGTCACAACTCACAGCAAACTCAAACTCCTGGGCTTAAGCGATTCTCTTGCCTGGGCCTCCCGAGTAGCTGGGACAACAGGCACCCGCCACAACGCCCGGCTACTTTCTTGAAAATTTTCATGCTGCTATTTTTGACAACTAGAATGGTGGCAATGTTTACATTGCCACCCTTCTGGTTTAAAGTTCATCGCTAGCCCCACTAATTCCACTTTGAGTCATCTGACACGCTAAACTGATCAGGAAATTTTCATTTGCACATAAGCAAAATCTGATTTCCACTGGTTTAAAATAGGATGAATTTACTGTGAGTAATGGCATATAGAGCACAGATATAACCAAAGCTGGTCATCGGAAGCCAATGGTACAATTACGATGCCCACCCTTTTCTGATATTTCCAAATTCCTGTAGTTTAGCAAACCTAAACAGAAATTACCTATTCACTGCAAAGTGAGACTGGCAATATACTTAGGGCCAATTGGCCCCTGACCCACTCAAGCCAAAATATAAGCTTGGCAGTCATGATTAGTTCTGAAAAAGCTCTGACTGGTGGGAAAAATAGAGTAGTTAGGATCAGGAAATATCTCCCTTGGAATTTAACCAAAATAAGCCCAGAGGGTCACTCAGTTGGTGGTAGGTCAGAGCAGAAGGACATTCAAAGAAAACGGATAGAATTGTTAAATCACTAATACAGCACATTAAAAATAAAACCCAAGGGTTCCTAATTCCGGCTCTGATCGGTGGTTGCCCATCATCCCCCCCAGGAAGGCTATGTTGAATAGTTTGATGAGAATATTTCAGATTGTATATGAAACCAGCACATTTGTACCCCTTGATTGCACTAATGTACACAGCTATGATTTAACAATTAAAAAAACAAACAAACAAACAAACAAAAAAAACAACTGCCCTAGATCTTGAACTCTCTCCAAAGTGCCCAGTTGTATTTCTGCTTTGCTGAGGACTTGGTTTTTGGCCATCTCTAGTTCCTGTGATTTTCCAGTCTCTTTCATTGACACACATTGCCTTCTAATAACCCTATTATTAAAATAATCCAAGTGAGTCTCCAATTTCTATATTCTGAAGAAAATAGGTAACACATCCCCACTAAGCACAAACCAACCAACCATAAAAGAGAGAAAGAGAGAGAGAGGAACACATTTTTCTTCACGCTGTGACCAAATAGAGTGTTAGAGGAATGTAACATTGTTAAAATAACAAGTTTGGTGAGCCCTATTTTATATTCTGCGTATGAACTTATGTTTGTATTATAAACAAGAAGATATTGAACAGAGTTAATAACATCACATTAGAGCTACATAATGGTTGAAACACTCTGCCCTTATAAGGCTAATCAAAAAGCTTTGTTAGGAATGAACAGAACAGTGAGGGTAATTAGCTGGGGATTACCTTTAATAGGTATTAATTTCATTTAGATTTGCTAAGTATGGATAATTTGGTGGGTGCTGTGAATGATAATAGAAAACATGGAGAAGTTGGATGTAAGCAAAAGAGGTATTTTTCAATGAACAAAAGAAATTGAACTTCAATGAAAATGAAAGAAATGGTTAATTCTGTGGAAAGCTACTGTAATCCTTTTAACATGCTGTGGCATTGTGTATGTAAAGTTCATAAAGGTATGTAGACATTTCCAAATAACTTGATTGAACTACCAGACTTTTATGACTTTAAAAGGTGGTGTTTTTATGGTGTTGAATTAAAAATAAAGTTTATTGTGAAGTACCAAAAGAAAGTATTTGTTTCATGGTTAGTTTAGGCTTCATTCCAAGCTCTGATGTATAGTAAATATTATGTCCTTGTCTAGAAATATTTGTTAATTTTCAAAAAATCATTCAAAATAGATAGGTTTTATAGTGATACACTGACAACATCATTTCTAATTCCCTTGATTTGAAGCGGTAGCCTGGGTCAAATTTTTCTGATAACATGGTCAATATTTATTTTCCATATGTTAGTCAACAGTTTTTTTTGTTGTTGACATCAGATTATATTTATTAAATCATAATGTATTTGCTAATTTATGTATTGAGTGGTCACACGGTACTACATCTCCTGTTTTGTCAAGAAAAACCCTTCCTATCTTTCTTTGAATTATTAATATGTTTTGGGCACTGTGCTGAGCACTGATATATTCTCACTTAATCTCTATAACAACCTATGTTGGAAGAAGTAACAAGATATGTACTTGGGGCAAGACATTTGCCAGAGGTAGCTAAGTTGGTGTTGGAATTCAAAGCCCAGATTTACATGTATTATTGTTTGCTAAAGTTGGTGTTCAGTGACACACTGCTTTTAAAATGTTATAAATTGTACAAAATTTTCATGTGAGCAGCAAATGTATGATTGTTTAATTATGAGAGATTGAACTTTAATAATTCCACTTGTAAAACTCAGATGCAAATAAGTTTGTAACAGCATCAATAACAAATTATGAATGCTGTACTATAGTCAGGTGAAGTGAAGTCACAGAAACAGGAGGTTATCCTTTGTCTGAGATAGTCACACTTATCCAGAGCCTTTACACTGCATAATTTGCTGTTAAAAAGGAGACAAGCACATGCACCACATTTAGATGTGCCACCGCTGACATCATTTTACATAATTAATTGCCAGGACTCCTCTATTCTAAGCCAGTTAAAAGTAAAAACAATTTCTTTTAATACTGGCATATGGAATACTTGTTAACTTAACATTTCCTCTCTGCATCATCCAAAAATGAGAGATATAATTATCTTTTTTTAAAGAGGTGATGCCTTTATCTCTCGCAGTAGGTGGTCAATCGAACTTAAGTTTGAATTGGAAAATAAGTTGCTATGGAATTCTTTCTGATTACAAATGATGTTGTATAACTCAGGTAGACAGAAAAAGAAAGCATTTTCATAATGAGGAGCATATTATAGGATTTTTATTTTAAGATATAACATCTTAATTTCCTAACTGATCATCCAGCAGCAGTGCTAATTGATGAATCATTATTTCAAAACTGCTATTAGAGAAGAGATTCTCTGGTGTACTTTAATGTGGTTTTCCCTTTCTGAGGAAAAAAACATTCATATGAGAGAAACATGTGGTGAGCAATTTAAACATGTGGTGACAAATCAGGGACCAACCAGTGAAAGGAACAGAGAGTGAGTTATAGTTCTTCAGTATTCTGGGAAGAATAACGAAAATAGATGGGAAAAAGTCTTCTCCAGAAAGTTTTTTTTACCATCCATGAAATAATTGTATTGTGGCATCCTCAACACATATCATCACACATTTGCTTTTACTCAGTATTTTTTTTTTTCTGGTACTGTATGATAACGAGGAATTGGAGAAACTGAATAATATGTCAAATCATGCAGAAGGGATTAACTAATCAACCTAACATGCATTATGCAGATTGTTGCATTTTAAGTCCTGAAAATTGGTGGTCGAACTATGGAGCATATGGCCTGTTTCTAGGATTAGCTCTTAAGCATCTTTATATACTACTAGCAATGGCCAATGCATGCCAATTTCTTGAATTGTCATTTGTTGTTTTTTGGTTGTTTTTTACCTTCCCAGTCTAGTTTTCTGCATTGCTTATTTAATAATGATTTGTTAAACCTACATTTCAAATTTTGTTGAACTGTTGAAAATTTTCTTACAGAATTGTCTAATATATTAACTGATTGAATATAAGCTAAGGGTAAAGGCAAAATACCCCCAACAAAGGGAAACTAAATGGAAAGGCTGTCAAAACATACATTCGCTAAAATTCCAATGGATCATGTACTATTTATTAATTTTAATATTTTAAGATATGATTTTCATATTTTTTTTGTCTAAGGTATATGTTATAACTAGATGGTTTATATTAGTAAGATTGGAAAATAATAATTGAAGAAGTTCTTAGGAATAATTCAGGATGGCTTTTTACATGCAATCTCTTTAAAGGTTAAATTTACTACAAAAAATAACCTGAAATTTGGCGGACCAGAACTGGATTACCAGCATTGTGAAGGTGATATGTACAAACATGATTTGGCATTTTTGATATTCTAGTTTTCAAAAAGGAGATTTTGTTGTCGTTGTTGAACATTTCCTTTTGACAATTTAAAGAGCACTTAAAACGTGAGAGCTTGGAGCAACTGAAGCTGCTGTCTTTATACAGATAAAGTGTCGTACCTCTTGGCAGCCTCAAGTGTTGGAATCAGTTGCTTATTTTCCAAAGGATATTAACTGTGTGGATGAGATAACATCTGGGCTGTAACATTTTCTCAGGTGGAAAATTGGTTCTAATTGGAAATTTATGTGTTGGCTTAGATCCTTGAGCATCACTGTAGTTTCAGTCTTGGTTGCATCAGGTCACTTTTCTACATGTGAACATTTCCTACATGCTATTAGAAGCGTCACTGGAGAAAGCATAGAGGGTAGAGTAAAAGGAATGGTCAGATATTCACAGGATAATACTATCAGAGTACTTATGATTTAGTATTCTTCCCAGGGAATTAGTTTTTAAGCCTTTTGAAAATATGATTCCTCAGAGAATATGAAAGCTACAGAACCATGCTGTAGAAATGTAAAGTGAAATACACATTAATATTAAATATCCTAGCATCTATATTAGGAAACATTTTTTAAAAGTTGAATTAAATTTAACAATATATTTTATTTAAATATATGTAAAACTTTAGCATTTCAAAATAAAATCCACCCCAAAAATAATTGATAAGACATTTTACATACTACAATATGTATTGCAGTTATGCATATATCATTTCAGATACTAAATTGTCATTGGATGTTCTTGATATAAATTTAGATCTCATAAAATTCACAGTTGAAAAAATACTTTCACATATTCAAGTAGTTCCAAACGTATCTAAGCATTTTCCAATAGTTCCATAACTTAAGTGAAAAACAAAAAAAAAAATTCCTTTTAATAGTTACTTTCACTTTGACAAAATAAGTTCACATTTTTAAGAATGTGACAAAAGCATATTGCCTTGAATACTGTACCTATCCAAGTTAAATAAAGTATCTAGCTCTTGACTTATGAACTGAAGAACTCAAATGATCATTTGGTATGTTTAAAAGCAACTCTTAAGTTTATCAATACCAACAAAATATTCTTTAAAATTTTCTTGTAGGTTCAGTATTTAATTGTATCATATTAGCAATTATCATCTAAAGTTTTGGAATATTTGTTTATGGTAGAATATTTTAAATTACCATTATTAATTTCTTTTATAAAAATTTTCCATTTCAACTTAGGTTATTTTATTTACTTCAGTCACAAATAAACTTAATTTTATTTATGTTTCAAATTTACCTTATTCATATGCAGTGCGATATTGGTAAAAAAAGAAATCACGTGGGTATTTATGTCTTTGATGCTGTAATTTTTTTGTTTCAAGAAATCTAGAAGTGAAATTAACACGACCATCTTGAAAGTTTTCATTGAGTCAAACAGTAATTATTAGCAAAGAATCTTAAAATTATTAAATGGTTGATTGTCTTCAGTTTGTTTCAATAGTTCCAAAACCAATGATATTCCATGGAATCTGCATGTAATAATTAACAACTATATCCATAACTCTTTTTATAGGTTTTGCTTCAGAAAACTGTGCAGAGGGTTTTCAATATGTATTTTACAATGGAGTAAAGCAATAACAGAAATACCTGTTCTTGTTTTAAAATTGCAATACATCCTGAAGTTTCAGCTAACATAGCTAATGAGCATCCATCATGATAAAAATTAATACTCTTATCTTGTTAAAAGTTTTCATTGACAGACATGAAATATTAGAAAAAAATCTACAACACAAATGTGATGTGTTAGGCTCAAAACTGCCTTTAAATAAAAAATAGAAGACCTATGAAATAAAAGCTATCCAAAGTATAATTTCCAATAAATTTATTTTCTAATCATGCCACATATATAAAATTAAAGAATATTATTTGTAATTTTTCAAATTTTGAGTCAATTTATGTTTGACATGGTTAGAAAAGTCTGGCATTCTATAGGCATTTGTTTTACACTTAAGTGATTATTGTTGTACTTTCTGAAAAATAACATCTTTTATTTATTTTCTCATACTTTTTTTTTCTTTTGCAGTTTTTGACTGGGGCTGGGTTTGAACCTGCCATCTCCAGCACATGGGGTCAGCGCCCTACCCCTTTGAGCCACAGGCGCTGCCCCAATTCTCATACATTTTAAAAATTTTTCTGTGGTTGAAGTAACAGTTTATTTAACCATTCCTCCATGGTTTCTGTTTTGTGCAAGAATCTAAGACATTCTATATTTTTCCAAAATTACCAGCTGAGATACTTTTAAAATAATTTTTGAATGCTTTTTATTAGGCATTGAAGTCTGATTTCATAAAACAAATTTATTTGATTTTTTTGACATTCATAGAAAATTTCTTACACTCACTATGAAAATGTTGTATCTCTTAATATTATCCCCAATTTATTTGTTATGCAAACATCAGGATTTTTGTTTGCTTTGCTTTCCTGCAACAAATTGCATTTTTATGTACCATAAAATATGGTTTTCCTCCAATGTCTGATTATAGCTTTAGAAGAGGTTACCTGACAGGTATTTCAGATACTGGAAACTAAACAACTGAGTTTAAGGACTGAAAGCCAACAAGGACAGTGGGTACCATGTGCAGACTGAAGAAGGGGTGAGACTGTTAAATTTACCAAAGTAAACACAAAACTTCTTGCAGAACAACGTTGTAGTTTAAAAGTGTGTTAACAAATTCTACTGTTAGTACTCATAGGGATCAAGTTTTGTTCTTGAAAGAAATCCTGCCCAAAGTACCAGTTACAAACATTTATACTTATTTTTCCTCAGGAATCACAAAATGCGTTAAGACTAGAGAGAGAAATTAAAATTTTCAGAAAAATAAAATGTTTTTTATATTATTCTTTTTTAAAATTGAATTATACTACTATAATAATCAGAAGTAAAAATAAGTTATCTTAGCAAAATTATTCTGGTGTATTTATTCCTCCCTTTCACCCAATGCTATTCTGAAATTATGGAAATGTAAATACTAGCTCTGTCTCAACTCTATTTCTGTGTCCTTTGTAGGTAACATTAAATTAAGTGCAGTTAAATATATAAAAGTCATCGCTTTGAAATTTAATATACATAAAAACTAAAAAACTATAGAAAAATCTATTGTTTGTGTGTGTGTTTGCATGTGTATGTTTAAACTCCTAGAAGTGTTAAGAGGCATTTGGGGAAAACTATCCAAGTTCTTTTCATAATACTTTTTGTCAGTATTTGACCAGGAAGTTATGGTCATGTTACAAGCCAAAACAATCTGTAAAGCCTTTTCATTGTATTGCATTTTGTCAATAGACTTGAGAAAGAACTGCTCCCACAGTTTCTGTAAAGATCTGAGGAAAATTGATTGATACAAATGGAAGTAAAAAGCTATTTTATGAAGTTGTTGAAAACTCAGAATTTGCTATATGTAGTATATTAAATACATTAGTAAATATCTATTCTGATAGGGCCAGCATGGATCAGTATAGGATATAAAATTAACTCCTCATAGTTATTTATTACACAAATATTTTTCTAAGCGCCTCTTGTACACCACCTGCTTCACAGTGTTATAATTATTGGTGCCAGAAAAAGGCCTAGTTCCTCTTCTCAAGGAGTTTTCAGAAATGAGCAGTAGTTCTTTTTTTTTTTCTTCAAAGACATATTCTGTTCACATGTGTTAGCCCATGACCACAAACATAAGCAAATTGGTTATAACCTTGCATAATTGGGCTGGGATATATTATGTGCTGAATCCTCCTCCCTTGAAATTCATGTGTCGAGACCTTAAGCTACAGTGTGATTGTATTTGGATGTTGAACTTTCAAAGAGTTAATTAAGGTTAAATTATGTCATAAAGGTGAAGCCCTAATCTGAGAAGACTGGTGTCCCAGTAAGGAGAAGAACAGGCACCAGAGATCTCTCTCTTTACACACGTGCTCAGAGAAAGGCCTTGGACGGACGTGGGGAAAAGGTGCCTGGAATACAAGCCAGGGAGAGAGCTCTCAGCACACATCCTCCTTGAAAGCAACTTGGGTTTAGACTTCTAACCTCTAAAACTGTTGAGAAAATAAATTTCTGTTGTTGGAGCCACACAGTCTGTTGTGTTTTGCTATGGCAGCTGAGGCAGAATGATAAAACATGTTTGTTCCACAGTATCTAAATAATTTATAAATTCTGTGACTATGAATATTAAATCCAAAAACATTTGTCCCCTGCTAGATATGTGATCAGTTATGTGTTATATACAATTCCAAATGTACTAGCCATAATCTTACCTCTCTCTTTCATATTCACAAACAATGTCTGGTAAAGACAATCTTATTGAAAAATGATGTTCAGTGTGCTATTTTTATTGTTAAAATCAGCTGATAATGAATTATACTAATTTGTTGGTGGTGACAGATACAAAATTTTAAGGAACCTCTAACAGTAATGTGCTTCCATGGTTGAGAACAAATACCTGATAAATACAAACACAGGCAACAAAAGGGAAGAATAAGGAGACAAATATGGCAGCAGATATGATAAATTTATCCAGATTTATATAACAAAGAAGAATTAGTGCCAAGTAAACAACCACATTTTAATTAGTACTATGAGTTATTTTGTTATATATTTTTACCCAGAAACTATCTCTTTAGATAATTATATAATGTGAATTCAGTTGTTTTCATTAAATTTTTTGTCTCTTGTTAATATCCCCTTCAAGGTAATGAAGGAGACAATCTCAACTGTATGGTCTGAGTGGAAAAAATAGGGGTTGATATTTTAGTGTCAAGAAAAATTTTGGTTTTATGTGCAAAAATTTGTATACTCAGATAATAACAAGTAAAAATTGTATTTAAAAGTTTCAATTTTTCTCAGTTGATATATAATATTTCAGCTATACCATCAATCTAGGCCCGTGGAGCTGATTCCCTATCTCCTCCCATTAGGCAGACCATCCAACAGAAACAAGATTCAATAACATACTCGGAATGAGTCCTACTACACTGCGGTTTTCACAGGATAACAATAATTCCATGATTTGCCTGTTTTGCATCTAGTTTTCTTTGAACTTCCAAGTGGAATAAAACTCAGGTAGGATATGAAATTGCCAAAAGAATACTTGAGGAAATAAAAACTTGAGGTAATTTGAGCAGGTGTTCCAATTTTGCCTTATTCAAATATGACCCCCTAACAATTCAAAACTGTTATTAAAAAGTACTATTTTATTCTGAAATACTGGCAAAAAGGTCACGAATATAAGATCAAAAAGTAACTCTAGCTGCATACTACAGATAATAAATACAAGATTGGCTTAGAAAGCACAAATGTAGGTTCTGATACACAGTGGCCTTTTCTTGTGCAAGTTTTTTTTTTTATTAAGTCAATAACAGATAGATCATGTATATATTAATGCCTTTATGGGGTACAATATGCTAATTTGATATACACTTTAGAATGTTTACATCAAACTAGTTGATATAGCCTTCACCTCATTTACTTACTTATTGGGTTAAGACATTTATACTCTATACTTAATAGATTTGCCATGTTCCCTTGCAGTATGAACCACGGTCCTACAGTTTACCCTCCTTCCATCAAATCTCCCCCTCCCCTCCTATCCACCTCCCCTCTTGTCCTTCAGCCTGGACTATAGTTATGATTTATCTTTCATATGAAAGTGTGAGTGATTATAAATTGGTTTCATAGAGGTTCTCAGTACTTTGGATATTTTTTTCTTCCATTCTTGAGATACTTTACTGATTTTTAAAGAAAGTACCATGTATCTTTCCATGTTCCAGCCTTTCTCTGCTATATTTTTTTTGTACCTTTGCTGTACTCTTTCATGATCAATTAGTAACAACATAAACTTTAGATTTTGATAGCATTATTTTCCTAATCTGTATACTTGTCATAAGTACTTCACAAATCTTAGAATTAAACACCTAAAACAATTTTTGGCATAGACAGATAATCACTAAAAATGATAAGTTCTTTTTATTCCCTCTTTTATTTCCATTAATCTTCCCCTAATGCTATCTTTTTCTTCCCCATTATATTATCCATATAAAACTCATTCTAAAATAGAATGGGTAATGGGGAGTTATTGTTCAAGAGGTACAGACTCAGTTTTACAAGTTGAAAATTATGGAGATGAATGATTGTGATCATTGCTTAACATTACAAATGTATTTACCACAACTGAAGGAGACTTAAAATGGTTAAGATGGCAAATTTTAAATTATGTATATTTTATCACAATAAAAAATTGCAAAAATAAACCCTTTATTATACTAACATATTAAGTGACTAAATTATACCTTCACCTATTACAAAATAAGGCAAAGACTTTGTTTTAGAACTTTTCTCTCACCATGACAAACATGCAGCAGCCAAGTGAGAATTTCTAACACCAGTGCATTGATGGGGTGGGTGAGGCAGGGAGAAGCAAAAAGGATGCTCCCATCTCCCTTTAACGTATATTAGTCATGTTTCTCTATATTCAGACTTGTCATTACAGGTAATTGGGATGCTGTTCCTAACTGTAAACTACTGCCTGTAGATTGAGGTCTAGGCTCAGTTTTTCTCTTGAGTTCTGACTAACTTGGGGTAGTGTCAAGAGACTCAGCATTAGCCCATTCTGCACTATAATCGTGCCTGCAAATAATCGAGCTAATTTTCTCATGTACCTGAGTTTGTCTGACCTCTCTGACATCTGTTTATCTCTGTTTTCTGCATTTATATGTCATTACTAGGAAATAACTCTGTACCTAATAACAGTTGTCAGAGGGAAACTCCCAAATGCAACCTAAAATATTCTAACTTTCCTTTATTCCTGTGTTCAATCCCCAGTAATATGTACATGAATACATATACACGTGCACACGCATACATGCACTCACACATCCCCATTTTATTTTGTCTTCAAAAATTTGCCATCTGGCTCATATCAAATGAAATAGATAAACCCATAATTCAGTCTTATCACATCTGGTAGCAATAATTCCAATTCAGCTGTGTTTGTTTTGAAGAATTGTGGAACAAAGTGACAAAACAATGCCTTTTACTGGCAGTAGGTTTAATTCTTTTTTAGCTGCCTTGTGGCAAATAATGCTATTTAGGATTCTAACATCTCCCACCTTAAGAATTCATAGAATTTTAAAATTGTATTATTTTCATTGTACAAATTATTCTATAACAGGCAATAAAGTATAAGTAAAACAAATATTATTTTATTAAAATTAATGTGGTTCATTAAAATTAAGATGGTTAAAGACGTGAAAACATCAATAAATGGTCTCATCAGCCTTGGATTTGACTCTCCAGCAGAAGCTGACCTGAGGCAGAAGGATGAAGCCTGTCCTTAGAGATGCTCTCCACATCCAGGGCTTCTTTCCACAGTCCCACCATCTGATCCCCACAAGCAAACCCCTGGCACAGACTCTCTGCTTGGACTTATAATCCCCAGTTCTTCATATCTTGGCATTAGCCCTGCTCATTTCCAGATTATGTGTCAAATCTATCTGTTTTCTCAAAGTGAAAAACAAAAGCATCCCCACGTTTGCTAAAATTTAATGTCTACCTCTTTTTCACAATATTTAATGTTCATTTAAATAGATGTGATATGATAATAGCATGCATTTTAAAACATGGGGTGATTATTTATTTATATACTTTTCATCAACCATAACACATAGGTTTTCTTTTTGCTTTAGGACATGGGCAGTTCTGTATTTCAGTGGCCACTGAGATGTACAAGGATCAAGTGGGTTAATGAGAGATGTGGAGGAAATTAGGGCTGCAGAATGGTAAGCCCTGGTTTGGTGATTAAATGAACCTAAACATCAGTTGATTCTGCCAGTTGGGGAAGGTATGTATAACACTGAGAGATTTATTTAATCTTCTTAAGATTCAGAAAATAGTTAAAGTTAAGGCATCCATGCACAGGTTGACTCTGAAGTTTAAGACAACACATTGGAAGTTCTTCAGTCTGTATTAGCCAACAGCATATTTATCACAATAATTATAATTATTGTGAAATAGGAGCATGAGGAAAAAAGGCAGTTCTTTATGAGAGCATATTGGATATCAGACATTTGCTAATGTAGAATTATTATGCCACAAATATTAGCCTTTTATGACTTTGTATATCTTCTTTACCATCTCTGTTCTTTTATTAATGAAAAAGTATTTCTTTAAAGAAACCATGCAGAAGACCCAAATAAATAGCTAAATATCTGCCAGGAGAAAAGCTTTAACACTTGTGTTTTTAGAACTTATTATTTTTTTCTTTTTTTGAAAACATCTTTGACTAGGGTAGGGAAAAACAAGAAAGGTAAGTGTACCTAAGTAAGATGGTGTTGAGAGGAGGAAATCTGTGACATAGGAAGAGGAAGGAGGGCCACCTGTGGTGAGACAACTAGGATGTAGTGGGGATCGAGTCAAACTCATCCTGAGTGCATACCCCTGCTGATGCACCACCTGGGAATAACTCACCTTTCATGACCCTTTACCATTAGAAGTCTAAAAATGAAAATTGAATAATAGATACTTTATGTGAATACAGAGGTAAGATAAATGAAAGCATATGTCATATGTAAACTAGGACATAAATTTTCATAGCATCAGATTGTTACATATGAATACAATGCAATACTATGTAGCAATAAAATGGGCTATTGATGTTGAACCACAATTCAATCACTTGGTTGAATCACACAATTCTCACACTTAGTGAAATACGTAAGATAAGAAGAGTACATCTGCATAACATAATTAACATAATATTCTTGAAAAGATAAATTAATGTACATTTACAGAAATCAGATCTGTAGTTGCTTAAGGAACAGAATGGGGATAGCAGAGAGTAATGTAAAGGAGAGATTACAAATAGAACAAAGAAACATTTTAAGGAGGGTAGAGACATTTTGTATCTTGATTGTAATGATGGTTTAAAAGCTCTATCAAAATTTATCAAGTTGTATATGTTAAATATGTACAACTCAATGTATGTGCAGTACACTTCAATTCATCTCATAACAATAAAGTGCGTGAATTTTGATATGACAAATTTCTAAACACAGATTTTTAGAAAAAGTGCTAAGAGATGGAAGAAGTTAATAGGTTAAAGTTATGAATTGGACTGTGAGGTGTAAAGTGTAAATATGTAAATAATTAGGAATAAATTTATTGTTTAATCTTGTAAACAATTGCCAGAATCTTGTTCACAATATCCATATCATTTTTCATCATCACCAATATATGATAATTCTTGTTTCTCTGTATCATAATCAATGTTGAATATTGTTGTTTTAACTCTAAGAGTGTGTGTGTGTGTGTGTGTGTGTGTGTGAGAAGGTAATGCATGATTCTACTGATTTGAATTTCTCTGATAACTAAATATCTTTTCATGTCCTTATTAGCCATTCCACTACCTTCTTTGGTGTTGCATCTACTTGAATATACTTTATATATAATTTATATAAAAATAAACAAAATTGATAAACCTTTGGCTAGATTAACTAGAAAAACAAAAGCAAAATCTCTAATAACCTCAGTAAGAAAAGATAAAGGGGAAATATAACAGACGCCACAAAGATCACGAGGTCATCGCTGAGTACTACAAGAAACTCTACGCCCAGAAATTTGACAATGTGGAGGAAATGGATGAATCACAACCTCTCCCTAGACTTAATCAAGAAGAAATGGATCTCTTGACAGACTTATTTCAAGAAGAAACACTAAAAATTCTCCTAATAAGAAATGCCTTGGGCGGCGCCTGTGGCTCAGCGGGTAGGGCACCGGTCCCATATGCCGGAGGTGGCAGGTTCAAACCCAGCCCCGGCCAAAAAAAAAAAAAACCACAAAAAAAAAAAAAAAATGCCTTGCTCCTGAAGGCTTCACACCAGAATTCTATAAAACCTTCAAAGAAGACTTTATACCTATGCTTTATAAATTATTCTAAAAAATTGAGAAGGTAGGAATCTTCCCCAACACATTCTTGAAGCAAACATCACCCTGATACCAAAACCAGGAAAAGGACCAACTAAAAAGGAGAATTTCATAACAATTTCACTAGTGAATATAATTGCAAACATTCTCAATAAAATACTGGCCAACAGATTGCAGCTACACATTAAAAAATTATTCATCACAATAAAGTAGGTTTTATCCCAGGAATGCATGGCTATTTTAACATATGCAAGTCCATAAAAATAATTTACCATATCAACAGAAGCAAAATCAAAGACCATATGATTCTCTCAATAGATGCAGAAAAAGCATTCAATAAAATTCAGCCTCCTTTTCTAATTAGAACACTTAGGAACACAGGCATAAGTGGCACATTTCTTAACCTGATTGGAGCCCTCTATGACAAACCCACAGCTGATATTATACTGAATGGAGTAAAACTGAAAGCTTTCCTCTTAGAACTGGAACCAGCCTCTATTGCCATTACTATTCACCATAGTGCTGGAAGTTCTATTCAATACAATCAGGTAAAATAAGTAAATAAAGGGCATCCAGATGGGTGCAGAGGAGGTCAAACTCTCACTGTTTACCAACAATATGATCTTATACTTAGAGAACCCCAAGCGCAACCACAAGACTCCTGGAAGTGATCAAAAATACAGCCATATCTCAGGTTATAAAATCAATGTGTACAAATCAGTAGCTTTTGCATATGCCAATAACAGCCAAGATGAGAAGCTAATCAAGGACACAATTCTCTTCATAGTAACTCCAATAAATAAATAAATAAATATCTAGAATATACCTAATGAAAGAGGTGAAGGACCTCTACAAAGAAAATTATAAAACCCTAAGAAAAGAAATAGCAGAAGATAATGGAAGAACATACCATGCTAATGGCTGGGAATAATCAACATCGTCAAAATGTCTATCCTTCCGGGCGGCGCCTGTGGCTCAGTCGGTAAGGCACCGGCCCCATATACCGAGGGTGGCGGGTTCAGGCCCGGCCCCGGCCAAACTGCAACCAAGAAATGGCTGGGCGTTGTGGCAGGCGCCTGTAGTCCCAGCTACTCGGGAGGCTGAGGCAGGAGGATCACTTAAGCCCAGGAGTTGGAGGTTGCTGTGAGCTGTTTGATGCCAAGGCACTCTACTGAGGGCCATAAAGTAGTGAGACTCTGTCTCTACAAAAAAAAAAAAAAAAAAGTCTATCCTTCCCAAAGCAATCTACAGATTCAATGCAATCCCCATTCAAATACCATCATCATATTTTTAAGATAAAAATAAAATTATTCTTTATTTTGTATGGAACCAGAGAAAACCTCAGATAGCCAAAGTATTCATAGTAATAAAAACAAAGCCAGGGTGTCATCCTACCAGAGTTTTGGCTATACTATAAGGCCATAGTGATCAAAACAGCATAGTACTGGCACAAAAATAGAGACAATGACATTTGAAACTGAATAGAAAACCATGAATGAAAGTTACATCTTACAGCCACATTATCTTACACCGGAGAACAGACTCCTGTGCAATGTATGGTGTTGGGAGAACTGGATAACCACATGTAAATGTCTGAAACTGGACCAGCACCTCTCAACACATACAAAAATTGAGTCAAGGTTAATAAAAGATTTAAACCTAAGGCATGAAACAACAAAAATCCTTGAAGAAAGTGTGGAGAAAATACTTGAAGACATTGCCTGGGGAAAGATTTTATGAAGAAGGCTCTGTGTCAAGTGCAACAACAAAAATAAACAAGTGGGACTTAATTAAACTGAAAAGCTCCTGTACAGCTAAGGAAAAAATAACCAAAGCAAATTGACAACCATCAGTATGGGAAAAGATATTTGCATTTTATCAATTGAACAAAAGCTTGTTAAGTAGAATCTGTAGAGAATTCAAATTAAACAACAAAACCCAATAATGTCATATATCACTGGGCAAGAGACGTGAATAGAACCTTCTATAAAGAAGATAGATGAATGTGTAACAAATATATGAAAAAATGCTCATTGTTCCTAATCATCAGAGAAATGCAAATAAAACTACCCTTAGATATCACCTAACCCCAGTAAACATTGCCCACTTTTACAAAGTCTCCAATCTGCAGATGCTGGCAGGGATGTGGAAAGAAGGAAACACTTTTACACTGCTGGGCGGGACTTTAATCCAAACTTTTTGGAAAAAAGTATGGAGAATCCTCAAAAAACTCAAATTAGACCTCCCATTTCATCCTGCAATCCCATTATTAGGCATCTATTCAGAAGAAAAAACATGCTTTTATCATAAAGACATTTTCACTGGACTGTTTATCACAACTCAATTCACAATCACCTAAATGTGGAAACAACCTAATGCCCACCGACCCACGAATGAATTAACAAGCTGTGGTATATGTATGTATACCATGGAATACTATCCAGCTATTAAGAAAGATGGAGACTTTAAATTTTTTGTATTTACCTGGATGGAGGTGAAACACATTCTTCTTAGTAAAGAATTACAAGAATGGAGAAACAAGATTCCAATGTACTCAATTCTTATCTGAAGACAGTGGATAAACCTATACAATGGGTAGGGTAGGGGAAGGAAGTAGCAGGGAGAGGAGGGAGAGTAGAGGGTGGGATTCATGGTGTATGGCACACCGCTGGAGTGCAGGACACACATATAAGTGGGACTTTACCTAACAAATGCCTTCTTTCTACCTAATTCTATGTACCCTCAATGAATCTCAAACAATAAAAAAAAAATTAAAATAGTATTTTATTTCCATGTTTAAAAAAAAATAGTAAACCAAATCCAGCAACATGTAAAAAAGGATTATAAACCATGATAAGAAGCATATGTTTCAGGAAAGCAATGCTAGGATGATATCTAAAAATCAGTAAATGTAGTGTAACACATTAATTGTAGAGAAAAGACAAAAACTTTCGTTGCCATCTCAGCAGATACAGAAAAAAAGATTTAACAACATTCATAACTCTTTCATCATATAAACACTCAACTAGGAATGGAAGAGAGCATTCTCAAACTGCTAATAAGCATTTATTAAAACCCATAGCCAACCTTATATCAGATAAAGAAAATATGTTTTCCTAAAATCAGGAAGATAAGAGTATCTTGACAGTTTTCAATATTAAACTGGAAGGTCTTTCAGAGCAATAGGAAAGAAAATGAAATAAAATGCACCCAGATTGAATATGAAATAAGACTATTTGGTTTTGGAAATAAAATCATCTTATATAGAGAAAAATAAAAATGAATTTACTAAAATACCCAGTAATAATAAAAAAATGAAAAGGAAGATTGCAGAATGTGAGGTCAATATATGATTAATTCAAATACTATGGATGAATATTTCAACCATGAAATAAATAACTATCTAGAATGGTATTGAAATGAATAAAATATTTAGGAATACATTTAATAAAATAAAATATAAAAGTTATATTTCTGTATTTCTAAAACTTTGCTGAAATTAATTTAAGACAACCTAAAACGAGAAAGTTATTCCATAGTCATGGAAAAGAAGAGTTACAAAAGTTAAAGTAGTAATGCTCTTTAAATTAATAATAATAAAAAAACAGCTAAAATTGTCGTGGAAATTTACAATCTGACCCTAAAATTCATATGGAATTCCAAAAGACCAAAATAGCCAAAGCAATTTTTAAATGAAAAGTAAAGTTTTAGGATCGAGAATTCTGATTTTAAATTTAATACAAAGCTACAATAACCAAGGCATTTTATGTGTTTATACTGCTTTAAAAGGATTTTGTTATTTTTGTATAACAATGACTAATAGTTTTGAGTAGAGAGTTTAGAAAAAAACCCTCACAATTATTGTCTATTTAGTCTCAACAAAGATTCCAAGACAATTCAATGGCAGAAAAATAGTCTTTGAAATAAATAATTATGGGATAAGTGGTCATACACTTGAAAAAGAATTAACTTGGACTCTTACCTCAAACCTACACAAAACTAACTTAAAATGGATTGTAGTTTTAAAAGTAATTCATATTAAATGCCTCTATCAAAACATCACATATACTCTATTAAAATATACAATGATTAAGTAAATATAATAATAAAAAATAAAAATAAGATAAAAATGAAAACATAAAAGTAAAATATTCATGACCTTAGGCTATATCATTTTTTTAAAGACATGACATCAAAAGCACAAATGACAAAAATATAAATTCTTCATTAAAATTAAAATTTATGTGTTTCAGAAGATACTATTAAGAAAGTGAGAAAACTGCCCACTAAATGGAAGAGATTTCCTGTAATCATATATCTGATAGGGATTTGTATTTTTTTTATATATAAACAACTCATAAGTCAACTGTAAGAAAAATAAACCAATGAAAACTGGAAAAAATAACATGAATAGGTGTTTCTTCAAAGAAGTTGTACAAATGGCTAGTAAACCCATGAGAAGATGCTCAACAGAATTTGCCATCAGGAAAATAGAAATCAAAATCACAAGATACCACTTCAAACCTATTAAGATGGCTAGAATTAAAGATGATACATTTTGGTCAACATGTAGAGAAATTGTAAGTTTCATACACTGACAGGAATGTAAAATAGCACAATCACTTTGAAAAATAATTTCCAAATTGATAATTTGTCCAGTCTGTCTGACATAGAGTTATTATATAACCCAGAAATTCCACTTTAGAGTTTGGGTTTTCTGATATTCCCTTACTGTTTTACATTTTTCTCTTTTTTTCAATTAAATTAAATTTAATACACTAATTAATGTATGAAAACTTTATGAACAAAATAATTAGAGTTATAATAATAAATCTTTTGCATTCCTATCAACTACTAAATGAAATATTACAAAATAGGATATAAGCAGAAACTTCAAAACCCAGTGAGGCCCTCTGCAAAATTTTCCTTCTCTCTAATTTCTCAATGATAATCACTATTCTCACTATTCTCAATACTGTATTTTTCTTTTCCTTGTGGATTTAGCATGCCAGTATATATCTCTCAATTTTTTAATTAAGTTTCTCTTTGTCTTTGTGTAAAAAGAATTATGATTTTTCAATGGTAATTTTTTCTCAACACATTTTTCAGTCATAAAATGATTGTGGGTTTCTTTAAGCGTTTTCCCTGAACTTTCTTCTAGTATTTTTATAGTTTCATGTCTTAAGTTTAAATCTTTAATCCAGTGAGAGTCTATCTCAGTTAATGGTGAAAGGTGTGGGTCCAGTTTCAGTCTTCTACAGGTCGACAGCCAGTTTAACAAATGCAGCACCATTTGTTAAATAGAGAATCTTTTCCCCACTGAATGTTCTTAATTGCCTTGTCAAAGATAAAATAACAGTAAGTAGCTGAGCTCATCTCTTGGTTCTCCATTCTGTTTTATACATCTATCTCTCTGTTTTTGTTCCAGTACCATGCTTTTTTGATCACTATTGATTTATAGTGTAGTCTGAGGTCTGGTAGTGTGATTCCTCCTGTTTTATTTTTATTTCTGAGTAATGTCTTGCCTATTCGAGGTTTTTTTCTGATTCCATATAAAACAAAGTATTATTTTTTTGAGATCTTTGAAGTGTGACAGTGGAGCTTTAATAGGGATTGCATTGAAATTGTATATTGCTTTGAGTAGTATGGACATTTTAACAATGTTGATTCTTCCCGGCCATAAGCGTGGTATGTTTTTTCCATTTGTTAACATCTTCAGCTATTTCTTTTCTTAGAGTTTCATAGTTCTCTTTATAGAGATCTTTCACGACATTTGTTAAGTAAACTCCCAAATATTTCATCTTCTTTGGCACTACTGTGAAAAGAATAGAGTCCTTGACTGTTTTTTCAGCTTGACTATTGTTGGTATATATAAAGGCTACCAATTTATGAATGTTGATTTTGTAACCTGAGACGCTGCTGTATTCCTTGATCACTTCTAAGAGTTTTGTAGTAGAATCCCTGGTATTTTCCAGATATACAATTATATTAATCTGTGAAGAGTGAAAGTTTGATCTCTTCTGACCCTATATGGATACCCTTGATCGCCTTTTCTTCCCTAATTGCAATGGCTAAAACTTCCATTACAATGTTAAAGAGCAGTGGAGACAATGGGCAACCTACCATGGTTCCTGATCTGAGTGGAAATGATTTCAACTTAACTCCATTCAATATGGAATTGGCTGTGGGTTTGCTGTAGATGGCCTCTATCAGTTTAAGAAATGTTCCTTCTATACCAATTTTCTTAAGTGTTCTGATCATGAAGGATGCTGGATATTATCAAAAGCTTTTTTGGCATCAATTGAGAGAATCATACAGTCTTTGTTTTTTAATTTGTTTATGTGCTGAATTATATTTATAGATTTACATATATTGAACCAGCCTTGCGACCCTGGGATAAAACCCAGTTGGTCATGGTGTATCATTTGTTTGATGGGTTGCTGAATTCTGTTTGTCAGGATCTCGTTAAATATTTCTGCATCAATATTCATTAGTGTTATTGGTCTATAATTTTCTTTTCTTGTTGGGTCTTTTCCTGGTTTGAGGATCAAGGTGATGTTTGCTTCATAGAATGTATTGGGTAGTATTCTTTCTTTTTCTATATTTTGGAAAAGATTGAGTAATTATAGGTATTAGATCCTCTTTAAATGTTTGGTAGAATTCTTATGTGAAGCCATTTGGTAGAATTCTGATGTGAAGGCTTTTTTTTGGGGGGGGGGGAGATTTTGTATAGTTGATGCTATTTCAGAACTTAATATAGGCCTGTTCAGCATTTCCACTTGATTTTGGGCAAGTCTTGGAAGGTGGTGTGCTTCCAAGTATTGGTCAATTTCCTTCAGATTTTCATATTTCTGAGAATAAAGTTTCTTGTAATATTCTTTAAGGATTTTTTGAATTTCTGAGGAGTCTGTTGTTATTTTGTCTTCATCAT
Source organism: Nycticebus coucang (assembly GCF_027406575.1). NCBI lineage: Eukaryota > Metazoa > Chordata > Mammalia > Primates > Lorisidae > Nycticebus > Nycticebus coucang. The sequence goes on along the minus strand of NC_069781.1, from coordinate 67,603,355 downwards.
TTCTGACTGATGAAATTGAGATTTTAGTCTGTTTTTCCTGCTTAGGTTAGCCAAAGGTTTATCTATTTTATGGACCTTTTCAAAAAACCAATTTTATGATTGATTAATCTATTGTATAATCCTTTTGTTTTCAATTTCATTTAATTCTGCTCTAAATTTGGTTATTTTTTTCTGCTGGGTTTGGGATTGGAATGTTCTTCCTTTTCTAGTTGCTTGAGATGTCTAATTAAGTTGTTTACTTCCTCTCTTTCTGTTCTCTTGAGGAAGGCTTGCAGTGCTATGAATTTCCCTCTTAGGACTACCTTTGCACTACCCCAGAGGTTCTGATAATTTGTGTCTTCATTATTGTTTTGTTCCAAAAATATGGTAATTTCCTTCTTAATCTCATCTTTGACCCAGCTATCATTCAGCATAAGGTTATTTAGCTTCCATGTTTTTGTATGAGTATGCAGATTCCTGTTATTACTGAGTTCAACTTTTATTCCATGATGGTCTGAGAAGATGCAAGGAATAATTTCCATTTTTTTAAATTTGCTGAGGTTAGACTTGTGATCAATTTTGGCGTATGTTCCCTGGGCTGATGAGAAGAATGTGTATTTGGTTTTGTTAGGATGAAATGTTCTGTAGATTTCTGTTAAATCCAAATGTTGAATGGTTAAGTTTAAGTCTAAAATTTCTTTGCTTAGCTTCTTTTTGGAGGATCTATCCAACACTGCCAAAGGAGTGCTAAGATCTCAGACTTTTATGGAGCTGCAGGAAATCAAGTTGCTCATGTCTGTTTAGAATCTCATAAATTGAGGCGCATAAATGTTAATAATTGAAATCTCATCATGTTGAATGTTACCCTTAACAAATATGAAGTGAACATCCTTGTCTTTCCTTACGTTTATTGGTTTAAAGCCTATTTTATTTGCAAATAAAATTGCAACACCTGCTTTTTACTGCTTTTCATTAGCCTGGAATATAGATGACCATCACTTCATCCTGAGTCTATATTTATCTTTTAAGGTAAGATAAGACTCTTGATGAAATCGGCCTGAGTGAATATTTTATGAGGATGACCCTCCAGGCAATTGAAGCAGCATCAAAAATACACTACTGGGACCTTATCAAACCAAAAAGCTTCTGCACAGCCAAGAACACAGTAAGTAAAGCAACCAGACAGCTCTCAGAATGGCAGAAGATATTTGCAGGATATGTCTCTGACAAAGGTTTAATAACCATAATCCACGGTGAACTCAAACGTATTACGTATTAGCAAGAGAAGAACAAGTGATCCTATCTCAGGGTGGGCAAGGGACTTGAAGAGAAACTTCTCTGAAGAATACAGGTGCATGGCCTACAGACATGAAAAAATGCTCATCATCCTTAATCAGCAGAGAAATACAAATCAAAACTACTTTGAGATGTCATCTAACTGCAGAAAGATTAGTCCACATCACAAAATCCCAAAACCAGAGATATTGGCATGGATGCGGAGAAAAGGGAATACTTCTACACTGCTGGTGGGAATGCAAACTAATATGTTCCTTTTGGAAAGATGTTTGGAGAACACTTAGAGATCTAAAAATAGACCTGCCATTCAATCCTATAATTCCTCTACTAGGTATATACCCAGAAGACCAAAAATCACATTATAACAAAGATATTTGTACCAGAATGTTTATTAGAGCTCAATTCATAATTACTAAGTCATGGGTGACGCCCAGGTGCCCATCGACCCATGAATGGATCAATAAATTGTGATGTATGTGTATATATATATATATATATATATATACACACACACACACCATGGAATATTATGCAGCCTTAAAGGAAGATGGAGACTTTACTTCTTTCATGGATGAAGCTGGAACATATTCTTCTTAGCAAAGTATCTCAAGAATGGAGGAAAAAGTATCCAATGTACTCAGCCCTACTATAAAACCAATTTATAGCTTTCATATGAAAGCTATAACCCAATTATAGCCCAAGAATATGGGGAAAGGGGAAAGGGAGGGGATGGGAGGAGGGAGTATAGGTGGAGACAGGGTATTTGGTGGGACCACACCTATGGTGCATCTTACAAGGGTATATGTGAACCTTACTAAATGTAGAATATTTATATTATAAATTATATTTATATTCTACTAAATGTAGGATATAAATGTCTGGCTATGTTAACCAGTTTGATGAAAATATTTCAAATTGTATATAAAACCAGCACATTGTACTTTATGATTACATTAATGTATACAGCTTTGATTTAATAAAAAATAAAATAAAATTAAAAAATAAAATTAAATTAAAAAAATAAAATTATTGTGGGTAGTTGCAGGTAACTTATTAGAGTGTAGCACTCCATTTAAAAAAATTGTAATTCAGGGCGGTGCCTGTGGCTCAGCCAGTAAGGCGCCGGCCCCATATACCTAGGGTGGTGGGTTGAAACCCAGCCCTGGCCAAACTGCAACCAAAAAATAGCCATGCGTTGTGGTGGGCACCTGTAGTCCCAGCTACTCGGGAGGCCGAGGCAAGAGAATCGCTTAAGCCCAGGAGTTGGAGGTTGCTGTGAGCTGTGTGAGGCCACGGCACTCTACCGAGGGCCATAAAGTGAGACTCTGTCTCTACAAAAAAAAAAAAAAAATTGGTTAATTTGTATATTCATCCATGATATTTTTTATTAAAATTATTTACTTTGGGGGTGGTGCCTATGTCTCAAAGGAGTACAGCGCCGGCCTCATATGCTGCAGGTGGTGGGTTTAAACCCAGCCCTGGCCAAAAACTGCAATAATAATAATAAATTATTTACATTCACCTTTCAACACCATTAAATGGGAGATGCATCACATATACATTGCACATATTGGGATATTATTTTTCAATTAGATAAACCTTACAATTTTAGAGACGTTTTGTTTGCAGAATGATTGAAAAGAAAGTACAGGGTTCCCATACACTCCCTCTCCCCCTTACCTGCTTCTTTCCCAATTATTAACAACTGTGATATAGCTGTTATAATTAATAAAACAACCTTGATAAAGAGTTTACATTTGGCTTCACCTTTTATGTTTTTCAGCTTTATGAGCTTTTTCAAGGGTGCAGTGTCGTGTATAATATTACAGTACAGTCCTTCCTTAGAGATATTGTGGGTTAGTTCCAGACATACCACTAATATAACTTGGGTTATTGCAATAACCCAAGTCACATGGATTTTTCTGGTTTGTGCATATAAAAGTTATTTTCACTGTATTATATTTTATTATGTGTGTAATAACTAATAACATGCCTAGAAACCAATGTGCTTACCTTAATTAAAAGCATTTTGTTTTTTAAAAAATTGTAGCAATTATCCAGGCATTCAGTGAGTTTAATTTTTCTGCTGGTGGAGGCTCATGGCTCAATGTTGGTGGCTGCTGACTTATCAGGGTGATGGCTGCTTTGGGTTGAATCAGTTATGGGATCTTTTTAAAAATAAGACACAATGAAGTTTGACAATTTGATGGACTCTTCCTTTCATGAAAGATTTCTCTATAGCATGTTTGATAGCACTTTGCCCACAGTAGAACTCTTTTCAAAACTGGAGTCAATCCTTTCAAAGTATTTTGCTACTTTATCAACAAAATGCATGAGATATTCTAAATCCTTTGTTGTCATTTCAGCATATTTAATAGGAGTAGATGCCATCTCAATTTTAGTTCATTATAAAAACAATGCTTCATCTGTTCAATTTGTATCATGAGGTTACGGCAACTAACCACATCGTTTAGCTCGACTTCTTAGTTCTCTGGTGTTTCTATCGTCTGTGTAGTGATGTCCTCTGCTAACACCTTAAACCCCTGAAAGTCATCAATGAATGTGGGATCAACTTCAAAACTTCTGTTAGGGGTCATATTTTGGCCTCCTCCCATGAGTCATGAATATTCTTAATGATAGTGAGTACAGTGACTCTTTTCCAGAGCATTTCCATTTTACTTTGCCCAGATCCATCAAAGGATTCATTGCCTATGACCGTTAGATCCTTACAAAATATATTTCTTAAATATTAAGACTTGAAAGTCAAAATTACTCCTTGATGCATGAGCCACAGAATGGATTTGGAGTTAGCAGGCAAAATAACATCAATTTCCTTGTGTATCTCCATTAGATCTCGTGGGTGACCAGTGCCTTGTCATGAGCTGTCATATTTTGAAAGAAACTTTTTTTTCTGAGAAGTATCACAACAGCAAGCTTAAAATATTTAGTATACCAGGCAGTAAACAAATATGCTGTCATCTTGGCTTTGTTCTTCCATTTTTGGAACACAGGCAGAGTAGATGTAGTTTACTAGTTTTTTTTGGAATGGTAAAATAGGATTAAACTTCAACTTTATGCCAGCAGCTTTGTTAGCCCTTAACAAGAGAGACTACCTATGTTTTGAAGCCTTGAAGATAGACAATGACTTCTTTTCTCTACCTATTAAAGTCCTAGGTAGCATCTTGCAATATAAGGCTATTTCTTCTACTCTGAAAATGTTTTGTGTAGTATAGCCCCTTTGATCAATTATCTTAGCTAGAACTTCTAGTTAAATTGGTTCAGTTTCTACATCAGCACTTTTGCCGCCGCAGTTTCTATATCCTTGCACTTTATATTATGGAGAGAGCTTTCCTTAAACATCATTAACCTCTGCTGGCTTCAAGCTACTTTTATGCAGCTTCCTCCTCTGAACCTCCATAGAATTGAAGAGATCTAGAGTCTACTTCTGAATTTGGCTTTGGCTTAAGGAAATGTTGTAGATGGTTTGATCTTCCACCCAGATGACTACAACTTACTTCAATCAGCATTAGGGTATCTAACTTTCTCATCATTCATGCGTTCAATAGAGTAAGATTTTTTAATTTCCTTCAATAACTTTTTCTTTGCATTTACAACTTGGCTAATATGCCTAAGAGCTCTTGTTTCCGGCCTAGCTCATCTTTTGACATGCCTTCCTTATTAAGCTTAATTATGCCTAGCTTTTTATTTCAAATGACAGACATACAACTCTTCCCTTCACTTCAATAGTTAGGGGGCATTGTAGGGTTATTAATTGACTTGTTTCCAATTTTGTGTGTGCAAAGGAATAGGGAGTCCCAAGAAAAAAAGCAATATAAGGGAATGGACAGTCAGGGGAGCAGTCAAGACATAATTTTGTCAATCAATTGTGCCATTCTTATGCGTGCATTGTTTGTGGATCTGAAAAGCAATTGCAATATGAACATCAAAGGTCAGTAATCACAGATCATTGTAACAGATATGATAATAATGAAAAAGTTTGAAATTTCATTAAATTTTTAAAAATGTGACACAGAAATATGAAGTGAGAACATGCTTTTAGCAAAATTATGGGAAAAACCTTGCTTTATGCAGGGTTTTCGCAGCCTTCCCATTTGTAAAATATACAGTATCTGCTCAGGATAGCAAGTAGCAACCACTAACACATTTAATTGCCTTTAAACTGTTGCCAATGTTGTATAGGTGGCATCATATAGTACATACCCTTTTCATACTGATGTCTTTCACTTAGCAATACTCGTTTAAGGTTTCCCAAGGTCTTCCATGATTTAATAACTCACTGCTTTTTATTGATGAATAATACTTCATTATATGAGTGTACCACCATTGATTGTGGTGCCTGTCCATCCACCTATTGAAGGAAACCTGGGTTGCTTCTGAATTTGGGTAGTTATGAATGAAGATGTCACAAATATCCATGTACAGGTTTTTGTGTGAAACTATACATTCAATTCAGTGCATAAATACCCAGGAGTACCAGTAGTAGATTATTACATTTTTATTTCTTCAATTGCATTTTTTTGTACCTGAAAACTCATAACTAAGTCCAAGATTGCCTAGATGATCTTCTATGTTATCTTCCATAAGTTTTATAATTTTCCACTTTAAATCTATTGTGGATTATGTTATGTGAAGGATGTAAAGCCATTGTCTAGATTCATCTTTTTCCATGTGGGTGTACAGTTGATTAAGACCTATGTTGAAAAGATTCTACTTTTTCCATTGGATTTCTTTATCTTTTTTCAAAAATCAATTGACTATATTTGTATAGACTTACATCCATTGATTTGATATTATTTTACTAATAACGCACTGTCTTAATTACTATAGATTTATAGTAAGTCTTGTTTTGTGCTGTTACTTTATTTTTCTTTGAGATTATGCTATCAATTCTGTGTCTTTTGCCTTCCTATATGAAATTTATAATCCCAAGTAGCTGGGATTACAGGTGACCCCCATAATAGGGAGAGGTTTGTAATCATTCTCTGTTGGAAGCAAAGAGCTGTTTGTAGAGACAGGGTCTGTGCTCTAACTTAGGCTGGCCTCAGACTTGTGAACTAAAGTGATCCGTTCGCCTCAGCCTCCCAGAGTGCTGGGATTACAGGCACAGGCCACCACCTATCTCTTATCTTTAAATAAAATCTGTCCTTTTGCTTATTTGGTGGTCCATGAATTCATTCTTTGAATCTTCAAGACTAAGGACTCAGCAGAGAGATTCTAGCTACCATTTGACCTATTTTGGATTTAATTTGTTCTTTCTTTTATAGTATTTAATGTAGAAACTTAGGTTATTAATTTTAGGTATGTATATTTTACTTCACATACATACGATGCTGCAATTTTTTTTCTAAGCATTGCTTCTGTACATCCACAAACTTTGATAGGCTGTATTTTCATTTTTATTTAGTTAAAAGTGTGTTTCAAAATTCCTCTTTAGACTTCTTTGACCCATATGGAATTTAAATTATGCTGTAAATTACTGAATAATTTGGGATTTTCAAGCTATCCTTCTACTATTGATTTCTAGTTTAATTCAAATATAGTCTGGGATCAATTTCTATTTCAAATCGATTTGTATGATGTCTACTCCTTTAAAATTTTTAGGGTCTGTTATATGGCCCAGAAATTGATATATTTTGTTCATGCTCCATGTGAACTTGAGAAGAATGTGTATTCTGCTCTTGTTGGATGAGATAGTTTATAAATGTAAATTACATCCAATTAGCTTATGGTGCTATTCAGTTTAACTATATTCTTACTGTAAAATTTAGGATCTATCTGTGCTGACTATGACAATTACCAATAGAAAAATAAAATCTCCAAATCTAATAGTGTCTTACATATTTAGGTGTTCCGTTCTTAAGTAGATATACAATGAGAATTATTTTCTGGATTATTGACCCTTCTATCACTATATAATTCCCTCCTCATCCCTGATAAATTATTCTATTTAGGTATTCCTAAGATTCCTCAATAATGTGAAAATTCCAGAATTAAACTTTTTTCCCAGGTGTTCTTCAGTATTTGATAACTCAGGGATCTACTCTTCCTTGAAGGAACTTTATCACTGTCTCAGATCAGCATCTGTGTTCTTTGTCAGATAATCCTATGAAATAATAGAAAGCAGAACCCATACATACATACGGGTTTCCAAACTTCCATGTGAAAGTTTCCAAATGGATGAATAAATTCTTCAGCAAGTATAGTTGAGATGTAAACAAAAATGATAATGGCAGTCGATGTAACCAAACTATCCTTGAGACAACTAAACATGAACTTTGAAAGAAGATATAAATCATCTGATAGGAATCCTCTCATCTACTCTGTATTTACATAATTATCGATTAAATGTTGATTGGTAATCATTCTGGTATTACATAGAAAACTGTACAATCTCAATAAAGCTTCTATATGGTGTTATTAAAAATATAAAATTTTGGGCGGCGCCTGTGGCTCAAGGAGTAGGGCGCCGGTCCCATATGCCAGAGGTGGCAGGTTCAAACCTAGCCCCGCCAAAAAAAAAAAAATATATATATATACATAAAATTTCGAGCAATATTAATTAAAATGCTAAGCTTAGTATAAATGGCATAAAAGAATGAGATGTTCACAACCTTATGCATGTTTCTCAAAGAGTCAAATGTGCAACAAACAATGTCCACACAGTATGACAGATGTTATATAAAAACATAAATGTCTCTTTGCTTCCAACAGAGAATGATTAGGAACTTCTCCTTATGGATATTAGGCCAGGCTTATAATAGAAGAGATAAATGAGCTGGTTCTTAATTGTCTAAATGAGGAAGAACATTCCAAGCACAAAAATAAAATTAGCAAAGTTAGTCTTTTGTGTATTACTCATTAATAGTGACTCTTTAATCAATTAACTGGCTGTGAGAATTTATAAATTTCCTGAAAAAAATCTTATTTTGTGTTGTAATTTTTTAAATTATTAAATTGAGGATAGTAATTTCACCTACCATTTAAATTTATATAATAATCGTGATAGTAATATACCAACTACAGTTAAAGAGGAAAGAGGAGGGGGATGAGAGGGGAGGGTGGAGGATGGGGGGAGGGAGGGTAATTGGTTGGACCACACCTATGGTACATTGTACAAGGGTACATGTCAAATCTACTAAGTGTAGAGTATAAATGTCTTAATACAATAATTAATAAAGTGTGGTGAAGGCTATGTTAACCAGTTTGATGAAAGTATTTCAAATTGTATATAAAACCAGCACATTTTACCTCATAAATGCATTAATGTACACAGCTATGATGTAATTAAAAAAATAAAAATGTTATGCAATTTTAAAGTATTTGTAAATCATAGATGTTGCATATGCTTGGTTGATTACATATACTTAAAATTAACTCATAGTGACTGACAACTCATTTATTACAATATCTCACATCCAAAGCACATAAACACATATGTGTGTGGATACACACACACACACACATCTGTACATATATAAGTAAATATTTATACATATTTAAATAATATTTACATATATATCACACACAGACATATGTGTGTATATATATTTAATGTATATATTCACACACATACACAATATAATGAGTGAACATTTCATGTTTATAAATTGGCAGCTTCTAGTAAAATGGATTGTTTCAGTTTATATTTGGGTGGACAAAATGTTCTCCCTGTTGATAGTCTTCATCAATAATTTTGATTTTAAAAGAAATGCAAAATATTTTTAACATCATTAGAAAGAACCGATTTTTTTTCTCTCTTAAAGCTTATAGCCTTTTTGTCTAGGACTGATTCATTGGCAAAATTCTTTAATCTTGTCATTCTTTATTCTAGGGGTCAGAAAACATTTCTTTAAGTATTTGAGGCATTGAAGTATGTAATGTTCTGTAGAAACCATTAAAACCTGTTGCTGTCATGCAAAGGTACCAGAAATAATACACAAATGAGTGGTCTGACTATGTCTAAATGAAACTTTATTTACTAAAAGAGGTGGCTGCCAGGACTTTGGCCATCAGGCAAGCTAAAGCTTGCCAATCCTTGCTTTAGACCATAAAATTATTTTTCTCCCTAAATGTGACAAATGCTAATGTAAACTGCAGAAATAAAATCAGGCTCATAAGTCCTTCAGGCAAGAAAAATTATTAGAAAAGTATTTGAAATTATATAAGAGAAAGATCATGATATGCCTGAAATCGTCATAATGTACTTTAGACTTTACATGCTGCTAAAGTTGGAAACATGTCTTTTGTAATTCTCAGTGCCTGAAGGTATTATACAGGAATACAAGATATTTCTCAATAAAAGTTTTACATGATTTCATTGACAGAGTATAACGTTGAGAGCAATATTAATTAAAATACATGCTCAGTTCATTATAATAAAGGCCCATCAAAAGTTCATAACCTTCTCTTTAGCTTATTTAATTTGAATCTGAAATTTCTACTTTGAATATGTATGCCTGCACTGTGTGGATACTAAAAGGAGCAAAAAAGAGAAAAAGAAAAAAAAACACTTTGCCTGGAATAATTGTAGCTCACATCAATTCTAAGAAAGTGTGACATCAACTTTTCTGTAAAGACTTCACTGGTCGTGTTTATATTTAATTAAATGCTGATTTTCGAAAGAAGAGCTTACCAGCAGTAAAATTTAGACTATATATATTTATATGATATACAGAAAAAAATAACTTTGAGCCATCCTATCCTAGCTAGCTAGAACCATTCCTTCCAGAAAGATTAACAACATACTTTCTTTTTTTTTTCTAGTACTGAATCGTCACTGTCTAAAAATGATTTTGAAAATCATACAGAATGCATACATTTTAGATCTGAGTGAATATTTTTAATATTTGAGTCACTGTCACATTACTTTAAATTTACTGAAATGTGAACCAAGGATAGTAATAACAACAATACCGGAAGATGAAAGCAACTGGAAAAGTAATCAGCAATATAATGTTCATTGTATTAATATACAGTTGTGATCCAGATTAAGTTGATTGTGAACATTTTCACAAAAATGTTCTGTGTTAATGTAAAATATGCGATATGGAGTGTAGGAGTTGAAAGAATTCATCTGGGCCAGATCAAGATGCCAAGGTAATAATGCATATATCACACTATGCCAGAAATGGGTGCTAACATTTTTTTTTCCTAAATAAAGCATACTTACACACACTCTTGTTCTGTGGAATTGTCTCCCTTAAGAGAGATCTGGAATGCCGGTTTAAAGTCAGGGCATTTACATTGTATTTACAGCCTGTAATGTCTGGAATGTCTTATGTGTTGTGAGGAAAATGAAGAATGAAAAAATCAAGGAGGAATAGGAAGAATGAGAAAGCAAAAAAAGTAAAGAAAAAGTAGAATTAAAAAGAAAGGGAGAAAGGAAACTCCACTCCCTGCTTTTTTCTTTTTTTTTCTTTTCTTTTCTTAGATGCTCAGGAACTAGATGTAGAAGTATCTTAAAGTAGGGTGGTGCCTGTGGCTCAAGGAGTAGGGCGCCAGCCCCATATACCAGAGGTGGTGGGTTCAAACCTGGCCCTGGCCAAAAACTGGAAAAAAAAAAAAAAAAGTATCTTAAAGTAGTTGGAAATACACTTCCTGATTGTGATTGGCTATTATAGTCTCAAGATTTTATTGGCTACATTCCTACATTCGGGTGCTATGTAAGAACAACACTTAAGATTTTTAGATTATCACCCTAGCAGGAGATCATTCATCTGTTTCAAGTACAGGAGATGAAATGGTTTGTATTTGCCTCAGGTATGATTATATCTGTGTAGATAATCTTCCAGCTATAGCAAAAGCAATGAGCTGAGATGGTACAGAAGATTCAGGCAATTATTTCCTGTAGAATGAGAATGCCCAATAATCCTCTCAGTCTAAATTCTGAAATCTTTTTGTTCTCGCCCAGGCAAGAAGAAAAAAAAAATGACAATACATTGCCACTGGGGAATCTTTTGTTTCGTGATGGATGTATTCTTTCCAGGAAGAGTAGGATGCCATTGGGCCTCATTTATAAAGTTGATGTAATAGTGGCATGAACTATCATCCTCAGAGATTTTCAGTTGAGTGTTATTCCACCAATCACTTTCTCACAGCCTAATGGAGGGTCCCTGACATCAGACTGATAAATCACCCAGTGCCAATTAAAAAGAGGCATTTTCCCTGTAATCCATTGAGTTGCAATATTCTCCTTTACTAGAGTGGGTTCCATAAATTTTATTTGTAAAATTTTTCACTTTAATTTTTGAAAGTACGTAGGCTTCTGGGTTTCCACATTGGGTCCAATGTCAGGAAGAACAGTTACTGATTTCTCTTGAAAGTTATTCTATACAGATATTGTTGTAACAGACATATTGAAGGACTCAAACTTTCTGAGTAAAAATGAACTGTGAAAAAATACATTTATTAATTATATATTGAAAACTTCACAACACTTAGGTGCCTGCTTACTTAACAACTGATAAGGCAATGTAAACTCTGAAGTTATGTATCCCCCATGCCTCCTACCCCATCTCAAATTGGTGAATTTTGCAAAACTACCCTTTTAGCTAGAGAACATTTTCTACTTTAGTAAGCAGATTTCAATCATAATGCAGGCGTTCTGAACACGTATCAGCCTCTGCTTTGAATAGGTTTATTGTCAAGCTACTGAGTAACAAATTTTAATGTTCTGTATTTAGCCCCATTAGAACTTCCTTTGAGATCTTTTATCTTCCAACACAGAAGAAGTAATATTTTAGTGAATTTTTTTTTTTTTTTTTTTTTTTTTTTGTAGAGACAGAGTCTCACTTTATGGCCCTCAGTAGAGTGCCATGGCCTCACACAGCTCACAGCAACCTCCAACTCCTGGGCCTAAGCGATTCTCCTGCCTCAGCCTCCCGAGTAGCTGGGACTACAGGCACCCACCACAACGCCCAGCTATTTAGTGAACTTTTTAATGAGGAACTTCTTCGATGAATATATCCAGTTCTCATGATTGAGAAGGAGCAGAAAACACCGGTTAAGAGTACCAGAGTTTAAATCTCATCTCCAACATTCACTAGCTGCATGGTCTAGGCAAATAATTTAACCATTCTATAATTCTGTGCCCTTGTTATAATATTGTTATAAGTTTTAACAAATTAAATATAGTTATTTAGAAAAGTTATAAAAACAGAGGGGCGGAGCAAGATGGCAGCCCAGTAACAGCTTCCTTGCATCTGGGCACCGTGAGTCTGGGGAGATAGGACTCCAGGCATCTCTGGCTGGTGGGAACTGCCTATCATCACTCCTATGAGGATACAGGGAGTCAGCGAGAGACTTCTGGACCCCAAGAGGAGGACTAAAACAGTGGAAAACCGGCAAGTGGTCGTGTGTGTTCAATCCGTCTAAACCTGCCCACAACTGTAAGTTCAGTAGCAGCGAGACTGCAAACCAGAAAGGCCTTACCTGTGAACTGTTTTGATGTCCTTGGACTTGGCACTGAGTTGAACTGCCTTGGGGAAGGCCTGAGCGGGAGTGCGGAGAACTTTGGCTGTTGTCTAGGGCCCCAGTCAGAGCCGCTGAGCCAGACGGAGCTAATAGTGTTTGGCGGTGGGTCACACGGAACCATTGTCAGTGATCTGCCCCGGCAAGCTCCGCCCTCAGGGTCGCAGAGCTAGAAACGGGTGGGAGCTGGTAACCCAGCAACCAAGTAGCCTAAGGGTGGGGTCTGAGCCGCCTTGTAGCCCTAACCCTCAGGGGCAGAGTGAGACCCGTTTTGGCACACTGGGTAAGTGGATAGCCACTTCAGCAGTGATTCCAGCGAGAAAGCTGGGAAAGCTTCTGCTCAGCAAGTTTACAAGTTCAAAGTGCCTGTTAAGTGGGCTGAAGAGAGATTTAGGGTGTCTACCTGCTGGGGTTTGAGAAATCAGCAGCCTCCAGTCGTATCAGAACTGTGACTAACATCTCATACCCCAAAAGACCACGTGTTACCCAGACAATATTCAATAACATATACAAACTGCTTTGTTTTTGGTTGTGTATTTTTTTTTTCTTTTTTTTTGTTTGTTTGGTTTTTTTTGTTTGTTTATTTTGACGTTGTTGATGTTCTTTTGTTTCTTAATTTCAATCTTTTCCATACAGATCCCTTTTTCTTTCTCAATTTTTCTAGTTTAATTATAATTTCCTATTGCTGCCTTTTTTAATAACTACAACTTCATTTTTGCTAGTGTTTCTACCGCTATAACTTGGTTTTTCACCCAATTTTATCTCCATAAAGTTTTCTGTTTGCTTGTTTTGGTTTGATTTATAGCATTTTTGTCTTTCCTCTCTACTTGGTGGAGGTGGGGTACTGTGTCTGACCAGGTTAGCAAAGAGCTGCTGACCTCAAGGGAACCACCCAACTGGGCACCCAACCCCCAGAAGGTGGGGTTTTTTAAGGTTGTGTCAAAGTACCCTACTGTACACCTATATTGCCCTGACTCCCTCTTTCTGTGCCTCTCTTCTTTTTGTCAATATTCCTTATCCCCACCCCCTCTCCTTTCTGTATCTTTCTTTTTTTTTCTTATCACTCGATCCTCCTTACTTTCATCCCTTATTTGCTCTTCAACCTTCTCACCTTTCTGGTCCTGTAACCCTTAGTCCACAGGCACAAGAAGTTAAAGAGCAAGAGGAAGTGAAAGGAAAATTAGGGCAAGGAAACAGATAAAAGAAATCACTCATGAGGAAGAATCAGCAGAAAACTCCAGGCAACATGAAGAACCAGTCCAGAACAACCCTGCCAAGGGACCATGAGGTAGCTACTGCAGAGGATTCCACCTATACAGAAATGTTAGGAATGACAGAAAGGGAATTTAGAATACACATGTTGAAAACAATGAAAGAAATGATGGAAACAATGAAGGAAACTGCTAATAAAGTGGAAAATAACCAAAAGGAAATCCAAAAACAGAATCAAATCAGAGATGAACGATATGAAGAATATAAAAAGGATATAGCAGAGCTGAAGGAAATGAAACAGTCAATCAGGGAACTTAAAGATGCAATGGAAAGTATCAGCAACAGGTTAGACCATGCAGAAGAAAGAATTTCAGAGGTAGAAGACAAAGTTTTTGAGATAACTCAGATAGTAAAAGAGGCAGAAAAGAAGAGAGAGAAAGCAGAACGTTCAATGTCAGAATTATGGGACTTTATGAAGCGTTCCAACATACAAGTTATAGGAATTCCAGAAGGGGAAGAAGAATGCCCCAGAGGAATGGAAGCCATACTAGAGAATATTATAAAAGAAAATTTCCCAAAAATCACCACAGATTCTGACACACTGCTTTCAGAGGGATATCGGACCCCAGGTCGCCTCAACTCTAACCGAGCTTCTCCAAGACACATTGTGATGAACCTGTCCAAAGTCAAGACAAAAGAAAAGATTCTGCAAGCTGCCAGGAGTAAGCGCCAGTTGACCTACAGGGGCAAATCCATCAGAGTGACCTCAGACTTCTCTAATGAAACTTTCCAAGCAAGAAGACAATGGTCATCTACCTTTAATCTACTTAAACAGAACAATTTTCAGCCCAGAATTCTGTACCCTGCTAAGCTAAGCTTCAAAATTGATGGAGAAATCAAATCATTTACGGATATACAAACATTGAGAAAATTCGCCACAACAAGACCAGCTCTACAGGAAATACTTCAACCTGTTCTGCACACTGACCACCACAATGGATCAGCAGCAAAGTAAGAACCCAGAAATCAAAGGACAGAACCTAACCTCCACACTGATGCAAAAGATAAAACTAAGCAATGGACTCTCACCAAGTAAGACGAATAGAATACTACCACACTTATCAATTATTTCCATAAATGTTAATGGCTTGAATTCCCCACTGAAGAGACATAGATTGGCTGACTGGATTAAAAAACACAAGCCATCCATTTGCTGTCTGCAAGAAACACACCTGGCTTCAAAAGACAAATTAAAGCTCCAAGTCAAGGGTTGGAAGATAATTTTTCAGGCAAATGGAATTCAGAAGAAAAGAGGAGTTGCAATCTTATTTTCAGATACATGTGGATTTAAAGCAACTAAAGTCAAAAAAGACAAAGATGGTCACTTTATATTGGTCAAGGGAAAACTACAACAAGAAGACATTTCAATTCTAAATATCTATGCACCAAATTTAAATGCTCCCAGATTCTTGAAACAGACCTTACTCAGTCTGAGCAATATGATATCTGATAATACCATCATAACAGGGGACTTTAACACACCTCTTACAGAGCTGGACAGATCCTCTAAACAGAAATTAAACAAAGATATAAGAGATTTAAATGAGACCCTAGAACAACGATGCATGATAGACGCATATAGAACACTCCACCCCAAAGATAAAGAATATACATTTTTCTCATCACCCCATGGAACATTCTCCAAAATTGATCATATCCTGGGACACAAAACAAATATCAACAGAATCAAAAGAATTGAAATTTTACCTTGTATCTTTTCAGACCATAAGGCACTAAAGGTGGAACTCAACTCTAACAAAAATGCTCGACCCCACCCAAAGGCATGGAAATTAAACAATCTTCTGTTGAATAACAGATCGGTGCAGGAATAAATAAAACAGGAAATCATTAACTTCCTTGAGCATAACAACAATGAAGACACAAGCTACCAAAACCTGTGGGATACTGCAAAAGCAGTTTTGAGAGGAAAATTCATCGCTTTAGATGCCTACATTCGAAAAACAGACAGAGAGCACATCAACAATCTCACAAGAGACCTTATGGAATTGGAAAAAGAAGAACAATCTAAGCCTAAACTCAGTAGAAGAAAAGAAATCTCCAAAATCAAATCAGAGATCAATGAAATTGAAAACAAAAGAATCATTCAGAAAATTAATGAAACAAGGAGTTGGTTTTTTGAAAAAATAAATAAAATAGATAAACCATTGGCCAGACTAACTAGAAATAGAAAAGTAAAATCTCTAGTAACCTCAATCAGAAACGATAAAGGGGAAATAACAACTGATCCCACAGAGATACAAGAGATCATCTCTGAATACTACCAGAAACTATATGCCCAGAAATTTGACAATGTGAAGGAAATGGATCAATATTTGGAATCACACCCTCTCCCTAGACTTAGCCAGGAGAAAATAGACCTCCTGAACAGACCAATTTCAAGCACTGAGATCAAAGAAATAATAAAAAAGCTTCCAACTAAAAAATGCCCTGGTCCAGATGGCTTCACTCCAGAATTCTATCAAACCTTCAAGGAAGAGCTTATTCCTGTACTGCAGAAATTATTCCAAAAAACTGAGGAAGAAGGAATCTTCCCCAACACATTCTATGAAGCAAACATCACCCTGATACCAAAACCAGGAAAAGACCCAAACAAAAAGGAGAATTTCAGACCAATCTCACTCATGAATATAGACGGAAAAATTCTCAACAAAATCCTAGCCAATAGATTACAGCTTATCATCAAAAAAGTCATTCATCATGATCAAGTAGGCTTCATCCCAGGGATGCAAGGCTGGTTTAACATACACAAGTCCATAAACGTTATCCACCATATTAACAGAGGCAAAAATAAAGATCACATGATCCTCTCAATAGATGCAGAAAAAGCATTTGATAAAATACAGCATCCTTTTCTAATTAGAACACTGAAGAGTATAGGCATAGGTGGCACATTTCTAAAACTGATTGAAGCTATCTATGACAAACCCACAGCCAATATTTTACTGAATGGAGTAAAACTCAAAGCTTTTCCTCTTAGAACTGGAACGAGACAAGGTTGTCCTCTGTCACCTTTACTATTCAACATAGTGCTGGAAGTTCTAGCCAATACAATTAGGCAAGACAAGGAAATAAAGGGAATCCAAATGGGAGCAGAGGAGGTCAAACTCTCCCTCTTTGCTGATGACATGATCTTATACTTAGAGAACCCCAAAGACTCAACCACAAGACTCCTAGAACTCATCAAAAAATACAGTAATGTTTCAGGATATAAAATCAATGTCCACAAGTCAGTAGCCTTTGTATACACCAATAACAGTCAAGATGAGAAGCTAATTAAGGACACAACTCCCTTCGCCATAGTTTCAAAGAAAATGAAATATCTAGGAATATACCTAACGAAGGAGGTGAAGGACCTCTATAAAGAAAACTATGAACTCCTCAGAAAGGAAATAGCAGAGGATATTAACAAATGGAAGAATATACCATGCTCATGGCTTGGAAGAATCAACATTGTTAAAATGTCTATACTTCCCAAAGCAATCTACCTATTCAATGCCATTCCTATCAAAGTACCTACATCGTACTTTCAAGATCTGGAAAAAATGATTCTGCGTTTTGTATGGAACCGGAAAAAAACCCGTATAGCTAAGGCAGTTCTTAGTAACAAAAATAAAGCTGGGGGCATCAGCATACCAGATTTTAGTCTGTACTACAAAGCCATAGTGGTCAAGACAGCATGGTACTGGCACAAAAACAGAGACATAGACACTTGGAATCGAATTGAACACCAAGAAATGAAACTAACATCTTACAACCACCTAATCTTCGATAAACCAAACAAGAACTTACCTTGGGGGAAAGACTCCCTATTCAATAAATGGTGTTGGGAGAATTGGATGTCTGCGTGTAAAAGACTGAAACTGGACCCACACCTTTCCCCACTCATAAAAATTGATTCAAGATGGATAAAAGACTTAAATTTAAGGCATGAAACAATAAAAATCCTCAAAGAAAGCATAGGAAAAACACTGGAAGATATTGGCCTGGGGGAAGACTTCATGAAGAAGACTGCCATGGCAATTGCAACAACAACAAAAATAAACAAATGGGACTTCATTAAACTGAAAAGCTTCTGTACAGCTAAGGTGACGATAACCAAAGCAAAGAGACAACCCACACAATGGGAAAGGATATTTGCATATTTTCAATCAGACAAAAGCTTGATAACCAGGATCTATTGAGAACTCAAATTAATCCACATGAAAAAAGCCAACAATCCCTTATATCAATGGGCAAGAGACATGAATAGAACTTTCTCTAAAGACGACAGACAAATGGCTAACAAACACATGAAAAAATGTTCATCATCTCTGTATATTAGAGAAATGCCAATCAAAACATCCCTGAGATATCATCTAACCCCAGAGAGAATGGCCCACATCACAAAATCTCAAAACTGCAGATGCTGGCGTGGATGTGGAGAGAAGGGAACACTTTTACACTGCTGGTGGGACTGCAAACTAGTACAACCTTTCTGGAAGGAAGTATGGAGAAACCTCAAAGCACTCAACCTAGACCTCCCATTTGATCCTGCAATCTCATTACTGGGCATCTACCCAGAAGGAAAAAAATCCTTTTATCATAGGGACACTTGTACTAGACTGTTTATTGCAGCTCAATTTAGAATCGCCAAAATGTGGAAACAGCCTAAATGCCCACCAACCCAGGAATGGATTAACAAGCAGTGGTATATGTATACCATGGAATACTATTCAGCCATTAAAAAAAATGGAGACTTTACATCCTTCGTATTAACCTGGATGGAAGTGGAAGACATTATTCTTAGTAAAGCATCACAAGAATGGAGAAGCATGAATCCTATGTACTCAATTTTGATATGAGGACAATTAATGACAATTAAGGTTATGGAGGGGGAGCAGAAAGAGGGAGCGAGGGAGGGGGGTGGGGCCTTAGTGTGTGTCACACTTTATGGGGGCAAGACATGACTGCAAGAGGGACTTTACCTAACAATTGCAATCAGTGTAACTGGCTTATTGTACCCTCAATGAATCCCCAACGATAAAAAAAAAGAAAAAAAAAAAAAAGGAAAAGTTATAAAAACATTATTAGCACTCATTATAAGTGATATATTAGCTGTTATTATACAGTTACACCAAACATGCACACTCACACACACAACTTTATTCGAAACAAAAGCTAAGTTTAGTCCTTATTTTCGTTAGAAAGCATTTAGTATACTTCACCAATAACTAGATGTCAGGGATATTTCAATAAATGCAAAAATGCAAATGCTTTTCAAGAATTTATGGATGACTGGGAAGACAGATACATATATGCAACAAAGCATATAAATCATAAAAGTACTAATGGGTGCTAATATTGTAAAGTGAAAAGAAGTTCATAATTGCATTGCTTGCTACTCCTTCAAAATTTTAGATTAAAAATGCAGTTTTCTATAATTTTTATGTCTTGCTGTAGATTTTGTTACCTAGCGCATTGGTGCATTTGCCCAAGTAAACATAATCAAAGGAAACACTGGGAGAAACTATTCATTATCTTTTCCTAAGAAGCAAATTTTAGTCTACAGGGTGTCAAAAAAGTACCCCCTACAATTGCCATACATAGAGAAAATGGGAATTGTACCTAAATATTCCTTCATTTTCAAAATATTAATTACAAAGATTTACAAGATATTTTCTACATGTTGCCACCTCTGTAAAATTTTGTAATGAATATTTTGTAAATAAACGTACATTTAGCTACAATTTCCCATTTTCCATACTTTAGGGGACGGACTCTTTGGACACCCTGTAGAGAGCTGGGTTTTCTTCTTCAACTACTTAATGATGAAGCCTCAGTTTAAACTTTATTTGGACCGCATGGTTTCACTTTGGCCTCAGGAACTTCACTTTGCTTTTCATTTGTCATTTTTCTCTTCTACAAATATATCAAATTAATAGTATTCCAGGAGTTTTGAGGGAATTTTGAGCATTTGACTTATGCCCACCTATAAATAAAAATTGCACATATATGTGAAGCACCTATTCAGGCCTTGGGTTATAGCCAACACAATCCTGTGATCCTTGAGAGATGGGCAACACACCAGAAGTTCATGTTACCTTGTTTCTGTTCGTATTTTGCTGTAGGGCCCTTTATAGATAACTGTAAATACATGGGGCAGAAAGACATTAGTTTGGGGCTGCTGAGGTGGCAACAATTTAACCACATACACTACCTGAGAGGGAAGAGTTGAATAAAGTACTCTAGACATTTGCATTGGAGTCCTCTTGAGTCTCTAATCACATATGTGTGCATCATCAGAGCCAGATCCCTTATGACATGGAGGAAATGGCGGACAAAGGAGTGTGAGCTGGCAAGATTTCTACAGGTCATAGCATTTTGGGAGAAATGAAAATTCTGAACAGTCAGAGTAGCCAAGGTCAATAAACCTTGGCGAATATATCAGGCATTTAGTCAATGCCTCCCTCCATCCTCCCTTTTAGGGGGCAGGGGGGGAACCAAAACAATAACAAAAGACTCTACTTTGGGTATGTGACTACTCTAGATCTACCATAATCAAACTTAAAACAAACCTGATAGGATAAAGCTCATCCATCAGAACACTGACTGATAGCAAGGAAAACATAAACAAACACTCTTACATGAAAACAAAAAAATCAAGACATTAAAGAAACAGCATTTGTAGCATCTCGTATACAGTAAAAAGTAACTAGTGGGGATAAGCAGGAAGAGGAGACTGATAACATAATAAGCAATCAATAAAAGCAGTGGCACAGATGACAAGGACATTGGATTTAGCGCATAAAAATTAAAAACAGGTATAAAAAAATTTGGAAAATTTGTTCATCATCTAATGGAAAAAATATATATATAAAAACAAGATGTGAGCAATGTGTCACAATAGAAAAATGGAAAATATGAGAATGAACCAAGAAGATATCCAAGATCTTGAAAATAAAAAATCCAAAAACATAAATGCAAGTTCAAGATTAATAGTAATTAATAGTAATTTAAAAAATTAAAATATAATTTAAACACTATGGGGGATCAATGAACTTGAAGAAAGGGCAATAAACATTCTCCAAACTGACGCAAAAAAAAAAAAAAAAGGAACATTAAAAAAAAAAAACTAAAAGTAATGTAGAGTGAATCAGTCACCTGTGGGATGATATTGATATTTGGAGATCTGATTTGAGAGTTCATCTATAAAACACTAGGTCTATATTAGCTTTATAGTAATATGCTTAAAGAGCCCATTATATGTGGGTAGTTCTAGAGTGTCTATACCTAAAAATGAATATATAACACAAAATTTACAAAGTGATTTGGAAATTGGTTTCAGGTCATTAGCTAAACATTTATTTAGGGACATTAATCATGCAATGCTAGGATTTTCCACCTGGGAATATGTCATTTTATACAAGCTTTTTTCTTTTGTTTCTTAATCTATAAGGCCATTAAGTTTGTTCTACAATTAGAGATGGTTCTAACTTTACATGTAAATGCAGTCTACTATATATTTCCTTTCTTTTTTTAAAAAAAACTGAGAAACCAGATTTAAAAATTTACTATTGTCTTTTTCAACCTCATCAAATACTTGGATACTCCAGTAATCCAATTGCATTTTAGAATCAACTCTATTTTCTTAGATTTTACCTAAATTTTATTTTTTTAAATATCTATTATATATATCAACTGCCTGAAACCTTACTTTATTAAATTCCATGATTATTTGAATTTTCTTTTTAGATTTATTTTAGCTAAAGGCCAACACAGAAACTTTATGTTTTTATGTGTTGTCTTTCAAAATATGGTATTGTTTAATAATTGTTAAGGTGATTGAAAATTTGCAGCTATTATAATGATGAAATTTTAAATATCTCAAGGAAATGAAACCATTGGCATTTCCCAAGGTCTACACTGTGCCAGATACTGTGCTGACCCTGGGAGAATGATGCCACCATCACCATCTTGTGCCAAGACAGGTCAGGTTATGACTGTTAAACAGAGTTAAGAACCTAAAAAGTAACAAAATAAGAATATAAACTCTAAGGATCATACTCATACTTCTGGGATGCTTTCTCATTGGGGAAGTGGAAAGTCATGGGGTGACCTTGCCTCAGTGTTTTATAATGCAGTTACTAAATCGTTATTTTTGTCACATGCAATAAAACCGTTTTATTGTTTTGTCTACACATTACCTGGGGGATTGGTGTGACTTTAATATTTTTTTTTCCCTCAAACTAAATTTTAAATAAATACAAACACTTTACTGCATTAAATACTGCATTAGTGGCCTTTAAAAACACTGAGCTCAAAGTCATGCAGGGCACAGACCCTTATAACACTAGATAATTAAAAACTCAGATTTAGTTTAAGGTGATCAAGTCAGTGTTAATCTAGAATGGATATTCAGGTCAGAAATGTGAAAGTGTTTCCAAAGAATACTTTAGGTTCCAGTTAGGAAAAAAATTATTCGGAAAACTCCCTATATATTTCTGTCTCTTTTCCTTTCTTTCCCACCCTCCTTGGATTATCTCATGAATCAAAGGACATTTTCTTTTTCATTGGTGGCTTTCTTAATAACTGTTCTCTGTTTGTAGCAATATTAAAAAGCATTACGTGAAAAATAAGTTTCAGAGTTATGAAATTTAGTCAATGTTAGCCTTAACCAAATCAAATGGATTTATTTAAGGAAGAGCAGAAGTCTTTTAAAATATTTATGTGCAATGTGATTTTCTGAACCATATATAGAAAACAGATTTTGCAATTTTATTTGATTAAATCATTCCCCTTGTGGTAATTGATCTTTTAAACTATTATTTCAGAGAAAAAATTTGGAAAGGGTTTTCTGAATGGGTTTATTGGTTTCAATTCAAGGTGAATTTCTTTTTGAATGGAACTGTAGAGGACTTCTATATATCATCATTATTTTGAATGCATTAATTTTATTTAATCTCCACAATGTGATGATATATTATCAGCCTCAGATTTATAAATGTAACAAAGATGTTTATTTCCTTATTTCAAGTTTCTGATGCCACAAAATGCACCACTGTTTCTCTAGCTCCCCCCCACTCTCCAAAAAGAACACATGGACAAGTTCTACAGCAAAACCAATTGAAAAAGTATTTTAGCAAAGCCGAAGGCTGAGCTAGGGGTGCAAACTATTGGCCGCTACAATACTTGTATGATACTAACTTCAGGTTGAGAAAAAGTAAAGAGAAATAGGTATTAACTATGAATAAGAAAGGAAGACGTCCCACTCATCATATGAAAATGTCAGTTGAAAACATTTGGCAAAATTAGTCCTTTTAATTTTGGGCTTTGCTGTAGGTGTAATATCTTCCTGCGATTTAAGTTTGTATCTCTCCAGTTACCAATGATGCAAACATCTTTTCCTGTGTTTTTTGCTTTCTTGTGTTTCAAAATTTTCACGATTTACTGCCATCCGTCTATCTTCTTTAGGAAAGGGTTCGAATATTTGATACATATTCTTTCCATTTTTTTCTTTTTTATTTCTTTATTAAATCATAACTGTGTAGATTAATGCATTTATGGGGTATACTGAGCTGATTTGAAATACAACGTGGAATGCTTACATCTAACTAATTAACATAACTGTCTCCTTGCTCACTTATTTGTTGTGGCTATATACTATTTGATACATTGTAAAATTGATTTGGTTGTTTTCTTAAGTTTGGGAGTTGTTAACATATTCCAGATAGAAATTTACTATAAGATATATGGTTTGTAAATATTTTTTCCCAGTCTGTGGCTTGAATTTTTATTCTCTTAGTCACTTATAGATAGAAGATTTTAATTTAGATATATTTATGTTTTATTCTTTTGTGGATTGTGCTTTTTGTATATTTAAAATTTTGGTTGTATCTAGAAATGTTATTTTTATATTGATCTAATATTGTCAAACTTGTCATTATCTTAGTAACATTTATCTGAATTTTGTAGTATATTCTACATAGTCTTATATATAAACATGGACAGTTTCAAATTATGAGGAAAACTTATTTCTTTTTCTTGCTCTTAACACTCACTGTAATCTCCAGACTAATGTCAAATAGAAGTGGTGAAAGCCAATAGTTTCACCAATAGATGGTTTTAGGGAAATTGTGTTTGTTTTTCACCATTATGTATGCTCAAACAAATTTTTCTTCATGAATTTAATAAGCATATCTAATAAGTATATAATTGTTCAGGATTTTTGTGCCCACCTTATAATTACTAAATGACCCTGTGTTCCTGGTTATGTCCTTTGCTCTAAAATATACATCATTTGATATTCATATATCCACTCCACCATTGTTTTATTTAGAGTTAGCATGTTAAAGCTTTCTACATTTAAAAAAATTTTTAATATATTTTTAACAACTCTATAATTTCTGCTTTTTATTCAGTGTGTTTTGACCTTTTACATTTAGTGTAATTATTGATATTTAGGGGGTTTAAAGCCATCAACTTTCTGTTTTTTCATGTTTGATGTTTTCTTTCTTATTCTTTTGAATAATTATTTATGATTCTATTTTATCTTCTATATTGGCTTTTACCTATATGAGTAAAAAATATTTTGACTCTTCATTTGAAATATATTTTCAGTGGTTATGTTTGAATTCAACAGATTTCTCGTGACAGTCCTTGTGTTGTCTTTAAAGAGAAGTCTGCTGTCATTATTTCTTTCCCCACAATGTGTGTGTCATAGTGTCTTTTTGTTTCTGGCACCATTTCTCCTTATAAATAAATTTAGCTATTTGACTATGAAGTACCTTAGTATGTTGCTTTTTTGTGCTATTGTACAGGTTTTAATTGATTTGGGGGGAGTTTCTCAGTTAATAGTTATTGCCAAAGTTAGAAAAATTTCTACTATTATTACCATCTATACGGGGTGCCATAAAGTTCATGTGCAATTTAAAATAGTTGTCCATTTTTAATTGCACATGAACTTTGTAATCACCCTCTTGTTCTACCTTTTGTTCTCATTTCTCTGTTAAGGTTTCTAGTTATCTGTATTAATCTGGTTGAGGTTTTCTCTCAGCACTCTGAGGGTTCTGTCATTTTCGTTATTTTCCTTTTCTCTTGATTTTTATATTGTGGATAGTTTCTTCTGCTGTGTCTTCAAGTTCCTTTATCTTTTCTTTTCTAATGTCTAATATTCTGTTAATGTTTCATTGAAAACATTGCAATTTTATCTCCAGAAGTTTGGGTTTAGCCTTTCTTGACTGGAAGTTACATCCTTGGATAATTATTTATTCTCTAAAGACACTCTGTGTATTTTGATGGTAGAAAATTGAGAGATGTAGAAACAGTTATTAACATATTTTCTCAGAATTTACTCTTATATCTCCCTTCAAGGTAGAATAGAGTAGAATTGTGTGTCTTTGTAATGTGAACTAGTTTCTTACGCTTTGTACACATTGCAGAGTTCAAAATTTGACTTGTTTTTCTTTTCCAGAGTCTCTTATAGCATACCTAGATATTTACATGGCCCAACATGAATCACTTCCAAATATCATCCTTATTTTAACCCTATACTTCACTTATGAGGTTATTCCTGCCAGTGGAACAATTGCTATCACAAAATATGTGATTCAGAAAAATACTGCTTGTCTAGAAATTAGCAAGAGCTTGACATTTATTTCTCATACATTTCACACTGAAACACAGTTTGGGGTAAATTTTCTTTATTCCTTTCCTTCCCACTTTTTGTGTTTTTGTTGGCTTGGTAACCCTTAAGCACAGTGATGGATGTAACAGCAAACCACATTTGATAGTCTTTCTCACTTTTGTTTTTAATTAAGCTTTTCTTATCTTTCAATTTAATTAAGCATGCTAGATGAGTATATGTGTGCATGCACATACACTAAACACATATCATATACATACATATACTTACAAATAATACATTTTAAATAATTAGAATACATGAACTTTTGTTTTTGTTTTTTACCCCTAGGAAAAATATCTTCTGATGACCAAAAGTAGTTTTGTATGTGTAAGGTAAAAAATTAATGACTATGGTCAATGCAAATTTCCAAAATAGTTTACCTTTTCCAGCACACAGTTATTTTCACAGTCATCTCAATTTAGAAATTTATGAGTAAAGCTCTAAATCAGATTAGCAATATCTTGTCATAACTCACATTGCTAAATGAGGAAAATATTTGCAATTGTGTCTATAATTTTCTGCTCTGGTGACCAAAATTAGCTTCAATTTACAAAATGGCATACTAGAGATTATTTAATCTATAATGTATCCTAAAGCATTTAGATAACCAAAATAAAATAAACTATTACATATTATTTTCATTATACAAGGTTATGTTCTTATTTAAACCAACCTGTAAATAATCTTTATATGCAGGGCATGCACATGGAAATAATTTCCTTAATGTGTTCTATAAGATTTAACAAAAATGGTTTATACTTTAGATAAATGTCTAATTTTTTATATTTTTAAAACCAGAGTTCAATCTCTTTTATTATTTTGAACCAGAGTTCAATCATATTTTAATAAAGAAGTTGTTTAAACAAATGAATATACAACATAAATATCTTAACAATATAACTAATAAGAACAAAGATACTTAAACTTAATTAATTAATTAAACTTAATTAAAAAATATCTGTTAAAACTTAAAAGGGTTTTGGGCTAGGTGTGGTGGATCATGCCTGTAATCCCAGCACTTCTGAGGCCAAGACCATTGGATCGCCTGAGTTCCCATGTTCAAGACCAGCCTGAGCCAGAGAGAGATCTCCATCTCAAAAAAATAGCTGGACATTGTGGCAGGCACCTGTCATCCCAGTTACTTGGAAGGCTGAAGCAAGAGAATCACTTAAATCTGAGGGTTTGAGGTAGCTTTGAGCTGTGGTGCCATGGCACTCTACCAAGGCAGACAAAATGAGACTCTGTCTTAAAAAATAACAAAAAACAAACAGAAAGAAAAAACTAAAAAGGTGTTTTAAATTGGGTTTGTACTTCACCCAGAGATGTTCATATACACACGAACGCGCACACACACACATGCACACACACTCCTAGAATAGGAAGCTAAAACTATAAGGTAAAGTGATTAGGAAAGAATATATACACAGCAAAGTGATGATATTTAATAATTATGGAGAATGGAAGTCATTAAAAGCTACCTGCGGGGAAGTAACTGCATTAAATCATATAGTCTTGGGGAATGTTTACCAATTTATAATTTACTCAATAATTTCTCTGTAAAGTGTATAATAATTTTGTTTCTCTTGATCTATATAATCCTTCAAGATAAAAAGAAAGAATACAAAATGACAATTACAATCTTAATAATATAGTCACATGTAGGACCTATATCTAGTTTTCATGTTGTATTCAAGCAAATATATATAATATTTATTCTTTCAACCATTTAGTATGTGTTAGATGCTGTCCTAGGCACTTCAAATTTAGCCAATGTTAAAGAAATACTTTATGATTTCTAGGTATATTCAATCTAACGGAGGAATGGATAGTGAGTAAATAGGTAAATGGAAGTGATATTTTCAGAGGTAATACATATTATAACAGAATACAGGTAGTTAATAGCAAATGTCAAGGTATAATTATTTATTGAATAAATTATGAATAAATTTATTGAATAATTTATTTATTAAATTAAGTTTGTATAATAAATTATTATATTCTTTTTATAGTTCTTGGATTGTGCTCTGCCTGATTTAGTTGTTCTTAACAAATTCTTGTTAACTAAAAAAGTTCAGTATAAGGTACTAATGTGCTACCTTTTCAAATAAATTAAATTGACAATGAATGTGTCTACCTCATAATATTGTTGACTTTGGGAAAAAAACAAACTGGCAGAATAGTTAAATACTTTTAATCAAGTAATTTAAAATTCTCTCAAGGTACAGAAAGCATAGCTGGCTAAACTGTATTATGTTCCAGGTGGAGAGGGCTCCTCTCTGTGGACTGACATGTAATTCTTGTCAAGTGTAATTGTTGTTATAAATAAATTCACACAAAAGTCACTGCTTCATCTCTTCTTTCATGTTCAATATTTAGGTAAACCTTAAGCTCTCCATTTTGTAGAATCATTCCCACACTTGTGGTTATAAACCTGGGAGTGGAGATTGGATTTATTGACCATTAATTTGAAGATGCCTTTTTTTACTCTAGTCTATATTATAAATGACTGGAATCAATTATTTACTTGTTTAGAATATGGTATTAATGAGGTGAAGTCATGGAATCAATACTGTTTTGCTCAGTTATATTTGCTTTAAAAAATTAACCTGACCATAGGATATGCCCTTACCCAGAGAATGGTCTAAGCACACTGGTGATAACTAACATCAAGGGAGGAATGCATAACGCAAAGTGGTAATACTGGACAGACTACTGTAAGAGAGTAGTCTGGGCCACAGCATGTAATTCCTACAAAAAGTATTTCACAGAGTTTCTTTAAGAGAAACACCTTTCCTTTTGCCAGTGCAGGGAAAATTAAACTCCAGTTAAGGGGCTAATTACATTGTATGTAGAATTTTTTTCTTCCCTTAAATGAGATAAATTCTGCTAAATCACCTAGAAAATGTGACCCTAGAATATTTTATCATTATGTCTGTAGCAAACCATTGATAATCTTCCAACCACAGGAAAAATCCAGTATTCTTACTGGCTATTAAACTATACCTACAATCATATTTTAATCTCTGATCTTTTATAGTTTTTAATATCTTTTCTTCTCTCCCACCAAGCCTATACTTACAAACATGCATATAAACATGCTTGTAAGTATAAATAAAGGGGTAGATTTTTCCTGTACACATATTTGTTTTGTGACATGAATTATAGAATATCTTCATATTTTTAAATCATTAATGTAGTTATATTTTCATATTTTTCTTAGGATTTTTGTTATTAGTCAAATTATTTTAGAAGGCTATGTATATTAATTTTCTCAAAAGTTTACATCTTACGTTTTTTTCAAATAGACTTTATTTGTACAGTAGTTTTAGGCTCACAGCAGAATTGAGCAAAATGTACAGTGATTTCCCATGTAATCTTTGCCCAGTTACATGTCTACCCTCCCCCCAAATCAACATTCCCAACTTGAGTGGATCACTTGTAGAATTGTTGAAGCTACACTGACACACCATGATCATCCAAAGTCCACGGTTTATGTAAGTGTTTACTCTCGGTGTTATACATTCTATGTGTTTGGAAAAAGATTTAAGGACTACTAACCACCATTAATATACTCTAAAGAATAGTTTCACTGCCATGAAACTCCTTTTAAATTGCCTAATCATCCCCTTCTCTCCCATCAACTCTGGAAACTACTGATCTTTTTACTGTCTCTATAGTTTTGCCTTTTCTAGAATGTCATATAGTTGGGAACAAATAGTAAGATTGGCTTTTTTCATTTAGAAATGTGTATTTCAGTTTCCACTATGATTTTTCATGATTTAGTAGTTCATTTCTTTTTGCCCTGAAAAAATAGTTCAAAGTCTAGATGTAGCACAGTTCATTTATACATTCAGCTACTGAAGGATATATTGGTTGCTTCCAAGTTTTTCCAATTATTAATAAAGGTGCTGTACACATCTGTGTTGAGGATTTTTTTGTATAAATATATCTTACATTCATTTAGCAAATACTAAAGTGTGAGAATGCTGGATCACATTGTAATAAGATGCTCACATTTTAAGAAATCACCAAAATGTCTTACAAAATTTCTATAACATTTTGCACTTCTACCAGCAAAGAATGAGTGTTTTTGTTGTTCCATATTTATACCAGTATTTAATCGCATCAGGGTTCTGAATTTTTGCCATTCTAATATGTGTGTCGTGAAATCTCATTTCTTGTAATTTGCATTTCACTAGAGACATGTGAGGAGAGCATCTTTTCATATGCTTATTTGCCATCTGTATATATTCTTTTTTAATGTCAAAAGATTATTTTTATATGAATTTTTAAAAAATTATAAATAATAATTGTAGCTATTCATGGGATACATAATGATATTTCAATATAAATAGCATATAGTGATTACCTTGGTGCAATTAACACATCCATCATTGCAAATATTTCTTATTTATTTGTGTTGAGAGCATTCAATATCCTCCTAGCTATTTGAAAAAATATATTCTATGCTAACATTAGTCATCTTACCTTGGAACTTATTCCTCCAGCTAGTATGATTTGATTTTTTATCCTTTAAAAAATCTCTCCCTATCTATATTTCTCCCCTCTCCTCAATGTCTAGTATCCTCTTTTCTACATTTTACCTATGAGGTCAACATTTTTTAGCTTTCACATATAACTGAGAACAGGTGGTGTTTAACTGTCTGATTCTGGTTTATTTGATTTAACACATTGCCCTCTGGTTCCATCATATTGCCAAGAATGACAGGATTTCATTCATTTTCATGGCTGAATAGTATTTCATTGTGCATATATACGGCATTTTCTTTTCTTTTTTAAAGTTTAATTTTGTATTAAAATATTAATGGGATACCAGTGTTTTTGTTACATAGGTGAATTGTATAATGTGGAAGTCAGGGCTTCTAAGTGTGCCTCTCACCAGAAGAGTGCTCATTGTACCCAGTAGGTAAGTTTTGTTTCTTCACCACACCTACCCGCCCTGCTTCTTGGGTTCCAATGTTCCCTACATATCTTTGTTCATGTGTCTACACATCATTTACTCCAAGTTGTCAATACGGTGTTTGTTTTACCATTTCTAACATATTTCAGTTAATAGTCCCCAGTTTAATTCAAGTTACTGCAAAAAGCACTATTTTATTTGTTTTTATAGCTGAGAAATACTATATACATATATGTGTGTACACACACAGAGACATTTTCTTTATTTGTAGGTTGACGGGCACTTAGGTTGATTCCATATCTTTGTAATTATGAATTATGCCGTAATAAACATTCAAGTGCATATGCATTTTTGATAAAATAACTTTTCCTTTGGATGGATACCTAGTAGTGGGATTTCTGAATCTAATGGTAGCTCTATTTTTACTTCTTTGAAGAATCTGTTTTCCATAGAGGTTATACTGTTTGCGATCCTATTAACAGTGTGTAAGAATTACCTTTTTAATACATCGAAGCTAACATTTATTATTCCCAAAAATTTTAAATGGCCATCTGGCAGAGGTAAACTGGTGTCTCATCGTGGGTTGAATTTGCATTTCCTTAATAATTAGTGATATTGAAAATTTTTACATATGTTGGTTGGCTATCTGTATACCCTCTTTGAAAAAAAAGTCTGTTCATGTCTTTCACATGTATTGTAAAAGGACATCACCAAGACATAGAGTCCTCAGTCTGGCCAAAGTCAAAGTGAAGGAGAAGATACTATAAGCTGTGAGACAAAAGCATAAAGGAAAAGTCTTAAGACTAGATGCAGACTTCTCAGCAGAAACTGTACAAGCCAGAAGGGATTGGGGGTTCCAATTTTATTTAGTCTTCCTAAACAGAATCATTGCCAGTCATCAATTCTGTATCCTGCAAAACCAAGTTTCTTACATAAAAAGAAATTAAGTCTTTCATTGACAAGCAAGCCCTAAGGTAATTTGTAATCACTACATCAGGGTAGACTATATGCTTAAAATTGCTCTGTATGTGAAACAGAACAATAAGTACAGACAAGTTCAAAAATACCCAAAAGTAGAAAGGCTCATTTTTTATAGAACAGTATACAGGGAAGAAAACGAACTAAGTAGAAAGCAATCAACATTATAAACAGAGTGGTATCTCGCATATTAATTCTAACACTGAATTTATTTTATTTGTTTATTTATTTATTTATTTATTTATGCAATCATGGGGCACCATACACTGGTTTTATAGACCACTTAACATATTTCATCACACTGGTTAACATAGCCTTCCTGGCATTTTCTTAGTTATTATATTGAGACATTTACAATCTACATTTAGTAAGTTTTACATGTACCCTTGTAAGATGCTCTGTAGTGGGACTAACACTGAATTTAAATAGTCTTAATGCTCCAATCAAAAATATAGATTGACTGAATAGATTAGAAAAATACAAGCCGAATGTATTTCTAGTTATCTTCAAGAAACCCATTTAGCTCACCAACATTCTCATAGGCTACAGGTGAGG
Source organism: Nycticebus coucang (assembly GCF_027406575.1). Taxonomy (NCBI): domain Eukaryota; kingdom Metazoa; phylum Chordata; class Mammalia; order Primates; family Lorisidae; genus Nycticebus; species Nycticebus coucang. The sequence continues at coordinate 67,571,181 of NC_069781.1, read as the reverse complement.
GGGGAAGAAGGTAGTACTGCACACAAAGGAAACCAAAAGCTGTCAGGAGTAGCTAGTCTTATATCAGCTAAAGTAGACTTTCAATCCACAATTGTAAAATAAAAGAGAAAGAGGGTCATTATGTAGTGATAATGGGAGAAATTCAACATGAAGATACAACAATCCTAACTATATATGTACTTAACACAGGAGCTCCTAGATTCATAATGAAGATTCTAGTGGATAGAGAGAAGGAAAGAGGAAAGCAGGTGAAAGAAGAAAAGAGCAGAGAGAGAGAAAGAGGGGGTGGATGAGGGTCTTGGTGTGTGACCCACCATTTGGGGGCAAGACACAATTATAAGAGGGAATTTACCTAACAAATGCAATCAGTCTAATCTGGTTTCTTGTACCCTCAATGAATCTCCAACAATAAAAAGAAATTAAAAAAAATAAACAGGAGCATCATAACTGCCAGGGACTTCAATACTCCACTTACAGACCTGGATAGATCATCAAGATGGAAAATTCGCAAAGAAAAATTGGACTTGAATAAGGTTTTATAGCATATGGACCTTACATTTACAGAACCTTCTACCCCCAAACTGCAGAATATAAATTCTTCTCATGAGTACATGGGGACATTTTTAAAAACTGAGCATATCTTAGGTCATAAGACAAATGTCAGCAAATTTAAAAAGAAATCAAGATCATAGCAGGTATTTTCTCAGACCACAGTGGAATAAAAGTCGAAAGAGGAATTCTTGAAACTACACAAATACATAGAAAATAAACAACTTGCTGCTGAATGATCCTTAAATCAAAGATGAAATTAAGACTAAAATCAAAATATTTCTTGGCTTGAATTATAATTACAGTACAAATAATAAAAATCATTAAGATATAGCAAAAGCAGTGCAAAGAGGAAAATGTATAGCCTTAAATCCTCACATTATAAAGATAGGAAGAACACAAATTAATAACTAATGTCACACCTCAAGAAACTAGAAAAAGAAAATAATTATACCCACAGCTACAGAAGAAAAGGATAACTAATGTCACACCTCAAGAAACTAGAAAAAGAAAATAATTATACCCACAGCTACAGAAGAAAAGGAATAATAAGGATCAGAGCAGAACTAAATAAAATGGAAACCTGGCTCAGCACCTGTGGCTCAAGCGGCTAAGGCTCCAGCCACATACACCTGGGCTTGTGGGTTCAAATCCAGCCCCTAGCCACCAAACAACAATGATGACTGCAACCAAAAATAGCCAGGTGTTGTGGCGGGCGCCTGTAGTCCCAGCTACTTGGGAGGCAGAGGCGAGAGAATCGCTTGAGCCCAGGAGCTGGAGGTTGCTGTGAGCTGTGATGCCACAGCACTCTACCCAGGGTGACAGCTTGAGGCTCTGTCTCAAAATAAATAAATAAATAAATAAATAAATAAATAAATAAATAAAATAAAAAATGGAAACCTAAAAAACTAATACAAAGAATCAATAATATGAAACATTCACTCTTTTATTTATTTATTTATTTACTTATTTATTTTGAGACAGAGTCTTACTATGTTGCCCTCGGTAGAGAGTCGTGGCATTACAGCTCCCAGCAGTCTCCAACTTTTGGGCTTAAGCCATTCTCCTGCCTCAGCCTCCGAGTAGCTGGGACTACAGGTGCCCACCACAACACCCAGCTATTCTTTGTTCAGTTTGGCCGGGGCCGGGTTTGAATCCCCCACCCTTGGTATATGGGGCCGGTGCCCTACTCACTGAGACACAGGTGCTGCCCCCAAACATTCATTCTCTGAAAATATAAATATCATTAATAGAACACTAGGTATATTAGTAGAACTAAAATAGAAAGGACTTCAATAAGATCAATAAGACACAAAAGGAGAGTTTCCAACTGATAACACAAAAATACCAAATATCAACTATGACTTCTATAAAAACCTCTCAATAAATAAAATAGAGGTCATGAATAAATTTATGGAAACACACAAATTCCCAAGCATGAATCAGGAAGAAATAGATACTCTCAGTAGAACAATATTGAGTAGCAAGATTGAACAAATCACAAAAATATCTCAACAACAACAAAAAATCCTGATTAGACAGATTCACAGCCAAAATCTACCAGACCTATAAAGAACTGGCACCTGTCCTACTGAAACTGTTGCATAACATCAGGAAGTAGGAAATCCTCCCTATCTCATTCTACAAAGACAGTGTCACCCTGAGTCACAGCAAGGGCAGGACACAATATGAACATAGAACAATATCCCTCATAAGCATAGATGAAAAATTTTTCAACAAAATATTAGCAAACTAAATGCAACTGCACATTGAAAAGATAATTCACCACAAACAAGTGTGTTTCGTCCTAGGACCAAGCATGGTTCAACAAATGCAAATCAATAAAAGTGATTCACACATAAATGGAATTAAAAACAAAGTTTATAAGATCATCTTCATAGATGCATAAAAATCATTTGATAAAATCCAGAACCCTTTTGTGATAAAAAAAAAAAAGGTGTAACAAATAGGCATAGAAGAAAGATAACTCAAAATAATAAGATCCATTATAAGATAAACCCACAGCTAAAATCATATTGAAGAAAAGTTGAAATCATTCTACACAAGAACTAGAATAAGACAAAAATGTTCATTGTCACTTTCAAGCTTCATAGTACCAGAGTGCTAGCCTGAGAAAGAAAGAGCATCCATTATAGAAAAGAAAAGTACAAGCTATTTGTTTGCCAATAATATGCTTTTATATCTAGAAAATCCACAAAATTCCACCAAAGACTCATAGAATGGATAAATTCAATAAGGTTTCAGGTTAAATATCACTGTACACAAATCGGTAGCATTTCTGCAAACTAATAATCAAGCTGAGAGTCAAAGTAAAAAACTGAATATCTTTTACGTTAGCTACAGAGAAAATAAAATACCCAAGAATATCCTTACCCATAAATCTGAAAAATCTCTGCAAGGAGGATTACAAAATACTACTGAAAGAAATCAGAGAAACACAAACGAATATAAAAACATCCCATGCTCATGCATTAGAAAATTCAACATTTTTAAAATATCTGTTGCCCAATGTGATTTGTAGATTGAACGTAATTCCCAACAAAATACCAGTGTCATCTTTTCCAGATCTAGAAATAATAATCATAAACTTCATATTGAACCAGAAAGAGCCTGAGGTGCCAATCAGTCCTAAGCAAAAAGACCAAATCCAGAGGCATCCTATTACCTGAGTACAAATTATACTACGAGGGTTTCCTCAAGGTAGATAAAGACTTATATATAAGATCAGAAGTCCTAAAATTCTTAAAGGATATATATGGAGATCTATTCTGGACATTGGCCTGGGAAATAATTTATAACTGAAATCCCCAAGTTTATATAGTAAAGAAAAATATAAATAAATCAGACTGAATTAAATGAAATTGTTTATGTACAGAAGGAAAAGTAGTCTATAAAGTCAATAGACAACCTACTGAATGGGGAAAATATGTTTAGACTGTACATCTAAGAAAGGGCTAATACCCAGCATCTATAAGGAACTCAAACAAATTAGCAACATAAGAACAAATAGCCATATCAAAAAGTGAGTGAAGGACAAAAACAATATTTTTCAAATGAAGATAGACAAATGATCGATCATAGTAGAACCAAAATTTATAGCATCATTAAGCATTAAGTAAATTCAAATTAAAATCAAAATGAGATACCACCTTACTCCTGTCAGAATGGCCATTGCTAAAAAGTAAACAAACAAACAAACAAAAATAAGTGGTACCCATACATTCAGAAAATCCACTAGTGGGTATCTACCCAGAGAGAAAGAAGTCACTTCATCAAAAAGACTCAGGTACCTGAATGTGTCTCATAGCATAAGTCACAATTGCAAAGGATGGAAATCTATGTAAGTGCCTGTCAACTGATTAGTGGATAAAGAAAACGTGGGACATACACAAGCACACACACCATGAACTATTACTCATCCATAAAAAGAAATGAAGTTTTTGCAGCATCTTGGCTAGAACTGGAGACAATTAACCTAAATATCTTAGGAATAGAGAAACAAATACTATATGTTCTCACTTACAAGGGTGAGCTGAAAGAGGCATAGAAAGTGATGTAAGGGGCATCGAAAACTCTGAAAGGAGGAAATTGAGAGATGACTGAGGAATAAAAATCTACCTATCAGGTACAATGTACGATATTCTGCTGATGGGTGCACTGAAAGCTATGACTTCAGCATTGTACTACTTATCCATGTAAGGAAAAAATGTCCCCTAAATCTGGAAATAAAAATAAAATATAACAACTAAATAAATTATCTGGAAAATTATTAACACAAAAGAAATTAAAAGGTGATTATGTTCTTTGTAAGATTTCTTAGCATTGTTAGACATGAATGATGGTAGGATTTCTGTAAATAATCACTTAAATTGTTTTAGGAAAAGGATTATATTTGTATTTTCAATGTGCAATTAGCTCTTTCTTTTTTTTTTTTTAAACAGAGTCTTACTCTGTTGCTCAGGCTAAAGTGCCATCATGTCATCCTAGCTCAAAGCAAGCTAAAACTCCCAGGTATAAACAATCCTCCTGCCTAACTCCCAAGTAGCTGGGGATGTAGGCACCTATGTTGGACGTCTCACGGACTTCGAATGGGAACAGTGGCCAACAAGGACAATGGCACAGAGGAAATCATGAAACGTACACCAAACTTAGTACATCAAACCAGAAGCCTGTAAGTGTCTAGACTGTTTCATGTGCCTGGTGGCAGGAGGAACATAATGCAGCACCTGTCCTGTTTCCCAGAATCTCTGTGTTGGGTACATTACAGAGTACACATGCAAGAATGCACAGCAGTCAAGCTTAACAAGGAGAAAGGGGAGATTAAAGTCTCCGGGAAGGTTGAGTAATGGAACATCTGAAGTGGCCAGATAACAGTGCAACTGGAAAAGAGAGGAGGAAGAGCAAGTCTCATGTCAGACAGACATTTCAGCTTCTCCAGACGAAGCTACTAGTTGATGGCCTCAGCTTGCCTGCACGGCTGATTTCCCTATGCAGGGATGGTCACATAGACATTCCCCTCACTGGGTACCTTACCCTGAATTGGAAGGTCTGTGAGAAATTCAGCCTATCCGCCTCCCATAACTTATCACAACTGACTAATTTTTTCTATTTTGAGTAGAGACATGGTCTCACTTTTCCTCAGGCTGGTCTCAAACTTCTGAGTTCAAGCAATCCTCCCGCCTTGGCCTCCCAGTGTGCTAGACCCACAGTGCTAGAATTACAGGGGTGGTAAGCCACTGTCCCTGGCCTAATTTGCTCTCTTTATGAAGTGAAACTCCATAATATGAAATGAAGCAGAAATTTTATTATTTTACTAATAATTTTTATTATTTTACTAATCTCACATGATTAAAATAGTGTTTTCTCTTGATATTTTAGTGGTCACCTAGATATTTTACACTACACTTTAAAGCAGTGGTGTCCATTTGTCCATTCTTTTTTTTTTTTTTCCTCTGCTGCACCTTGGAAGAATAAGAGGTGTCTTGGGCCTTACATTAAATACACAAACACTAAGAAAAGCTGGTTAGCAAAAAAAGAGGTCTGTGCATACTCTCTGTAATATCTGACACCACAGATAAGTACAAAATAATCCTCACAAAATCAACATGTGGCTCATGGGCTATAGGTTGGACACCCTTGTTTTGAAGTTTTGCATAATTAAACCACTTTCATAATCTATTAACTTGAATTTTCTGACTCACTGAGGCAACTAAAGTACTTCTAAATATGCTAGTAAATATAAACAGTGTTTTTTTAATATAATCTATTTAATTAAGTCATATCATAGTTTTAATATGAATAAATGTGGTCATTTTTCTCCCAGGTATTTTAATGATGCCTTACATAACGGAGCAGAAAGAATTTGCAGTTGATCTGGTTCTGTCATTAACTTTACTAAAACCACTGACTGAGCCATTTTTATTTCAGTACTGTTGGTCACATAGGAGTACAATTTTAGAGTGCTTAAATATTTCCAACTGTTATGTTATCGGGAAAGACTATTACTGTCTCCAGTCATAACCTAATCCTTGCAGTTCATGACAGGGTCTATTACCTGTTTTAGACCTAGTCTTTTCATCATGGCATGCCTGTGTTTCTTATTTGGGTGCTATTTCTGACACTTCTTTTTCCTTTAGGGTATTTTTCTTTTTTTTAATGAAAGTGATGATTTTTAAAACTTGCCTGCTAAATGATGCCTGTCCTGTACATGAGAGGTACCATCCACTTTGTGGTTTATGACACATTTCTCAGGAAAATAAAATTATGATCTGTACAATTAATAAATTAGCATTTTCCTCAGGGCTTTTTACTTGTGGCACACATTAAACTTTACAGATGTTAAAAACAATGAGGAAGGAAAGTAATTTTTACTGAGACCTAAGTTGTACTCAGTTGTTATAGATAGTAATTACATATACATGCTATCACACTTAATTTTTTAAAATTTTAATTATTTATGAGTACATAATAGTTTTGCATAATTATAGGAGATGTTTTGAAACTGATGTACGATGTGAATTATCAAATCAATTATCAAATCAAGACAATTGGGGTATTCATCATCCCCTCAGGCATTTATTAATTCTTTGTGTTAGGAACATTTCAATTTCACTCTGTGTTAGTTATTCAAAAATACACCCTAATTTCTCATTGAGTATAGGCATTTTGTTGTACTTTCAAGTGGTCTATATGTCTGTTTTTATGCCAGTTCTGTGCTATTTTGGTCAGCAGTATAATCTGAAGTCAGATAATTCTAACCAGTCTGCAGTATGATTTGAAGTCAGATAATTCTCACTATTTAAGTATATTTTTGCACCCATTAACCAACCCCTCTTTTTTCCCCACATCATTATCCTTCCTAGAATTTGATAACCATCAGTCTCCTCTGTCTCCATGAGATCGATTGTTTTTAATATTTAGCTCCCACACATATGTGAGAATATGTGAGATTTGCCTTTCTGTGCTTAACTTATTTCATTTACATAATGTTCTCCATTCCATCCATTTTGCTGCAAATGTCAGGGTTTCATTTTTGTGGATACGTAATATTTCATTGTGTATATGTACTACCATTTCTTCATCCATTCACCATTCAAGCCCACTTAGGTTGATTCCATATCATGGCTATCTTGAATAATACTTCAACAAATATGGCCTTGCAGATATCTTCTTGATATACTGAATTTCCCACCTTCAGAAACAACTAGCAGTGGGTTGCAGGATCATATGGTAGTTCTCTTTTTATTTTTATTTTTTTGAGGAATGAGCATACTGCTGTCCATCATAGTTTCACTAAATTATATTCCTCCAACAGAGTCTGAGGGTTTGCCTTCTCAAAATCCTCACCAGCTTTATTATTGCCTGTGTTTTGGATAGATGTCATTTAGACTGGGATCAGAGGATATATTACTATAATTTCAATTTATATTTCTCTGATAACTCATAGTGGGAACCATTTTTTCAAATACCTGTTCACTATTTGTACACCATCTTTAGAGAAATGTCACTTCAAATCCTTTGCCCATCTTTAATCAGATTATTTAATTTTTTTCCTACCGAGTAGTTGAATCACCTTATGTATTCTAGTTCTTAATGCCCTGTATGGGTAGTTTAAAAATATTTTCTCCTACTCTGTGGGCTGTCTCTTCATTTTGTTGGTTGTTTTCTTTACTACATAGAAGTTATTCAGCTTGATGTATTTCCACTTGTACACTTTTTTCTTTCATTGCCTGTGCTTTGGGGTGTTACTCAATAAATCATTTCCCAGGCCAAAGTTTGAAGCATTTTCTCAATGTTTGCTTTTAGTAGTTTCTTAGTTTCGGGTATTAGATTTAATCTTCAATCCATATGATGTGATTTTGTATATAGCAAGAGGTAGACGTCTAGTTCCATTGCTCTGCATATAGATATCCAGTTTTCTCAACACCATTGTTGAAGAGACTGTCCTTTCCTCACTGTATATTATTGGGATCTTTGTTAATGATGAATTCACTATAAATGTGTGGATTTGTTTCTGGGTTCTCTATTCTGTTCTGTCTGCTTTTATGTCTTTTCCATGTTGTTTTGGTTACTACAGCTCTGCTGTATAACTTAAAATCAGGTCATTTTTTAACGATAGTTTTATTTTTTTTCCTCTCAGGTTGCTTTTGGGTATTCTGGGTTTTTTGAAGTTCCAACATTTAAACAATATTGATTATTTTAATCTTTGAATATAGAATCTTATCTTTCATTTATGTGTCCTATTCAATTTCTATCATCCGTGTTTTATAGTTTTCATTACAGAGATCTTTCACTTCTTTGCTTAAGTGTATTCTTAGGTATTTTACTTTGTTGATAGTTATAATAACTGGGATTTTCTTGGTTTCCTTTTCAGATTGTTTACTATTGGCATATAGAAATATTACTGAATTTTGTATGTTAATTTTGTGTCCTGCACTTTACTGAATTTGTGTACCCATTCTAACAGTTTTGCGTGTGTGGGTGAATTCTTTAGGTTTCTCCAGATGTAAGATTATATCATTTATAAAGATGAATAATTTGAATTCTTCCTTCCAATTTGGATGTTCTTAATTTTTTTCATGTGTTCGATTGCTCTAGTTAGAACTTCCAGTATTATGTTGATAACAGTGGTAAAAATAAGCAAACTTGTCTTATTCCAGATTTTAGAGAAAGGTCTTTGGTTTTCCCCATTCAGTGTGATACCAGCTGTAGTTTTATTATATATGGTTTTTATCATGTTGTCATAAGTTTCTTCTCTTTACAGTTTCTTTGGAGTTTTTATCATGAGGGAATTGAATGCTTTTTACATCAATGGAAATGATCACATACTTTTGTCCTCCATTTTGTTGACATAAAGTATTGCATTGATTATTTTGCATATGTTGAACTATCCTTGCATCACTGGAATGAATCTCACTTGATTGCAATGAATACTTTTTATAATGTGTCATTGAATTTGATTTATTAGCATTTTGTTGAGAATTTTTGCACCTATGTTGATCAGAGATTTTGGCCTATGATTTTCTTCTTGTGTGTGTGTATGTGTGTGTGTGTGTGTGTGTCTTTGGGTATCATGGAAATATAGGCCTTCTAGAATGAGTTTTAGAATATGTATTCCTCCTCAAATTTTTGAAATAATTTAAGTAGGATTGGTATAAATTCTTTGAATACTTGTTAGATTTCAGCAATGAAGTCATCATATCCTGGGATTTTCTTTGATGAGAAAATTTTCATTACTACTTCTATACTATTCCTTTTACTGGTTTATTCAGGTTTTATATTTCTTCATGGTTGTATACTGATAGGTTTTATGTGTCTAGAAATATATTTCTTTTTTCTATGCATTCCAAACTATTGGCATACAGTCGCTCATAGTGTTTCTAATGATCCTATGGATTTATGCACTGTCAGTTGCAATGTTTCCTTTCTTCAACTCTGATTTTATTTATTTGGGTCTTCTCTCTCTTTTTAGTCTGTATAACATGTGTCTCTTTTGTTTATCTTAAAAAAGAAACCCAGGTTTTTGTTTCATTGATCTTTTTTATTTATGGTAGAGCTGCCAGGGTCCCACCCTGGAGACAGGTACCTTTAAGGCCTGTGGAGGTGGTGACAATTGACTGAAGAAAAATAAAGTTAGAAATGGCAAGAAATAAAGAGACAGGACACATAGAATAGAGTTTTCAAAGGTGGAAGCACAGGGGGATATCTCTAGCTTGTGGGGATTATAGTGGATGGTCCGAAGTTTGTTCCACTTAGCTTTTTTTAAAGGCTATTTGCTCATTTAGCCCAGAGGGTAAGCTGAGGAAAGAACATCAGCAGTTTCTCTGAGTAAGTAAGTCAGCTCTTATTCTATCTATAATCCTTAACTTTAAGTGTCTGAACAGCCTTGAGAAATACAAAATCTGAGCTTTGTGTGGGGATAGCCTCCTATTTGTGGTCACACAAACAGATTCCTTGGAGGGAGTTAATTCTTAGTAGTTCACTGTGGATTGAAACACCACTGGCATCAGTCTCCTCTGAAGAATCAGTGGGATGGAAGAATTTTCTTCTGATCTCTACCCAGGGGCATATTCCTCTCTGATAAGGGGGTACACAAGCCCTCCTGCCCATATTTCAGCCTGAGCTGTTTCCTAATCTCTGCCCTGGCCAAATACAAATCTCCACAATAGGTATTTGCTTTGACTGTTGACAGGGCAGTGGGTGGCCTGGTTAATCTTTCTACTCAGGCCTTGCATGCAGCTTCCTATGCAGCCATTGTTTCTTTAGAGTGTTCACAGACCCAGCAGGGGGGGTTGCAAACTGTATCCCCTAAAGACTAGTCTTCTAAGAAAAGCAGAAAACTGCTCAGATAAGAAATTTGGTGGCTGGTTTAGCTAAAATGTTTTTATTCCACCTTGCTCAGTTTATTTCTTTGTTTTTTTATTTTTCTTGGTGTGTTTTCTCTTGCCAAGAATGGGGTCTTTGGTCCCTATTCTGCTTGTATGGAAGCTCTGTAAGTTGACCATCCACGGGACTAAAACAAGTTGATCAACATACGGAAGTGGTCAACATGAGGACTCAGGACTGCTATAATGATAGTAAACATGGAACATGCCCAGTCCATGAAAATTAGGTCATCATAAGGAGGTGCTCAATGTATGGAGGGGGTCAACTATAGAAGATCTACTGTATTTTGTTTTCAGTTTCTTTTTCTACTTTGACCTTTATTATTTCATTTGTTCTACTAATTTTAGTTTTACTTTTCTTTTGTTTTCCTAGTTTTTTGTGATTCATCATTAGGTTATTTATTAGAAGCTTCTCTAATTTTTTGATGTAGGCACTTATTGCTATAAACCGACAGTGTCCAACCTTCGGGTTTTATGGACCACATTGGAAGAAGAAGAGCTATCATGTGTTGCAGATAAAATACACAAACACTAATGAAAGCTGATGACGAGAAAAAGGGGGTTGTTGCATAATTTTCATGATGTCCCCCACCACAGGTTAGCAAAACAGTCCTCAAATAGTAATCCTAATTATGCAGTGGCCCATTCACAGAGTCTTTTAAAATCACCAAGCAGGTCCCAAGTTTCCAATCAGTAATATAGAAAATATATGCATATTTAAGTAATAAAGCATTTTTGTTTTGCTAATAGTTTTTGTTTAAAATATAAAGGAAAAGTGGGCAACATAAAGCTAATAGAATATTTGACACTGTATTTGAGAAACTATTTCATCAATATTTGGTTTGATGGAAGTAGTTGGAATTCTCAGTGAGTTCTCTAGTTGCTCATCAAATATTTTGATTCTAATTTTACACTTAATGTGCTTCATTCTTAAAAATAGTTGCTCACAAATGTAGATGCTGCCAAAAAGTGATGAAAAGAATAAGCTGTGATTATGAAGTAAGGGATATTTGTCTCTGGGAAGATAAGACCTATAAAAATCTTTTTTTTTTTTTTTTATAATTTGAATGTCAGATTACAGCTCTATGCCACTCCATTTGAAAATTGACAAGAACACATTTATTGACTAAAAATGGAGTCTCAAATGCGTAAAAATATTGATTATTTTTCTGGAAATCTTGAAATAAATTTTCAAATTCTTTTATCAAATTGAAAAGGAATCCTACATATTTTTTGTTATTCACAGGACTGTGTTTAGTCCATGTCAAAATACATCTAATTTTTTTCCTTTATTTGACCTACCATAGTTTCAGTTTCATTTGGAATGTTATTATAGTTTGAAACATTGTATTGATAAGTTGGTTTTTACCTTGAAGTTGCATATTTAACTCATTTAAATGAATGGTTAAATTCACTAAAAATGCTAAGTTTGTAAGCCAGTTTTCCTTGTAAAGTTCTGGCACAAATTTGTTTTTTGATCCCATAAATGACTTGATAACATGCTGCAAATCATAAAATCTTTTCAGTATTTTGTCAATTTTAATTCCAAAAAGTAAATGATATCACCATAGTCATCCTCAAAATATTGTAAGGAACTCCTGGAATTGGTAGTTATTTAATTCCTTGACCCTTATAAAATTTAAGTCTTAATAACAATTTACATGATGTTATTCACTTATAAACTTTTTCACTTAAATTTTATTGATGTACCATGGTTTTTGATTGCAATTGCATCATCTTCCATTAATTCCACATGTGCCTCTATTTTTTCTACCATCTCTAGGGCGCCATGAGGAACTAAACCAGATATGTTGACAATGAACAAAGAAAATCTCTGTGACATATTTTTACTACTTTGCATAAATCTCTTTATTTAGTTGTGTCTTTTAATGGCAATAAAGAAGACATTTCTTAACAGATTTTACATTTTTATCAATATTTCTATAAAAACAAATGGAAAGTTGAGCTGTATTTATAGCATCAGAACTATTATTCATCACCAAAGCATAATGGCTCCTCATCTTTAATCATCAGAGAAATGCAAATCAAAACTACCTTGAGATACTGTCTAACTCCAGTAAGATTAGCCCATATCACAATATCCCAAGACCAGAGACGTTGGCCTGGATGTGGAGAAAAGGGAACACTTCTACACTGCTGGTGGGAATGCAAATTAATACATTCCTTTTCGAAAGATGTTTGGAGAACAGTTAGAGATCTAAAAATAGATCTGCCATTCAATCCTATAATTCCTCTACTAGGTATATACCCAGAAGACCAAAAATCACATAATAACAAAGATATTTGTACCAGAATGTTTATTGCACCCAGTTCGTAATTGCTAAGTCATGAAAAAAGCCCAGTTGCCCATCAATCCACGAATGGATTAATAAATTGTGGTATATGTACACCATGGAATATTATGCAGCCTTAAAGAAAGATGGAGACTTTACCTCTTTCATGTTTACATGGATGGAGCTGGAACATATTCTTCTTAGTAAAGTATCTCAAGAATGGAAGAAAAAGTATCCAATGTACTAAGCCCTACTATGAAACTAATTTTTGGCTTTTATATGAAAGCTATAACCCAGTTATAACCTAAGAATATGGGGAATGGGGAGAGGGAGGGGAGGGAAGGGGGAGGATGGGCGGAGGAAGGGTGATTGGTGGGATTACACCTGTGGTGCATCTTACAAGGGTACATGTGAAACTTAGTAAATGTAGAATATAATTGTCTTAACACAATAACTAAGAAAATGCCAGGAAGGCTATGTTAACCAGTCTAATGAAAATGTGTCAAACTGTTTATAAAACCAATGTATGGTGCCCCACGATCACATTAATGTACACAGCTATGATTTAATATTAATAAAAAAAATAAAATTAGCAGCTTTATTCTCCAAACTTGTTTGATATATTTTCCAGTTTCTTCAATTCTCCTGGATATTGTCTGGTGACACAAACTTATTTTAGAATTATCCCAATTTTTTTAAGACAAATTATATTTGTCATGCTTTCCATACATTGTTTAATAAAATTATTATTGCTAACTGTTTTTGAATTTATATTATATATTTGTTTCTATTAAACATGTTACTACATAACTAGCTTTTGGAATGGAGTTTGAGCTGTAACTTTTTAGTAACATTGTTTTTTCCATTACGTATTAAACTTAGTTTTGTAGGATACTGAATCCTAGGCTAGAAATTGTTTTGTTGAATACATTAGAAGTGGGAATCCTGTTCTCTTCTGGACTCAACCACAATTTAGTTTAGCTTTTTTTTTTTTGCAGTTCTTGGCCGGGGCTGGGTTTGAACCCACTACCTCTGGTATATGGGTCTGGCGCCCTACTTTTGAGCCACAGGTGCCACCCCACAATTTAGATTGTAACCTAAAAGTGGAAACAATGTAAACTAATGCTATGTATCCTCATATTAATTTGAAGGAAAAAATGACAGACCAAATTTTTTTTTATTGAGAAAACAGACTCTTTTCAGTTCCTCTATTTTGTAATCCTTCACATACATCATATTTATGAGCATATTTTTACATTGAATACACGTAATACATTTTCCCATTACAGTCTTTGATAACAAATTGTCTATAAATTTAGCAGAGTACCTTAATATTTTCCTCAACAAAAAAGTATTGAATAGTTTTCCTCATCCATAATTTTTCTACACGGGATCCTGTTTTCTTTTGAGACATAGTGGAAGCCATGCCGGGATTAAAAATAAAATAATAGATAAATGACTATATATACTTTGTTATAAAATTAATTGACAGGAAAATAGAAACGAAAGTTTGGACCATTCCACATCTTGTCTGGCAATGCAAGGAAAGGGGTAAAGTTGATTGTAAAGCACAGTGGGCTATACGTGATATGCCACCAAGGTGGATGGCATCCTGAAGAATTAAATAAGAGCGCTTATCTGACTCCAAATAATACTAAATGCCTAACGTTGCAATGGTTGGCAAAAACATTGAAAATTGCTGCTTCACCAAGTCACCACAAGCACATGTAACATTTGATGTCAAATCGACTACTTGCACTAGAAAAATGACATACTAGAAGTTGCACAGTGACATAAAACTGAAGCAATGATACGTTGCTATAAATGATATTGTGATACGATATTCGTCTACAAAGTTCATGCTCACAAACAGTACAATCAAAGTCCACTAAAAATTGCACAAAACATTTCATAATATTTGAAGTAAGCTCATGATTTTGTCTTGGGGTGCATTCATAGCCATCCTGGGCCACATGCAGCCCACAGCCTGTGGACTGGACACGGCTTCTATAAGGCATTTTCTTGCTCCTTTTTTTGCTGTATCTCATAGATTTTGATATATTGTGTTTTCATTTTCATTTGTTTCAAGAAATATTTTGATTTCTTTCCTAATCTCTCCTTTGACGCACTGGTCATTCAGGATCATATTTTTTAATTTATTGGTTTGTTCATTTTCCAATATTACAATGTTTTATTCCTTTTTGATCGGAGAAAATACTTTGTATGATTTCAATTTTTCAAAAATGTTTGAGACTTATTTTGTGGCCTCACATATGTACTATCCTTAAGAATGATCCATGAGCTGAGAAGAATGTGTATTCCACAGCTGTTGGATGAAATGATGTATATATATCTATTAAGATCGTTGGACTCGGTCTGTATTTTAGATCAAGTGAACCTAATAGCAAAGTAAGTCCAATATTTGATGGTTGATTTTCTGTATGGATAATATTCTGTCCAAAGTTGAAAGTAGAGAGTGTTGAGGACTGTGGTGATTCTTGTAACAGAGTCTGTTTCTCTCTCCAGCTCTGACAATATTTGCTTTATATATCTAATGTTCCAATGCTGGGCCGTATGTACTTAATATATACTTAATTATTCTTGCTGAATGGACAGTTTATCATCATAAATGATATTCTTTGGCTTTTTGTTGTTTACAGTTTTTGTCCTGATACCTATTTTATCCAATAAAAGTATAGCAATTCCTGCTCTTCTTTGTTTCCATTTTCATGGAATATCTTTTCCCATCTCTTTAGTTTCATTCTATGTGTGTCCTTATAGGTAAAGTAGGTTTCCTACACACTACCTAGTTAGCTTTTGTTTTTCTATCCATTTAGCCTCTCTATGTGTTTTGACTGGAAAGTTTAGCTCATTCACATCAAGTGTTATGCCTGATAGATAAGGACTTCCTAGTACCAGGTTACTGTTTAATTTGTGCTTGTTTTGTGGTCTTCTCTTTCTTACTTTATTCCTGTCATTCTTGGTTAAAATTTATTTTTTTGGTAGTTTGTTTTAATTTCTTCCTTTTATTTTTTGTCAATATGTTGTTAAGATTTTTGATTTGAGGTTACTATGAGTCTTACAAAAAACATTTTATGACCAATTATTTTAAACATTTGATAACTCCAAATGCAATTACACAAATAAACAACCCACCCCCACCAAAAAAAAAATCTAACAGAAATTCTACTCTTTAACTCAATCCTCCCTGCCTTTTAACTTTTTATTGTTTCCATCCCTATCTTTTTACATTATTTGTCTCTGAAAAAGTTTCTGTAGCTATTTTTGATAGGTTTGTCTTTTAACTGAGATATAAGTGGTTTATACAGCACAATTAGAGTGATAGCATATTTTGTATTTGTGTTGTTACTGCTGTTAGTTAAGTTGTATCCCTTTAGATGATTTCTTATTGTTCATTAACATCCTTTTCCTTCATATCCAAGGATTCTGTTCAGTGTTTCTTGTAGGATTGATCTAGTGGTGAGGAAATCCTTCAGCTTTCATTTTTCTGGGATCATTTTTATTTTTTCATGATGTTTGAAGATTGTTTTCTATGGTATATTATTCTAGTGTTGAGGGTCTTTTTTCTTTTTTTTTTCCCTGTAGCTCATTAGATATGTCTAATTTGTAAGATTGTAAGACTTTCACTGAGAAATATGCTGCAGAAGTTTTTGCAGCTACTTTACATGTTAGGTTTTTTATTTTTTTCCTTGCTTCTGTTAAGATCTTTTTTTTTTAATAAATAATATATATATATATATATATATATCAAGTGAGCTTGATTATTAAATGCCTCAGGGTATTCTTGCATGTTTGGATTAAATCTACTTGGTATTATATAAGCTTTTGGTAGTTGAATATTAATATCTTTCTGTAGGTTTGGCAAATTCTCTATCATTAACAATTTACATATACTTTCTACCTCAATCTCTCTATCTCCTCTGTAAGACTAATCTTAGATTTGATCTTTTGAGGCTTTTTTCTTTTTTAGCTTCATTCCTTTTTCCTTTTTCTATTTTTTCTTCTGTGTTTTTCATATATCCTGTCTTCAAGCTCACTTCCTATATTCTATCTTCTGCCATGTCAATTCTGCTGTTGACTCTTTCTTCTTGATTTTAAAAATTATTTCAATCTTTTTGTTGAATTTCTCTGATAGGTTTCTGTTACCAAAACCTCAAAACTCTTCCTCAAGGTTGCATCAGAAAAAATGAAGACAAGTAGTTTGAGAAGTAAAGATAGATTTATTACTGATCCAGTAAAGGAAGAAAATCTCAAAATACAAATTCATGCCTCTGAGCAGAAGCAGAGTTTCTCAATGGTATAATTAACCTCATAATCTCATCTTGAGGTAAGACAATCTTGTGGTCTCAAGATTCATCTCATCTGTGGCTAAGTCTGTATCAAAACCTCTTCCTGGATTAATTGCAACTTCAGCTAAGATGATCTGTGACCTTCCAATGATTTCCTTAAGCTATCTCCTATGGCATAAAGAATAAGATATTTCCCTGCCCACTCTAACCACTGTCCTGTGGGAGGGATGAAACTTTCATTCCCAAAAAAGAGTTGGGGAAACAGAGGGCTTAAATAAAAATTTATTTACGTATTTATTTATTAATTATTTGCTATTCCTCCATAACACTTCTGAATTATTTCTCTGTATTGTCTTGAAGTTCATTAAGCTTATTCAAGACATTTATTTTGAATTCTTTGTCTGAACAGTCACCATTTCCATTACACTAGGAATTGTCACTGATACCTTATTTAGTTCATTTGCTGATGTCATGTCTTCCTGAATGTTTTTGATGTTTTTGGATATTCACCAAAGTCTGGGCATTGACAAATTTGGTATTTATTTTAATCTTTGCAATTTAGGTTTATTTGAACCCATCCTTCTTGAGAAGGCTTTCAAGATATTCAAAGACAATTGAGTCTTGTGGCCTAATCTTTTGTCACTCTAGCTGTATCAGTACTAGGTGGGGGCACAAACCCAATAATGGTATGACTTTTGCAGTCTTCTGGTTATACTGTCTTGGTGGTCTTATGTAAGATGAGAGAATTTTTAGGATTCCCAGAAAGTATTTCACTCTCTTCTGTCACATGTCTGCTAGGCTGCTGGAGGTGGGGCAGGAAGGACCTGGGCACTCCTTTTTGACCATTTGCATCATGTCATGCTTGAAGCAAACCTTATCACACCCAAAGCCTATAATGACTGTTGGCTTCCTACCTCTGATGTTTATTCAAAGTCTAAGGGCTCTTTGGCCAGTGTTTGGTGAATCCTGACAGGACCAGGTCCTTCCATTCTGGGCAGCATGTTTCCTTTTGGGCCAGTTTGGATCCAGAATACCCATCCAGGAACTAAGGCCTGGGCTCAAGAGTTTTAAAAATCTGCTTGGTGTTTTATTTTACTGTGGCTGAACTGGTATTCACGTTGCAAAACAAAATCCCTGGAACTCTTTCTTTTCCTTTTCCCAAGTATAATTAGACTCTTCTTGAGCTACCCTATCTGTAGTTGGGAGAGGGTTGACAGGGATGCTGGCTTTGCCACTGCTGGCATTTCTCTGGGTCATATCCACCCCAGGTCCACAGGCTCTAAGCCAGAATGATGACAGAAATTGCCCGAAGATTACAGCTTCAGTGGCCTAACTGCCTTTTGAATTTAGTTCAGGCCCCAGGCTGGTTTTTGTCAGTTGTGGTAAGACTAGCCAGAAATTAGGTGTCAAGCAGAGGCCTTCCCTCTGCCTAGTTAAATGTTCCTTTAATGGGCACCTGAATTTTGCCTTGTGCTGTGTTCTCCTGTGCCAAGGAAGCCCTGAATTCCAATGCAAAGTCCAACTATCACTTAATTCTCCCCCTACATGTGCAGATAGATTGTTTTCACTTGGCATGCTGGTGTGGCGCTGCTAGGGGATGGGGAAGTGTGGTGCAGGCAATCTAAGATTGTCTTTTCTGCCCAAGATCTTCAGTGCCTCTTTGAAATAATATTCAATACAGATAGTATAAGCACTCACCTTCTATTTTGTTCTTCCAAACATGTTTGCATGGGTAGTTGTTGAATTTGGTGTTTATAATGGTTTCTATTTGTCCATCTTCTTCTGCCTTCTCTCTCCACACTTAAATTCCAAGCTAAGTTTTTTATCTTAAATCATATTATTTTCCCACTTTATAGCTTAAGAAACAAATATTGGTAAATTTCTCTTGCCGGCATTGCTAATCAATGCTGGAATTAATATTAATCTCAAGTATCTGACTTCTTTGTTAAAAGCTCTATCGGATGTCTTCACCATAGAAAATCATATTACTTAATACTTTCAGTGTAATTAACATACGTTCAGTTTAACTGGACATATTTAAAGAAAAGCATTTAATAAAAAAATGAACTATGAATAAACTTGTGAAACTACCAACAAACTCAGGAAAATGAACCCATCTCCCCCAAAGTTTCTTCATGCATCTTTGTAGCATTCCGGCCATACCTCCTCCTAAACTTCAATAACTTGTTTTCTATCATTGTGTATCAATTTGCATTTTTAATAGTTTTATAAATAAAATTAAAAAATGTGTGCTCTTTTTTATCTGATTTTCCACATAATTCTTTTAAGGTTCATTCATATTGATATAGATATCAACAGCTTGTTTCTTTTCTTCTCCCCTTTTCTTTAAATTTCAGATTAATTTGAGGTTACAAAGAATCAGGTTACAATGTTTGCATCTGTTTGGTATAGTTCGTGTTGTAGTTGTGTCCCACCACCAGGAGATGTGTCATATACCTGCACCTTGTACCCATTAAGTGGGAGCACACAAATACTCCAACTCACTCTTTCCACCTACCCCATCTTAAAATACATTTTGAGTTTTTCTCTTGTGTGGGCATGAAAGATCGTCCGCAGCCTTCATATTAGGATTGAGTACATTGGATACTTGCTTTTCCATACTTGTGATACTTTGCTGAGGAGAATATGTTTAAACTCCATCCAGATTAATACAAAACATGTAATATCTCCATCTTTTTATAGCTGAATGGTATTCTATGGTATACATATATGACAGTTTATTAATCCATTCCTGTACTGATGAGGGTTTAGATTGTTTCCACATCTTGGTGATTGTAAATTGAGCTAGGATAAATAATGTAGTGCAAATGTCTTTGTGAAAAAATAATTTTTTTTCTTCTGAGTAGATGCCTAGTAATAGGATTGTGCAATCAATGGAAGGTCTATTTTGAGTCCTTTGATGATTCTTCTCACTTACTTCCAAAGAGGTTGTATTTATTTGCAGTCCCACCAATAGTGTAAAAGTGTTCCCTTCTATCCACATCTGTGCCGGCGTCTGCATTTAGGAACTTTGTCATGTGGGCTATTCTCACGGGACTTAGGTGATATCTCAGGGTGGTTTTGATTTGCATTTCTCTGATGATTATAAGATTTTTTCACATTTGTTGGCTATTTGTCTAACCTTCCTGCCTCAGAGAAGGTTCTGTTCATGTCTCCTGCCCAGTGTTAGATGGGATTGTTTCCCTTTTTGTTGTTGTTGTTGATTAATTTTAGTTCTCTGTAGATCCCAGTTGTCAACCTTTTTTCAGATTCGTACCATGAAAGTATCTTTTCCCATTTTGAACGTTTCTATTTGCTTTAGTTGTTTCTTCAGATTTTCAGAAGTTTTTCAGCTTAATTAAGTCCAATTTGATTATTTTTTGTTGTTGTAGTCATTGCCACTGATGTCTTCTTCACAAAACCTTTCCCCAGGCCAGTCTCCATAAAAGTTTTTCCCAACCTTTCATCTAGGGTTTTTATTATTTCATATCTTAGATTTAAATCTTTACCCACTGTGAGTCAATTTTCATACGTGGTGAAAAGTGCAGGTCCAGTTTCAATCTTTTACATATGGTTATCTAGTTTTCCCAGCCCCATTTGTTGAATAGAGAATTTTTTCCCCACTGTATGTTTTTGTTTGGTTGATTGAAGTTCAGAGGGCAATAAAAGACTGGTTTCATCTTCTGATTTTCCATTTGGTTCCATATGTCTTTGTCTCTATTTTTGTGCCAATACCATGCTGTTTTGATCCCTGTGGACTTGTAATATAACTTGAAGTCTGGTAGATTAATGCCTCTGGCTTTGTTTTTATTACTAAGAATTGCCTTGGGTATATGGGGGTTTTTCCTGGTTCCATACAGAATGAAAAACTACTTTTTTCCAGTTGTTCCAAGTATGCTAGTTGTATTTTAATGTGATTACTTTAATTAAGTAGATTGCTTTGAGTAATATAGACATTTTAATAATGTTGATTCTTCCCAGTCAAGAGCATGGTATGTTCTTCCATTTGCTAATGTCTTCTACTATTGCTTTTCGTAATTCTCTTTGTACAGATCATTCACCTTTTTTGTTAAATGTATTTCTAGGTATTTCATTTTCTTTGAAGCTACTGTGAAGGGAATTGTGTCCTTGATTTGCTTCTCAACTGGCTGTTATTGGCATGTTCAAAGGCTACTGATTTGTGGATATTGATTTTATACCCTGAGACATTACTGTATTTCATAATTACTTCCAGGAGTCTTTTGCTTGAGTCTCGGGGGGTTTCTTAGTATAAGATCATGTCATAAACCAAGAGTGAGAGTTTGACCTCATGCACCCCCTTTTTAATGCCCGTAACCTCTTCTCTTGCCTGATTACATTGACTAGAACTTTCTGAACTATCTTGAATACTAGTGGCAAGAGCGTACGTCCTTGTCTGGTTCCAGTGCTAAATGGTAAAGCTTTTAGTTTTACTCCATTCAGCATGATATTTAGTTGTGAGTTTGTCATAGAAACCTTCAATCAGTTTAAGAAATTTGCCACCTATGCATATTTTCTTTAGCATTCTTGTTACAAAAAGATGCTGAATGTTTTCAAATGTTTTTTCTGCATCTATTGAGAAGATATTATGTTTTCGATTATATTTATGTGATGAATTGCATTTATGGATTTGCATATGTTAAACCAATTTTGCATCCCTAGGATAAAGCCTACCTGATCATTATATATGATTTTCTTTCTTAATGTTTAGCTTTAATCTATTTACTAGGCTTTCATTGAATATTTTTGCATCAATATTCATTAATTAAATTGTTCTGTAGTTCTTTGTAGTTGCATCCGTTCCTGGTTTTGGTGTTAGGGCAATGTTTCCTTCATAGTATGTATTGGGGAAGGGTCCTTTCTTCGGAATGCCTTGGAATCAGTTCTGCAGTTTAGGTATAAGCTCTTCTTTAAGGGTTTGATAGAATTCTTATGTAAAGCTATCTGGTCCAGGGCTTTTTTGTCTGTTGGAAATATTTTTATAGTTTCTTTAGTTTAAGTACTTGATATTGGTCTGTTAAAGAGATCTGATATTCCTCGTTGAGGCTAGGAAGATGGTGTAATTTCAGGTATTGGTCTGTTTTCTCCACATTGACAAAGTTCTGGGATTGTGGTTTTTGTACTAATCAGAGTCTTGTGTGTCTGTGGTATCTGTTGTTATTTCCCATTTTTCACTCCTTATTGAGTTTATCAGAGATCTTACTTTTCTGGTTCTAGTTAATCTGGCCAATAGTTTATCAATTTTGCTTGTCTTTTTGATGAACCAATTTTTTGTTTTGTTGTTTTTCTGAATGATTCTGTTGTTTTCAATTTCATTTATTTCTGATTTAATTTTGGTTATTTCTTTTCTTCTGATAGGTTTGGATTGGATTGCTCTTCCTTTTCCATTTCCTTCAGATGCTTCATTAGCTTTCTGATGTGCTCTCTTCTTGCTTTTTGGACATAGACATCTAATGTGATAAATTTCCCTCCTTGGGCTGCTTTTGCAGTATCTCACAGGTTTGGGTAGCTCGTGGCTTCATTATTGCTATGTTCAAAGAATCTAATGTTTTTCTCCTTTATCGTCTCCTTGACCCAATTATCATTCAGCATAAGGGGATTTAGTTTCCATGCCTTTGTTTGGGGATGAAGATTTTCACTGGACTTGAGTTACACCTTTACAGCCTTGTGGGCTGTAAAGATACAAGTTATAATTTGAATACTTTTAATTTTCATGAGTTTTGATTTGCATCCTAGAATATGATTTATTTTGGAGTGTAATTTAAAGGCTGACAAGAAGAATTTATAATCCTTAGCTCTGGGATGGTATGTTCTGTTCATGTCTTGTAAGTCCACATGTTCTAATGTCGCATTTAAGTCCCATGTTTGTTTAGTTCTGTTTAGAGGATCTGCCCAGTTCTGTCAGAGGAATGTTAAAGTACTCAGCTATTATGGTGTTGTAAGATCATATTTTTTAGACAAAAGTAGGTCCATTTTATAAATCTGGGCACATTTAAGTGGATTGCATAAATATTTAGAATTTAAATGTCATCTTCTTGTATTGTTCTTTTGACCAGTATTGTGTCCATCTTTTTCTTAACTTTAGTTGCTTTAATCCACTTCTATCTGAAAATAAGATTGAAACCTCTCCTTTCTTCTGATTTCCCTTTGCCTGAAATATTATTTTTCAACACTTAACCCACCCTGAATCTTGTTTTGTCCTTTGAGGTTAGGTGTGTTTCCTGGAGACAGATATAGGTGGCTTGTACTTTCTTATCCAGTCAGCCAGCCTGTGCCTCTTCAGTGGGGCATCCAAACCATCTACACTTATTGAAAGAATTGATAGTAAGGTGGAATTCTATTTATCTTATTTGGGGAAATCCATAGCTTAGTTTTTTGCCTCATGACATTTTGGAAGCTAGGTTTTGTTCTTTAGATTCTGGATGTTTACTTTCTTGGTGGTCCATTGTGATAGTCTATGTGGAGAGCAGGTCAAGTATTTCCTGTAAAGTTGGTCTTGTTGTGGAAATTTCCTCAATGTCTGTATGTCTGTAAAAGATTTGATTTCTCATCTATTTTGAAGCTTAGCTTAGCAGGATATAAAATGCTATAAGTTTTGATTATAAGTTCCACATTCATTTATAATCTGGAAATATTTTCTCTCTGTCTATGGTTTTGCTTTTCAGTTTTAAAATCACTGGTTTTTGATGAGCAGAAATTTTTAATTTTGATGAATTTATCTTAGTGTTTGATCTTTATGTATCTTTCCATCAATGTCAATTTGTAGTACCAAATGTTCCAATTATAGTAACTAAATGTTTTCAGTTAGATAGTCTTGATTACTACAGTTTAATAATATGTCTTAAAACCATGTAGTGATAGTCTTCTAGATTTGTTTTTCTTTTTCAAATTCTTTGTTGAAATACCATGTGAAAGTCAGGTTAAGCCTGAAGAGCTACTACAGGAAATGAATCACACGGAGAAACCTTATGGAAATTGTAGGGTTCTGATCCACTTGTGGATATTGTTTGAAAGCTCAAATCTAAATTTATTTGCCTCACGATTTCAAACTTCAAAGAGGTAAGATTCCGTAAAATATATTTGTTTTGGGGAAACCACTTACATAAAAAATTTTTTTTCTTCTATAGTGGCAAAATTTCATCTAAATTCTAGGCAACCTAAACAAAAACAGAACTACAAACAATGACTTAGCATTGGGTAAGTGATCTCAAAACCATGTCAGGCCATCCATCCATACAAATGCAAGTCTGATGTTAAACCAAACGAAAAAGGATGAAAATATACAAGTGCCAGAGCTGTAGTGTTCAATAACAGACATATGTCTTTGAGCAGAGTGATATTCAGGCAATTTGCACAGCCTCCAGTTTCCAGTATCTTGAAGAAAGACTGTTTAAGGTTCTGCCATATAAAGTCAAAAGATTACTAATGAAGAATCCTTAAGGAATTAATATAAATATCAAATGGTCCCAATAAACAGAGGATAATATAATTTTTATGTATTATTAAGCAGTATTAGATGTTTAATTATTAAACAATTATAACGTTTGCTCCAAATGAAAAGCAAAAGTAGTATAATTCCCCAGTTATTAATTCTTTTCTTTTAAAAATATAGTCAACCTATGTGTGCACATTTTTTTTTGTATCACATAGAACTAGAGCCATGTGATTACAATTAAGAATAAAATGAACCATATGGTGAATTTCTCTTATCCACAATGAAAATAGTCCCTTTACTCAAAATAATTATGAGTGAATTATTCCAGTGTAGCTATAATAGTTCACTGCTTTTATAATTACCTATAATATAAATAATTTCTAATAGAATAATTACATATAAATGTCTACCATATTATTTTTGGGCCATTAGTAATCGAAAATAATTTTTGATAAGAAGTAGATTTTCAGGTATACAAGTGAACTGGAATTTAACTGGATCTTATATTGGTTACATCTTTTATAAATTTAGATTTATTTTTGCCCCCAACCATATTTGTAAAGACTAGGAAATTTTTCTGTCTTATAAATATCTGCTCAATATTTTCTTTAGGGTACCTGTATGTCCATTTTCCATTTAAGGCATATATACTACTTATCAGTTATATTTTATTCTTTGAAGGCTAAACAGGAACTATGGAAAATAATAGCATCTTGATTCAATCTAAATTCCAAATTCACGACTTTGGATTCAATGCAACCCTTGCACAAACACTTGAAAACTCACAGGCCAAGTTGTGAGCATTGCTTCTGATCATTTTCTCCTTCTTCATTGGAAAAATGGATTTTGTAATACTGATGCTGCTTATTACCTTAATATTCCTCCATAAGATTATAGAAACTTGTTGTGAACATTAAGACTCCTATAATTCAGAAATAAAACCTGCTATACTATACAGAATTAAATTATATAGTTGTCAGCCTTCAAGTTTTTGTTTTTACAATCTTGGACAAATTTGGCGATGTTTTGGAAAGATCATAGGTATGGCAGAGTGCCTCTAATTACTGAATATAATTTTGTGTTCAGTGACTCTGAATTGAGAAGGCTGGTGACTCTAGGTCAAGTTTAAGAGAAAAACATCTTAAGAGGAAATATATAGTATTGTTTGAGATGACAGTACATTATGAAAATATAATGTTAAAGAAGTAAAGGAGTAAGTATATTTCAACACATACGCTGCACATTATTTCTCTATAATTCCAAACATTCACATTTAAATTCATTTAGCTTTTGCATATTGGCAAAAAAATTTTGCTAGCTCCTGCAAATTATAGACTTCTCTTTTGCTACAATGTAAGCAGTTTTTCAGAGAACATACACTAAGAGGCACTTGACATATGAAGTTAAGACTATTGGTAGAACTTACCAACACTGAAACAGTATACTTGTCAACTTTTATAACCAAAAATTTTGTTGATTTGTTATAGTTGGTAACAATAGTCATGAACCAATAGTAATGAATGATATTTTAGTTTATTTTAAATTGGACTCACTAAAAATAAAACATCATTTTAAAAGATAATTATGTAGATTTAATGCACATATAATTGCAAAAGATGCTCTTCATATTTTGGAATAAAATGATCATTTGGAGTAATCTATTTTATACACTTCACCTTGAATTACCAGATCACGAGTATAGTACAACTCAATGCTAAAACTAATAAAACCTACATGTTAATTTTTGTGTCTTGTCTATAAATTAATTTCCTTCTTCCAAGTCATTCTAATTATAAAATCCACGTTTTTTATTTAAGTCATCTGTGAATGAATGGCCCTGCTTTAAGTCTGATATCAGCAGCTGTATTAATTTCAGACCATGTGTCTCCTTTCTTAGGTTTCCTCTATTGATTCTGGAAAAAGAGAATGGTATTTGATTAGAATGAAAGTGTATACTCCAGCCAATTTGGATATTTCATTTGCAAGTGACTTCATGTAATGTCTTTCTCCTTTGATCTAATAATGAAAATGTGTCAGTGTATTCTCATTACAGCAGCAAGGTAAAGCAGCCTGAGCCTCCTGGGGCCAAAAGGACTATGCTTTGTGAATTTGAAATGAGAAAGCTATACTCCCAGAGCTTGCCAAGGAGTGTTCTGCAGACCTCTACTTCTCCCTTTAGCAAGTGAACCAACTGAGAATTTAAAAACAGATGATACAAAAGAATTCTAACATTGAGTGAGAGAAGGGGAGTGGAAAAGAGAAATAAAGAATGAGACCACAAGCATGGTATTGGTTGACTCGAAATTTTCTGCTCCCTGGAGAATTATGATTAATTTAAAAAAATTAATAACAAAGTCCAAAATATTTAGTTGTACACTTATTTCAACCTACATTTCATGATTGTTGTTAAACGTATTTAAATAATAAAGGCTGACATCATATTGAATCCATATTTGATGAACTATTTGAAATATTCCCCACAAAGTTCACGTAAAAATAAATTCAAATTCTGTTCACTTCTCTAAAGCTAGCAATAAATGAATATATCTGAATAGGATCAGATTTAATGCAGTGGATGATTGAGTTTGATAATTACATGCATCTAACTGAAAATGCACACGTTAAATTTATTTCAATTAAAAATTCCAGCTTCATTTGTAATTTATACACTTACCACATGTAGATGCGAGATAGTTAATGTCTTTAAAATGTGAGGAGCATTTTTACTTTAAAATGAAGTACAAAATAGACATAATATTTTATTTTAGGTTTATCTTAAAAGGAAGACTTTAAAAAAACATGTATAATACATATTATAATCAACCTGTCTGTTTACTTATGTATATTGAACAATGTATACATATTGTTCCTTAGATATATATATCTTTATAGTTCAGTAATCCAGGAGAGTTGAACTATGTTCCTTCAAAACTATGTCCAAGTCCTAACCCTCAGGCTTGTGATAATGAGTTAAAGTCTCCCTGGATTTATGGTGGGCCCCAAATACAATGACTCATGTGTTTATAAGAGGAGAAAAAGAGGGAACTCTGAGACACAGAGGTCCATGATCAAGCCAAAAGGGTAGAAAGTAGAGGGATACATCTACCAGCCCAGGAATGTCAAAGACTGCCACAGCCCGTAGAAATGAGGAGTACAGCATTGAACAGATTCTCTCTCAAAACCTTCAGAAGGAACCAGCCCTGTTGACATTTTGATTTCAGGTTTCTGGTCCCCAGAATTGTGAGAGAAAAAATTTTTCTTGTTTAAGCCATCAAACTCTTGGCAAACTGTTAGGACGTCTTTAGGAAACTAAGTACAGCAACCTGTCACTAAATGATAGGACATCTAATCACAATTTTAATTGGCCACCTATAAACTCAGACATCAAGAACAACTACCTATAGCAGTACAAACATTCCAGCAAAGCCATCTCTCCAAGTATGCATATTTTGACTACAGACATGACTATAAAGAAAGTTTACAAAGAAAATTTAGAATTTTCATTACAAATATGTAAGAAAAAAAATCAGGCTTAAAGTAAATGAAGAAACACAATTCCATCGGTGTTCAGTGTTCAGAAGACGAGTTGATAATTTAATGGATGGTGTTATAAATCTGACTTTAATACTTTAGGAAGAAAGAATAGAGAAATTGCTTCCAAAATGAACTCATGTCTTCAAAGGAGAAATTCTTAGTGCTTTTAGATAATTTAGAATCAACCCTTTTGACCAGATTTGAACTTTTTATTCACCTGCATTTCTGAAAATTGAGCCTTACAATCGTTGCTTAGAAATAGATTCCTGGGTTCTTACCCAAAAGTTATAACTTGGTAGGACCAGGGAGGTGTGTACCTATTGTATTTTTAACAACTGTTTGTGTAATTGTGACAAAGGAAAATGTGTTGTATCCTTACTCCATCATAAAATCTCCCATGACATGCTAAAAGTATAGATTCTTAAATTCTTAGGCCTGACCCAATGAATCATATTCTGTAGTTTGTAAGACCTGCTGTGATTATCATGAGTAGGCAATTTTACAAGATAGTAACTTAGAACCAAAAAATCTGCCCTTGATTGCTTTTGATACATGCACTGACATCAACATAAGAAAGCAGGAATTTAAAAAAGGATATAAACCCATTATCTACCATGTTTTGTAGGATATGAGTTTTCATAAACATAGCAACCTGACCTTCTGATAGAAATAATTCAGTTTTGCTCAAAAATACCTTTGAGATCAATGTTCATCCTAGTGTCTTTCTCAGCATCTGCAGATTCCCCTCAGCCTGCTGCTTGAACAGTTGCTAATGATGAAGCTCACCCCAGCCTGCCCCCCTGCTGTTGCTCATTTGCCCATTAGCATCTGCTTAAGCAGCAGGCTGGGGAAGCTCTGGTGCCCAATCAACGTAGCTGATGAGGGCTGGGGTAGGAAAGCCAACAGAGCCAGAACATAAATCAACTCCAATCTTGGCAAAGGTTATTAATCTTCGAAAGGATGACTTATACCTCACAGTGTTGAGATGGAGAAAAGCTATCCTTGACATTTATGGAAAATGTATGTTAAGTTGGGCATATCCGTTGAATGTTCGGTCTCAGGTTATTTATAAGAAAAGTTATTCATGGTAAGGTTCAAATATTATCTGGTGCTAAATATGTCAGGAGATTCAAAAACATACCTAAGAAGAAAACCACCCTCAAGACTTTTCTGGAATGAGTTATCCTATTTTATTTAAAACACAAGATCACCTCATTGTCACCAAATTTATCTGAAGTCTCATTCCACTGTCTCTGCCAAATTAAACATTTTTTTTTTAATTTCTTGACTTTACAATTTGGAAACTAAAAGACTTAAGAGGTTAGACATAGATAATAAAAGAAGTTGTCCAGAAGCTAAAAAGTACAAATACATTCCATTTTGAGCACAGATCGGAGTTTTATCTCCACAAAAAAAAAAAAAAATGGTCTACTTTAAATACTCTGCTCCTAGGCAGAATGCCTCAAAGAGTAGATTCAATGTGGCAGAGCAGTGAGAAAGGGATGGCTGGCACAGATTAGGGGGAGGACGGGGTAGAATTTTGTCATAAAAACAGACAGGGTTTAAGTTACATAGAAACTTGGATTATTACACCGTAACACAGCCTTTGAAAGGATTTTGCACGCTGGGAAGTGCTAATTTTAAAAGGTTATTCTATGAATGAGATGTTATTACTGTCTGGTGTGAGAGATTTTTAAATGACATGACAAGTAGCATTCAAGCAGACCTACTGAGGACTGAGGGTTAAGTATCTTAGAAATAAAAGGCACTTCATAGAAAAATCACTACATTTTCTACAACTATCATGGAATTCCCTATTGGGTATGCTAGAGAAATATTCAACAAGATTCCTCTCTCAAGAAGTTCTCTGGCTGTTATGAAAATGCCTTCTCATATAAAAAAAATAATTACACTATAATGTACAAATATTATTCTATGATATATAGAAATAAACATATAGAAGAATGTACCAATATATTAGAGAAATAGAGTAAATCATTTAAATGCAATCACCTTTCAGCACCTCAGGAGTCTCCTTCTAGGCTGGTATGTAAAGATTTGCATATTTTTTTACTATAACACCATCATTTGCTTCAAAAAATCTGCTCCTAGAAGAAAATTCTTATAATTGAACATTAATCTCCACCATATGTAATGGAAAAAATGCCAATGCCACTATGAATAGCAACATAATAAAACAAATAATATGACTTTCTTATAGTCTACATAGTACATGGTAATTTTTATCTTGTCATCAACCTTATAAAATGCAGCCATTCTAAAGACACCCAGGATTCTGAGAATTGTACCATCTGGACATCAGTTGTTTTCATTTGTACAATTGTTCAGCAGAAAATTAGCACAAACTGGCACTAAAATTTTTAATTACTTTGGGGAATAACTTTCATATGCAACAATTTCAATTTAAAAGCAAACAAAAATATAAGAGTACTCCAAGTATTGTTCTTTAGATCATTGCATTATTTTTTCTTTTTGCATTGATTAGACTCTAATTAATCTGAGAGTAAAAGTGTGCATAAAAAATTTCAGAAATGAGAGGATCCATCTAAACAAAACTAAATAATGTCTCATACATTCATGACTATGAATGAATTAATGCATTCAGACGTGTCTTAGACTGATAAGCCAAAAAAAAAAAAAAAAAAGACTGATAAGCCAAGAAATGTAGATAACTGAGGTGAAGGGTACTAGTTTTAAGCAAGCTCAATGGTGGACTTTTAATTTCTATTGATCTTTTAATTTTATTTATTTATTTACTTAATTGCTTACTTGGAAACGAAGTCACTCTGTGTTGCCCTGGCTGGAGGGCAATGGCTATTCACAGGTGAGATCATAGTGCACTACTCATATAACCTGGAGCTCCTGGCCTCAAACAGTCCTCCTGCCTTGACCTCCTGAGTAGCTGAGTCTGTCAGCATGCAGTACTGTGCTCTGCTCTATTGGTATTTTACAAAAATGATATTTTCTCCCTGGATTCACTCTATATTGTGAGAAAGATAATTAAATGTGTGGAGAATTGAAAGATAATGCCACCAACCTGACACAACTGTGCAATATCAAATGATAACCCTATAATACATGGTGATATCAAAATAAAATTTCCATGTTTGGGCTTAATCTGAAAGTTCCAACCCCAAATTTCTGAACCTGGTGTTTTAACTACCTCACCTGATTTGGAGGCATGCCAATATTGGGGAACCTACACATTTACCGAAACTGAGAACAGGACAGCTGGTCCAGAGCTGCTAAAGACCATTGATAAATTCTGGCAAATAGGAACACACATGTCTCTTCGTTTTCTCAGGATGGACTCCGGTCCATCCATCAATTCCCAGAATCAGCTATTCCTGACTTAAATGGCTCCAACAGACAGAGTTTATGTGGTCATATATTGAGAAGTGACCAGCGTGAGAGATGACTATTACCTGTATCAGGTAAAATTTGAAAAAGGTGAGGTTCTGGTAGGTCAGAGTAGAGAGTTATGTTTATGAAGGCCTAGATCTGGAGAAGGGCATGTTTACCTGGAACTTAGAGGCCTTAGGCTTTCCCATGAATGCACAAACAAGCTTTAACCAGAAGGTTACCAGAGGAAGAGCTGCCTACAAGAGGATTACCCTCTTACTCTTAGTTCAAAAGAAAATTTAGTCTAAGCAGAAATTCTTCCTCTTAGTCCAGCTCTTCTTCCTCTTAACCATCTATTCAAAAACCTCTGGTATATTTCTGGCATTTATAGTTCACTTGTTGGGCGCAGGAGTCAATTATCTCTTTACTTGGCTCGATGTAACATTATTTCTCTCAGGGATTCCAGGAGATCTGTTTCGAAACCTTGCAAGTCCCTAGCGATCCATGCTTCTATGCCTTACATCCCTGTAGGTAAAAGGATGTCACTTTCAGTCATCCTCAATTCCTGCTGAAGAGAAAAACCTGTTCTATTTTACTTCCATTCCAGAGATTATCTCCCAATACCCATCAGAAATATCCACCCTCACCTTCATTCCTTTGCAGACTTGTGTTCTGTGATATCTGTGCATACCTATAAGGGGGACAGAGGGATATTCAGTAGTATTTCAGGCAGGCTTTGCATGTTCTCTCCGTTGTAGAAATTTAAGAACTCTCTTAGTTAAATGAAGAAGGGAACTTAGATCTTTAGTTTTTTTTTCAATTTATTTATTAATCATTTATAGTTTATAAATTTGTTTAAAATTTGTTTATAATCAATGAAGGAAAATGCATGACCTTGTCTAAATGGTAGGACTTAATGTGGCAATTAGTGTCATTTTTTAGTTAAGAATTTTGGTTGAAGTTTTCCTTGCATTATGGGTTGAATTGTCCTCCTTATCTCCCACATTATGTTGAAGTCTTAACCCTAATATCTAAGAATGAGACTTTATTTAGAAATCGGGTCACTGAAGACGGAATTAATTAAAGATGAGATCAAACTGGCACAGAGTGGCACACTAATCCAAATATGCCTATTGCTCTTATAAAAGAGGAAATTTGTAGATAGTTATGCACATAGCGAGCATTTAATGTGATGATGAAGGCAGAGATCAAGGTCATGCAGCAGAAGCCAAAGAATGCCACAGATTCCAGGAAACTGACAGAAGCTGGAGAAAGGCACAGAACATATTGATTCTTCCTCACCGCCCATAGAAGCGACCAACCCTGCCTACATCTTGATCTCAGACTTCTAACCTCCAGAACCTTGAGACAATACACTTCTGTTGTTTTACACACTCACATTATGATACTTTCTTATGGCACGATGGAAACCCATACACCCGTGTTTTATTTCTGAGAATTCATTCTGAAGTATTAATCATAATAAACCAAACTTAATCAAGTACTAAATGGGAAATTTAGCCTACATTATATTCTGCAAACTCTCCACATTTTATCCAAAGCCTCAAACCATAAAAAAAAATAATAATAATTAAAGAAATTTCTAAAATAAAAAACACTTCTCCATTCTTTTTATACTGTAAATGGAACTGAAGCTAGGGGTTCATAGACTACATTATTTCCCCAAAGTACTTTAGCTTCCCAACACAGTGCTTTCAAACATTGCATGTATTTGTATGCTTTGGGATGGAAAGTATATATACTTCATATGTGCACAGGACCCACCCCTCTTAAGGATTTATGTTCTGCAATCATACCATTCATATAGTCTTCTTAGCAAATATTGAGCAACTCTACTTACTGGCTTGGCTCTGAATGGCTTAATCCAAAGATAATTCATATGAAATATCATCTAAGGGCTTTCACTGCATTGCACTTTCATCTCCATCCTAGGATTACATTGCAAGTCCTTGCTTAATCATTAGCTATTTTAAAATACATTGCCCATTCTATTATCCAGTGGCAGTGGTCATAAAATGTATTATTTCTTTATAAATGCTAATGAAAAAATGACAATTTTGTAACCAAAAAAGGCCAAGTTGGATGGATTCTTTGAGTTTAGGAGACCAGCCTGAGCAAGAGAGAGACACCTGTCTCTATTAGAAATAGAAAAAACTAGCTGCTCATGGACTATAGGCCACCTATAGTGAGGTTGCTGTGAGCTATGATGCCACAGCACTCTACCCAGGGCAACAGAGTGAAACTCTATTTTAAAAATAAATTTATAAATAAATACTTATGTAATTACACAATGTACACTTAAATCATCATATTGTATGCCTTGAAATTATATGATATTTATTCCTTTATTAAATATATTAAAATAAATAAAAATATAACAAACTCAGTTATATATTTTTATAAAAATTTTGTGCCATTTTATACATCTTAAAATCCTTTTCACCTTTTGTGTAGTATATGTACATATGAAACAGGCAGGGAGAAGCAAGGAAAATATGGAAATAGTTTAAATATTGATTCTGCCACAATACACAAATGGCTAGTGAGTCATTATCTAAATTTAAATATTCATAATTTCTAAATCAGAGTTTCTCAGTTTGTCTTCAATACATTTTCTCATTTTATATTGAGACTAAGTATTAGTGTCAGAACCTTGTTTGGAGAGGGTTTCTTTGGATGTGATCCAGCTGATTAGTGGTTTTGAATTGTCTTTATTACTCTGCTGAGGCACCTGGTCCCAGTGTTTTGAGACTTAAGATCATGATAGATTTGTAGCCTGAACTCAAGCATTACAAAACTGATCCATATTACCATATGGCTACCTCTATAATATTTTGAAATAAGAAAAAAAAAATTAAGATCATCTATCAGGGGTCCTCAAACTTTTTAAACAGGGGGCTAGGTCACTGTCCCTCTGACCATTGGAGGGCCGGAGTATAGTTAAAAAAAAAAAAAAACTATGAACAAATTCCTATGCACACTGCACATATCTTATTTTGAAGTTAAAAAAACAAAACTGGAACAAATACAATCACACGGCCTCATGTGGCCCGCGGGCCATAGTTTGAGGACTCCTGTAGACTAGGGAGGAACTAGTGATAAACAGGTGCTCTGTTAGAAGGCTCGAGGTGGGAAGAGAGTTCTTCTGAGGAACAAAAGGCAAAAGCCAAATAAATTTAGAAGTAGAGAATAGGAAAATTCAGGGCATTTCAGAGTTATTGTAGTTTTGCATTTGGATTCTTTTTATTAACTTGGATGCTGATTTTAATGATTGGAGTGCCCTTCTTTGAATAGAACAATACACCCTGATTAAATTATGTGGGCCGGGGGGGGGGGGGGGGGGTTTGTTTTGTTTTGTTTTTTTACTAAGATTTTTCCTAGATTTCAGAAAAGAATGATTTGTACTTTATACTTTATTTAAAAGAGTGCAACTTTTGTTACAGGGATTGAAGGTTACAGTAAACAAACCTGGACTTATAGTGTTACAACTGATATTAAATGAGACACATATAAACTAATTTTTCGTACATGGCAGGGGAGGATACTACTTTAGATCTCTGGATGATGGGAAATACAGTACTGTGGGCTTTTCCAGGATATAGGACACTGGGAATGTAAGAGTAGGTGAGTGACTACAATACCTATCAACCGAAAGTATTGAGACTTTCAAATAAATGAATAATAAATATTAAATGAATAATAATAAATGAATAATAAATGAAAAACAAAAGAAGATAACAGGTTCTTAAGACAAATGTGTTGAACAGAACAGAATCTCAATGACGAGGTAGAGATAACTGCAGCAATATTTATTTTCATTACATCAAATCATTAAATGTTAAATGTTTCATAAACTATGAGTATAAAGCAACACGTATCATAGTTACTGGTTGAAATTTTGCAACAGACCTTAAATATGTAAAATTAGGATCTGAAATAGTATAACTTATGTGCTTTAAGTTGTACTTAATTAAATGCTGGCCATGCCCATTTTTGTTCTTTTGGTCACTCACACTGG
The DNA here is from genome assembly GCF_027406575.1 of Nycticebus coucang. NCBI lineage: Eukaryota > Metazoa > Chordata > Mammalia > Primates > Lorisidae > Nycticebus > Nycticebus coucang. Next base: position 67,535,734 of record NC_069781.1, on the reverse strand, counting down.
TAAGTTACTATACAGACAAATGCAATAGAGGAGGGTTTGGTACACATACTTTATTCACAACATTAGGCTTGAATTGCTTCCTCAACATACTCTCATGCTTGATTTCAGCTTGCTACTATCTCCATTTATAAATAGGTAGACTTTTTTTTAATTTCACTTTACAAATCTGATGATATGTTACAATATTTTTTGACTCTAAAACCTGTAGTAAATGGTCTTCATGAGGCCTTCTGGCCCTAGAGAGCACCATATCCTCTATTCCATAAGCAGTGTTTCCTTGGCCTGCCCACCAGCCCTGCAAAAACAAACAAACAAACAAAAAAAACCCAGAAAAATAAATGCTTATGTTTTATCTGCTACATACTTTTGAATAAATTTTATAATTTCAATTAGAAATGACATTTATAAAGATAAAATGATTTTTAACTATAGAAAGAAAGGACACTTCTCTTTTTTTTTTTTTTTTTTTGTAGAGACAGAGTCTCACTGTACCGCCCTCGGTAGAGTGCCGTGGCGTCACACGGCTCACAGCAACCTCTAACTCCTGGGCTTACGTGATTCTCTTGCCTCAGCCTCCCGAGCAGCTGGGACTACAGGCGCCCGCCACAACGCCCGGCTATTTTTTGGTTGCAGTTTGGCCAGGGCTGGGTTTGAACCCACCACCCTCGGCATATGGGGCCGGGGCCCTACTCACTGAGCCACACTTTTCAACTTCAAAAAAGTTGAAAAAATTCTCCAGAAAGGGTTTACTTGATTTGGTGACAAGAAAACATGTAAACTTAGGAGAGAAAGACAGAGATATCTTTGCTTCTGCCCTACACATAGCAAATACAGAAGCAAGGTATTCAAGCAAGCTTACTGTTAGACCAGCATGAGAAAAATAATGAAAATCATAATGTCTACTGTTTTTAACTTATTAAGCTTTAGAATGTTGGCGTTAATGTGTAATTTAACTAACAATATTTAATTATTTCCACTATAAAGATAAGATTACAGATTTCTGAAGTTATATAATTGTCTCAATGTTATCTAAAAATAATTATTGTATTTCCTTAGTGAAAATTACCATCACGTGAAAAGTAAACAAAATTAATCCAGTTTGAAAATGAAGCTATTGAAAATGAAGCTGGCTTTGTTGACTGTCCACTGTAAACTGAAGCGGCTAATGATAGATAAGTAAGACAGATATATTTTCTGGATCTACTACCATTATGGCAGGATTCTTCGATAAGTTACTCTGAGTTATTACCTGTCTCTCCGAGACAAAGACAGAAAAGACAAATTGATTATGTACCACGCCAGGCTCTTGTCATTTGCATAGGTGTTAAGTATGACAATTACAAATTTAACGTGTCTCAGAGCTCTGGACAGATATAATCATTCTTTCTATAAACTTCCCACATATAATTTTAAAGAGAGACATGAGTCACATTCTTTATGTGTCTGATATTTTCTCAGATGGGATAAACTCCAAAGTTTACTTGATGCAAGGAGGCATATCGTGAATGTGATATTTTCAGGTTTAAGCAGGGTAGTGATATATTTCTTGAATTTTTAAAGATTACCATGTGGAAATCCCAAAAATAGAACCTAGCAGTGCATCCCTAAGGGAATCTTATCGTCTAAAACCAGTATGTATTTCAACTTTATTTTAATTATTTATGTCAATTGTTTTCTAGTCCTGATCTGAACTAATTTTACCTAAAATTACTGAATTAAATTCAACAGCTTAATTTTTCTACTTTTACACAGGATAAATATACTTGATATTTTAAAAAACTGTTAGTTTCACCCTAGCATTTTTTTTCCTAAATACGATTTTGTAATCATAGATCAGAAATATTAAGGGGACTTAAGAGCTCGACTAGTTCACCTAGTTTCGACTCTGAATAAGAATCACTTTTGCTAGTTTGCAGTCCCACCAGCAGTGCAAAAGTGTTCCCTTCTCTCCACATCTATGCCAGCATCTGCAGTTTTGAGATTTTGTGATGTGGGCCATTCTCACTGGGGTTAGATGGTATCTCGGGGTGGTTTTGATCTGCATTTCTCTAATATATAGGGATGATGAACATTTTTTCATATGTTTGTTAGCCATTCGTTTGTCTTTATTAGAGAAGGTTCTATTCATGTCTCTTGCCCATTGATATATGGGATTGTTGGCTTTTTTTCATGTGGATTAATTTGAGTTCTATATAGATCCTAGTTATCAAGCTTTTGAAACAGCCTAAATGCCCACCAACCCAGGAATGGATTAACAAGCTGTGGTATATGTATACCATGGAATACTATTCAGCTATTAAAAAAAATGGAGACTTTACATCCTTCGTATTAACCTGGATGGAAGTGGAAGACATTATTCTTAGTAAAGCATCACAAGAATGGAGAAGCATGAATCCTATGTACTCAATTTTGATATGAGGACAATTAATGACAGTTAAGGTCATGGGGCAGGGAAGGAAAAGCAGAGAGAGGGAAGGAGGGAGAAGGGTGGGGCCTTGGTGTGTGCCACACCTTCTGGGGGCAAGACATGATTACAAGAGGGACTTTACCTAACAAATGCAATCAGTGTAACCTGGCTTATTGTACCCTCAATAAATTCCCAACAATAAAAAAAGAGAGAGAAAAAAAAAAAGAATCACTTTTGCAACATCTGAGAAATGGCCACTCATTTTCTTGCTTTTTTCTTTCTTTCTTTCTTTTTTTTTAGCAGATCTCACTCTGTCTTCCAGGCTGGAGAGTAGTGGCAAAATCATAGCTCACTGCAGTTTTAAACTCCTAGGTTCAAATGATCCTTCTGCTCAGTTAATTTATTTTCTTTCTTCTTTTTTTTTTTTTACTTTTTATACAGACAGGGTCTCTGCTTAAACTGATCTCAACTCCAGCCTCAAGCAATCCTCCTGTCTCAACTTCCCAAAGAACTTGAATTTGGTATTATAGGGTCATTTTCTTCTTAAATGCTGCCTACAGTTGCAAAATATTTCACTTTGGGGCAGAGATGATACCTAGAAAATTCTAGTTCATATGTTTGCCTTATAAATGGCCATTTTTTTCTGGAAATGCACTTTGCATCACAGCTAAACAATTTTATTATTTTGTCTGCATGAAAGGTCATTAAAATAATTCATCCCTTCATTCATTCATTTATTCATGAACATACAATGAGTATATATTACACTCATAGTATAGTATACCAGGTACCAAAGCAGAATTAATTGAATAATACATGTTATCTACATGCATGAACTTACATTCTATAGGAAGTAAAAATGTATGATAATCTTTTATGTCAGGGACCAGTCCCCACCTTCCTAGTGGCCTGGTGGTATGGAGACTGGAAAGTCATTAGTGAAATTTAAAATGAGAGTTATAGAAAATTAATACAGCAATAACAGACACAGACAAAAAGATAGTTTTAAGAGTAGTGGGACTCAGGAGGCAGCACACCCTTCTCTTTGAGGCTCCCAGTATGCCGTCCCGTGTATCAGGCTAGCTCTGTATTTGTTTCAGACATCATTGTTACAGTCATAAATCTCAGGAAAGCAAAGCAAACAATCCTGTGTGCTTCTTGCTGTGCTTGCATTTCTCCTAACTAGACTAACTCTACAACTGATTGCGTTAATTGAATGGATTTACTTATTACATTTTACTGCTTCAAAGTATTATGGTCTTAATGTAAACAAGGTCTCAATAAGGAAGCCAATTAGAGACCAACTCAAGGACCAAATCCTAGCAGACCCACAGTCACACACCACAGATGTGATGTTTTAATACTCCGACAGCCTTGTGTCCAAATAGATTGACTCCTCTGGCCCGACCCAGCTGACAGAAGAAAGGAGATCTTTCTTCTCCTTATCTGGTCCAGAGCAAGTCATCTTGAGTTGAGCAAAGTTTAAAGAATTCACATTCTTAACTCCCCAAAATCACTACCTCAGAGCACACAGCTTTGCCTTGGCAGAAAGCAGCTTCAAGGCCTCCAGCCAGCTGCTGCCCAGCATTGCGAGGGGAGGGGGGATATACAACATGCCAGGCTGCAGAAATATTAAAGTGACAGGATCTCGCACTTTGTGCTCAAAGCCAGGAAAATGGGTCTTAATCGATTCCCCATAACTGTCTCCCTTTACCTAGACTCTGTCCCCTATTCCTAATAATATTTCTAATCTATTAACAATTAGTAATTGAATATTGGTTTCAAAGTTATAATATCATTATTACAGTAATGCAATCATATCAAGATATAATTTCTCCTGTAAGTATTCCCAACTGCCCCCTTCAGTTTATTTTTTATTTCTAGATTATTTATTATATTTATCATTTTATAATATATTTTTGTACATAATTTATAAACTGTTCAATTTATATAAATTACTCAATCGTTAGATTATTATTTTTCCTCTCTTATTTAGGTAGATAGTATATAAATTCCTGATCTTGTATGTCTACTGCTAAAATTTTTGGAGCATGCACCCTAATAAATGTCACTTATTTATAACTAACTATGTTTATGGAGGTCACAGTAATTTACAACTATAACATTAATTATATAAATTATATTCAAAAATACATTATAAAATGGTAAATACTATAAATAATCTAGAAATAAAAAATAAAAATAATTTAGAAGCTCTGACATTCTCTCTTCCCACTCCAACAATCATCATCTTGCAGGAGAAGAAAATGACATTTTCATGAATGCTCAGGAAAGATTATGAATATTTTAAATTGGTCATTTTTTTCTCTGTTCTTTTACAGATTTGCATGGCACAAGTGAGATGAAAAGTGCACTTTTGCCATTTTCTGTTGGCCAGTGTCATTGTGGATATATTTGGTTTCCTGTGGTGGCTTCCTGATGGTGACTATATACTATATATATACTACAATGATATTGATTATAGTATTATATGAACATGATGGTTGAAGTGTAGCATTCTTAGTGGCTCAGCCCTGCAGCGTAGTACCTGGAGTCTTTCTTGAAAGATTAACACAGAGTCAGTTTCATCAACCTTCTTTTTGATTTTGTAAGCCACTCAGTATTTGATAGGATTCACTTTAATGCTAAAACTAGCTGAAATAGACATTTTCCCCCCTATGGTTTAACCTTCCCCCTATGGTTTAACAATAAATCAATGTGTTAATATTATTCTTTCCAAAGGTGATACATCTGAAGTTTGTGAAGGAATTTTATTTTACTTTACTTTATTTTTTATGGAGAAATATGGAGACTCTTTTAAAAAGTATTTACTCAACACTGAGTAGGTTTTGAAGAGGATTCAAAGAGAAAACCAACCCACGAAAATTTCTCCATTTATGGAATTTCCTATGCTTCTATTGTAAGGGAGACATAGGGGTAACCTGAGGATCCACCAAGTCTGACCACCTTCTAGAATTGCCTTTTGTTAATATCCTGATCAGTTTACCCAAGAATCATCTGTTGCTATGGGAAGATAAGCAACTTTCTCAATATTTCTAGGGATCACAGTGTGGAAGGATGTGTCTGTAGCTCGGCATTTTATCTCACTTTCTCCTGTTTTTCCTACTTACCACTTTTCAAATACCTGTTCCTGATGGTTTATTGATTTAGTTTACAATTTAGCCTCTGATTATCCTCATTTACCCTGATCTTTAGTCCTCAAAGTATGACTCAAAAAAGAGATCTAAGTACAAAGTTTTGCTGAAGGACTAATGGTATCTGGACATCATTATATAGGAGCACAGCACAGAAAGCAATCTACTATTCAGCCTTCCACCCATTAAGCCAACTTCCCCCAGTCATCTCAACTACAAGGGACTTTTTACTGGAAGTTGTTCACCTTGGCTTTAAGATGAAACTTAAACTTCAATTTAATGTTATTTTTTTTTAATTTCAAAATATTATGAGGATAGAGAGGATACAAATGATTTCTTTGCATGGATAGCTTTTGTAATACTAGAGTTGTGCTATAAGTGTGCCCATCACCCAGTGTTCATTGCCCATCTTCTCCCACTCCCGTCCCTTTGCTTGATTTCCATTGACTTTTACTTCCCTCGGTGCACATGTGTGCTCTCGGTTAGTTCCAATTTATTAGCGAGTACATGTTTCTTTTTTTTTTTTTTTTTTTTTTTTTGTAGAGACAGAGTCTCACTTTATGGCCCTCGGTAGAGTGCCGTGGCCTCACCCAGCTCACAGCAACCTCCAACTCCTGGGCTTAAGCGATTCTCTTGCCTCAGCCTCCAGAGTAGCTGGGACTACAGGCGCCCGCCACAACGCCCGGCTATTTTTTGGTTGCAGTTTGGCCGGGGCCGGGTTTGAACCCGCCACCCTCGGTATATGGGGCCGGCGCCTTACCGACTGAGCCACAGGCGCCGCCCGAGTACATGTTTCTTATTCTTGAGATTCTTCACTTATGATAATGGTTCAAGTGAAGGGATTTTAAAACATATATTAATTATTTCATTTAACCATGATTCAAAGAACACCTGAAAGTCTGGCACTGTTCTTAGCACTGAGAATGTACCTCTGGGCAATCTAGTAAAAATTCTCTAATTTCAATTCTAATACAGACTTTATAGACCATGACATCCCATATTTACAATTAAGTTAACTTACTTGAATACTTACAAAGATTTAAACACTTTAGACCTATTTTAAATTGTTAACTGAATAGTTTCTCCAAATATCTTATCTAGTTTTTATTATATTGAAATTTATCTTTAACTTTTAGGCCTGTTTTGAGACTACTCTAATCTTCTAAAACTATTACTTTGAATAAAATGTAACTTTCATTATGAATAATGAAAAGACATATATCAATCACATAGTAATTGTTAAATAACTCACTAATGGGATTTTAAGTAAGAATAATGACTGTTTTGATTAATATATAATGCACTATAAAGTGCCCCAAATATAACATTCTGACTAAAAAGTGCCTATTCCTTAAAAAATGTATTGGAAATTTAGCATTTGTTAAGACATATAAAATAACTAGCTAATTTTCATGCTTATTTTCCTTGGTTTTATTAACTCTGTATATTTGTAAAGAGCCTGTTAATTTAAAAATGAACTGTAAGATAATAAGTAAAGATTAAACTATGCATATAATGCATTATAAAGTTGTAAAATTATCAACAACTAAGGAATATTTTTCCCTTATAAAATAGTATAGCAAAAAATGAATCAATTCCCAGACACTGGGATTTAGAAAATTCAATTTGAGAAGACATGAATTACGAAGAAAATACAATGAAGTACCATGAATTTTTAAGTAATTCTCAAAACATAAATATTTTTTAGATTATGGACCATCAATTTGAACTGAAGTCACATTCACAAGACTCAAAGATTAAGTTTCTTTGTAATTTTGAGTGAAGTTATTCAGTTTAATTCCAAGAAGGTCCTTTTGTCTCCAAGAAGTATATTTTTTTCTGTTTAGCTTTTGTTGATTTTCTCCTGGCCATTAAGGTATTTAAAATGATGCTTATTCTTATCCAAAGTTCTTGGATTAGAAAAAAAGTTTTGAATAGAAGTACTAAGAAAAAGTATTTGGATTAGAAATTTACTTATCCAAAGTACTTGGATTAGAAAAAAAGTTTCTAATCCAAGTTTCTAAATTAATACAATCTAAAATCATTAAAATTTCAGGGTTTAATCAGTCCTTTAATGAGTTGAAGTTAGTGTGTGATGCATTAAATGCCTTTTTACAAGCAGTCTGATGATTCACATGAGGTAACAGCATATGTAAATCTCCTTAATAGTTCTGTTAAGACAGTATTAACATTTTCTTCATATGATCTTGGTGTTTACATAATGTATTTGATTTACTGCCATGTAAACAAAACTTCAGTTCGAGAACCCTTGGAATTTATAGGTGGCTTGAATTAGGAATGTCTGTATTGTGATTCATCTACCCTTTGATCTACTTTTTTCCTCCTTTACTTTGACTACATTATAGTATCTATGCAGCTTCAGTTCTGCCCCTGGTTATTTGTCTGAAATGAATGATACTATGCTTTTAAAGTTTCAAATGTTATACTTTGGTAACTCAGTAGATAGAAGTATTGCTAATGTTATTATTTAACTGTAAATCAACACTTACCTAACTGCTTAAGAAAATTTCAGAAAATATTAAATAACCTTATGTTTATCAACAAAAGTATTTCAGTTTTATAAATGCAATAATATCAAGCAGTTTTCTTGACTCACATATTTGGAATTTAGTATTGTAAATTAGCTTGAAACTTTTGCCAAAGTCAGTCATGTTTCATATTAAACACACCAGATGTAGATTTTGAACACTAGTAAATTAGTAATTTATTTTACTAATAAAATTTAAGGCTGGATATTCACATATGTTAAAAATATAATATAATTACATCTAGTTTCTAAAGGTCACAGAAATAAAATATTAACACTTTAATGAGAAACATTATACAAGTTTTAATATTTAAATTTATTTATTTATTTATTTATTTATTTATTTATTTATTTATTTATTTTTTGTAGAGACAGAGTTTCACTTTATTGCCCTCAGTAGAGTGCCGTGGCGTCACACAGCTCATAGCAACCTCCAACTCCTGGGCTTAGGCGATTCTCCTGCCTCAGCCTCCCGAGTAGCTGGGACTACAGGCGCCCACCACAACGTCCGGCTATTTTTTTTGTTGCAGTTTGGCCGGGGCTGGGTTTGAACCCGCCACCCTCGGTATATGGGGCCGGCGCCCTGCTCACTGAGCCACAGGTGCCGCCCTTATTTATTTATTTTTGAGATAGTCTCACTTTGTCATCCTCAGTGGAGTGCTATGGCATCATAGCTCACAGCAACCTCAAACTGTTGGGCTCACACAGTTCTCTTGTTTCAGCCTCCCAAATAGCTGGACTACAGGTGCCCTCCACAATGGCCAGCTCTATTTTTTTTATTTTTTTATTTTTTTTTTAGAGATGAGGTCTTGCTCTGGCATAGGCTGATCTCAAACCTGTGAGCTTAGGCAATCTACTCGCCTCGGCCTCCCAGAGTGCTGGGATTACAGGCATGAGCCACTGTGCCCAGTCTTAATATTTGAATTTAGAAAGTAAATTATAAGTACTGGAAAAATGAAATTAGCATTGCTATTATAGTTCTCATACATATATACAAATATTTGACTTTATGTATATATCGTGTGTTTCTCTTTGTTTTCTATATAGGATTTGATTTTATAGTTGATTTATACATTTGTCAATTGATATTTTTCTGTTTAGTAAATATCTTTCTTTTATTTGATAAATGATCACATTTGTAAAGTACTTACTTTGTCTCCATCTGTGTCACCTGCAATTAGAACTAAGTTTATAATTTGGTCCATTTTTTATAAAGAATCATAATATAGTTTTTCTTTTTTTCTTCTCTTTTGCTTTTATCATCTCTAAAACTAGAGATGATATACATGATATAACAAAGATCTAAAATCAGGCCAGTAGATCCATGGTGTGTCAAGTCCAATCCAGCAAATAGACAGTGAACACATTAAATACGTGTTTTAGTGAAGTTGAAAGCAGTATCACGAACTTCATATGCTCTCTAAAAACTGTGCCTAAGGAATGTCTACTAAGCATTATTTGTTTATATGGCTTATCTTCCTAGAGGTATTAAACAGGGAACGTGCTCACTGAATGATACATCTTAGTAGTCTCTTTAAGCCACTTGTTTTCTCATTTGTAGGATAAAATAATAGAATTATTTCTCTATGTAAGAATTATATCAGATAACAATAAAATTAAAGTATCTGGCTGATAGCAATCAATTAAAAATACTGTCTATTGCCATTATTGATTTTTGGTAGTATTGTTGCTTTTTAAAATTACTATGCCTTTGCTTGTTTTCCCAAGATGTTCTTAGCAAACATTACTCATTAATCATCATTAAGTAAGCATATCTTGGTTCTTTCTTATCCTGAACACTAAATACAGTTGCCAACATTCAGGTGGATTGAAAAGTCAGCATGCACAATTTAAAAACCTTTGTTCCTGATTTATACTAGTAAGCACTACTTGTTGACTCTGGCTTCAGCATCTTCATATCTCCTGATGTGTGGTCAAAAGCTTCTTAGAACCTTCCATTTCAGCACTCTGAATATATATAATTTTTCCCCCCAGCTTCAAATCTCTTAAAGCCATAACAAATATAAATAAGACTATTCATATGGAAAGAAGAGGAACCAGCAGCAAACATTAAGTTCTGAGGAAACCCTAGAAAGTATAATTGGTGGAATCACAGAACAAAATCCAAGTAAATCACTATAACACACATACAAGAAAAATTTCTCTATGTGGTCCAGAGAAACTCTGCGTCTGGTCCATGCAAAGATGAAATAAAGGACGGTATACTGAAAAATTATCGTGGAAAAATTATTAGGGTAATATATTAAGAAACTTCATTTTTAGGAACTTAGCCAATTTTTTTCCACTTGATCCTTTTGATGAAGCCAAGAACATCAATGACAAAAACTATGAACTGTCTTTTGTAAGAAGGTGGCCTTCAGCCTGGAAAAAGAAACTCTTGGGGAAGGGAGGTGGAAGGTCCTAAGAGCTAAGCAGAACTTGATACTTCATTCCCTCCCTCACTGAGGAATGCTACACGAGAAGGAGGGAGCTGATGGAAAAGTTACAAATGGAAGAAAACTCTGAACTGTCCTCCATCTAGAGCACATCCATGAGTAGTTGTCAATTTAAAGACGAGGAGCCACAAGTTGTCAACACATTCATTTATATAAGAGAATATTACCTGATACTAAAATGTACCAAATTTATTATCAATGAAATATTTTCATCCATTAGATTGGCCATAAATTTAAAGATGGAGAACAAAATCATGGGGCAATTTCATATTCCTTTGAAGGAAAGTATACAAAACTGTCATAGCACTTAAACTTCTGGGTATCTCATCTAGAGAAATATTTTAATATGTTCACACAACCACATGTACATGATTATTAATCACATTATTGCTTATAGCAACAAAATGAATAGAAAATCAATTTAAATTAATCAATAAAGAAATAACATTTGGTTATTCTTTGTACACATAACTAATTGTGTTACATTTCATGAATCTATTAAAAATACTAAGTCTATATTGTATATATTGTATACAAGCAGAAGATATTTCCGAACATTGTTAATTAAAATAAAATAGTATCATAACAATATGTACAGTAAAGTAGAATACCATTTACTAAGGGGGTTTGCTTTTTACTAATATATAAATTATACCATGACTAGCTGACATTGAGGCTGTATATTATTTCTATTAAACATAGTTTCTTAAACTCTATTGAGTTAGTATTAAGTAATTGCATTCATCTAGAATTTTGAAAAGAAGGTTGGGTATTTAACTATCCAAATGAAATTTTGAATGATAATGAGGACTCTGACTTCTAATTTAATGTGTGATGACTTCATAAGATGGAATTGATTGCTCCCAACCTCCTATGAATACTTTCTTTTATTGCCTTAACATTCAACAAATGTTTACCATCTGCTCCGTATCAGATGCTGTCATAGGTATTTGGATACAGGGTGGAAGAAAAAAAGCATTTTATGTATCTTATAGTATAGAGTGGAGAGAAACTTCCATCTGATAATTCTCAAGCCAGTTGTACTTCTCATGGTATTTTATTTGTGATTTTGGTAGTAAGGGTGGAGAATGTCAGGTTTAGCTCTACTCTCCTCAATCCATCTCACCATAATTCCATCTTTAAGATAGTACTTTCTGCTTGATAAATAGGCATGGTAGGCTGTGAACTAGTGGGATCAACCTGCTATTTGGGGAATAATTCTAATTTAAGACACGGGCTACATATAAACAAGAACCTTTGAGAGCATGTAGCCACATTGGTTATAAAAATAACATTTGGTAGGGCGGCGCCTGTGGCTCAGTCGGTAGGGCGCCGGACCCATATACCGAGGGTGGCGGGTTCAAACCTGGCCCCAGCTGAACTGCAACCAAAAAATAGCTGGGCGTTGTGGCGGGCGCCTGTAGTCCCAGCTACTCGGGAGGCTGAGGCAAGAGAATCGCTTAAGCCCAGGAGTTGGAGGTTGCTGTGAGGCACTCTCCCGAGGGCCATAAAGTGAGACTCTGTCTCTACAAAAAAAAATAATAATATTTGGTTATTCTTTGTACATATCATTTGCTAGTAACTTAGGTGGGAAAAATAAAGGTGAATATATTAATAACCCTTGGGAAAAGAGTTAATACGTAAAATAATTATGTTGTTTCAATTTTAGTGAAGATTATTTTATTTTCAGTTTTTCCACATATTTTTCTTTAATGAAGTTTAATTAAAATAAGAGGTCAATAAACAGAGTATTATTCTCCTTTTCACTTACTCTTTATTACATACATTTATCAACCCCGGATTTTTCCTTTAGAATGCTTAAAAATCTCAAATGACTACTAAATAATTTCCAGTAATAGCTTCTTTTCCACATTTTTAAAACCATAATTTACTTTATAAATTTCTAGGCCTGACTGCCCTTTGGATTATCCGACCAGTTTTATAGAATCTCATGGAAAACCAAAGAAACAAATGAGAATGTAGCAGGGGAAATGATGTACTGTCTATTTTCTGTTAGCGTCCGTGAATGGACAGATATTAAAAGAAACAAACAAACATTGTGGACCAGCTAGCTTAGTTTACTTAGCTAGGCATTATAGTGATAAAAAAAAAAAAAAAAAGAATCAGTTTGTAGATAAGTAAATGAAGAGAGTATATTCATTATTACTGATTTGTAGAAAATGAATTATGATTGACTTATTTAATTTCTGTAACAAATCGGAACATAGGAGAAAGACAAAAGTATTATAGAATTCTCATTAGGGCTTAAGATGTTACAAATTAAATCTTTGTGCAAAGAAGAAATTATTTTGAACGATTTATATCTGGGAAATCAATTTATATGAAAGGTTATAATATATACTCTACACAATGGCATAATAAGCTCTATTTATGATCTACATAATAGTATATTCTGTTTGAGAATAAGAGATAAATACAAATATATATGTTTTCAAGTTTGCACACAGAAAAAAAAAAAAACAGATTTAGGTTAGCAGATAAAGGCTTTGTTTCCAGTAAAGCCCAAAATAAAACTCTTCCTGAAAAATATTCACTGCTGGATTTCATTGCTTAATGTACAGAAGTCGGTAACATCATGAATTCTCAACATACACTTGGTAAATTGAATTTTCTCCCTAGACATTTAAAAATAAACACCAGATATTCAACAGAGATTTGATAAACGCTAACTCGATAGCTTTTGTTTCCATGAGAGTTCTAGTGGAAAAGTGCAGGCGTTGGAGTCAAGAAGACAGAAAAATGAATCCAACGTCTGCTCCTCAAATCTCATGTGATCTTCTATTCACCTTCTGTATCTAAACGAGGATGTTAATAATGGTACTCATTTACTCATTTTAATCCTCACGACTTTTTGTGGGAATTTAGACAGGCTTCTGTATTAACTATACACTCTGTGTTATAATGAATTTTAATAATGTCAGTAGTCCTTTTTGTGGTTAGTGTTATTATTTTCTATCCCTGAGCATGCTAAGGAAACAGAGTAACGTTAAACAACAATTGTAGAGATCCAGCCGGTATGACCTGGTAGTGATTTTCTCAATGTTATTCCCAAATAAAGATTTAATCAATGGTAGTAAGTTGAAAATGCAAATTACTGCCTCATAACAGCCTAAGAATTTCCCACAATTTACTAGAAGGAGCATACAGAGAGATGACATGGGAAACAGGTAATGTAAGATGTAAGGGACTAATTTCTTTTGACTTTCCTAAGAAGTTGTCAGGACGTAAAATCGGACAATTCTTCGTGAAGTCCTTTCATCTGCATCCTCCAAATTGTGGCAATCAGTTGACTATTTGAAGGCTAGGATAAAAGAAATGGCATTTAACAGAGGAACATGAAACAATGGCTTCATCTTTGATTTGCAAGAGAAGAGAGGCTACTTTTTAGCATCAGCTTCATGGATGGTTATGCCTTGTAAGAACTGATAATTTACCTTCCACTAGAAATTTCTGATTTCCTATACTTGAAACACACTGATATTAAGAATACCATTCTATGCCAGATCAACATTTTTGTGAATATTTATTGGTAATGTGTGAAAGATTTAAAGGGAAGTCTCCAATAGCAGGCAAGGGATTGTGTGAATTCTATTTAAACTGGCTAGCTGCTTTTCTGAGCTTCTTATGGAGGCTGAGATTTATTTAAGAATAGATTCATATGTTCCTTTAACATTTTGAGCCAAAATCCTGCTCTCAAATATCCACAAGCACAGCTCTTTTGTCATAACCAAGGAGAAGCAGACAGCAGTGTGGGGTACAGTGAAAGGGGCTTGGCTTTTCTGCCCTCAAACCCAAATTACTCCAATAACTCACAGGATGATAATTGGGAAAATCGATTATCTCCTTTTCTCCCTTTTCATTTCTGAAATACAAAAGTGGAAATATATGATCTTTGAGGTCTCTTTCATGCCTGTCTCCTGTGGATAAATACAAAGGCTGGGATATGATTTTTGCTCTTTAGAGAAAACAAAAAGGCCTCTGGTTTTTAAAAAAGTGTTAATTCTGTGCACAATGGCTGTGTTCATTATTCCCTGTAACTTAACATATGTCTTTAGGATTATTGATATTCTATCTAGTCATATATTATTACAATGTTTCCTGAAGAAAAAATGACTGCTATTTGGCGTAATGGTTTGTTTCTTCTCTCTTTTGTATACAAACTGTCAGAGAAAGTAAAAATAAACCCACGCTTTTAAAGCTTTGAGAAATTATTCATGAAAAGTACAGAATTATGCTACAATAGAAATGATATTGTCAAAGAGGAACTTCTATTTATGGTAAGAATTTCAATTCTTAGACAGTGTATTTCCTGGATTTATTCATTCATATTTTTCAAAGGTGGAGAGATTTTTGTTCTGGAATAAGCGTCAAAAAGGGAAGAATGCCATGCATCTTGAGATCTTCAATTTATACATTTTCTTGTAGGTTGGAGGTTTTTTTTTTTTTTAATTCATTAGATTTTGTGATGTAGGCAGCGATAAGTATTTGATGTTTTAATTCTAAACATAAAGACGTTTGAAATTCGGGGTCACTTAGCTGAAAGTGACTACCTTGAAACCTTTATCAAGTCTTAAGCCCAGAAAGCACATATATGTTAAATAAATACTGGAAATCAATTTGAAGAATGAAAACAAAATTGATTCTCACAACCTCAGTGTCTGTGCCCACATAACTATATTTTCTTTTCTTGTGATTTTTCTTCTTTTCTACTTTTTCCTTTAGAGAGATATTTTGCCTCAACAATGCTATTAACTTTTAATCAAGGTAAGCAAGAGGATGGAAACATGTAAAAAGAGATAAACCACTAAAATGTACCTCAGAACTGCATATATTAACTCATCCATTGCTTTTATTTTGAATTTTCCTGTTCAATACACAGAGAGTAGCCTGGCCTTAGAAGGTCTGTTTTAGAATATGATTAGTAATTTTTCCATAATATTTTAATATATTTTTATATGTAAGCCAATAAGTGGAATTACTTGTTACAATTTCTTTAATTGTCATGTTGAAATATTAAAGGTTGTATTATCTAGATTTTTTTTGTCTAGATATTTTTGAATCAGTTTATCTCTATGGCTATAAAATAAATACATAGGCATTTATGCAAAAAGAAGAGAAGTGAGTAGTAATAGTAATCCTATTTACAAAATAATTCATAATCCCTATTGACAAAAATAATTAAAATGACCAGAAATATTACTTTTTAATTTGTTCTATATATGTGTTTTGTCATTACTATTTTTATTTATTTTTAAATACATAAATATTTAGTTTCAATTATTAAGGGAACGTATTAGTTGGATACCTTTATAGGATACATGTAATGTTTTGATATAGGCATACAATGTGAATTAGTAAAATCAGGGTAATATAGGGTGCCTATCATTTTAGTCTTTTAATATTTCTTTGTAGTAGAAACATTCCAATTCCACTCTTTTAGTTGTTTTAAAGTTTATAGTTGTTAGTTGTTTATAGTCACTTTGTTGAGCTTTAAAATATTTTCCATTCCATTTAATTATCCACATGGTTAATGTGACCATTAACCACCCCCACTTTATTCTTCTCTCCCTGCTACCATTTCCAGCCTAAGATAAACATTGATTTACTCTCTGTCTCTATAATCAATACTTTTTAATAATTCACTTCCATATACAAATGAGAACATGTGAGATTTGTCTTTCTGTGCTCGGCTTATTTAACTTAACACAGTGTTCCCCAGTTCCATTCGTATCGTTGCAAACGGCAGGATTGAATTCTCTCTTTTTTTTTTTAGCCATACAATGAAGAATCATACCACAATTTCTTCATCCATTCATTCCTTGATGGACACTTAGGTTGGTTCCATATCTTGGCTATTGTAAATAGTGCGGCAATAACCATGAAAGTGCAGATATTTTTTGATATACTGAATCCCCCTTTTTTGGACATTACCTAGCAATGGAATTACTGGGTCTTATAGTAGTTCTGTTTTTACTTTTTGAGAAAACTCCATTCTGTTTCCATAGTTGTTGACCTAATTTAATTCCCAGCAGCAGTGAACAAGGGTTCCCCCTTCTCTGTATCTTCTTCTGCATTCATTATTGCTTATCTATTGGTAAGCCTTTTGATTTGATTTTTGTCTATAGTGAGAAATAAGGGTTCCCTGGTTCTAAGTCAGCACAGCTACAGGCATTGCCAAAGAACTGAACCTGTAGTGGGACAATTATCTTAAAAATTTAGTCCTGGGGGTGACGGCTGTGGTTCAAGGAGTAGGGCACCAGCCCCATATACCAGAGGTGGCAGATTCAAAACTGGCCCAGCTAAAAACTGCAACAGCAACAACAACAAAAAAATTTAGTCCTGGCCCCAGGATAATTTTTGTTAACCAGTGGTATGGCTAGCCAAAGTTCAAGTTTTGGGGTGGAGAACTTCCCTCTGGCTGAGATGATCAAAATGCTCCTTTGCTGGCAACTGGCAAAATTCTTTACTGTGCTGTGCAGGCCATGCTGAATTTCAATGAAACGTCCATTATCACTTCACTCTCCCTCCCCCCCTCTCCCCCACCTCTCCCCGCCCAGCCCCTGCACCCAGATTATCTCTGCAGTAGGCATGCTGGTGTTGATACTGCCCAAGAATGGGGAAAATTAGCATAGGCAATTCAAGATTATCTCTCGCCCCTTATTGACACCTTTTTCCTTGATACAATGTTAAAACCATGTATGGAATAGCTCATCTAAATTTTGGTTCTTCTGAAGGTTCTTGCTTGGGTGGATAGGTATTGAATTAGGTATTTCTGCAGAGGGACAATAGATGGACATTTCTATTTGGTCATCTTACTCCATCCCATTACAGTTTTCCCAGTTCTATGTCTTGTTATGTAATTTTCCAATATACACACAAACAGGGACCAATTGAAATAAAGATTATGTATTTTCTTTACTCAAAGGTATTTATTGACATCTGAAGGAAATGCCACATTTTAACTAAACAATTTCATATTTGTATATTTCATATTTTTTTCCATTTAAATAAAGATATCTCCTGTGTTTACATTTATTTCTCTACAGGTTGAAATAGAATTTTTCAAAGAATGCCAGACCCCATGAAATCTTCATATTATCCTGTGTAATTATGCTAAATTTAAATAAAGCATCAGATTAAATTCCACCTTTTAGATAAACCATGTGAAAAACCTTTCAACTGAGAACTTGTTAGGCATTAACTTGAGCTAATTGACAAGAGGTAGAGACTCCATTGCTCTATCTTGCATAAATCATTCATCCATCCTTGGAAGAGACCATCAAAGAAATATCAATGTCTTACTTACTGGATGTGAAAGATAGAAAACTAGAATTACTAGGCAGAGTAAAGTGAGGATGAGGTTGATAAAGAAAGATCATTTCAAAATTTTATAATAAATGGTGTGTCCTTTCCACTGCCTAGTTCCCGCAATTTGATGAGTCAAACTTATAAGACACAGGTAAACATTTTGAAACTATTTCTTGAATAAATGAGTCACATGAGGGCAATGGTGTTGAGATACTGATAATTAAGGATCACTCACATATTAATTGGAATCCACAATATCACTATACTTCTAAATAATGCTGCTGCATAAGAATAATTTGGATCAAAGCACTTAAAATGCTGAGGCAAACAGTTTTTCCTAGAATATATTTTATTTTCATGATATACAAAATTTAAGCTACCCATCAATTGCTCAGAGGCAATAAAGACTTTAACAGCTAGAATAATTTGCCTTTCAATCACACAATCTTAAAATTTACTATAATATAGATGTCAACAAACAAGAAAGAGGACACCATGAGATTTAGGAACTAACAACTCTAATTAAAGAGAAGAATGGTGGGACTTTCCTGATCTCTTAGCTGTACACCAGGCTTGGAGGGCAATATATCTAGATTTGGGTAGAAAATAGACACAGGTAAAATCGCTACAAGAAACTATAAAAATATTAATGAGATCAGATTTGTGGCACTTCCATTTGGAGACATTGTTTATAAATACTCAGCAGTCCAGTTTGTACTTTTGAACAATTTAGAAATAGTTGCATAAAAACTAAACAAAAATAATTTTTAACTGTAGGATCTATGAAAAATTTCGCAAGAAGGGAAATACAATTATATCATACTACTGGTCTCAACAGTGAGGTTATTCTTTGTTAACACTTTCAAAAATTTCAGCAAAATTGTGATGTAATAACATTAGAAGTTAAGGATAGAGAGAAGCAACGTATAGGGAAAGGGGACAAAATTAAATCTTCAGATATGACAAGGGAATCACAAGACATAATGATGTGATACCTACATCGAGTGACTAAGCTTTATTAAAACATTAATAATTCTAGGATTAAATAGTAGTTCTTAAAAATTTTAGAGCAAATTAATAAAAGGTTTTCATGGTATGTGTCATTTTTGGACCATAGAATCTTTGCCAACAGCAAACATACAAAGTGATCAAGAATTGGGCTGAACACTTCGTTATCTTCTAATTAAGGTGGGAATTATTAACATTCCCAAAAATTGTAACATACGAATTTTCAGCTGCTGCAGAAAAGCATAATTTTAATATAAAAATAGTAGAAAATTATATTACTTTATTTCATGTTAAGTGACTTTCTAATGTATTTATACAAAGTAGTGATAATTGTATCATTTTAGAAGAGGAAAATGCCTTATAGTTTGTAAGTAACTACAAGAAAAATGTTAATAAGTATATGGAGAAAAGTGTAATTATGCAAGCACTAATAATGAGTATAAAAGAAACATTTATTTTTTTCTCACCTAAAACACAGTAGGAAATTCTTGCTTTTAAAAAGTTACATTATAAAACCAGTTTACCTTTTCATAATGAATAAAATATAATTAATAGAAAGTATAAAATATATGTTGTAGCTATGCATAATAAAATATTATAAAGTAGTCTCTTATAATGATAGCTTCATATTTAGTAAAATTTCATTAGTCTGTATATGTGTCAGCTAAATAATTTGCATACTTAGAAGTCCCTGAGTACTCATAAACATGATTGACTGTAATGCCAAAAATTATTCTAAAAGCAAAACCATATTAAGAGAACATTATGAACCTGGCCCAAAACCCACAAGAGGGGCTCTATGACATACTGTTGCTGAGCCCCGTCCTTCCACCAATTTGCATTATCACAGTCCAAAGGATAAAAATTGCTTATTTGATACTGAGCTAATTAAATATGGATTTCAGCTTTGCAGAGACGGTGAGTTTGCCACTTCTGAACGTAGTTCCATGTGTTACAGAGAGTGAGAGAAGAGAAGGAAAAGGCAGCAGAGAGAAGGTAAGTGTCAAACATTTCTCATAAACATTTCTAAATAATGATTTCTTTATCTTTCTATAGGTTTAATTTAATGTCAATTTATATTTGGATGAATTCCTAGCATTTAAAATTAAAATAGAGAAGTATGAGCATGTGTGCTTTTTCCAACGGAAAACTAAAGGAAATCACCTAACCAAGACTGGGTTTAATAATTCGATGCTTAACATTTTTCAACATCGTTAGGAAATTATTAATAATGTCTTGCTATAAATACAGAACTTGGAATTGAATGAATAATAAGAGCTAAAAATACGTTCCAGCTCCATTGAATGATTGCTTTCCTATTTACATATTTATTAAGCATTTGTTAAATACCAGGAGGTTATTGGCCCTTTCGTTAGGGCAGTGAGCAAAATCAGAGTGATTTCTGACTTCATAGAACTTGTAGGCTACCAGGAGACTAGACTACAGGGTCTAAACAGCAGCTGCTATAATATACAGGACCAGTAATCACTGACAAATATTTATTGTATTTTATATTTTATTTTTGAATATTTTTTATTTTTTCAAATTAATATTAGGGTACAAGTTTTAGTTACATTGATCTCCCTTCCAGGGACCAACAAATATTTTGAAGCTAAATCAGTAAACCCAGGACCAATGCAGATTGCCCATTTTAAGGCAAAATTCTTAAATTTGTATTTGTCTGAGTTACCTAAGCCAACTAAGTGGTAAGATACAAACTGTTGTTACAATTCAACCAGATTCATTGCGCACTGGTCAAGAGAATGGCGATACACTGAGACAGCAGATGTCACATTGATGCTGGAATTTCATCTTCAGTCCCTTCCTGGTGGCCAAATATAATACCAGAGTTTCCGGTTCTTGGTCTCAGTGATTCAAAGAATGAATCCAGGAAACACAGATCAGTGGTAAGACAGGATTTATTTACAGAAACAGAATAAAAAAAACACCTAAGCTCTTGGCAGAGAGGACCCAGGTGGGGGAACAAGCTCTCTTGGGCCCTCTCTCTGTCTCCCTGCTCTCTGCTCAGGAGTATATATAGTAACAGAGGGTTATTTTGTCCAAACTCAAGGGTTACATTTAAGGTGTGAGTACTCTGAAGTGATATTCAGCCTCCATTTAGTAGCAGGGAGCCGGAACTCTCAGGCCTTGGAAACTTACATGAAATTGACCAGCCCTAGAAAAAGTGGGTTTTCCCCTTTACCCAGAAGTGTACAGGAAAGGACAAACCAAAGCGCTGGTGTCTTCCCCGCAGTTGTCTGGCCCCTTCAGCTACTGGAGCCTCCTAGAGCCAGCCTACCCTCCAGCCTGCTGGCTCCTCTGCTGTCTTTGCCACCACACCAACACCTTCAGGGCTAAGGTGGCAGGTCCTGGTGCCACCTGTCCTGTATCACCAGCAAAGAAGGGCTTTAATATCACAGGTACCTTGTGGGGAGATGGGAGGGATTTCTCAAATCCATCTCTTTTAAAATTTGGGAGAACAGATTTTTAAAGAAATGTGGTGGGTGTAAGTCTAGGCAACTGGGTTTGCTAATTGTCTCGATTCTAGGTGGAAATATAGGGGTATAGAAACTATCTTGTTTACTTAGTCAGATTCTTGGGGTGAAGATCTCAGTACCAGTTGAGTCAGTTCCTCAGTGTGGCTCACTGGTCTGGGCAGATCAGCCCTTTTATCAGAATGCAGACCCTGAAAGATAATCTCAAAAAATAACCTTAGGTTTCACAAAGGTGATATTATCTATGAGGAAAGTTAGCAGTCTTTACCACCATTAGCTACATGACTCCTGGTTAGCAATTCTAGAAAAACCAATAAGGGGACAGTGACTAATTATTATAAAGCAAAAGAAGGGGGTAGTGACTAATTAAATAATTATTTTTAGCTAGGTCTGTGCCTTAACAGAGTCTTAATCTCTTATCCCATTTCTCACCTGTACCCCTTTATTGTAAAGGACAATTTCACCATTAGTGTCTCACTTTACATGGATTTTAATCTTGAACTATCTGAAGTTAAATCAACTTTTAAAAAACTCTTCAGAAAATTGCAAATACTCTATTTTCTCCCTTATTAAAATAAGGAGATTTATGTAACCAAGCACAGTTATATTTTCTCATTCCTTTGTCATCGAAGTTGCTCAAAAATAAATTTGTTTAGTTTGAGAAAATCCATATAGCAGTCAAGATCCTGAAAATAATTTTCTTCCTACTGAAAATTTGGTCACTATTAATAAAAAAAAATTGGACAAGAAGAACAAAAGAAAATATAATTTTATGTCAATAGAAAAAGTCTTATATCTAATTATATTTAAATGTAAAAGAGGAATTAAGAGTATTGCTATATTTTTACATTTTTCTTTTCAATCACATGAAACTTTCTTAAATGATACCTCTAAGGCAGTGGTTCTTAAGGGAAGGAATATAAGTTCCCTTTCAGGGACATTTGAAAATATATACAGGCTTTCTTGTCACAACATGAGTGGAAAGGGATCTACTACTACATTCTAGTGAATAGAGGCCAGAGATGCTGCTAAACACTCCATGATAAACAGAATATTTCCCAAAACAACTTTAATTATATATTTTTGTATCTTATATAATTATACATAATCAAATATTTCATGAAAAGTATTCATATATTAGGCTAAATGCGGTGGCTCACTCCTGTAATCCTAGCACTGTGGGAGGCCAAGGCAGGTGGGCCTGAGCTCAGGAGTTCAAGAGTAGCTTCAGCAAGAGTGAGAACCCATCTCTAAAAATAGCTGGATGTTGTGGTGGGCACCTGTAGTATCAGCTACTTGGGAAGCTGAGACAAGAGAATCACTTGAGTTGATTTTGAGTTTGCGGTTGCTGTAAGTTATGATGCCATGGTATTCTACAGTGCCGCACCCACGGCACCACAGCCGTAGTGAGGCGGCGCTGTCCGCGTTTTATAACGCTGGTAAGGAGGCTTGTGCTCCACGGAGCTTCGCCCCCAGCGACCCCTGCACAAACGGCATCAGAAACGGTGCTCTATGTGCCAAGTCACTTTCCTCGTTCCTTCTCCCTGCTTTCCCTCGGACTGGAGCCCACCGACTGGGTGGTCCGCGGCACTACAGAGTGTGACAAGGTGAAAAAAAAAAAAAAAAAAGAAAGAGAAAAACGAAGAAAAAAAGTCTCAAAAAATTATGATGTTCGCCAAATTGTTTAATTGTGGTTCTATATCTAAATGGATTAAGCATTTACTCTCTGTCTTTATAATCTGGTATAACCTTACTGAGTTATTCAGTTTGATTCTATTTATTCGGCTGGATGGCACAATCAAGGTTTTTATTTCCCCCCAATCACTTTGAGGACCTCAAGTTTATTGTATTGGAGCCTTTTGATCAATAATATTTGTTCTGTAATAGTATATTTCCCCAGTATTTCTTTTTGTTTTGTTTTGTTTTGAGACAGAGCCTCAAGCCGTCGCTCTGGGTAGAGTCCTGTGGCATCACAGCTCACAGCAACCTCCAACTCCTGAGCTTAAGCGAGTCTCCTGCCTCCGCCTCCCAAGTAGCTGGGACTACAGGCACCCGCCACAACACCTGGCTATTTTTTGATTGCAGCCGTCATTGTTGTTTGGTGGGCCCAGGCTGGATTCAGACCCACCAGCTCAGGTGTATGTGGCTGGCGCCTCAGCCGCTTGAGCCACAGGCGCTGAGCCCCCAGTATTTCTTGATGAAAAATTTTCCTAAGAGGGAGAAGGTTAATGATTCTTTGTTTTATAACATTTAATGTGCCTTAGTGAATCAGGCCATTAGTCAGAACTTTTCTTCCTTAAGAAAACACTTCTTTTTCCTGCCTGCATGCTTGAAAAATTATTCTTGACCTATACATTTTAATAAGACAATCAGAAAATATCTTTAAATTGCTCTGTGAACAATTGTTTTCAAATGGTTTGTCCTCCTGTCTATAAAACTAGCCCTTCCTTTATTACAAAGAACCATTCTTTTGTTAAGTATTCGAATATGCTCTTTATCCTTCAGTTGGGTTTTCTACTTTTAGAACATGTTATTGCTTTTTTGTATAATCTCTGTCTTGCACCCCTTTAGCTTCTCTCTAATTGCTTAGACATGTTTGTAATTTCCTTCTGTATTCACTTTTATACCTCAGTTCCTCTCTACTAGAATTAAATTTTCTGTCTTGTCAATTATTTCCCTTGCATTTCACAAATCTTTTTATAAAAATGTATTGGTTTTCATTTCTTTAGCTCTAGCATTTTTATTTTGTTTCATTTAGTCTTTTTATCACCTGCATTTTAATTTATTGTTGTTAAAGACGTATTTTTTAAATATAAAATACACATTATTTTCCTGATAAATCTTACACCAAGGTTAGTGCTTCATGTTGCCTTGAATGTAATATTACTCATTGCTAGATTAGAATTACACACCTGCAAAGCTATTGACAGTGTCATGATTTACATCTTCTGCCTTGATTATATATAGGGAGGCCAATACTTCTCAAACTATTTATGTTAAAAATATTTATTTTTTAAAATTTCTATTCCATTTTGGGCTGATACCTGGTATTTCCATGCATGACTTGTCCAGAGATCATGCTCCATGTGACAAACCACTCAATAAGTTCTATCCCCTATTAAATGAGATGAGCCCACAGAAAAAGCCTGGATAATTCAGTAGTGTCACGTTCATATCAAAGTCTTTAAACATGTCTTCTGCATTTTTGTACCTTTCTCACAGTGGGCCAGTGACAGACATTTTATGTCCCAACTTTGCAAAATAATACGTAGGTATCTTTTTGCAAGAATTGGAGGCATTGATTCCTCAACCAAATTGGAAAGAATTCATGCATTTATTTGAGAGTAAAATAATGCTCATGTTTCCTTTTTTATTTTTCCTTTCATTTTTTTGTTTTTATTTTCAAATAACTATTTCTTACTTTTTTTTATTAAATCATAGCTGTGCACACTAATGAAATTATGGGGTACAATGTGCTTGTTT
The DNA here is from genome assembly GCF_027406575.1 of Nycticebus coucang. Classification (NCBI taxonomy): domain Eukaryota; kingdom Metazoa; phylum Chordata; class Mammalia; order Primates; family Lorisidae; genus Nycticebus; species Nycticebus coucang. Next base: position 67,510,853 of record NC_069781.1, on the reverse strand, counting down.
TATATACAATCTGAAAACGTTCATCAAACTGGTCAATATAGCCTTCACTGCATATTCTAGTTATTGTGTTAAGACATTTATATTCTACATTTAGTAGTAGATTTAACACGTACCCTTGTAAAATAAACCATAGGTGTGGTTCCACCACTTATCCTCTCTCCACCCATCCTTCCCCTCCCCCTCCTCTTTCCATTTCATCTTGGGCTGTAGTTGGGTTATAGCTCTCATATGAAAAGTGGGGGTGCTTATAAAGTGGTTTCATAGTATAGGGCTGAGTACATTGGATACCTTTTCTTCCATTCTTGAGATACTTTACTAAGAAGAATATGTTCCAGCTCTATCCATGTAAACATGAAAGAGGTAAAGTCTCCATCTTTTTTAAGGCTGCATAATATCCCATGGTGTACATATACCACAATTTATTGATCCATTCATGGGTCAACGGGCACTTGGGCTTCTGCTATGATTTAGCAATTATGAATTGGGCTGCAAGAAACCTTCTAGTGCAAATATCTTTGTTATAATGTGATTTTTTGCTCTTCTGGATGTATACCTAGTAGAGAAATTGAAGGATCAAATGGCAGGTCTATTTTTAGATCCCTAAGTGTTCTCCAAACATCTTTCCAAAAGGAACATATTAGCTTGCATTCTCACCAGCAGTGCAGAAGTGTTCCCTTTTCTCCATTCCGCACCAACATCAATGGTTTGGGGATTTTGTAATGTAGGCTAATTTTACTGGAGTTAAGATGATATCTCAAAGTAGTTTTGATTTGCATTTCTCTGATGATTAAGGATGATGAATATTTTTTCATGTGTCTATAGGCCATGCGCCTGACTTCTTCAGAGAAGTTTCTCTTCAAGTTCCTTGCCCACACTGAAATGGGATCACTTGTTCTTTTCTTGCTAATACCTTTGAGTTCTCTGTGGATTCTGGTTATTAAACCTTTGTCAGAGACATAACGTGCAAATATCTTTCCCATTCTGAGGTTTGCCTGCTTGCTTTACATATTGTGTTCTTGGCTGTGCAGAAGCTTTTTATTTTGATCAGGTCCCAGTAGTGTATTTTTGGTGTTGCTTCAATTGTTCGGGGGGTGGGTTGGGGGGAGGGGTCCTCCTGATAAAATATTCACCAAGGCTAATTTCTTCAAGTGTTTTCCCTGCATTTTCTTCTGGTATTTTTATAGTTTCATGTCTTAAGTTTAAATCTTTAATCCAGTGAGAGTCTATCTTTGTTAGTAGCGAAAGGTGTGGGCCCAGTTTCAGTTTTCTACAGGTCACCATCCAGTTCACCCAGCACCATTTGTTAAATAGGGAGTTTTTTCCCTACTGAATGTTTTTGATTAGCTTATTGAAGATGAAATGACAGTAAGTAGCTGGGTTCATCTCTCTATTCTCAGAAATATCTAAATCTGAAAGAAATAGACCAGTACTTGGAAGCATGCCACCTTCTTAGACTTAGCCAGAGTGAAGTAGAAATATTGAACAGGCTTATATAAAATTCTGAAATAACATCAACTATACAAAATCTCCCCAGAAAGAAAAGTCCAGGACCATATGGCTTCACATCAGAATTCTACCAAACCTTTAAAGAGGAACTAGTACCTGTATTACTTAACCTTTTCCAAAATATAGAAAAAGAAGGAATACTACTGAACACATTCTATGAAGCAAATAGCACCTTGATCCCCAAACCAGGAAAAGACCCAATAAGAAAATAAAATTATAGACCAATATCATTAATGAATATTGATGCAAAAATATTCAATAAGATCTAGCAAACAGAATTCAGCAACACATCAAACCAATTATACACCATGACCAAGTGGGTTTTATCCCAGGGTCTCAAGGCTGGTTCAGTATACATAAATCTATAAATATAACTTACCACATAAACAAAATAAAAAACAAAGACCATATGGGTCTCTCAATTGATGCAGAAAAAGGTTTTGGTAATATCCAGCATCCCTTCATGATCAGAACACTTAAGAAAATTGGTATAGAAGGGACATTTCTTAAACTGATAGAGGCCATCTACAGCAAACCCACAGCCAATATTGTATTTAGTGGAGTTAAATTGAAATCATTTCCACTCAGATCAGGAACCAGGCAAGGTTGTCCATTGTCTCCACTGCTTTTTAACATTGTAATGGAAGTCTTAGCCATTACAATCAGGCAAGAAAAGGCAATCAAGGGTATCCATATAGGGTCAGAGGAGATCAAACTTTGGCTCTTTGCAGATGATATGATTGTATATCTGGAAAACCCCAGAAACAACTACAAAACTCTTAGAAGTGATCAAGGAATACAGCAATGTCTCAGGTTACAAAATCAATACTCACAAATCCGTAGCCTTTATATATACCAACAATAGTCAAGCTGAAAAAATAGTCAAAGACTCTATTCCTTTTACAGTAGTGCCAAAGAAAATAAAATATTTTGGAGTTTACTTAACAATTTCTTACATTTGACTCAATAGTTTCTTTTGTTGTATCTGCTAGCACATAATTTGATATTTTAGCATGTTAGATGTCATAATTTTATTACTTTCAACACTTTATTAATTCATGAGTTTTAAGGAAATTACACAGGTTATGCTTAAATTTTTATTAAATAGGAAGACTTTTTTGGCTCAGTGTTCATAGTTCAATGGTTAGTGTGCTATCCACGTACACCAGGGCTGGTGGGTTCGATCCCAGCCTGGGCCTGCTAAACAAACAAACAAAAACAACAACAACAACAAAAGCTGGCATTGTGGCAAGCATCTGTAGTCCCAGGTACTCGGGAGGCTGAGGCAAGAGAATTGCTTGAGCTCAAGAGGTTGAGGTTGCTTTGAGCTCTGACACCACAGCACTTTGCAGAGGCTGACAAAGTGAGACTCTGTCACAATTAAAAAAAAAAAAAGAAGATGACTTTGGCTTAAGTCAGAGTTTTGAGGCCAAAGTCAGTATAGGGAACAATGTAATTTCTATTTTAATATACAGTACATGTATATAAATAAGACAAAAATTAGATTCCATTTGGTTTTCAAATTAAGCAATAAAAATACAATTCTACTGCTTAACAGGGCAATAATCTAATGCCAGGTAAGATAAATTATAAAGCAAGATGAAAATAAACGTATGATCCAAATAAAGCACTGTTAAGTAACATTTTTTCTATTGTGTCATGAGTAACTTAACAAATAATTTCACATAAATTATTACGACGACTGTATTTTCCAAGAAAAAAACATGTACACTAATATTCTAAACTGTATATTTATATAGAGAAAAGTAATTTAAGTTAAATGAATAATATCCTCACTGGACTAAGTGTCTAAGAAATAGAAAATTCTCTGGAATTGTCTCTGTAGCTTTTAGTATTAGAGTGATTTGAATACAATGTATATGTCAGGACTTTTAGATACAAATGTTAGTGGACCCCATATACTTCATATGGTCATAAGAACTAGCACGAATTGAAGGTCTATGTCATTAAAAAAAAAAGAAAAAAATGGATAAAATTGTATCATAGGAAAATGTTGTATTACAATATAGCTTAAGGAATATTTTTAACATTAGCTGTAAAACAGTGTTAGGTTTCACATAGTCATAAGAGAAAAACACAAATCAAGATATAGGTAGGTTTTTTAGAGCTTTAATGTGAACTTTCTCTAAAATAATCAAATTTATTTTCTTTTGTTAATAAACACGGTAAGTGTAAAGGAGATGATTAAAAACATTACATTAGGGGCGGCATCTGTGGCTCAAAGGGATAGGGCGCCAGTCCCATATGCTGGAGGTGGTGGGTTCAAACCCAGCCTTGGCCAAAAAAAAAAAAAACCACAAAAAAAACAAACAAAAAACATTACATTAATTTTTCCATAGACAAAAATCTCTTGAGTTCCTTCTCTATAAAGAGTAACGTGTTAAGCATATGGCAGAGTATTGCACTGTGAGAATCAAAAGAACAGAAGTTATCATTTATCATTTTAGCCCTAAGGAACCAAAACTTAATAAAAGATGAGCAACCAAACCTCTTTGCTGAATGATGGAAGAAATAATGGTGTGATGACTAATTTGTGTAGAAATGCTGAATTAGCAGTTGAGTTCCACTATTAACTGGTTTACAGTCTTCTACAAGTCACTACACTTCTTTAGCCTCAATTAATATTTTAAATATGTTGCTTGTAATCAGATATTTCTTAGGAATTTTTAGATTCTATTTGTTTAAATCACATGTCATTATTGCTTTTGTTAGTCAAGGATGATCAAGTGCCAGCAATTCCGTGGGTTTCACGTAATAGAAATGAACCTGCTCTTGTGGACTCTGGGAAGATGGCAGTGTAGGAAGCACACAGATCTCTCGACCTAAACAACTATTACATTTGCAGAATCTGTCTGATGTTGTGTGGAACTCTGGAGTCTATTAAAAGCTTGTAGCATTCAAAGGACAATTAAGATAGTAAATTGAGTAATTTTGCTCAATTTTAGGTCTTAGTACAGTAGCAGCTCCCCACATTCTGCTCCTGAGCCCTATGACAGGCAGCTGTGAAGGTGTTCCTGGAACTACCTATCCCACAGAGAGGAGAGTGGGATAAAAGGCTATACCCTTCAAATATCAAGGATCCATTCTCTGATCACAGTTTGCTTCTTCTGATCACAGAGGGGCAGACAAAAAATGGCTGTCATTGCCTTGCCCTTTTCCCTCCAGTTGAAGTGACTTCTGGGGGATTTAAATGATTGCCTCTTCTTCTTCCCACCTTCACTATTCATTCTTTCTTTTCTTTTTTCTTCTCTTTCTTTTTTTCTATTTGGAGCAAGACACTGAAGACTAGCCCATTAAGGGTCAACTACAAATAAGAGGAAGGAGGGTTGGAAAGTCCTCATATGCCAGGAAAAGGCACAGGCTCAGGAAAGAACTAAGAAGACTTTAAATTTACACATCAAGCTGATCCTTGGCAAAGAAGTTGAATATCACAATAAAATTATAAAACAAAAGATAGAAATCCTGAGGAACAGGGAAAGTCTAATTGTCAGAGTCATCCCATTATTTGATTCAAATGTCAAGGAAAGTTACACACATACACACACACACACACACACACAGAAAGTATGGTCCATGTAAAGGCAAAAAAAAAAATAAGCCAACAGAAATTATCCACATAAAATATCGGAGAGGGTATCTACTATGCAAAGGCTTTAAAACAATTGCCTTAAAGATGGTTAAAAATACTGAAGATAGGCAGGGAGGAAGTCAAGAAAACAATACATGAACACAATGGAAATAAAGAGAAAATCTAACAAGAAACCAAAAATAAATTCTGGTGCTGAAAACTACAATCGCTGACATGCAAAAAAAAAAAAAAAAAAAAGCCCTTGGGAGATTAAAAGGCCAATTTTAGCAGTCAGAAGAAAGAATCAGTAAACCTGAAGCCAGTACAATAGAAATTATTAAAACTGGGCCAAATAAAGAGGATTGAAGAAAATTAAAAAAGAGCCTTAGGGATTTATGGGATACCATCAATCGGATAAACATATGCACTGTGGAAATAGGAGAAGGATAAAAGACAGAAAGGTGAAGAGAGAAGAAATAGTACCCCAGCACTTCCTAATTTGATGAAAGACATGATTATAAACACCCAAGAAGCTCAAGGAACTTTAAGTAGGAAGAATTCCAAATACTCACCTAAAGACACATTATAATTAATAACAAAAGATAAAGAGATTTTTCAAAGAATTATTGCCAAGAGGGAAGCAACTTTCACATACAAAGGATAATCAATAAAATCATAATCATATTATTAGTTAGAAACTTTAGAGCTCAGAGACCAGAGGCCTACTAAGAGTAGTCTCTAGGAGTATGTAGTTGATTAGTTTCAAGACCCTTGAATATAGCAAATTCTGGTCTTATTCAACTCCCACAACTGGCCCTGTGAAACCCACATATATAAAAGGTAAGCACTTCCGATATTCAAGTTTCTCATCTTGAAAATACTGTATTTTCAATCCATGTTTGGTTGAAAAAGTCCTCATACACATTTATTGCAAAGTCAAAACAATGTTCTTCAGGAAATGACTGCATATTCAAAAAGCTAAAAGAAAAAAAATAGAACTGTCAACCAAGTATGCTATCTGTGTCAAAACTATTCTTCAAAAGTGAAAAATAAATTTTTTTTGTTTATTTTCAGATAAACAAAAGTTGTGGGAATTTTTTAGTGTTAGATTTATCCTATAAAAATTGCTGAAGTGAGTTGTGCCTTTTAAAATGACATTTGGCAGAAACTCAAAGCCATCTGAAGGGATGAAGATCTCAATAAATGTTAATATATGAGTGAGAATAAAGGTAGTATTATTTCAACTAGTATTATCACTTTTTGTTTACTACATGACTTTAGAGACTAAAATCTAATCAATTAAAGAACAGCAAAGTGTAGAAAACATGGTACAAAAAGAACATCTAAAACATGGAAAACAAATAGCAAAATTAGAAACACAAGACTTGTTTCATAGGTCATTGCTTTATATGTAAATGTATTAACTCTCCAATATAAAGACAGAAATTAGCAGAATGGGTAAAAATAATTGCCTTGTGTGTTCTATCTACAAGGGATTGCAGAATACACATTGTGTTGTATATTCTGTCTACAAGGGATTGACTTTACATCCAAAGACAAAAAATAGGCTTAAAGTGAAAGAATAGAAAAGTTTATTCCATAGAAATCACACCAAAAGAAAGCGAGGCAGCTATACTAATATCAGAACAAAATTTACTTTAAACAAAAAACCTTACAAAAGGAAAAGGGGGACATCATATGTATATATGAAATGGTTCAATACAGCAAGAATATAAAACAATGTTATGAGCATTTCCACAACTAAAAATAGACCATCAAGGTATATGAAGCAAAACTGAACAAAGTGAAAGGAAAAATAGTGTCACAGTCACAGTTAGAGAATTCAATACCTTACTCTCAGTAAAGGGTAGAATTACCAGAAGAAGAAAAGTGAGAAGATAAAGGACTCAACCAGCACAATATACCAACTACTGATAGATCTAACACACAGATGTGTACAGAACACTCTACCCAACAACAAAAGTATACCTATTTCTCTTCACATGCACATGGAACACTATTACACATGGAATTCCATATCTTAGGTCACATAGTGAATCTCAATAAATTTGAAAAGATAAATATGAAATATCTGACTACAGAGATTAAGAATCAGTAACAGAAAGAAAACTGAAAAAAAAATTGTCTTAACTAAGCTAGTCATTTTCCAACAAGCATGGATCAAAGAAGAAATCACAAAGGAAATTAGAAACATTTTGTGATGATAGAAAATGATAACACAACATACAAAGACTCATGGGGTGCTAGAAAAGTAGCACTAAAGAAAAAAAATACAGCACTTTAAATGCCTACATTGCAATCTAAGGAAGACCTGAAATAAAAAATCTAAATTTATTAGTAAAGAAATTAGAAGATGAAGAACAAATTAAATCCAAAGGCACCAGGAAGAAAAAAAATAGGAATTAGTGCAGAGGTGTGGTCCCACCAATAACTGTCCCTTCACCTACCCTCTCCTCTTCCCTCCCCTTCTTCTTTCCCCTTCATCTTGGGCTGTGGTTGGTTATAGCTTTCATATGGAAGTGTGGGTGTTTATAAATTGGTTTCATAGTACAGCTGCTTTTTTCAGGGGTACATGCTAAATCTACTAAGTGTAGAATATAAATGTCTTAACACAGTAACTAAGAAAATGAGATGAAGGCTATGTTAACCAGTTTGGTGAAAGTATTTTAAAATGTATATAAAACCAGCACATTGCATTAATGTACACAGCTATGATTTAATTAATAAAAAAATAAATTAGTGCAGATTTAAATGAAAGAAAAAATAAATAGAGAAAAATTATTAAAACTGGAAATTGATTCTTTGAAAAGATCAACAAAATTGACCTTTAGTTAGATTAATTATGAAAAAAGATAAAATCAAAATTTCTAAAATCAGAAATGAAACTGAGAACATTAATATCAATTATACAGCAATAAAAAATTATAAGATAATACCATGAGCAACTATCCACCAAATTGGCCAACCCAAATAAAATGAAAAATTGAAAATGAAAATTTGTCCTTGTTTTTTCTTTTTTTTCTTTCTTTCTTTTTCTTTTCTCGAAAACATTTCCTTCAGTATAAACAATTAACATATATAAGGATAAGGCAGGGGGAAAACAAAGAAAAACATTTTATCTGCATCTCTTTCCTTCTAATTTAGTGCATAGATATGAGAAGTTGTGATAGTTGAAGCTATTCAGCAATGTTCCTGATACAGGATTTAGTATAGAAAAGGCCTTTATGTGGCACAGTGTCAGTATGAAAATGGGGATTCAAGAATGAAGAGGAAGGGGAATCATAAATAGACATGTATTAATAGTTTCAGATATTATTTATGCAATAAAATTAGCCAAGTAAGTTACCTTACGTGATTCAAAGAGAAAGTTTTAATTCATTTAATGCCTTGTTTCTATCTATTGATGTTTGCACCAATAGTTGAATTATCATAATTAACATAACACAATGCATATAATTTCACAGAACAACATGATATGATATAAAATTTGCTCATATTATTGAACCCATTAATGAAAATGAACTAATAAAAGACTAATTGTGAGCTGTACGGTTTAAATCTCTAACAGTCACAAAATTTATTTTCTGTAATTATGAGTAGGATGTGTGCATTGGTTTTATTTCTTTGAATGCTTCCTCTCCCTTTTTCTTTGTCTTTCTTTTACTCTGCTTTCTTAATTGATCATTCATCCCATCGTTAGCATGGCAATGACCTTGAGTATCACCTTAGTATGTAATATTAACATAACCCAGTGATTTGCAAATTAGGCAGCGTATAGAAATTTGTAACAGCAGCACAAGTATGATTCATGTCTCTTTTAATCAAAACATCTGATAACAGGATTCATTTGTAGGTTGATCTTTTATATATTGCCCACAGATCTACATTAAGCACATTTTGTTTTAAAACCAAAACAATTAGACAGAAAATCCTGATTTTATCATATTTATCATTTTAATTTTTTGCAGTGTAGATGCCAAGTGATGATTTGCAAATTATTTTCATGTTTTAATCTCTTGGAATGGTCATACTCATGATTGGCATGTATAGGATCGGGCAAGCTTAACAACCGAGGCCTAGATGCCAAGTGAGGAATCTATTTTCTAAACAGATGCCAAAGCCTTGTGTGCCACATCTATTCACAATTGCCAAGCAGCCTTTCTAAATGACTTGTAATTCCTCAGCAGATTATGTTTCTAATTTATAAGGAATTTGCTTAATAGCTATGGATCTTTGTCAAACTTTTCATTTGTCAAGCATGAAATTAATTCAGAGATTATTCTGTGTAGTTCTGAGAATATCTCCTTATTATTCACTGTATCCTGAGGACCAATGTGTTCATTTCCTAATCCTTGTTAATCTGTCACTTGGTAATGTTGAAGTAAAGGAGTTGACATTGGCAAAAGCAGTATTAAAATGCTCATTTCTGCATATACTGTTTCTCTTCTCAGCTTGGTAATCACAGAATAAACGTCATTATTTCTAAGTGTCGTACACAAAAGAAGTTTAAATCTTTTGTTGTTATTCATAGACAGTATCTTCCAAAGATTCACACAAATACTTTAAATGATAGAACATCACAGATTACAACAAGAATATATAGGTATAAATTATTCCCTTTGGTCACAGATCAACAGTTAAGGAAACAAAGAATTTGGGTCACATTTAGGTGTGTAATATTGGAGTAATCACATTTGAAATGATTGTCTAAATATAGAATATTTCTAATAGAAATGTACTTACTTTGATATAAAAAACCTGATGATGAAAATCAGATAAAATTCAATACCTAGTGTAAGGTTAAGAGACAGCAAAGACTGCTGTGCTAAGTATTGGTATGAAGTATTTCCTAAGCATGAAGTTTTACATCAGTTCAAATTTTATAATCTAATGTGAGAACATCACTTCTGTTCATTAAATTTTGATGAAATCCAATTTATTTATTTATTTTGCATGTGCTATTAGTGTATATTTAAAAAAAATTACAGTTGTAAAGATTTTCTCCCAAATTCCTTCAAAGGGTTTTATATTATTAGCTTATAAATAGAGGCACTCTGGTACCCTTTAATCTACAGTTCCACTTTCTGTAGTTTCAGTTACCCACAGTCAACTATAGTCCAAAAATAGGTGAGTATAGTACAATAAGATATTTTAAGGGAGAGAAAGAGTCCACAAACACATTACTTTCATATCAGTATATTGTTAAAATTGTTCTATTTTATTATTAATATTTGTTATTGTCATTGATGTTGTTAATGCCTAATTTATAAATTAAGCTTTTCACAGGTATGTATTGTAAAGGAAAAAAAAAAGTCACAGTATATTTAAACATAGGGTTCACTCCCAGTCTCAGTTTTAAGAGTTCACTGGGGGTCTTGCAAAGTATCCCTTCTAGGAAAGGGGGTACAATTGTATTTGGTACATTTTGAATTGATTTTTTTTTTTTTAATGTGGTGAAGGAATCCCAATCTTGTTCTTTTGAATGGATATATTCAGTTTCATTTGCACCATTTGTTGAAAAGACTGTTCTTTTCCAAACTAAATGATCTTGGTATCCTTGTGGAAATTCAACTAACCAGTGACAGTAAGAGTTTATTTCTGGGCTTTCAAATCGACTCCATTGGTCCCTATGTCCTGCCTTATCAAGTACCACACTATTTTGATTGTTACGGTTTTATAGCACATTTTGAGATTAGAGTATATGCATTCTCCAACTCATTTTCTTTGCTTCCTCAACATTGTTTTTCTGATTTTTGAAATTCCATATGAACTTGGTGGTGGGTTTTTCAATTTCTTCAAAAAACACCGTTGTGTTTTTTGTATTAATGCTGTATTTCATTGAGTAATAGCGTAATGCTAATAATATTAAGTCTGCAGATCTATGGACATGGAGTATTCCTCACTTTAATGCATTCATATTCACGGAAAATATTGGTTTGTCCTTCTGTTTTCTTACAGTGTTTTAGTGGCCAGCCTCATAGAATGACTTAGGAAGTACTCCCTTACCCTTTGTTCTTTGCTAGAGCTTGAGAATAGTGGTGTGAATTCCTTTTCAAATGTTTGGTATAATTCACTGGTGAAACTATCTGGTCCTGAGGATTTTCTGTACTGGGATTTTATGTTTTGTTTGGTTTGTTTTGCTTTTAGAATCTCTTCTCTTCTCTTGAGTGGCACAATTATGACACCAGATGGGAAAGAAAGTGGTATTAAAAGAACACCACTGGCTTTGGGGTTAAAGCAAACCCAAATGCCAAACTTTGTGCCCTAACCTACATTTCTTTAAAATTGACAAATCCAGCCTGATTAAGAGCAAGATACCATCTCTACTAATAATAAGCTCGGCGCCTGTGGCTCAAGTGGCTAAGGCACCAGCCACATACACCTGAAAATTAATACAAGATGAGGCTTGGCGCCCGTAGCTCAGTGAGTAGGGCACTGGCCACAAACACGGAAACCGGTGGGTTTGAGCCCGGCCCGGGCCTGCTAAACAACAATGACAACTGCAACGAAAAAATAGCCCGGCGTTGTGGCGGGTATCTGTAGTCCCAGCTACTCCGGAGGCGGAGGCAGGAGAAGGGCTTGAGCCCAGGAGTTGGGCTACAGCTTGAGGCTCAGTCTCAAAAATAAAAAATAAATAAATAAAATAAAAATAGAAAAACTAGCTGGGCATTGTGGCAGGTACCTGTAGACCCAGACTCTTCAATCAAGTTTTCTCTGTCCTTGCACCAACCCCGCCCCTCCCCAGCCGCCTCCCGTGCCCCACCTCTTGTAACCACCATTTTATTCTCTACTTCTATGAGTTTGACTTTTTCCACTACTGATTCAATTCTCTGATTTGCTACAGTTGTGTTGAGTTTTTTTCACTTTTTACTTAAATAATTTATGTGGTTTTAGATTTGTTCATTTTATTGTCTAACTTGTTAATGTACAATTGTTCAGAATATTCTTTTCCATTCCTTTCCTGTCTATAAAGTCAGTAATATTGTCTTCTTTTTCACTCCTAATTTTTACAGCTGAAGACTTGTTTGTTGGTTGGTCAATTGAGTACACCTTTGTTAATTTTGATAAAATTTTAGAAAACTAACTTGATTTTCTTGATTTTATCTATTGTTTTTCTGTTCTCTATTTTATTCATCTCCATTTTTTGTGCTTTTTCCTTCAGCCTTATAACATTAGATTTAAGTTTCTTTTCTTTTTTCTAACTTATTATGGTAACCATTAGATCATTGATTTGAGTTCTGTCTTCTTTTTAATGTAGGTTTTATAATAAATTTCTCTGAGCACTGGCTTACTTGAGAACCATACATTGTGGGATATTTTACTTTTGTTTTTATTTTCACTTGTCTCTAGTTATTTTGTAATTCCCCTTGGGCGAGTGGTTGAATTGCACTCCCTTCTAAAAAGTATACATATATAGAAGTTCTAACACTGAGAATTTCAGAATGAGACTGTATTTGAGGACAGGACCTTCAAAGAGGTAATTAAGTTAAAATGATCCTCTGAGGGTGGGCCCTAATCCAATCTGACCAATATCCAACAGAGGAAACCTAATCCAATCTGACCAATATCCAACAGAGGAAACTGAGGCACAGAGAGACTTAAGAGAATAGTTACAAAAAGAAAATAGCATGGGAAAACATAGCAAGAAGGATGTCATTTGCAATCCAAGAGAGGGCTCTGAAGAAGCTAGATGCTGACACCTTGGTCTTAGACGTCTAACTCTCAGAACTGCAATAATAATAATAATAATTAAAAAAAAGCTTCTGACATTTATGCCACTAACTCTGTGGCATTTTGTATGATAACCTGTTGTGTTTGGAGGTCCAGTGGTCCTAGTTAACTACCTTCTCCAGGCAGAATTTTCCCCATTGGTCCAATTTGCATCAAAGATGAGTCTTAGGCACTATCTGCTGTTTGAGCATTTTTTTCTTACAAGATGGACAGCAAGAGCAGGCTGGTGGCATGAGCCACATAGTGTTAAATGTCAGATGAGGGATTGACCAGAAGAGACTCCGTCTGGAGACCATTCTCTGAGTTAGTGTGATTCTTTCCCCTTCCTTGCACATGTATTCAGTCCAGACTAGATAATCTGGGTTTTCTTTCTGGAAGGCAGTTTTAGCTATTCTCATAAGCTTTGTTTTAAGGTGCATGAAAGTTTCATCTGTGCTGAAAAGATCTTGTCTCCAGGGAAACCAGGGTTTTGAGTCCTGTTGTTATAGAAACAGGGTAATCCCAAGGCCATGGAGGAAATCTCCAAGCCAGGTTGCATCATATTGCTAAGTGACAGGCAATATAGGCCCTACAAGATGTTCAAGTAGGCCTTTCCGCCATCATCCATCTTACAGCCACAATATATCTTCACGGCATACTACACAGCCTTAACAAACTTATCTTAAACAAGATATTCCTCATGATTTCTTCTTTGAACCATTGGCTGTTTGTATATTGTTTAATTTCTGATGCTTGTTAGTTTCCCAGTATTCTTTTTGTGATTGGTTTCTAATTTTATTCCATTGTCAGTGAAGAAAATTTTTTTGTATAAATTAAATCTCTTTAAATTTAAAGTGACGTGTTTTTTCACCTAACATATGGTCTGTTCTGGAGAATGTTTCTGTTCACTTGAGAAAAATGCCTGTTCGGCTCTTGCTGAGTGGAGTGCTCTCCATCTGCGTCGTGAAGGTCTAGTTGATGTAGAGAGCCATTCAGATCTCGTGTTTCCTACTTCATGATTCTCTCTTTGTCTTGGGGTTTTGATAATTTGACTTAATTAGGGATTTTTGAATTAATTCTTTTAGGAGATTATTAAGCTTCTTGTAAGTATATTTATGACTTTCATCAGTTTGAGAAAATTATTGGTCATTATTTGCTATGCATAGGGAATAATGCATATGTTGGCATGCTCTCCTATATTTAGAATATCATATATATGTTAGTATTCTTGGTGATGTCTCTCACATGTTTATGTTTTATTTTTTTTCTTTCTGCTCAGACTCTCTCCCTCCTTAGGGATTGATATCGTTATTTGTTGAGAGCTTCAATCATACATACTTGTGTACAGTGGCTTTCCAGACTATTTTTTTCTGTTCTAGTATATGACTATTTTCTTTGTAGTCAGCCGGTAACCCTACATGTACTGTTTTAGATATCTGAATTTTAAAACACGTGTGTTTATCTTTTCAAACCTTTGGATAGATGCCCTAGGGGAATTAAGTATATCCAAGGAGTTTTAAACACGGGCAAGTGGGCAGTGTCTTTATTGGCTCTCTCAAGGGACAATCAGACTGAAAAAAACTCACGATGGTAAATTTTGCAGAAAAAAAGAGATGACTTGCTTACCCTGACAACCGACAATGTAGGATGCAGGCTTTCGGGATGAGGAATGGGGAGCAGGATCTTGTTCAAGCATGCTGCTTCCTTTGTAGCAGCCTCTTCCTTCTTTAGGCACTCCCCATTTACTGTGTCAACCAGATTCTGGAGTTCTGCATAGTTTATTCTGACAATGTTTTCCCTAATTAATAGTTGTTTTAGTGGCAGGAAAAACTTCGGGAAAATCCTACTGTGCAATTTTCTGTGACATTCATGGTAAGGTTATTTCTAAGCAGTAACGTTGCAAGACATTGTTTGGTCACATTCTTGGGCAATGTGTAAATTAGTGGAGAGGATGTGGGATTTGATATCTGAAGGCTTTCACTTGAGTCTTATACCTCTCAGGAAAGACTACTTCTCTGGCAAACTTTCTTAATTCTTAGAACAGCTTTCCTTTTTCCATCTATCCATCTCTCTAATGTTTGTCCTAATCACCATGAATTTAATTGTAAGACAAATAGAAAAATAGTTGAGTAATAAACAAAATGGCACTATATGTACAGAATTATTTTAATAGCAATGAAAAATGATTCTTAAATGTTTTAGGTCAAAATCCGTTAGTCTCACTGTACAGATGGAGGGTACTTTTTCTTACAAGTGAAAGAAATGTTCATGCTTGGTCTTGCTTGAAATGCAGACAAGAAATCTAAAATATACATAGTATTAAATTATCAAATAAAAAATAGAGTTTTGTTTTGTTCTCCCTGGGTCTTTTTAATCTATAAATCCTATTCATGACAATGTTTGTATAATTCATATGTTCATTCACACAATTAGCAATTAGGGATTTTTTTTTGTTAATTCCCTCTCCATCTTAACTATTTTAATCTGTCTGTCATCCTCTACTTTGATCTTCCTCTTTCTCTCCTGACTCCAATTATAGCAATAACTTCCTTCAGAAAAGGGCTTTCAAAAGGATCAAGATTTTTGACTAGTCCAAAAATTTCTGGATGAGTTAATTGAAAATATTTAATACGAGTATTAAGTATTAAGATCATGGTAATATCACTGAGTATGTAGAGATTATATAACTGACTCAAGAGATAATTATATAAATTCATACCACCTCTTTTCTCCTTTTTTAGTAATGAAACATTCACAAAGAAAAAAGTAAATTAAAAGAAAAAGTGTTGGGAAGAAAGCATAAGTATTCAGAGTATACACTCCTTTAAGCCTAATGCCATGCACCTCCAGGCAGTATTACACCTTTTAAAATGGCTCTAAGGTTTTAAAAAACCGATGTCTCTACTTTTGAAAATGAGACAAGCAACACATCTTTTTTATTGCTTAACTATGTCCTCAAACATAAAGGGACTGTATATTAAATTAAACATTCTATATTATCTTTCAGCAGAACTTTAATGACTTTCCATTTATTTATACATGGATTAAGCTTGAGTTATTCAGATCACACACCACTAAGGTGTAGTCTTGAATAGTATTTTTTGTGGAAGGAATTGCTTAAGAATATGGGCCAATGGGAATCACAATGAAGAGTACAACTGCTAGCAGCCTAGGAATCAAATCATTAACTTTCTCTTTTAGTTTTTCTTTTTTGCCTTTGCTTAAAGAACCATTACTGTATTAAAAAGTCTTTAGGGTCAATCTTTACGTCTGACTGTCTTTCTTCCTTGCTTGCTACCTTTCCTCTTTTCTCCTCCCTGCTTACTCTTTCTTTCCTTTCTTTTTTTCTCCTTTCCTTTCCTTTCTCTTTTTTTCTTCCTTTCTTTTCTCTCTCTCTCTCTCTCTCTCTCCTTTCTTCCTTACACAGTACCTCTCAGACAGTAAGTACAAAATGAATATTCATTAATTATGAATAAATTACATGATTAAATACGAAATTATGCCATCTATTTCTCTCCCCAGTATAATAATAAGGTATCTACCGCAGATAAACAATAAGTAATCAAATGTACTTAGAATATAGTATCAAATAAGAACTCTTCATTTTTTGGTCTCATTGGCTTTTGTCTCATAATGCATATCCTATCCGAGTCTCCTTGGTAAAGAAAGAACACATATTCTCCAAATACTGGGTTTCTTTTCACTTGTAAAGAGTCAACTAGAGGAAAAGGAACAATTAATAAGTCTTTAATCATTTAGGAACATATTGCCCTGCAGTGCAGATCAGAAACTCTCCATTGCTCAGTGCTAAGAGATACAATGAGGGTTATGAGAAGAAAAACATCAAGCTAAATTCTGAGTACCTGAGTAGAAATGTTTGAGAGTCTTGCAGATAAGGCTTGTTAATTAAGTATAAGCTAAAATAGCTGGGGTTGAGTTAGGACGCAATCATATGGACATTCCACTTTTCTGCCTGGAATATAATGGGAATAGCTGGAACTTGCCATTTTATAGTAATGATGTAACCTTGAGTATGGAAGCCACTCATAGAAGTTATAAAGCAGATAATCAGAGCCTGAAATTCCAATAATGTCTTTGAGCTGCCATGACCACACTGTTCTGCCTCTCTAATACTTTTGACATGTGAAAGAAAAATAAACTTTTAGGAAAAAAGTAGCTGGCATTGCCATGAGTCTTGGTGACTGGAAGCTGAACACAGGTCATTTCTGATACCTGATAACTAGGTAGGAAGAAGACTGAAAAGTCTCTTAGGAGTTTGGGTACATAAATGTACTCAACTATTTCCAAAAGTATAATATGAAATTATGTTAGTAGCTCACAAAGTGGTAACTAAAAGAAAGATATGATCTGTCACTGCATAGTCTGAGACGTGTGTGGGTCAGGAGATTCTCTTGTAGCCAAGATCACAAGAGCTCCTATTAGAGTATGGAGCCCTGGGGCCTTCATTTTTACTATTTTCCCTCTTCTGCCTCTGAGCTTGTCACCAGCCAAGTTGCCCACAGTTCTTTCTTTACCCACTTTTGGTGCTTCCCATCACTTCCCTGGTGAATCTTAGCTTTCTTTCCTGAACAATATTTTCCAAACATAAGTATCTGTTTGCTATTCTGGTTTCCCTCTGGGGAGGAGGCACATGCTGTGTCAAGTAAACCATCTTGCTTAAAAAACTTTGTTAGTCCCCAACCATGTATTTTAGAGTTTGGATTTTTCTCTCAGAATTTTTGCTTTTCTGTTTGTTCATTTAAATCACAATTGATTTCCTTCTCTCTGCATCCCCTGATTGGCAAATGTATTACAGTAACAAGTGATGAAATTTATTGACTTGTATGTCCAGCTAAAGTAACTTGTATATAATTGAAGTCACAATTGACTTTTAAATCGTATTTTAAACCTTTTTAATGATCAAATTATCTAATCTTTCTCCAAAATATGACACGTTGACAACTCTTTCTTTGAAGCATTCTCCTTTTTTGGCATTTGCAATACTCTTCTCTTTTGAGATTCCTTTACATACTTGGAGGGCTTAAATTTATATTGAGATTCACCATTTTTTGAGGTTAGTGTTGCTTGAGCTTTCACATGACTTCTTTACTCTCTTTACTGTATTCTTCCTTGGAAATGACATCCATTTGGATGGCTTCAACTACTGCCTTTTTATGGTTGATTTTCAAAATTCATCCCTCCAAACCAGACCTTGATTTGAGATTCTTTGTTACTTAATATGGCATTTTATAATTGTTATCTCTAGCTACTTGGCATACAAATATCTTAAACACAATCCAAAATTTCTATATCTATATTTGCATATCAAGCTATTTCTATTTTTTGATATGTTTTTCTTATTTTCTTATTCCTTTATTTATTTATTTTTTTTTGGCCGGGGCTAGGTTTGAACCCGCCACCTCCGGCATATGGGACGGGCACCCTACTCCTTGAGCCACAGGCGCCACCCTCTTATTCCTTTAACAAGTATGTACATAACTCCATTTTCCTGTCCAACTTCTTATCAAAGTGAATGACATCACCATCTGCAAAATTTTCAAGTTAGACACACCAAAAGTATCTGTGACCTAGTTCTCTGTGCAAAAATCCTCTGTATCTAATGAGTTGCTATTTATTAAAATTCTATTTACAAATATATCTGGATTCAGTTCTCTACTCTCCAAAATCATTTCCATTACCTTTCCCCCTCAACTCTCAAATATTTAAAATATATTTTAATAAATTCTCTGCATGTAAATCTATTTCAATATCAGTATCTACATATATATGTATAACCCTCAAAACATCACACACACTCACATGCACGCTCTCTCTATCTCTCTCTCTCTCTTTTCTCCTAACTGTGCCTTGACAGAACCACCTATTTTAAAAATGACATTTTTCTATAACTTCCGTCTTTATGTTTTATGGAAAGAATTATCAGATGCTTGTCTGTATCATATCTCTTTCCTCCAATTGCGTTTGTACATTTATCTATTTTAAAAGTATTTTCTGTATCAAAATAATTCTAATATGAATCCAATAGAAAATCTCATACATACCCACATTAGTGACAATCTCAAATCAGTTCAAGGTGGAAGGTGAGGGAATGAGGGAGACGGAAGGAGTAGGGGATGGAGGGGTTACAGTGTATGGCACACCTCTTGGGGGCAGGACCTAAGTGTAAGAGTAACTTTACTTAATGTAAACAGCTTAACCTAATTCTTTGTACCCTCAATGAAACTTAAACTTAAAAAAAAATTATTGCATTTATTTCTTTTATTAGACAATTCTTGTTTCTTTTCTTTTCTTTCTTTTTTTTATTTATTTTAGATTTTGCACTCATCTAGTTAGCCTTGAGTTGTAGGAGAAGCGCATTCTGTTTTGTGAACAGGTAAACTAGTAAGGTTTATAGAAGAGTAGAGATTCTTTTCTTCCAGAATCAGGAAAATCTTCCTTCACATCTAAGGCTTACAGGTACTGAATGTAGTCTGGGGGATGTGAGCATTTTTTATCACTAGCTCTATGTCCATGAAAGCAGGAATAATGACACTTTTTAAACTCTTGAATTTATGGTATTTAGCAACATATTGACAAACAATGATAAATAATTGTGTTAAAGCAAGACTTTATAACGACATTCATGCTTAATCTCATTAATAGGAGAAAGTGTATTGGGAAAAATCATAGACCTGATCTCTTATACTAGTATGCATTCATTTTACTCTCAATGAGAGTCCATTATTAGGTATTATCTGAGAATTATTAGAATAGAAATAAAAAGAATATTTAGCACTCAGGGGAATTATTTCTTCTGCCATGTTGTTTAAAATAAACCCCATTACTAAATAGAAGAGCTAAAAGTTAAACTTGGTTTCGGGCAAAATATACCAAACCACCGATGTTTTCATTTTCCCTAATGCCTCTAGCCGACATTGTTGATTTTCAACTAATAGTACATTGTGAAGTTTCATATTATTGCAGAACACATGTTCTTTAAGCAGAGGATGATAATGTCATATGAAGAAATGGACTTTCTTCTGCTGGTGTGGTAAACATAGTACTTTCCATTTTATAATTGTCACAGGATACTTCTAAGTGTGAGAATCTGCTTACTATCGTACCAAAATAAAAAAATAGTTAAGCATTTATTATTAAGGTAGATATTTGTTATCTGTTGGGCTGACATCAAATAACAATGTTTATGAAACCTTTATGACTAACATTTAGTCTTTAATATACTTTTGCCCGTTGAGTTTTGACAGAAGTTAGATTTCATTTGTCCTATTACTCCATTGAACAGTAATGTAATGTCTTTACTCAATCGTGTACAAGTACACACCTGAATCATTAGTAAAATCTTAGAACTGTAAGTACAAAGAAATTAAAGCAAAAGAAATGGAACAGTAGACTAGAATTTGCAGATTTCTACTTTGCATTTAAAACTAGCTTCTCTGATAAATCTGTAAAGCAACAAGAAGAGGTAAAGAAGGCGATTTGTGCAGCTGGTGTAGCTGCTCCTTAATCACATTTATTCCTCATTTTACAGTAATTCACATGTGAATAACATTGAAATTTACATGGTGGGCTATGAGATGTTCTGTAGCTTTTTATGTAACAAATATCTAATATGAATTGGAGAAATTTCCAAAAAATGCAATTCTTTGTTCTGCCAAAAGATTGAGTAGACACCATAGTTTCACAGACTTCACATGGTAGTTCCAATACATGGTATGTAGTAAGGTAAAAATGTTTTTAATTCATGCTTCTTAATTTAGCAATTTATTATATATTTTATCTTAAAAACGAATATAATGAAGAAAGATTTCTAATTATTAGAGTATGTACTTCACATTGCATGTAACACATCAGATTTAATGTATACTATAGCATATTTAAAAATTGTAAATATACTACCCTTGGATACAAATATCAATAAATATTAGACAGGGGAAAATACCTTTGGAAAATTATATTTTCCATTAGTAAAATGAATATTGGCAAGTCACATTTATGTTAGAAATCTATTTGTAAGAAAGTTTAAGTTCTTGAGCTTAGATATCATTGATGAATGATCAAGCTGGAATTTTTTTTTAAGTTTTTTTTTTTTTTTTTTTGCGGTTTTTGACCCGGGCTGGGTTTGAACCTACAGTCTCCGGCATGTGGAGCCAGTGCCCTACCCCTTTGAGTCACAGGTGCCGCCCCCGAGCTGGAATTTTTTAATGCCTTTTAGAAACCATCCCTCCTTCCTTCCTTGAAAAGGTATGGTACGCTATGCAAAAAAAATAATATTGTGTATTTAATGTTGTTGCATTAATCATTTATACACTAGATTTGAAACTTGTGCTTAAATGCATTATCTCAAAGTTTATTCACCCATAGACCTTGTAGGATTAATATTCTCCCCTTTCTCCTGACACGTATGTAGTCTTTATTGGGTCCAATGCTAGTCAAGAACTTTTGGTTTGCACAGAGGGTAATTACCAGGATTCACCATAGGTGGTTTGTGAACCTAAAAAAAAGAAAGAACATAGTTGAAATTGATTGAGGGTCAGGCTCATGGGGAAGGAGAATCCCAAAATCCAAAGCAGCTACAGTGATGCTCTCTATTTGCCATTACAGAACTAGACACAGCTTTTCCCCATTCCAGTGTGCATTGCTGATGATTAGCTATCCTGAGATTTTCTATGATGGCTACCATCAACTTAAAATTTCTGCTTGCATGGGAGTTCTGGACACTGTCCTCTCTGTGGGTGACATTGATCCTCTTGTCCCTCCTCCAAGTTCTTACTCACTCTTATTTCCATTCAGACTGCTCCAAAAGAATGTTCCATTCATTTAGCCTTTCATTATCTAATTTTAAGATACTCAAATAGGGGGCGGCGCCTATGGCTCAGTCGGTAAGGCTCCGGCCCCATATACCGAGGGTGGTGGGTTCAAACCCGGCCCCAGCCAAACTGCAACCAAAAAATAGCCGGGCATTGTGGTGGGCACCTGTAGTCCCAGCTACTCTGGAGGCTGAGGCAAGAGAATCGCTTAAGCCCGGGAGTCAGAGGTTTCTGTGAGCTGTGTGAGGCCACGGCGTTCTACTGAGGCCATAAAGTGAGACTCTGTCTCTACAAAAAAAAAAAAAAAAGATACTCAAATAGGCAGTACTCTGATGCCAGGATACTTCACAGTCCTCTGGGGATGTTAAATAGAGCTGCTTTGGGCTAAAGGACCCAATTCTATTTCAGTCATCTGTGACCAAATGGGATAAAGTACTCCACTTTTTTTTTTTTTTCATATTGAGCACATACTCATTCAGCTTCCTTGGTTGTATACTTTTTTTTTAGCAATAATTCTTGAGCACTCATTTGAAAATGCTCCCATCTCAAACACACATGACAGTATGCTACTTCTATGGGTGGTCCCCACTTAGTCTGACCTGACCTTCTCCTTTGAAGCATAGGCGCTACCCAGGTAATCTAAAAATTTTCAATGCAATATGTAATTTTTATTGCCAAAGCAAAAGTGAGAAGCAAAGTTTTGTTATAATCAAAGTCGTAAGTATAGATCTATATTTATTTATGTGTGGGAGAAAACACTGAGAAGCATTATTAATGTGTATGTTGGAGATTTCTGAAAATAAATCTAAATAAGCCACATAATAGTGTGACTTAAATGCCAGAAAAGGTATTCCTAAATCAATCCTCCCATGAGAAGTACAGCTGGTGGTGGTAGGTAGAGGAAATTGTTACTTTCACACTGACTGATTTTTTTAAGAGATGGTTACACTATGCTGTTCAGTCTGGTTTCCAGTTTCTGGCCGAGGGTTATGTTTGTATCTTGGCTCCCAAAATTACAGGGATTACAGGCATGAGAAACCACTCTTGGCTCTGATTAACTTTTTTTCAATTTCATAATATTCTTGCAAAATTGTTTAAATGTTTTCCTAACATGAATTGCATTTGAGTCAACATTGTATGTATGTCATGAACATGTGGCACACTTATAATTTTACTGGAGCAGTACAAAAACAATTCATGTTACAAAAATATTTGTACAATATTGCAAGAATATTATGCAATTGAAAAAAGTACCTATCAACTCATGAATGGATTAATAAACTGTGGTATATGTATACCATGGAATATTATTTAGCCATAAAAAGTTGGAGACTTTACATCTTTTGTATTAACCTGGATGGAGTTGAAGAACATTCTTCTTTGTAGAGTATCTCAAGAATGGAGAAACAAGTATTCAATGTTCGCAATAGTAATATGAAAACAATAGATAAAAAACTACACCCTGGCTGAGTCTAGGGAGAGGATGTGATTCCAAATATTGATCCATTTCCTTCACATTGTCAAATTTCTGGGCATAGAGTTTCTGGTAGTATTCAGAGATGATCTCTTGTATCTCTGTGGGATCAGTTGTTATTTCCCCTTTATCATTTCTGATTGAGGTTACTAGAGATTTTACTTTTCTATTCCTCGTTAGTCTGGCCAATGGTTTATCTATTTTATTTATTTTTTAAAAAAACCACTTCTTCTTTCATTAATTTTCTGAATGATTCTTTTGTTTTCAATTTCATTGATCTCTGATTTGATTTTGGATATTTCTTTTCTTCTACTGAGTTTAGGCTTAGGTCGTTCTTCTTTTTCCAATTCCATAAGATCTCTTGTGAGATTGTTGATGTGCTCTCTTTCTGTTTTTCGAATGTAGGCATCTAAAGCGATGAATTTTCCTCTCAAAACTGCTTTTGCATTATCCCATAGGTTTTGGTAGCTTGTGTCTTCATTGTTGTTATGCTCAAGGAAGTTAATGATTTCCTGTTTTATTTCTTCCTGCACCCATCTGTTATTCAACAGAAGATTGTTTAATTTCCATGCCTTTGGGTGGGGTCGAGCATTTTTGTTAGAGTTGAGTTCCACCTTTAGTGCCTTATGGTCTGAGAAGATACAAGGAAGAAATAGAGCTCCTGAACAGACCAATTACAAGCACTGAGATCAAAGAAACAATAAAAAAGCTTCCAACCAAAAAATGCCCTGGTCCAGATGGCTTCACTCCAGAATTCTATCAAACCTTCAAGGAAGAGCTTATTCCTGTACTGCAGAAATTATTCCAAAAAATCGAGGAAGAAGGAATCTTCCCCAACACATTCTATGAAGCAAACATCAACCTAATACCAAAACCAGGAAAAGACCCAAACAAAAAGGAGAATTTCAGACCAATCTCACTCATGAATATAGATGCAAAAATTCTCAACAAAATCCTAACCAATAGATTACAGCTTATCATCAAAAAAGTCATTCATCATGATCAAGTAGGCTTCATCCCAGGGATGCAAGGCTGGTTTAACATACGCAAGTCCATAAACATTATCCACCGTATTAACAGAGGCAAAAATAAAGATCACATGATCCTCTCAATAGATGCAGAAAAAGCATTTGATAAACTCCAGCATCCTTTTCTAATTAGAACACTGAAGAGTATAGACATAGGTGGCACATTTCTAAAACTGATTGAAGCTATCTATGACAAACCCACAGCCAATATTTTACTGAATGGAGTAAAACTGAAAGCTTTTCCTCTTAGAACTGGAACGAGACAAGGTTGTCCTCTGTCACCTTTACTATTCAACGTAGTGCTGGAAGTTCTAGCCAATACAATTAGGCAAGACAAGGAAATAAAGGGAATCCAAATGGGAGCAGAGGAGGTCAAACTCTCCCTCTTTGCTGATGACATGATCTTATACTTAGAGAACCCCAAAGACTCAACCACAAGACTCCTAGAAGTCATCAAAAAATACAGTAATGTTTCAGGATATAAAATCAATGTCCACAAGTCAGTAGCCTTTGTATACACCAATAACAGTCAAGATGAGAAGCTAATTAAGGACACAACTCCCTTCTCCATAGTTTCAAAGAAAATGAAATACCTAGGAATATACCTAATGAAGGAGGTGAAGGACCTCTATAAAAAAAACTATGAAATCCTAAGAAAGGAAATAGCAGAGGATATTAACAAATGGAAGAACATACCATGCTCATGGATGGGAAGAATCAACATTGTTAAAATGTCTATACATCCCAAAGCAATCTACCTATTCAATGCCATTCCTATCAAAATACCAACATCGTACTTTCAAGATTTGGAAAAAATTATTCTGATTTTTGTATGGAACTGGAAAAAACCCCATATAGCTAAGGCAGTTCTTTGTAACAAAAATAAAGCTGGGGGCATCAGCATACCAGATTTTAGTCGGTACTACAAAGCCATACTGCTCAAGACAGCATGGTACTGGCACAAAAACAGAGACATAGACACTTGGAATCGAATTGAAAACCAAGAAATGAAACTAACATTTTACAACCACCTAATCTTTGATAAACCAAACAAGAACATACCTTGGGGGAAAGACTCCCTATTCAATAAATGGTGTTGGGAGAACTGGGTGTCTACATGTAAAAGACTGAAACTGGACCCACACCTTTCCCCACTCACAAAAATTGATTCAAGATGGATAAAGGACTTAAATTTAAGGCATTAAACAATAAAAATCCTCCAAGAAAGCATAGGAAAAACACTGGAAGATATTGGCCTGGGGAAAGACTTCATGAAGAAGACTGCCATGGCAATTGCAACAACAACAAAAATAAACAAATGGGACTTCATTAAATTGAAAAGCTTCTGTGTAGCTAAGGAGACAATAACCAAAGCAAAGAGACAACCTACACAATGGGAAAGGATATTTGCATATTTTTAATCAGACAAAAGCTTGATAACTAGGATCTATAGAGAACTCAAATTAATCCACGTGAAAAAAGCCAACAATCCCATATATCAATGGGCAAGAGACATGAATAGAACTTTCTTTAAAGATGACAGACGAATGGCTAACAAACACATGAAAAAATGTTCATCATCTCTATATATTAGAGAAATGCAAATCAAAACAACCCCGAGATATCATCTAACCCCAGTGAGAATGGCCCACATCACAAAATCTCAAAACTGCAGATGCTGGCGTGGATGTGGAGAGAAGGGAACACTTTTACACTGCTGGTGGGACTGCAAACTAGTACAACCTTTCTGGAAGGAAGTATGGAGAAACCTCAAAGCACTCAAGCTAGACCTCCCATTTGATCCTGCAATCCCATTACTGGGCATCTACCCAGAAGGAAAAAAATCCTTTTATCATAAGGACACTTGTACTAGACTGTTTATTGCAGCTCAATTTACAATCGCCAAAATGTGGAAACAGCCTAAATGCCCACCAACCCAGGAATGGATTGACAAGCTGTGGTATATGTATACCATGGAATACTATTCAGCCATCAAAAAATGGAGACTTTACATCCTTCGTATTAACCTGGATGGAAGTGGAAGACATTATTCTTAGTAAAGCATCACAAGAATGGAGAAGCATGAATCCTATGTACTCAATTTTGATATGAGGACAATTAATGACAATTAAGGTTATTCGGGGGGGGAGGAAAAGCAGAAAGAGGGACAGAGGGAGGAGGGTGGGGCCTTGGTGTGTGTCACACTTTATGAGGGCAAGACATGATTGCAAGAGGGACTTTACCTAACAATTGCAATCAGTGTAACCTGGCTTATTGTACCCTCAATGAATCCCCAACAATAAAAAAAAAAAAAAAAAAGATCCTCTCGGTAGGGTGGTGGGTTCAAACCCGGCCCCGGCTGAACTGCAACCAAAAAAAAAAATAGCCGGGCTTTGTGGTGGGCGCCTGTAGTCCCAGCTACTCGGGAGACTGAGGCAAGAGAATCGCTTAAGCCCAGGAGTTGGAGGTTGCTGTGAGCTGTGTGATGCCATGGCACTCTACTGAGGGCCATAAAGTGAGACTCCGTCTCTACAAAAAAAAAAAAAAAAAAAAAAAAAAGATCTTCTCAGTAAATGGCCAAGACCTAAGGAACTTACTGCACCAGGATGCTGTAGACCTCTTCTGCAATGCAGGCTATGCTGTGTCCCTGAGAGTGCAACACAGGTTACAGGTGCAGGATGGACCTACAGAACCTCGAGGTGAAGGGGACCCAAGTGGTATTCCCATATTTATGGGGCTGGTGCCAGTGTTTGCCCTCACCATAGTAGCAGCCTGGGCCTTCATGTGATACTGGCAAAAACTTTGAAAAACTTGCTTTCTTTCAGTGCTCCCAATGAAGATACATTTCTCCTACCCTCTGCCCCTGCCATTCTCCCATATCTTTTCCTCTCTGCATAGCCAACAAATGATTTAAAGTGATTAATACCCACCCTGAACCTTGCTGTTCAAAATCTCCAAAATCTTCATATTCTCATGGAAAAGTAATGGTATTGTTTGAAGGAAAGCTAAGTCAAAACTTGATTAGAACAAAGAAGAGTTATATTTTTCACAGTACTTTCAATAGAAATTCAGGTACTATCGAAAGAGGGAAAGGTCCAGTCACTGTGGATGATCCTTTTTTCTTAGCTGGCATGCCTTAAAGGCCAGCTGCATGATATTGGAGGAAGAGAGGATTTTTCTTGTGAATGATCTTCCTTGGAAAGTTTTTGTGGCCTTTATTTAATTTTTAACAATAAACTTGGTGCCTATATCAGATAAAAAATAAATAAATAAACTACACCCCTACATGAGAGAAAAACACAATTAAATTCAAGGTGGGGGGAGGTGAGGAGGAAAGGGGATGGGGAAAAGGGTAGGAGATTAGCAAGCTCTCACCTCATGGGCACAATGTAAGGGTATACAGTACACCCCCTCACCATGAGTGAGGCATTCAATTACAACTTGAACTTTACCTGACATATGCAAACAATGTAACCTAATCGATTGTACCTGCCTATTAATCTGACATTTAAAATACTACCACTACTAATAAAGTTATAAGTGTGTCCATCACCCAAATAGTGTACAGTACCTGTTAGGTATGATTTCACCCATCTCCTTCTCCCCGCTGCTTGATTTCTGTTGAGTTTTCTACCACCTGTGTGCATGAATGCTGATCAGTCGGTTCTAATTTAACACTGAGTATATATGGTGTTTGTCTTTCCATTCTTGTGACAATTCCTTTAGGAGAATGGTCTCCATTTCCATTCAGATTGTTGCAAAAGATATTAATTCATTTTTTATAACTGAGTAGTACTCTATGTCATAGAATTTCCACATTTCATAAATTCACTCATGAATTGATAGACACTTGGGTTGATTCCACATCTTTGCAACTGTAAGTTGTGCTGCAATAAACATTCTAGTGCAAGTGCCATTTTGATTAAATCACTTTTTCTCCCCCTTTGGGTAAATTACCAGTAGTGAGGTTGCTGGATCAAATGGTGGGTCTACTTCAGTTCTTTGAGGAATCTCCATACTATTTGCCATAGAGATTGCACTTGCAGTCCCACTCACATGGAATCAGCAAGTGAGAGCTTGCTAATCTCCTACCCTTTCTCTCTACATTCAGGCTAGCACCTATTTTGGGGGGACTTTTTATATAAAGCCATTCTCACTGGGGTTAGGTGATATCTGATGGAAGTGATTTTGATTTGCCTTTCCTTGAGTAGTGACATTGAGCATTTTTTCATATGTTTGCTGGCTATTAGTCTATTTTCTTCTGAATAGCTTCTGTTCATGTCTTTGGCCCACTTTCATTTAAATTTTCCCTTTCTTTCCCCCTGTGTTGTAAAATTAAACAAAGTGGCCTATGAGGCAGTGTAGTTTAGCAGCAAAGGGCTTGAGCCTTGGCATCAGAAGGATCTGGGTTTTCATTTCAAAGCCACTTTGGACAAGCTTTAATATTGTTGAATATAGTTTTTCCTTATCTGCATAACAAGGATAATTACTATTCAACCACATGGTTGCCATTACAGTTAAATGAAATTATAAGCATGATACACCAAACAGAGTGTATCATTCATAGCATATTCAAAGGGCAAGTTGATAACTATTTTCATGGTGACTTGAATATAACACTAAAATGGATATCAGAATTTTGGGATACTAGAACCTGATGTATAAAAACTCTATCCCTTTGTAGTAGCTCTTTGGGCTTTAATATCTAAATTTGAACGATAAGAGTTAGATTAAATAATTTTTGAATATCTAACTAATCTGAATATCTATCTTTGTGGCTGTAATGTTCTGTATGTCTTTAGAAAATTATTAAAGTATATAATATTTCCAATTTATGCCAATATTTAAATTCACCTAAGTGGATAAAAAATTATTTATTTATTACTGCTAACCCTGCAAACCAGCCTCGTTATTTGACACAGTCCTCTGAATTTCCTACCACAAGTAAGTAGGCAAATACACAGGATCACTGCCACAGAAGTTGAACTTAAAATCCCAATCCACTATTGGAGACCTTGCTTCCAGCTTTTCTGCCGCTTTATCAGTTTTATATCAATAGCAAGAATAGTTCTCAGTACAATAAGATTGCTTAGTTAGTATCTACTGAGTAAGAAAGTGAGTATCTTACCTTAACAATTCCTTGACTAGACTTGGGCC
This sequence comes from Nycticebus coucang, assembly GCF_027406575.1. Classification (NCBI taxonomy): domain Eukaryota; kingdom Metazoa; phylum Chordata; class Mammalia; order Primates; family Lorisidae; genus Nycticebus; species Nycticebus coucang. The sequence continues at coordinate 67,481,540 of NC_069781.1, read as the reverse complement.
ACATTATGAATAGCATCCTGTACTGTAGACTGGTCCAAAATCTAAATCATATTTTATATTCTGGATGCTTTGCTGAAGAGCATTTCTATTTTTGAAAACCTAGTGTGTTAGAAACATAACAAATTCTTAATAGCAAGGTACATCTAAATAAGATCATCAAACTTTTCTTAGAAAGTAGTGAGATTTTAATAAGGTAATACAATTCAATCTTAAGTTATCGCCCAAGTCAAGGTGACAAGAAGAAAATGTGAATTTCATTTTTAAAGCTATTTAATCATATTGTCTTTGTTATTTTGCCAAGTATAGACAAATTTAATAAAAATTAAAACTCATATTCCTAATGATTTGGTGAAGAACATAGTTTGTCAATATTGCGTTAAATTCTAGTCATAGTCTGCAGTGCAAAATTTAATATGGATATTAATAGAAGAAATATTGCTAAATACTATTATGTACTACACAAAACTTAATTCAGTATATTAAAAATTAAGTTCAGGAAACATTTACAATAGAATCATGATCTAAATAGTTTTCCTAGTGGTTTTATTGAGAACAAATGACCCATACTTGGTTGGAAGAGATATAAAGAGCTTTATGAAAATTAGAAAGTGGTTGAAATAATACCTTTGTCTAAATAACAAGTCTCAGATTATAAGAATATAGAATTTCTGGATCACCTTGTTTTCTTCCTTTGGTCCTTGAGTTTTTTAAAATCAAACAAACAAAAAGCAACCAAACAAACTAACAAAAGACAATCTTTTTAAAAAAAATTTATCTGGAAACATTTTCTAAATGGTAACATGAAGAATTTAACATAGATTCTCATGAAATGGTGATGAGAGCTACAAATAAGAGCTGGAAGCATAGCATAAATGCTTAACCTTACCTATTTTGACAATAAAACTGGCAGAATTATTGTCCTTGAGCAGGCATCTAGGAAAGAAAAGCTCCACATAGCTATGACTCTGCTCTGTGTAGCTACATTGGCTAAATGACTTTCATGCCATTGCCTGAATAAATAAATGAGTTAAAGCAGAGGTAGCAGGTTTTTTTGCTAACATAGTGAGTATAATATTTCTTATCCTTATACATCTGTTTCTTTGCAAAGTGACCATGCTACTTTCCCAATCAAGAGGTAGAGTCTATTTCTCCACCCCCTGATCTTGTTGGCCTTGGGTTAGTTTGCTTTGACTAATAGAGAATGGCACATGTGACATGGTCCTAGAGGTATCGCAGCTTATGTTTAACCTATATTGATGTTTTGATCTCGAAATGATATGAAATTAAGACTAGGTGCTATGAAGAAGAGAGATCTCATGGTGAGAGAGTCCCAGCCCGCATGACTGGTGAACATGTAAGTGAGGTCACCTTGCATCACCCATCTAAATGACTACGGACACAGGAGTGACTGCAAGTGAGATCAGCAGAATGGTTCAGCTTAACCCAGTTCAAATGACAACCAACAGAATCATGAGCAAATAGATGGGCATTCTTTTAAATCCCTATAGTTTTGGGTAGTTTGTTGAACAGGATTAAGTGACAGGGAGCTGGTTCACAAGTGAGTGTGCATACAAGACCATACGCATGCATTTAAATGGTTTCTTCCTACCTATCTATACATCAGTTTAAGTTTATTGGAACAAACAAATAAGATATTAGTAAATTACCACTCTCAAATTAAAGTAAAATAATTTTCATTATGATTAACTGGATGGCAACATATATATATGTATTTTTTTCCAGTTGTAGGATTCTTAACTGTATTTATATTTACAATCACACATACTTATATGACAATGAAGTGAAGTGAGTCTTAGCGTTACATGCTATTCTTACATTTGAAGTAAATTCTTTCAAACTTCGTATGTAAAGAACATATTGAATATTTCCATAATACAAGTACCAATGCTGACTGCCTCCTGTTTTTTTTTGTTTTTCAATATAAGAAAGGAAAATGACATGTTTTTTCTGAAGTCATTTATCAATTCAAAGAGTAAATAAATTATTTAAAGCCTAAAGTTAAGCTGGTTGTCATGTGAATAAATATTTTAATTTTCCAAAAGCTAAGTTTAAGGTATTCTATGCAGCCAAAAATACAGATTAAAGAGAAATAATGAAAATAAAATTTTCTTTTCCGAACATATTTTACTTGGAGGTCACCACTATAGCAAAACTCAGAATACAAGTCAATGCCAGTGGCAGAAGAGGTTGAATGCATGAAGCCAAAACAAAACAGAAGAGATTAGAAAGGGAGATATATATATGTATATATATATATATATATATATATTTTTTTTTTGTTCTTGTGCTTGATTATTTTTTTTTTTCTGTAGTTCCGATCTTAATAAGATCGATGTTGCCTTCAGCTCAGGGTAAAAACAGAGACATTGGAGCATAAGTTATCACCATTTACCCTGGAAAAGTCACAAACTCTATTGAGGCACTGTTAATTTAGCAGAAATATGGTAAGCTCAGTACACTAGTGGAAAAGTGAGAACTATACCTGAGTCTGTTGAAGAGTTTACTTGAAAAACTCACTCTCCAGCTAAAGACATATATTATCCAAAATAATCTGCTACTTTTGTTATAAATTAATTTTTGAGTTAACTGGGTATGAAATAAAGCCAGGTATCAATAATCTGGTATTTATGGGAATGAATCTTACCATCTAGTTACTATTAGACTTAAAGAAGTCTCCTCTTGGGGCAGCGCCTGTGGCTCAGTGAGTAGGGCTCCAGCCCCATATGCCGAGGGTGGCGGGTTCAAACCCAGCCCCGGCCAAACTGCAACCAAAAAATAGCCGGGTGTTGTGGCGGGCGCCTGTAGTCCCAGCTATTCGGGAGGCTGAGGCAAGAGAATCGCGTAAGCCCAAGGGTTAGAGGTTGCTGTGAGCCGTGTGACGCCAAGGCACTCTACCCGAGGGCGGTACAGTGAGACTCTGTCTCTACAAAACAAAAAAAAAAAAAAAAAAAAAAGAAGTCTCCTCTTTAGCCTACAAAGCTCTGCGTACATTTTCTACAATGGTGAGGTGACACAACTATTTTATGGAAGTTGTCTATAAATGTTAAAATATATTAATATTGAAAACATGATAATGATGACAGTAACACTAATAAAACTGCTATCATTTCTTCTATTACAAACCACTGGCAAGGGTTATCATTATAGTTTTAATCTTGGAGATAAACCTAAGAAGTAGTTATTATTGTCATTATACAGAAAGTACCTGATGTTTAGCAAGGTTAAATAGCTGCCAACTTCAACTATCTTAGCGCCAGCTCTGAATATGAAGGCTCATATTTTGTTCTCCAATCATTCATGTTAAATTGTTTTAATAAACTAAATGCAGAATAACCTCTGAACTAAGTCATCCTTAGAGATCCTTACTGAAAAGTGCCAGCAAAAGAAATGTAAATCTATTCTACCAAGACCGTAATTGGAAGAAAGGAATCCCACCACAAAAATGAGGTATGAGATACTATGGAACAAATAATGCAAAATATTTAGATAGCATTGAAATAGCAAAGCATTACCAAAGTAAAATGTGAGACAGGTATTTAAAAAAGATAAAAATAAGAATTGTGAAATTGTCCCTCGTGTCAGATAACCTAAGGCAAACCTCTTGTTACATTATGGACTACTATGATGTGGAATTTCATAACGGGATATTTTGCTGAACCCAAAGAATAACTATGGGGAAGGAGTCAACACCACTGTTTCTTTTTTTTTTTTTTTTTTTGGCCGGGGCTGGGTTTGAACCCGCCATCTCCGGCATATGGGACCGGCGCCCTACCCGCTGAGCCACAGGCGCCGCCCAACACCACTGTTTCTATAGCAACCCATTGTAACCGTGCTTAGAGCCAAGTGCTGTCTCTAAGATGGAATGATGAAAAATGGTGATGTCAGTTAATGGATTTTCTGCTTGGATTCTCTCTCTTTTAAAAATAGGTACTCATGGGGCGGCGCCTGTGGCTCAGTCGGTAAGGTGCCGGCCCCATATACCAAGGGTGGCGGGTTCAAACCCGGCCCCGGCCAAACTGCAACCAAAAAATAGCCGGGCGTTGTGGCAGGCGCCTGTAGTCCCAGCTACTCTGGAGGCTGAGGTAAGAGAATCGCTTAAGCCCAGGAGTTGGAGGTTGCGGTGAGCTGTGTGAGGCCACGGCACTCTACCGAGGGCCATAAAGTGAGACTCGGTCTCTACAAAAATAAATCAATAAATAAAATAAAATAAAAATAAAAATAGGTACGCATGATGCTTTATTTTATTATCCTCATGCGTGTTAGCAATTAAAGCAAATATGAATCATTAATATTTTTATTTCCTTATTCAGCACATTTATTGAGCATCTACTCTATGCAAGACTCTCTTCTATCACTGGAGATAAAAAATAGATTGACTGAAGAGAAGGAGGAGAGCTAAAATATGTTCTCAATTTGGAATTAGCCTGAGTACATTGCAAAAGAGTGCTACAGGATATAATAGAAGTGATATAGTAAAGACAGAATTCTGTGTATTTGGACAAGCTTAAGAAGTTTAGACTTGCACTTGGCCTTTAAAAACTAATACAGTGGGTGACTAAAAGGAAAAAAGATAAGCTACTTTACCCAAGAGGATTCACACTCAATGTTAGGTGTGATAATTTTGGTTGGTTTTGTTTCAATATTTTAAAAATTCTTTTTGAAAAAGCACATAATTTATACCATCTCATCTATTTATATATTTTTCTTTACAAAGCCAAATAAATAACAAACCAAGATACATAAAGAACTACACCATGTTTCTGGTACATGTATAGCATCTACAAACTCTTTCCTTATATAATATCTTAAAAATGTTTCTATTATATTTTTTCTGTAAGTACTATAGTTTCAGGTTCTATATGTAGATTTTAAGTTTTATGTTAATTTTTGTGTAAGAGATATGCCTTAATGTTAATTTCTTTACATATTAGTGTTCCATTGTTCCAATCACATTTAAGGCTACAATTAAATTGTTGAATTGTCAAAATTTAATTGACCATTTAAAGATTGGTGTAATTCTACAGTCTCTTATTCAGTCCCAGTGACCCTATGTCAGGATTTTCTCCACTATTGAATTCTGTTGATGAATGTAGTTTTAAATTAAAACTTGAAATATGATAGTTCAAGCCTTCCCATTTTCCACTTGTTTTTCCAAGAATTTTGTAGATATTTTAGTTCCTTTGTCTTTATATATAACTTTCAAAATGAGCTCCTCAGTATCTACCAAAGATGCATACTGCAATTTCCCCTGTATTACACTGAATCTATATTTTTGGCATAACTTTTAGCATAATTCTGAAAAGGAAAGATTTTTCCTCTCTTTCTGATTTTAAGAGGAAAGCATTCAGTATTTTACTATTACAAATGGAATTTTCTATGGGTTTGATATAGATGCCTCTTATCAAGTTTATGAGGTTACTTTCTCGTATTAGTGTGTTAAGAATTTTTAATCAAGAATGTATGATGAATTTTGTTGAATACTATTTCTGCTTCTAGTAAGGTTATTACACATTTTTATTCATTTGACTTTTTTTTAATCTTTCTATTTCTATGGTTATTCTTTTTTTTTTTTTACCAGCTGTAGAAAATTGCTTTTATTTTTTTTCTTTTTATTAAATCATAGCTGTGTACATTTGTATGATCATGGGGCACCATACACTTGGTTCATAGACCATTTGACACATTTTCATCACACTAGTTAACATAGCCTTCCTGGCATTTTCTTAGTTATTTTGCTAAGACCTTTACATTCCACATTTACTAAGATTCACATATACCCTTGTAAGATGCACCACAGGTGTAATCCCATTAAAACCCCTCCCTCCACCTACCTCCCCACTCCCTCCCCTCCCTTTCCCCCTTCTCCCTATTCTTAGGTTGTAACTGGGTTATAGCTTTCACGTGAAGGTCCTAGATTAGTTTCATAGTAAGGGTGAGTACATTGGGTACTTTTTCTTCCATTCTTGAGACACTTTACTAAGAAGAATATGTTCCAGCTCCATCCATGTAAACATGAAAGAGGTAAGGTCTCTATCTTTCTTTAAGGCTGCATAGTATTCTATTGTTATTCTAAGAAGAGCTTTGTCAATTTTATTATTTTTTCTTGTGGAAACAGGATCTTTCCTTTGTTTTCTTCATAGATTTTATTTTGTTCAATTTCATTGATTTTTATTATTGTCCTTTTGTTTTTCTTTCTTCTAGCTTTGATATTAATTTGTACATATTTTCCTTCTGTCTTAGGATAGAATTAGATTCTTGATTTGAGACCTTTCTTCTTTTGTTATAGAACACTGTAATTCTAGAACGTTTGTGTCTGCCACAAAATTCACATTTTTTAACCCTAATCACCAATGGAGATGGATCCTTTAGGAGATAATTAGGCCATGAAAGTTGAGTGCTTATGATGAGATCAGGGCCCATCTAAGAAGAACACCACAGATCTTGATTTCCGTCCCTCTTCTCTTGGCTACGTGGGGATACCCTCAAAAGAAAGCCATCTGCAAACCAGGTAGCAGTGTCTCACCAGTACCTGAGCAGGGTAGCACCCTAATCTCTGAATTTTCAGGTTCCAGAACTATGAGAAATTAATTAATGTCACTCAAGTCACCCAGTCTGTAGTGTTATCATTATAGTCACCCAGCCTTTAATGACTTACACAAATGGTACAAATTTCTTTCTTGGAAATCCTTTGGTAACATACCACAGATTTTTATACAATGTTATTGAATTTTGTTCCAATAAAATAATGTCTGACTTCTGAAAAATTTAGAAATTTTGACCAATGCATTATTTAGATGTTGGTTGTATTTTCTTTGCCATAAATTTGTGATTTTTTCGATGTCATTATTTACTGATTTCTACTTTAATTCGAATATGATCAAATAATAGACTATATAATTTCAATGTTGTACATTGGTTTTGTAAGGCAATTTTTCATATATATGTATATTTTATAATAAGCTGTTTTTGATATCTCCAAGGGCAGCATAGATTAGCAGCTGGTAAAATGAACCTGGAACTTAGGAGAAAGTTGATAGAGATATGTTCAAATTAGGACCAGAAGAGGTAGCTATGATATGTTTAAGATACATGCTGAGGTAAATCTAATGTGGAATCAAGAAGAACTAAAAGAATTATACCTTTGACCATATTGGAACAGAAGGACTGGATTTATCTATCCAGCCCAATTCATAATTGCTAAGTTATGGAAAAAGCCCAAGTGCCCATGGATCCATGAATGGATTAATAAATTGTGGTATATGTACACCATGGAATATTATACAGCCTTAAAGAAAGATGGGGACTTTACCTCTTTCATGTTTACATGGATGGAGCTGGAAAATATTCTTCTTAGTAAAGTATCTCAAGAATGGAAGAAAAAGTATCCAATGTCCTCAGCCCTACTATGAAACTAATTTATAGCTTTCCTATGAAAGCTATAACCCAACTATAACCTAAGAATAGGGGGAAAAGAGAAAGGGAGGGGAGGGGAGGGGATAAGATGAGTGCAGGGAGGGTAACTGGTGGGACTATACCTATGGTGCATCTTATAAGGGTACATGTGAAACTTACTAAATGTAGAATATAAATGTCTTAACACAATAACTAAGAAAATGCCAGGAAGGCTATGTTAACCAGTGTGATGAAAATTTGTCAAATGGTATACAAAACCAGTGTATGGTGAAAAATAAATAAAAAATTAAAAAAAAAATCTAGGGGAAAAATAAAATAATTATCTTTTAAAAACTCTGGGCCTTAAAAAGCAAAATACAATGACCCAGAGAGATGGAACATAAATTAGCCAAGCCCTATGGCTGCCACAGTTTCCTTTCTAAAAGTTTTTTCAAATCACAATGCAATGAGAAGGTGGGCTGATGAAGCAGACACACTGAAATAGAGTGAAACACCTGTGAGCCCAGGAAAGCGAAAGCAGCTAGGATTGACAGGCCAGAGTGGCAGAGAGAAAGCTGCACAGAGACAGAATTCAGGAGATCTAAAGAGAGTTCTCCTAGAATATTAATGTAAATATTAATCGCCACGTGCCTATGGTGAGGATAATATCCATGCCAAAGAGAACAAACACAACAGGGTACAAGGAAATAATACCCGATTGTTCATACAGAACTTTAAAAAGTTATTTTCTAGGTTTCTAAATATTTGTATTTGTTTATTTCTGGCAACCATTTGGAAAACTTTATAATTCACAAAATATTGACAAAAATACTTATAAGTTAATGTTAGCTATTGTCCTGTCTGAAAAATACTTAAAGTGAAATATAATGGTATACAACAGTTTTCTAGTGATTTAACTGTATTCTACATTAAAGAACAAAGTGAAACATAATGGTATAAAACAGTTTTCTAGTGATTTAACTGTACTCTACATTAAAGAACCAAGTTTAAAGATGGATAAAAGAATACAAAATTATCCCACTCAATATGGTAAAATGTACAATGTTGGGCACAGTCAGTTTCAAGTATGCGAAGAAACAAGAGTATATGATCTTTTATTATAAAAAGTCAATCATTTATACAGCTGTCATAGGTATTCAAAATTAGCCAAAAATGATATTGAAAAGAGTTAGTATAATTTAAGAATACATATATTAAACATCTAAGGATAAAACTTACAAAATTTAAGAATAAAAATAAACTGGATGAGGTTAATATCAAATGTAATATTATAAGATAAAAGAATAGTGAAGTGAAAGAGCATAAATATAAACTAAAAACAAAGAAAATAAAGAATATGTATATCTTTTTATATAATGGAAATATATATATTTGATATAATAAATATGAATACACACACAAACTTCAGAAATCAGTGAACCATGGAATAATCAGGCCACTTAATATAGCTACAACTAGAGTCCTCAAATTGAAGTTGGAGAGAAAGAAGAAAAATATTTAAAGGAGTAAGACTGAGTTTTTCAGATCCCAGAAATTCAGAGAACCAAAAGCACAAACATCTTAAACGACTATAGCAAGGAATATCATAATCAATTTGCTCCTTAGAGCATATTGTATCTGTATTTGGATTCAGAGATTCACTTCAAACTAATAAAGAATGGAAAAGAAAACAAATGGTAAGATTACAGTGAAGAAACCCAGCCCATTGTTGTAGTCAGTGATCAAGGTAAACATCATCCTTGATGAGTCACCTTCATCTGCGTTCCTTGATGGTGTGATGAGAAAGGCACATAATCTCTGTGATATTCTTCCCTAAAATTTATAAACTCATTCTGCTCATGACAAAGCAACAGTATGTCCATATTCAGCTAAGTAATTCAGCAGTCCTCTTTAAAAATGTCAAAGTCATAAAAGAAAAAAAAAGACTTAGAAACTATTAGAGTAGAGGAGACTGAGGTAACATGGTAACTAAAAGCAAGATCATGTCTGAAAGGTTATCTTGACAGAGAAAGAAGAGATTAGTGGTAAACAGTGGAAGTACAGATACATAAACTCTTTAGTCTGGTTAACAATATTGCTCCAATGTTAATATCTTAAGTTTGGCAAGTGTATCATAATGTTACCTAAGTGTAACATTAGGGAAAGCTGGGTGAAGGGTACACGAATAGCCTTGTATTATCTTTGTACATCTTGAAATTCAAATTAATTTCAAAATGTAAAGTTAAATAGATACTATTTGCAAGGAAGTCATTTATGTAGATCTAAAATCAGATTCACTATGATTTTATAATGTCTTCTGAATGAAAAAACATCACAGATAACTTGCTTGGAAAAACCATCATAAATTATGATTTGAAAAAATTTCAGTTTTTAGTTGCTTATATTCATTCTAAAAATGAAACAAATAGTTAAAAATAGGCTATACTGAGATCTTCAAATCAGGAATACAGGTCTTCAAACAATATGACATCATTATCCCAAGTATAAGTGTACGCTATGTGAGCGGGGTTGGCAATTATACCTCTTATTTTCATAACTACATGTAGAGAATTTCAGATTGTGAAGTTTTAAAGAAACATTCAATATTTAATTTTAAATAAATATGGTTATAAATGTTAATGACCCCACAGCTTTACCATTCCTGGTCTTACTTCACTGCAGCAGAGGGGAAAAATAGATACTATTTTTGAAGAAAAAAACAAGATGCTGGTAGAAGAAAGAAGCAATGACTATTTTCCCAAATCATTTTCTAAGTTAGGCCTGTTAAATTGGAAACTGTGTATGGCATAGAAATCAGAACAAGGGGGCCACAATCTACCAGAAGAGCCTCTCACTCAGCAAATACACTAGAGGATCCTTAATCTCCGCACACTATGTTTAAAGGCTCTGCAGTAGACAGAATGTATTTTCTAATAACCAATTCTGCATTCTTCTGAGGCACTCTCACCAGGTAGCATTTGCCAGGTTTTCTGCTGTTTTGTAGGTTACCATTCTGTTGTATTTCAAAAGGACTGATTGCCTTGGGCGATTAGCAGACAAGTGAAGAGAGTGATGATGGGCACCTCATCTCAAGTTGCGGTTGACACCGAATAAATATTTCTGGTGCTATGTAATGATCATATTGCTGTGTCTAAAATAAAATCTGTAATAAAATCACAATCGCTCAGTGGGCCCACTTTCAAATACTGCTGCAACCCTGAGGCACATTCTCAGAAAGGGAGAAGAGAAAAATTAAAAATATTTCCACAAAAAAACCTTAAAGACAAGGAGGAATTTGAATGGGGCCCTGCAATATATGCAATTAGGATGAGCTTAATTCTGCCCTTTGCCCATATCATAAAGCCACAGTATCCTATTTTGTCCACTCTACAAATTTAGCAACTAGAAATCATCACCAAGAATAAGGTATTTTGTTTCTTTTGTATTTTCTCTGAAATAATCTGGATGGTGCTTTGGGAAATAATATAAATCAAGTGCCATATGGCAATTAAAGACATTATACTGATTTCTGCTCAGTGAAATTCTTATTTAGAGGCCAAACACTGAAGTTGCACACTGCACACGCTTCGATCTGGAAAGCTTGGCAGCTCCCTCTACTGTTTCTCTCGCTGAGGTGCGAGGAATCAAGCTCACCCCTTTGTGTAATTTCCTTTGCTGTGGCGCTGAACTTTCACAGCTTGTCAATTAATGGCCTTCAAGCTGGCAAGCTCTCAAATACTGGCTGACTTTCAGCAGCCTGATGGCACCTTTAGGACACCTGTTTTGAAGACTGATCTACTTGAAAAGAAAGCCTTGATACTGCTATTAAAGAAAGGCATGTGAATCACACCCTTTCTATGAAGCTTTCTATTTCGGTGTATATCCGTCTGGTCTGTTTACAACAGATGCAGACTTCTGAAAAGGAGTCCTGCCTGGCAATAAAAATTTGTGGCTTCAGAATCTGATTTCTTTTACTCTTTTTTTTTTTTTTTCAGAAACATTTATTCTTTTTTATAAGGCTCAGATCGGTAGGCATCAATTTTTTCCTACCGGATACATTTCTCATAATACAGTCTTCACTTCTTTTAACTGTGATTTTTTTTTTTATTGTGACTACAGAGAAAGGGAAAGAAACAGGTGCTATCGTTTCTTTAAAGCGAATATTCCAGAAACTTGCCTACACTCGTAATTTCTTTTTTGTATACTGAAGAGATCTTTTAAATAGCCTGCAAGAAAAGTATTCATTATACTATTGTGGTTCAACTATTTTAGCTAAGAGACAAGGATAAAATAACCTGCTGCTTCTGCTAAATCATGTAGAAGCATAATCACATTATTTTCTTTTTAAAATGAAATTCAAAAAAAAAATGAAATTCAACACAAGAGTACAGACTTGTTTATTAGAAATTAATTTAAAACATATAAGAGAATGAAAGATAGAACTAAACTTGACTTCATTCCAGTATCTGTTCTTAGAAATAACAGCATTTTTAAAAAGAAGATATACAATTACTTTTGGCACAGTTATCCAATACTCAACTAAACATGGTTTCTACTGATTTTTAAATGGACTATACCCTCATTTTTTCCAACAATTATCTCTGAAGCATGTCAAGTGTAGGCCAAACATGAAGGGCAAAGTAAAACCTACTTCCCTGTGATGTCTATTCTTTGTGTATCTAATGAATCACCAATGTGTATAATGTGATAGCATTATGCATCAGTGGGAGGTGGGTGTATGTTCTCACTACAGTCAGATTAAATGTAAAAAGAATTTCATGGACAATTGTATACGAGAATATCCTTCCTTTCTTCCTTCTACCCTCTACCTTTCCAAGGTAGTATAAAATGTTGTTGGGAAAAAATAATAAAACAAACATTGATGCTGCATTCGAATGTTTACAATTTTGAAAGGAAGACGGTATGTACACATATATGTCAAAATGGTTTAAGAAACTTACGAAAGGACAGAGTTAGTGTTTAAAGAATTTGAAGCAAATAGCATTTAAGTAGATAAGAAAAAATCAAATTCTGGAACAGTATACCTTGAGAAAATAAGCCCGCTTTACATAGCAATGAAGTAATCTTGTCAATGAAGGGAAAAAATAGTCAATTTTATCACACAGCCAGATAGCAGAATTTCTTTTTTTTTTTTTTGTAGAGACAGAGTCTCACTGTACGGCCCTCGGGTAGAGAGCCGTGGCGTCACACGGCTCACAGCAACCTCTAACTCTTGGGCTTACGCAATTCTCTTGCCTCAGCTTCCCAAGTAGCTGGGACTACAGGCGCCCGCCACAACGCCCGGCTAAGATAGCAGAATTTCTTATACTGCTGTTCCTTAAAAGCTGGGTGGAGCCCTATCTACTAAGAATAATGCATAGATTTGATAGTCTAGAACCACGAAGATAAAATAAATAACGCGATGACACTTCCACTCCTATTATTTGATCAGTCAAATGTTCTTTATTCATTCAACAAAAATTGTGAAAAGAAAAGATTTCTTAGTATATGGAAAGAATATCTTGAATTCTATAAAATTACATTGGTTGAAATGGACATTAAAAGATCCCACTTTGAACTTTATGAGAAATTTAACTTAGTTCTCGGTCATGCAGAATGATAAAAAAAAATGACATTGGTATCGTTCAATTTTGTGATGTTTTTATCAAGATAACGGACACCTACGGTGCATCTTATAATGGGTACAGGCGAAACTTACTAAATGCAGAATTCAAATGTCTTCATACAATAACTAAGAAAATGTCATGAAGGCTATGTTAAACAGTTTGATAAAAATTTTCCAGATTGTACATGAAACCAGCACATTGTACCCCTTGACTGCAGTAATGTACACAGCTATGATTTAATAATTAAAAAAAAGAAAAAAGTGAAAAAGACACACACAAAAATAACGGATAAGAACCAGTTGTGGGTTTCTTTATGAAAACTATCTGAAGTGCCTCTGTGTCATTTTTTCACTTTTCTTTGGACTAACTCAGCCTCCTTCTAATATGCTGTGGTATTACATCTAACATCTCAGGCTATTAGAGCGTTTGCTGGAGCATTGTACAAAGCCATTTGGTATAGCGGCTAAACTATGATGGGACATGGGAATACTTTGTTTTCTGTTATCCAGCTCCTAGCTTGCTATGTTGGGATCCAATAACTCCACATTTCCATTTCAACCATGAACTTATGCTTTGAAAAACAGGGTATTTATAAATGTATATTTGTAGTTCTGAGACTATGGATACAAAAAATTCTCATCCAACTATGATCAGATATGTAAATATGATACAGGGAAATAGTTTTGTGGCATAAGCAAACACTAAATGTGGTTTAAATATAGTTATTAATCCTAGATATGTTGATTCAGGTGATAATTTGAAATATCTCACATCTGTTGTTTTCAGACAAATAGTTGTTTTCATATTGCCTATCTCTGCAAAGTAACTTTTCAATAATAAAAATATATCGTATCTAAAGAATAATATCTTCTAAATCACTGAACGATTAGATTTTTTGCATTGTTAAATATGAAAAATAAATTGTACATTTATTACTAGATATTATGAAGAATTTTTGGTAGTAATAGATTGGTTTTAGAACTTCAGGTATTTCTTGCTACTTATATATAGATGACAGATGCATCCTTATCAATAGTTTAAATTAAGACTTTTTTAACCTTTTTCAGCTTGCAGAATAAAGTTAGAAGTCTTTTTAGCTGTATTTTCCAAACAAAATAAAACCAAAAAACAATGTATAGGCTGGATATTATTATGCTGTGTTTGTTAGTTTCATAAAATATCCTTGCAGTAAGCTATGTCATGAAATCTTAAAATGGCAGTGAGCTTGGACACATTTACTTCTGTATGTTCCTTTTTCATTGGTTGTTCATAGGTTGTCTTTTACAATTTCATGTTTTGCTAGATGCCACAAGGTAGAGAAATGGACTAGTACACCCTGAATTGTATCCTAGTCCATTGCAGAACCAACTCCCTATCCAATTAAAATGACATGCTAAATTTCTAATGAAATTATCTAGAAATAGTGTCAGAACTCTTAGGATAGCTATTGCTCTCTGGATCCCTTTAAATTGTAAATGATAAGGGAGGTCAGACAATTAAGTTTGCAAACTCATCCTAGCAAACTCATCCTAGCGAAACATACCTCATTGCTGAGTATCACTATGGTCACCTTCAAAATACTCCCCTTGGGAAGCCATGCACGGACACTAGCACTTAGTTCACCTTCCAGAGCAATTTTGGGACTCTTTTTCTTGGGAATGGTAATCAGAGCTGTCATTGTACAAAGTCTGACAATGAAACTTGAGAACTCAGCCTAGAAAAAGTGCTTTGGGTGGACTCAGCTCTGGTGTGAGTACATAGCTTTCTAAAGACAGCACTTTGAAGGTAACTATAGTGATAGTGATTCCAGCAATGAGGTACGCAGCACTCTTTCTAGGGTGCGTTCGTGAACTTAATTGTCTGATCTTGTATGTGATTTTAAAACCCAAATGTATTGGTCTTATCTCTAGAAAGGGGTAAAATCAACTACAAATCAGTTTGACTCATGGCGTTTTATCATATTGAAAATGTGGCAACTGGGCATGCTAAGATGAAATATGATTATAGTACCCCTGGGATTTTAAAAAACAATCAAATTCAGGTCTTGCTTTCCTCCATGATTGCACCAGTAAAAATATTGCTAATGAATCAATAAATTGCAGAAACCATGGTGCTGGAGTCATCAACTTCATTGACTAACCAGTGAAGACGGATTTTTCAGGAAGATAGTATTTGATTTCTTCTATGAGGCATATTTATGCAGGAGTAAAACCACACTTGCATGATTCAACATCTGCTAGCTTACTGAAATTGTATCGTTTTTAGAAGACAGTCTTGTTTCTCTTTCGCATTAAATCACTGTTAACACTTAGGGTCAAGAGAGCAGACATAGCTTAACTGTGCACTTAAGAGACTCAAATATTCTAAATTACATTTATATTAATATATTTTATTTATATTAGCATATAACATATAACATAGTTACATTTAATATAAAATAATGATTTAAAATAAAATTATAATTTACAAACATTAAATGAATATGCTCTACAAATGACTGTTTTTATTTCATAATCTCTCGACTATTCATTTCTTAAATAACATCATTTTCTAACATGCTGCACACTGTCATGTGCTGGTGCTTCTATTTACCATATAATTGCATGATACTCTCTTTTTTCCCCAGAAACAATGTGTTATAGGAAGCTTTCAGGGAGTCATTCTCATTCTATCTCTTAGCTCCATGACAAACCCTCTGTTTCACTCTAGCCTATGGCTCTGGCTGTGTATGTGCCCATGACAATGTTCTTCTGCTGTGTGAAACCAGTGTGCAGTTTTAATACTATGGGCTTGTTAGGGCACAAAACTGATGAATCCCCCAATTGTACTCAAGAGTCATACTTGCCACCATTTCCTAGAAGAAATTTAAAAAGTATAGGGACAAAAGCAAAATAGAACAAGACGCATCATTTGATTTAATTCTTAAAAACATATAGTGTAGCCTCTGGATTCTGGACAGTTGAATGGAACCTAAGATCACCAGGATTGAGACTGAAAAGACCTCTGCCTACTGCCTTTGTGTAGGAGGGAGAAACACAGGGAAGAAAAGTGACAATTTATTTATTTAAAGTGTCAAGGCCTAGTCCCATGTGGCAATAAACAATAATGATAATTTTTTTAGAAGCACTTACTTAGTGCCAATAAGAGTTTGAATAATTTTTTTTCTTGATATTCTTGGTATAATATGAATTAAATTGGTACTTGTACTGCCCTCAATTAAATGATGAGGACATTTTTGTTTTTTAGTGTTTGTGGTTTATTTGTTAATGTTTTCTATGTTCTTAGAAAAGAATTTTGTTAATATTTATTTGTCTGGAAATTATTTTGCCTGGTTTTTGAAATGTATTAGAATTAATTTATTTTAATTGTATATTTTAAACATTATTTTTCTCTAAAGCGATTGATTTTTTTACCTTCTTAGTATTTTCATACTTTTCTCTTTTTACCTTAAATATCATGCTTAGGATTTAACTCTTGCACTGGATTTTCAGAGGATCAAGTTTTAGTTTCTTAAAGGTCTTTTGTTAGTAGTTTATCATTTTCTGCCTTTTATTGTCACACACTTTAATTGATTTTTAATTAGTGAATATGGTCTGTACACACTTGATTATTTAACATTTGCTAAGATATTCTATGTGTCTTACTAAATGGTATAGTTTTGAAAACTAAATCTTGGTTGTTCAAAAACAATGCACTATTTGTTCAATGGTGTTTTTTTGTTTGATGGTGTGTTATAATTTCTATTAAGTTGATTTTCATACCCAGGTGTTCAAAAGTCCTTCGGTATTTTTTCATCAGTCTACACTGTATATTTCAGAGAGAGGTAAATTAAAAATCTATCACTGTGATGGAGGGTGTGGCAAATTGAATGATTGCCTGAATATTTGCCATTTTCTATTTCCATGACTTTGTAACTTCAGGTCCTCCCATAGAAGCAGAGTTAATTTTCTTGACACTTTAATACTAAACTTGCTGTAAACTATGTGATGTTAGCAAACATTGTAAAATAGGAGAGTGCAATGAACTTGGACAACTGGGCATTCCTCTTAACCATTCTGTCATTTCTGTCATTGATGAACAATGGTTTTCCCATGTAGCTGCCAGACTACAATGATCACTTGTAGAAAATACAAGGGATGACCATGTGCAGATGCAAGCCCAGCTATAATTTCAGCTTATAACAAAGCTGTCAAGAGGAATACCACCTGAATCAGCTGATCTCCAGCCAACCCACTACTGTAAGAGAAACAGATGCTTATTTTTAGGATTAATTATAGTCTTAATTATGTACATTAGATCTCTAGACTTGTTCATTCTACATATCTGACACTCGGTATTATTTGACCTAACCTTCCCTATCTACCCATTCACTTCTAATAAACACTGTTTTATTCTCTACCCCTGTGTATATATATATATATATATATTTTTTTTTTTTTTTTGGCGCAGTTTTTGGCTGGGGCTATGTTTGAACCCACCACCTCCGGCTTATGGGGCTGGCGCCCTACTCTTTTGAGCCACAGGCACCACCCCCCATATATATCATATATATATATTAATTTTTTTAAACAAGACCAGGAAATATATTTCTTTTTGTATCTGACTTATTTCACCTAGCATAATGTCCACATTTACCTATGCTGTGACAAATGGCTGGATTTTCTTTGCAAGATTGAAAAATATTCCATTGTATGTGTGTATACAATTAAGTTCATGAACTCTTCCTAGAAAAAATGCCACATCCCTCATTGCTAAATATCACTATGGTCACCTTTGAAGTACTTCCCTTGGGAAACTATGCACTGATGTCAGTGCCTACCCCACCCTTCAAAGCAATTTTGGAGCTCTTTTTCTGGAAAGGCCATCAGAGCTATTGTCATATAAGGAGCTCACAGATGAACAAAAGCAAAGGAGAGATGAAGTTTGCTAAGACCTTTTGGAGAGGTAAGATGATGTTTTGGGTCACGTTATTACAATCGATGAAACATGAGCATACCATACCAATATGACACTGAAACAAAGCTTCAAAGAGCGCTGTGGAACTAAGACAATTCTCCATGACCAAAATTGTTCCATCAGTTCAAATCAAGAGTTCAAACAATGTTGCTAAAATTTTTTAATATCAGAGGGATTGTTCATTATGAATTTGCATAAATTGGCAAACAGTTAACTGAGTCCACTCTTTGGAACTGCTGAAAAGCCTGGGTGAAAAAGTCAGATGAAAACTGACCTGAACTTTTCACCAATGACTCATGGCTCTTGCATCACAACAATGCACCAGCTCACATAGCATTGTCTGTGAGAGGGTTTTTAGCCAGTAGACAAATAACTGTATGGGACCACTCTCTCTCACCCATCTTATCTGTCCCCTAGTGATTTGTTTTCTTTACCCAAAGATAAAGGAAATATTGCAAGGAAGACATTTTGATGACATTCAGGACATTGAGAGTAATATGATGACAGTTCCAATGGCTGTTCCAGAGAAAGAGTTCCAAAATTGCTTTGAAGTTGCAAGGCAAGTAGATGTTGGCATTGGCGCACGCTTCCTATGGGGAATACTTTGAAGGTGATCACAGTAATATGATCACAGTAACTCACAGCAGTGAGTTATATAGCAATTTTTTCTGTGTGATGGGTGTATGAACATAATTGTCAGACCTTGTGTGTGTGTGTGTATGTGTATCATAGTTTATGTGTGTGTGTATCATAGTTTATTTCTTTATCCATTTGTCCACTGATAAACACTTAGTATGCTTCCATAGTACATCTTCCGGTTTAATTATTCAGTAAATATAAAATATCTCACAATGTTACATCACTGTTTAGCTACTCTGCTAAATATGGAATAAATAGGCATTATTTTTATATTCAATAGGTGGTAAAATTTTTTGAAATAATGTGTCAATTTTGAAGCACTGTGATTGTATTTTATTCTTTCCTTTTTTGTTCATATTCATACTTGATAAAAATATTTTAATAGCTGGGCAGCGCCTGTGGCTCAGTGACTAAGGCCCTGGCCCCCTATCCTGAGGGTGGCAGGTTTGAACCCAGCCCTGGCCAAACTGCAACAAAAAAATAGCTGGGGCATTCTGATGGGCGCCTATAGTCCCAGCTACTTGGGAGGCTGAGGCAAGAGAATTGTCTAAACCCAAGATCTAGAGGTAGCTGTGAGCTGTGACTTCACAGCACTCAACTGAGGGCAACAAAAGTGAGACTCTGTCTCAAAAAGAAAAAAAAAAAAATATATATATATATACACATATATATTTTAATAGCTTACTGTGTCAGAGTCTGTAGCCAAAATACTCTTATCTTTTGCTATCATAAATGTCACTATTTAGCATTAACAATTTTCATGAAAGTTGTATTTAAATTTGAAGTCTACTATTAGTTTCCACTAGTATTTTTAAAATATATTTTGATTGTTTTCTTTCTGTCCATAAGTAATCTGCTGTCAACAAAGTTATCTTTAATGTATAGGCAATTTTATTTTCTCTTTGATACCTTTGAGAAATAATGTCTTTGGTTTGTTGTTTTCAATATCCAATATAAAAGTTCTTGGACTGGGTTTGTTTAGGTTTTTTGTTGTTGTTTGTTTGTTTAAAGTTACTGGAGTGATTACCTTGGATTTCAGAACAAAAGGCCTTAAAACTGAAGATTTCTTGAACATTACATTTTTATACATCACTTTTAACATAGTCTCTCTGATAATTTATTCCAGAAATGCTATAAAACATATATTGTAGTCTATTAATTTATTCTCTTTGTCCGATGTTCTTTTATTTTATTTAAATGTTGCCAATTATTTTACATGAATTTCCCAGAACTCTTTTAATGCATAAATTATCTCTTTCATTGTTTACAGTAGAATTGATTCCTTCTATTGCATTATAAAATGTCTTTATCATATCTAACGTTTTAATTCCCTAAGTTCCTATTTATTTTTAATTTTTGTTTCACTATTATTTAATTTTTAAGAAAGTCATTTCATCTTTCATTTCAAAAATTTGAATCATACATATTTTACGGTGGTTGACATATTTTTCAATAAAACCATTTATCTGAATTATCTTTGCTGTCTTTGTATCATTTGTTGCCACTAGTTTTGGAATTTTGCATTTTATTTGTAATATGGAGGGGTAGACTTCCTATGTGTCTTTTAAATACATACTTGATTTTTCCCATGAAATCAACCCTAACTACAAATTTCTTAATTTTTAAAAATCGCTTCCTTTTATGAATAAATAATAGTTGTACATGTTCATGAGTTACATGTGGTTTTTTGAAACAAACATATAATTTGTAATAATAAAATGGGGGTAATTGGAATATCCATCACCTCAAATATTTATCATCTTTTGTGTTAGAAACATTCCAAATCAACTCTTTTACTTATTTTGAGATACACAATAAATTATTGTTAACTAAGTTATCATCTCCTGGCCCCTCTGCCCTCTTCTAGATGTCATAAGGGCAATTTGGATTGTGTCTGATACTTGGATTCATCACAAAGTATTATCTGTATTTTCTTAGTCCTCTAGAACAAAATTTGCTGTAAGTCACAGCCCCATACAGCAATCTTAATAAAAGTTTATTCAGCTTCTTTTTCAAGGCAACAAAGGAGCCATGAATACAGTCATTTGCTTTTGCTTGAACTTGGCTCCTGTTCCCCTTACAAGTGGACCATTTAATATACTCTCTATTCTAGGTGGCTCTGATATCTAACCGAGAACCATAGCCCAGAATGCTCGATCCCTTCAGATATGCTCATTGATTTTCAGGTATTTTCAATTTCTTATCATCCTTTTTGAGGTAGTTAGATAGTCTATATTATTTCTACTTCTATTTTATCTACTTTTGCCTCCCTTCTGCAGCAAACAAGATGCAAATAAACGTCTTGCACGACAAAAATTTCATTGTAGATTTTGACCACATCCTATCCTCAGTATTATACTCATGAGTATGCTAAATTTCATGGCTAAAGGTATTTTGCAGATGTAATTAAGGTTGCTTGTCAGTTTATATTAAAATCGGAAAATTACCCTGGATTATCTGTATGGACCTAATGTAATTAGATGAGCATGTAACGCAGAGTTATCTCCCAGCTGAGGACAGAATAGAAAGCCAGAGAGATGTGATAGAAGGCAAAGTCAGAGAGATTTGAAGCACAAGAAGGATTAAGGATATTGTAGCTGGCTTTCAGGAAGGAGAGGGCTATAATGCAAGGAATACTATAGTCAGCATTTAGAAGGTGAGAAGGAATCCCCGCTGACAATAGTGAGGCCTGCCACCTATGGTGCTTAATTCAGTCAATAAAGGGAAAGTGCTGGAAGCTGTTTCTCTCTCAGATAGTCTAGATAAAAGCATAAGCCAGGTAACACCTTGATTTGGACTCAACAATAGTGAGTGCCCATAGTGTTTACCTGAGTGCATCTAAATTGCCGATCTGTAGCGTCCTGAGCTGAGACATGCCGGTTGTTTTAAACCACTTTTATGACAATTTGTTACAGAAGCTATACAAAACTAATATACTGAGATAAACGTTTCCAACTTCTAGCAATGAAATAATCATTTCATATTATATGCCTGTATTTAGTAACTAAATAGTAATTATGATAAGGGGTGATTTTCTCTTTTATGTAGATACAGCGCTACCATATGTATTTTGGAATTTGAATTACAGCTTTCAACTTTACACCAAAAGTGTTCTAAGAATGCTTTTAACAATATTTAATACTTTCAGACTTGTTTTTCTTCTATTAGCAATGTGTTTTACATATTTTAACTATATTTTATACTATATATTTGATCAGATATTTGACTATAAATTAAAACTATAAACAATTATTTATTCAAGTTTTTTGTGGGAGTTTGGTAAATGTCTGTCTCATTTATAAATTCTGAGGACTTGAAAGTGCACATATTTAGTATTTACAGAATGTGGGGTATATCAGTTGTGTTAGCATCAGCAATTAAGTACTTTACGTGCTTATATTTCTTACATGGTATTTGATAAAGTAAAAGGTGATTTTGAGTTCCATATTACAATCACGTTCATACTGTTGTCCTTCAGACTGTAGGCTATGCTTAATGGATTTGGAAGCTTCCTTAACGATTCGTGATACATACATCTTTACTTTGGATTATAGTTTATCACTATTACATGTCTTTTTGATTTCACTAATACATTTCACCTTGAATTCAATTTTGTCTGATGATAATTTCTTAATCTTCCCTTCTCATTTTGCATTTGCCTATTTTCTCCATCTTCTTTTAAAATCCCTCATAAAGCCACAGAGAAAGAGTTAGAAAGGAGTCAGAGAGGAGACACAGGAGGTTTATGGCAAGGGTTTGAGCCCTTTGCTTCACCTTCTAGACCTTCTTTCCTAGAAGATCTGCACTTCTTCTAGGAAATGCAGTTTCATTTATTGCATTGCAATCTTGTATTATTGATATCTAATTATATTATTTGATCAAATAACATACAGTTAATTATGGACACCTTCATTTCCCATGTTTAGTGTTGATTAACACCCAGTATCAGGCAGAAGCATTTTTTGAGTAATTAATTCTTAAAATTAATAATAAATTATTAGAAATCAGAATGATTTTTTTCCAAATATTCTAATTGCCATTTTTCTAATTTCTCTACTGAGGCTTGACTGAGATTCTATCTAGCATCTATTTTTTATAAAAGCATTTATTGATGGCACCAGATCTGCTATGTCTTGTTGTCCAACTGAGGGAAGAAATTGTATGGTAGCCTAGACCTACTGCAGAGCTTTTTGTTTTGCCTCAAGCATTACTGAGAATAGCCTTCTAGGATACATAATAAATGGATGTGAACAATATGCTTAAATGTGGTATATATTGCCTCCAACTTTCAAAAGCATCATCTCAAACATCTGGCAGCTTTGCAGTGTATTGTATAAAGTGCAGCAAATTCTACCTCACTTTAGAAAGATATATCAATATTTCTAAAAACTCCTGGATTCCAGTAGGGGAAGCTAGAAACTTCTCAGGATGTGTCTTTCTGTAAGACATCTAGATTACCAGCTTCTTCCTGTTCACCAGGAGCAATTAGAAAAACATAATTATTATAATGCAAAACTTTTATGTTTTGTGAAAGACACTCTACATAATATGTTTTATGACAAAGAGGAAAGTTACTTTAACCACCAGTTAATACAATGAAGGTATTATGCTGCTCTTTCAATGTAAAGATAAACATCTTCTGATGACTTTTCTCATATAAAAAGAGATTAAAGCATAATTTAGGTCAATAGCTGTATATAACTGTAAATTAG
The DNA here is from genome assembly GCF_027406575.1 of Nycticebus coucang. NCBI lineage: Eukaryota > Metazoa > Chordata > Mammalia > Primates > Lorisidae > Nycticebus > Nycticebus coucang. The sequence goes on along the minus strand of NC_069781.1, from coordinate 67,458,193 downwards.
GTACTAGGGGTTACATTAATTTGTTAGAATAAGATGATTTAATCTGGAACCACAGCTGAGATTGGCGCAAGAATGTGATTACATTTCCAATAACTTCTCATTATTATCCATTTGGTTTTTTTTTTTTTTTTTTTTGTTTTTGCATTGGCCATAACATGATTCTAGTGGGATACAATAGGAATGAATCAACATTTTCACATCTCGTTAATGTTTGTAATTCTGCTAGAAATGTGATATTGCTTTTGTTTTACATTCTTGACCAAAATCTGTAGTTTAAGGGATTTTTTACTATGTCCTATATACTATGATAGCCTGCTCAGGAAACAAATTAGGGATTCTCTCATTTTTTAAGTATGACCATTCCCACAAAACACATCAGGAGGACAAGGGGAGTAACTATAGGATGGGCCTATGGTCACATTGAATTCATGGTAAAGCAGACTGGTGCAGTAATCCCATAGCTTGAGATGCATAAACCCCATTTATGATGGATATCACACACTGACATTTGGTTTCCTGGTATTAGTGTCAAACTTGAGCTAATTTTTAGCTACTGTGAATATATGTCTAAAAATAGATATGCAAAATTTTAGTGTAAATATGTAGCATATATTTTCTTATCTTTGGCATAAATAAAAATAGAATTGTTAGCTTATGCAGTAAAATTACATTAAAATTTTTAAGAAACTATCAAATCATTGTCCGATGTAGCTACATTATTTATATTCCCACAATGTATGAGTTTTCCAGTTTCTCCATTATCATTGCCAATATTTTTTATTTTAATTTTTTCAGAAAAACAACAATCTTCTTGAAGAGTGTGAACTCATTATAACTTTGATTTGCATTTTTAAACTTATTTTAAGGGAGTACCAATGTTTTAGTTACATGAATTGCCTTTTGAATCAAACTTATATCCATCACCCAGATAGTGTGTATTGTATCCTCTAGATGTGTACTAACCCTTCTTCTCTCCTCCTTACAACCTGCTTGGTTTCTGCTGAGCCTTATTTCCATGTGTGCCCATGAGTGGTGAGCAATTAGTTCCGGTTTAGTAGTGGGTATGAATAGAGTTCATTTCTCTGTTTTTGCAATACTTAGAAGAATGGTTTTCCAGTGCCATCCAGATTGTTACAAAAGGTATTAGTTCATTATTTTTGTTGACTGCTTTGGTATAGCATAGTGTACATATACCACGCCTTATCAATCCACTCATGGTTGATCGGTACTTGGATTAATTCCGTATCTTTACTAATGTGATTTGTGCTGCAATAAACATCCAAGTGCAAGTGTCTTCTTTGTGAAATGACTTTTTTTTTTTTAACTTCGTATAAGTACTTAGTAGTGGGATTGCTGGATTAAATGGTAGGTCTACTTTTAGCCCCACACTAGCTTCCAAAGAGGTTGTATTAGTTTCCAGACCCACCAGCAGTGTTTAGGTGTTCCTTTCTGCATCCACACCAGCATCTGATGATTTGGGATTTTTGGATAAACACCATGGTTACTGGAGTTAGGTGATAACTCATTGTGGTTTGATTTGTATTTCCCTGATGATTGCAGATGTTGAGCTTTTTTTCATATGTTATTGGCCATCAGTCTATTTTCTTTCGAAAAGCTTCTGATGGCCAATAGCACTGCTCATGTCTGCGGAACACTAATATGGCCCATCTGTCCAAACCATCTGCAGGCAATTCCACAAAATGCTGGTGCAGAGAGAAACAGGTTTGTCAAGCCCATAGACTCTTAAAGTTTCTATGGGAAAGGAAGGGGCCATGACTACAAGCTGCCTTAAACCAAAATTTGTTTCTATGATACAAAGAATGGGAGAGATGCCGAAGAAGCTTGTACATGTAAGAAAACTGGTTCTCTGTTCTCCTATGGCACTCTACTGCAGGGTGAGAGACTTTGTGTTCTCACTGAAGGCAAGACTGCTTTCTGAAGGCAAGCAAGTGTGCAAGAGGAACCCCACTTACCCTTTCACTTTACTCCAAGCTTCTCTGGATTGGTATGCAACATTGTTGTCCTCTTAGTCTTTCCATTTCTCATACTCATAGCTCTTCTCAGAGGGATCCCCAGATGGTAGCCTTCATTATCTCTCCCTGTGATTTACTCCTGAGCCATAACTGCTCTCAGCTGTCTTCAGCCCAACCTTTCACCCGTCAGCCAGGACAGTCTGATAAGTGCTGTCTGTAGTTGGTCATTTGATTTGCAATTATTGACTAATAATCCAGGAGGCATAAATATGCTTATTAATAACTTTTCTATCTTCTTTAGATAAATGTTTATATAATTTCTTTACTCATTTTTAAATTGAATTGTTTGTTTTTGCATTGTAAGCACTTATTACAGCTAAACAAGAGAATTTACAAGATAGTAGCATATCCGAACAGAATTTTTCATGGAAATGAAAATTAGAAGTGAAATTACAATTCATGTTTGAAGTGGTTTGTTAGACACATGATCAAAAACATTCATTAATGGAGAGTTAATCAAATACTGTGTGATTTCAGCAGCCAAAGAAATATGTCCAGAGAAAATAAACTTGTTTAAGAATATAATATTTTCAGCAAGAATAATTATTTGAAAGCTTGAAAATATTTGAAGTAACATTGGGCGGCGCCTGTGGCTCAGTGAGTAGGGCGCCGGCCCCATATGCCCAGGGTGGCGGGTTCAGGCCCAGCCCCTGCCAAACTGCAACAGCAACAACAAAAAAATAGCCGGGCGTTGTGGCGGGCGCCTGTAGTCCCAGCTGCTCGGGAGGCTGAGGCAAGAGAATCGCGTAAGCCCAAGAGTTAAGAGGTTGCTGTGAGCCGTGTGACGCCACGGCACTCTACCCGAGGGCGGTACAGTGAGACTCTGTCTCTACAAACAAACAAAAAAAATAAATAAATAAAAAAGAAAATATTTGAAGTAACATCAATAATCAATTAAAAATGAAACAATTTTTCATGTTTACATGGATGGAGCTGGAACATATTCTTCTTAGTAAAGTGTCTCAAGAATGGAAGAAAAAGTACCCAATGTACTCACCCTTATTATGAAACTAATGTAGGACCTTCACATGAAAGCTGTAACCCAGTTACAACCTAAGAATAGGGAGAAAGGGGAAAGGGAGGGGAGGGAGGGGGAAGGAGGGGGATTAATGGGATTACACCTGCGGTGCATCTTACAAGGGTATATGTGAATCCTAGTAAATGTGGAATGTAAAGGTCTTAGCAAAATAACTTAGAAAATGCTACAAAAGCTATGTTAACTAATGTGATGAAAATGTGTCAAATGATCTATGAACCAAGTGTATGGTGCCCCACGATCATACTAATGTACACAGCTATGGTTTAATAAAAATAAATAAATAAATAAATAAAATAAAAATGAAACAATTGATTTTGCATTGTTTGAATTAGATTTTTAAGAACAGAAAGATATAAATGAAAGTGCTCAGTTATTTATTTAAGAGTCTTTACTCAGTATGACTGAAAAACTATTCTATGAATAGTATGCATAGAATAATTGCAGGTCAAAATATTTTAAAAGAAGTCAAGATAATACTAATTTAGTACAACCTGAAGTGGAATCTGCTAAGAAGTGTTGAAATTCATGATAGTAAAACATCGCATTAAAAAGAAAAATGACTCAATTGGATACATTTACAAAGCATGTAAATATGCATTTTATTTATCAGCAGGTACTTTAATGAGGAAAATATTTTGCCCTAGCATGTGGTATTAAACCAGCAGCATCAATAGTCAATATCATTACCAGCTGTGAACTTAATCGTTGTTAGTTCTGTAAATTTTTGTGATAATATAATCTTATTAAACTGACTAGCCCTACATCATGGCAGTCATAGGACTTTTATGTCTTAGCAAAGATAAACTTTTGTTTCCATTTTTAGAGGTCAAGGCCAAGATTGGAATTCTTCTGAATGTGAAAAATTCTGAGATACTACTACTGAACCACGAATATTTTGAAAAATAGGCTTTTACCACATAATAATGTTTCTTACTGAATAGAATATAAAATCACGAGACAAAACACTGTTTATGTGTGAAACTTACTCTGTGACAAAGTTGTTTTGACAGTGAATAATGTTGTTTGAATAACAAGTAATGTTAAACTTAATAAACATTTCATGCAGTCAAAAGTTAAAACAAGGAGTAAGATCACCACACAAAAAATGCAGCAAGTATATAGTAAATGTTCAAATTACATTCCAGCAACATTTTTCAGACCTTAATTCTAGTGCAAATGGAATTTCCATATTTCACAATCCATTTAACTGTGTAATTGAGGAGCTTCCACCAAAATCTTCATTTGGGAGTGATTGATCTGCAATGCAATGGTATGCTAAAAGGTACATACCAACAGAAGAATTTAATATCATTCTACAAATGTCTTCCAAGTGATAAATATGCTCAATTACAACAAAATGCTCATAGATAGATATTCAGAACTTAACAAAATTTATCTTTAAGAGAGGACATTCAAATATGACATAGACAAATCAGATTATAGATCAGCATTAACAGATGAAGTTTCACAATAGATTTTCATGAGAGTACTAACTTTGAGCCCTAATTCAGAAAACTATCTGTCCAAACAATCCCATTCTTCTAGCTAGCATACATGAATTGCAGAAATATTGTATGCAATTTTAATTTACACATGTCTTAAATTTTATCAATTTAAAGGTGTAGATTTATTTCCTTATGTTAGTATCTCCATAACATTGATTTGACTTTTAGACCAGGGGGCCTAAACTTCTTATTATCTGACTCTTAGAAGAAAATTTTTGCTTATCCCTGAGGTGTACTATAATACTTTTTGTAGAATAAAAAAGGACAAATAAAAATATACATATGTATCTGCAGTTATGAAGAAAAAGAAACACAGAAGAGATTAATGGAACTGATTATGTGTAGGGTGTAGGCATGAGTGAGATGCAAAGAATCTGGGGAATCAGGGATGGAAACACTTCTCTGAATATATCTTTTTATACAGGTCTGACATTTCAATACATTTTAAGGTTTCACAATTTCATAAGTAAACAAATGAATGTATTAATAGATAGACAAATATAATTATCAAGGAGGGGTGAAAATCCCTTAAATTGAATATAGACTCAAATAAAACAAATCATATTTCAAAGGAATAACATAACCCAATGAATTAAATTAAAAAAAAACAACATTAACCCAAGCACATTTTGAATACAGTGTTAGAATTATGTGTCATCAGACTGTAAAGACAGCATAGAACTCCAAACAGATTTGAAACTCTAATTAGTAAATTTTTCTGAATCTACATTCTGTACATTCAAAATCTGAACAAATAAGTAAGTATGTTTTGCAAAATAGGAACTAGTTTCTCACTGGTAGGGTAGGGAGTGATAAAAATAAAAAAGATAACACTTTTTAAGTATGAGATAGCAATTGAAGTTATCAATATAATCTGATTATTTTTCTATGTATTTTTAGGTAGCATAATATAGAAATGGATATAGATATGGGTGGATTAATATATGTTGCAAAGATTACACATGTTGCATAATTGAAAGGAATCACAAGCCTCAACAGAGCATAACTATGCAGGGTTTTAATGGAGGTAAAGGATATGGTACAGCAGGGGAAATAAACCACAGCCTAGTGTGGGGGTATATAAAGGATTTCCTTACACAGGTCTTTTATTAGTTGCATAGGAGGATATTTATTTGAAAATTAGGATCAAACAAACTTGGGATGAAGAATCTTTATTTTAGTAGAGCTCAGGGTAATTTTATTTGGTGTTTTTTTAGAATATTATAAAACCCTAAGAAAATAAATAACAGAAAATATGAACAAATGGAAGAGCATACCATGCACATGGCTGGGAAGAATCGACATTGTTAAAATGTCTACACTTCCCAAAGCAATCTACCCATTCAATGCAATCTCCACTAAAATATCATCACCATATATTCAAGATTTGGGAAAAATAATTCTTCATTTTGTATGGAACCAGAAAAAACTCTATATAGCCAAGGAAATTTTTAGTAATAAAAACAAAGCCGGGCCATCAACCTACCAGACTTTAGGCTGTACTACAAGGCCATAGTATCAAAACAGCATGATATTGGCACAGAATAGAGACACAGGCATTTGAAACCATATAGAAAACCACATGATAAAACTAACATCTTACATCCACCTTATTTTTGATAAACCAAACAAGAACATATACTGGGGAAAAGAATACCTACTCAATCAATGGTGCTGCGAGAACTGGATAACCACATGTAAAAGACTAAAACTGGACCTGCATCTTTCTCCAGTCACAAAAATTGATTTAAGACAGATAAAACACTTAAATCTAAGACAGGAAACAATAAAAATCCTCAAAGAAAGTGTGGAAAACATTTGAAGATATCAGCCTAGGGAAGGATTTTATGAAGAAACTTCTGTGGCGATTGCAACAACAAAAATAAACAAATGGGACTTAATTAAAGTGAATAAATTCTGTTCAGCTAAGGAGACAATAATGAAAGCAAAGAGACAACCTTCAGAATGTAAAAATATATTTGCATATTATCAATTGGACAAAAGCATGATAACTAGACTCTACAGAGAATTCAATCAATAAACAAAGAGCCAACAATCCCTTATATCAAAGGGTAAGTGAGATGAATAGAACCTTTTCTAAACAAGGCAGATGAATGGCTAATAAACATATGAAAAAAATGCTCATTATCCCCAATCATCAGAGAAATTCAAATCAAAACCACCCAGAGATATCACCTAATCCCAGTGAGAATGGCCCACATCACAAAGTCTCAAAGCTAAAGATGCTGGTGTGGATGTGGAGACAAGGGAACACTTTTACAGTGCTGGTGGGACTGCAAACTAATACAACAGTTTTGGAAGAAAGTATGGAGAATTCTCAAAGGACTGAAATTAGACTTCCCATTTGATCCTGCAATCCCATTATAAGGCATCTACCTAGAAAAGAAAAATTATTTTATCGTACGGACGTTTGCACTAGACTGTTCACTGCAGTTCAATTTACAATGGCCAAAGTACGGAAACAACCTAAATGCCCACCAATCCAGGAATGGATTAACAAGCTGTGCTATATGTATACCATGGAATACTATTCAGCCATTAAAAGAGATGGAGAAATTACATCTTTCATATTAACCTAGATGGAGTTGAAACACACTCTTCTTAGTAAAGCATCACAAGAATTGAGAAGCAAGAATCCAATGTACTCAATTCTAATATGAAGACAATAGTTGAGCTAATATATGGAGCAGAAGAGGGGAGGAGGGAAGGATTTGGGGTGTTAAGGTGTATGGCACACCTCTTTGGTGTGGGACACAATTATAAGAGGGAATGTATCTAACAAATGCAATTAATGTAAACTAATTCTTTGTACTCTCAATGAATCCCAAACAATAAAAATAAATAAGCAAATAAATATTAAGTTGGTTACTTAGCCAAGCACGTTTCCTAACAAGTTTGACTAGATATAAACGACCAATTTTGACATCGCTAAACAATGTAACCTACTTGACCCTGAGTGCGCTTATGTGTCTGTGCATGAACAACTTTATGGACATGTGAGAGTATACATTTATGTTTTACTTGTTAACATATCTGTTGAGATGGTCCAGTTACAGTGATAAGCAAAGAGTATGACTAGCAACTACATTTTGATGATGATGATGATGATTTTTTTTTTGAGACAGAGTCTCACTTTGTCGCCCTCGGTAGAGTGCTATGGCATCACAGCTCACAGCATTCTCCAACTCCTGGGCTTAGGCAATTCTCTTGCCTCAGCCTCCCAAGTAGCTGGGAGGTGCCCGCCACAATGCCTGGCTATTTTTTGTTGCAGTTCGGCTGGCGCCGGGTTCATACCCGCCACCCTGGGTATATAGGGCCTGCACTCTACTCACTGAGCCATAGGCACCACCATACATTTTGATTATTGAATAATGTTCTCTACTAATAGGCAACAGGAATCCTTGGAGAAACATTTCATTATTGAGCTGGAGCAGAAAAATGGGTAAAATTAGCTTGGGACATATTGTTCCAAAACTAGAGATTGCTGACAGAATGGCAGGGCACACCAAAAAAGAAATGAACTTGAAGATGTCAAAACTGGGAAAATTTGACCTTTGGACAGTGAATGAGGAAAATCTGAGCACTAAAATATATATAAATGTAAAGATTTATAACTAATTGAATAAAGTAAGAATCAATAAATGCAACCAAATAAATAAACGAATGAGAAAATGAATGAAACAAATAAACAAAGTAAGGGAAAATGATTCCTTAGAGTACAATGCCAAATAATCAGTGATAAGAAATGATGAAAATAGAAAACCATTATTTGGCAACAACAGTTAATAATACATTCAGTCAAGAATTACAACAAATACTGTGTACTAAAAAGAGTGAATGTTTGGGGCAGCACCTGTGGCTCAGTGAGTAGGGCGCCGGCCCCATATACCGAGGGTGGTGGGTTCAAACCCAGCCCCGGCCAAACTGCAACAAAAAAATAGCCGGGCATTGTGGCAAGTGCCTGTAGTCCCAGCTGCTCGGGAGGCTGAGGCAAGAGAATCACATAAGCCCAAGAGCTGGAGGTTGCTGTGAGCCGTGTGACACCACAGCACTCTACTGAGGGCAGTAAAGTGAGACTCTGTCTCTACAAAAAAAAAAAAAAAAGAGTGAATGTTTGAAAAGTAGCAAAATACTTTCATAACTTTTAAAATTGTCTGCCTATAAGATAGATGTTACAAAATATAAAATAGTGACGTAACTACCGTGGATAATGTGGCCCTCACTACCTAAACCATCTCATAGTTAAATATTTCCAGTTACAGCATTAAGTAACAGTGAGTGCCTCTTGAGTTGATGCACTGGGACAAACTCAGCCATCCTTTCTTTGAGTGTTTTTGCCAAAAATGTGTAACTAGTATGTAATCACGAGGCAACATCAGACAAAACAAATTGAGAAAAGTTTTACAAAATGTGTAGTTTGTCCTCTTGCCAATTTTTTGTTTTATTTTATGAGTGGCAATTTCATAAAATATAACAAAAATGTCAGGAAAATTTCTGTACTAAAGGTGTGTAAAGGGACATACCAATACTTGAGCATAATGAATAACCATAGATTTTCTATTGCCAGGACATTATTTGTCCAATTTGTAAAATATGAGTAAGATTTACAAACTGAGACATGGTATTTTTCAATGCTATTTTTTTAGTTTTGATAGATATCTTGTAAGTAAGCCCTTGATTAGGAAACATACTGAAATGCATAACCGTAAAAATCAAGTATTTTCTCTGTCATTGCAGTTAAATCATGTGATAGTGTAAAATTTGAAAATAAAACTAGAAAATATTTTATGAAATGATTCTCTCAAAGCTGTACAATGTTACAAAGAAGAATAAACTTAAGAATTTTGATGGATATAACATGAAAAAACAAGTTAACACTTCTATTTGCTAGCCAAAAAAGGAAAATAAAATAAAAAATTAAATTTAATAACAAGTTATACTTAACTTATTTGAGAAATGAAATGCAAGATCTTTCTTAAAAAACGGTACAAAATTTGGGCAACATCTGTAATAATGATAAAAGATAATAAATATGTATATCTTATCTTTATGGGTACAAAAATTTTATAGCTAGAAATTTTTACTCAATTTTATAAATATCAAGCAATTCCACTTCAACTACCAATAGATATTTTTATTTAGACAAGGAAGCCACATTATAGGAATATTTTCATCCTCTGGACATGCCCATGACCCTTCGAGTTATTTTAGTAAGGCCAATCTCACAATTCATTGGATCTAATTGGTCAGACCTAAGTGGTGATGTCACATCCTATTACCATATTTTAGCTATGATAGTAAGGGCTTGTATATTCCCCTTTTCAGACATCTATAAGTACAATTGAGGATTCTTCTAAGGTGTAAAGAACATCTAGAGCACAACTATGTTTTCACTACATTGGATATTGTAGTCTAATGTAGTAATCAATGAAATATTTGGACAAAAGTGCAATATTCACAAAATGTAAATTGTGCACAAGCTACTTACTTTTGAGCATTTATGGGTACAAATGAAAATGAATTTCCTGATGTGGAGAAGTTTAAAAAAAACCATAGTGATTAAAATGTGAAAGTAATAATTGTGATTTCAGAATTTAATTACTTTAATATAAACATCTATACACTGCCATAGTACCAAGGAGAAGAAGCAGTACATTTGTTAGGTACCACCAGAATAAGGATTTCCTGTAAGATAGATCCTAAGGTAAGAATTGATGAATAAACCAGAATTTCTCCAAGTAGAAAAGTAGGGGAAATGATAACTGCTTGTAGGTCCAGGTTTATATAACATATTCCCCTACAGCAAGCCATAGCTTATCTTTTTTTTCCTGAATCTTTTTCTATCAGTCTCTCAACTAGAAATATTGCTAAGTTGTGCAGCCCAAAACACTTGAATATCAACTTTATAATTCATAATATGAGTTTTCTTAACAATGTAGGTCACCTTACAGCTGTCAGTTTTAACTATTCTATTTTTTTAATTGTCTTTGTTTGTTTTCTTGTCTGTTTGTTTATTTGCTTCATGTTCTTTATTGATACTTATTGTGGCTAAATGCAAAACTTAAATTCAAGCAAGTATTTGTTTCCAATATGGACTGTAAGTCCCGAGAGAGAGGGAGTAAATTCTTCCTTGTCGTATTCAACGCCTCCCGCAGTATTTGATCCTCAGTAAATGTTTTTTTAAATAAACATTGGATAAAGTTAAAAAAAATCATTTGAGAAGACAAAAGCAAGACCCTTTCTGAACCATTTGAGGGACAGCCAGACAAATAACAGTTGCACATATAATTATTAGATCCATGTATAACTAATCACGGTGAGGATAACCTGCCTTTCACTTTGCTCACTAAACCATCCTCATAATGGGGTCAGTACAATCTTTTCACTGCTAGGAGGTGAACTAGTCTCAGACCTGTTTCAACTTTCCTTCCTTTTCCCTACCCTGCCTTATGTGTTTTTCTTATGATTCGTTCTAGTTGATTAAGTTTACAATGCTTTGTATCTGTGATACTAGAAACTAAATGATGCAGAAAATATAGAATTTTTTTAAAATTTACTTTTTTTCTATAATGTATCGAATTTTTTTGTTTTGAGCCCCTATCATTTTAAGCATGGAAACAATTGTCTTAGCCAACATAGCAATTCAGCAAATCTCTTTTGCTCAGAACTGGACACAAGTGCTTATAAACACCTTTATCGGTACATCTGTATTTGATCATCAGCAGTCCATGCCATCTGTCCTTACTTGTCTTCTCTGGAAATCCAGTTTGGGTCCAGGTGAATGTTATAGTAGAATCTATTTCCTGCTTCAAAGGCTGCCTTGAATCTCATCTTCACACTGTATTTTTCTGGAGCATTTTCTATGGCACAGGACATAATCTATTGCTACTGCACCATGTTGGCTTTAGAACATCTCCATAAAGCAAGCTTTAGGGATCTTATTTCTCAGAGATGCCAACACCTAATAAGCAGTTGCTTTTTTCCTGAGTCATTGTTCCATTATAGTTCTATTTTAATGCAAGGGTGGGTTGACTTATTTTAGAAGTTTCACGGAATTTTTTTTGTCAATTATTTTAATGCTGAGTAAACTTGAAAAATCAAGGCTTTTTGTTTTATTTTGTTTTTCTGTTCCCTTAACATCATATCTATTTCTGATAGCAGTGAATATATTGGTGAAAACTGACACGTTTCAGGGAAAAGTCAACAAAAGAAAAGATATCAGGGGATAATTGTTTAATTGTTCCAAAGAGTATGCCATCATTAATAATCATAATGTAAAAACCTGCTGACCTTAGAACAATATAGACGTGCTAAGTAATGAGTTTGCTAAGTGATATTGTACTCAGCTTCATCTGAGTGATTTTGTCATGTTATCTCATGCTGACATTATTTTCCTACATTTACCATACCTGTTAACTCACTCTATGTTTGCTTTATACTACATACAATCCTGAATCACATTGGCCAACTGTTGTCTTAGAAGTGGCGTAGGCTTCCTCTTACACTGTAGGTAGATAGGCCACTGTTGTCTTTCGGATCTCATAAATACCACTGTAATAGCTTGTTCCATCCTGGAGTTTCTTCCTTTGGACAGGATAGCTCATGACAAGTACTGACCTCACACTCCTCAAGATTTCTCATTTCAGTGACACTATTAGTCTTGACACATTGGTGACCCTGAGCTGAGAGCTCTGATTTCAGCATTTGGTGGCATAGAAGGCCCAGTTTGTGCTCCTCCTAGATTTCATAAAGAGAGATAACCTTAGGAGCACATTGCTTTTAGGGCAATCATATTCTCCGTGCAAACAAGGGATCCTTTACTCAATGGATTTTAGTGTTTTGTCTTTTAAACTTTTTATTTATCCAGAGTCTGGTAATAAATTTTCATCTTAAATATATCAAAGACTATTTACAGTTAGAAACAAAAGAAGAAGATGAAGCATCAGAATACTTTGAATGCTTAAATTTCTCCTGCCATAATCCTGACTAACGGCCAGGGTTATGCTGGAAAGTGAAAACTCTAATAGCACCGTGACCCTCCTTTCTCTCTCTCTCTCTGCCCACTCTTCAGTTAAAACATGGCATCACTGTCACCCTGCCCTAATGACGTCCATCTTGCTGGATTAAGGTACTGGCAACTTTCCCCCCTCATCATCTTTTTGGTGCATAGGTGACTTAATTTTTTACTACTTGTCTTGAAACTGTACAGATTGATGATTCTTGGTTACTAACAACAGCTTTTTTTTTATTTATAAAATAATCATTCATAGAATCCAAAGCACTGCCGGTGATAATTTAAATTGAAATTTGTTTCTGGGGAATTCATATTTTAAAACTAAGATATAAGGAACGAATTAAATAGATTGAAGATCTCTTATTAGATAAATGCCATAACTTTTTGTATTTATTCAATGTTAATACAGCTCTAGGTAGTGTTTTTCCAACACATAAAGAGTTGGAAATGCTCTACTCTCAGATTTTTCAAGTTCAACTGGAATCCTCCAGTTAAAAAGATGAAAATCAGGAATATATAAAACAGAAATCTAAAGCTCTTTTAAAAGTGCAAATGAATTTACGTAAAATTTAAAAACGTCTATATAGCATACCTTCCACATAATTAAGGAATATATACAATGCTTATACACACAACGATTTAACTTTCTAAATGTTTTAGCAAATCATTTTTAAAGAAGCAAAGAAAGTAAAAAAAAAAAATAGAGAAAATATTTCCCAGGAAACCATGTAAACAATGCAAAGGAAAATCAATACGAGAAGATATTAAGCTCCACTATGAAGTAAGTGAAAATAATAATAATAAGAAGGCATGATTTTTGTTTTGGAGTGTAATTGAGCAAGATCTGCAAAATTTTAAATACATGAACTCTTAGGTCTAATAACTCCAAGTCTAGATAAATACAACTGACATATTTATATGGTTTTCAAAGATAAATTCAATACTTTTTGAAAGTGAGAAGATTAGAAACATCCTTCATTAGCAAGGAACTATTAAGTAAGTAATGAATCATGTTTATGAACTGTAAGCTACTTGAGGATAATATAATGTTGTGATACATGGTTGAATTGATGCGGACCCTTGATAACTTTTTCCTAGATTACCGAATGATTAGATCATAAAATTGATTTAAAATACTTGTGTTAGTTTAATCAAATGTATTTTGAGCAATTAGGAAGTATAAAACTCATCAAGTGTATAAGAAGTAAATAATAATAGTGGATGTAGCATTTACTCTTGCTGACCTAGGGATAGTAATGTTGATTCACATAGTAATTCTCCAAATTATTACCACTTTAGCATCAATCCTTCAAGAGATCAGTTAGGACAAGAAGTGGTAAGAAGATACTAAATTATAAATATATTTTTAATAACATCTCTCTATGAGTGGGTCATTATACTAGTTTTCTTTTTTCTTTCTTTTTTTTTTTGTAGAGACAGAGTCTCAACTTTACCACCCTCAGTAGAGTGCCATGACGTCACAGGACTCACAGCAACCTCCAGCTCTTGGGCTTTTGCGATATTAGTTTTCTATTTTTGAAAAACAAATTAATCCAAACTTAGAAACATAAAATAGTATCCATTTATTATCTGCTAGCTCCGTAGGTCAGAAGGCAGGGAGGAAGGTAATTTGTTCTGCTCTTACCCTCTCACGAGGCTATATCAAGGTGTTATTTGGATTAGGCTTTTATATGGGAGGCTCAGAGGACAAATTCACTTCCAAGACCACTGGGTGTTTGCAGAATTCAGTTTGCATTTGCAGGAAAAAATTCTTATTTCATCACTGGATGTCAGCTAGGAACTGTTCTTTGTATCAGGAGGACACCTGCCTTCTCCATAATCAAGATAGGAAAGACAGGTCCTTTTGCTTCTAATTTTTCTGAAATCTTCTTCAGCATTATTACCTGTGCTGCTAAGAGGTTCATGTGAAAAGATTAGGTCCACCCAAATAGTCTTCCTTTTGATTAAGTCCAAGTCAACTGATTAGTAACTTTGAAATCATCTTCAAAATTTTATTTTATTACCATATTACCTGGCATAATCAGGTGATGACTGTCAGCATATTGCTAGTCATCTGAGTTAAGGTTAGAAATTTTGTGGAGACTTGTAGGCCATTTTAGGATTCTGTCACAGTCACATACGGAAGTCCCTCTTTATCCATATGTTCCAAGATACCAACAGATGCCTAAAAATGGTGGATAGTACCAAAACCTATACATGCTATGTTTTTCCCTACACACACATACCTATAATAAAGTTTATTTTATAAGTTAAGTACAGTAAGAAATTAATAAAAACTAATAATAAAATGTAAATATTATATCAATATACTGTAATTAAAGTTATGTGTATGCTCACTTGCTCTTTCAACACATATGATTGTACTATACTCATCTATTCTCAGACCATTCTTTTTTTTTTTTTTCTGGTGCAAATATCTTTATTGCCAAATGATTTTTTTATTATGCCAAATACAAAGATCATGAATATATTTATGCACATGTGGGGTACAATGTGCTGATTTTTTTTATACAACCTGATGTGGTTAGATCAAACCAATCAACTTAGCTTATACCTCATTTACTTGATTATTGTGCCAAAGCATCTATGTTCTACACTTGACAGATTTGACTTAAACCCTTGTCATATGCTCCATAGGTGTGGTCCCACCTTTTACCCTTCCTCTGTCAAATTTCCCCTCTCCCCTCCCTTCCAACTCCATTTCTCTCCTTCATCCTAGGCTATAGCTGTGTTCTATCTTTCATAAGAAAGTGTGAGTAAATATAAGTAGGTTTCATAGAAGTACTGAGTACATTGGATACTTTTTACTCCATTCTTCAGACATTTTACTCAGGAGAATATGTTCCAGATCCCTCCATGTAAACATAAAGAGGTAAAGGCTTCATATTTTTTAAGGCTGCATAGTATTCCATGGTATACATATACCACAATTTATTAATCCATTCATGGGTCGATGGGCACTTGGGCTTCTTCCATGACTTGGCTAATATGAATTGAGCTGCAATAAATAATCTGGTGCAAATATCTTTTTTGCAAATATCTTTTTTGATTTTTGATCTTTTGGATATACTCCTAGTAGAGGAATTGCAGGATCCAATGAAGGTCAATTTTTAGATCCTTGAGTGTTCTCCAAACTTCTTTCCAAAAGGAACACTCAGACCCCTCTTGACATGGCCACTGAAACCACAGAAAACAAAACAGCAGATATGGGGACTATTAAATTTGAATTAGGTGATCAGGATTGACAATTTAACCAGGTGTTAGTGTTGATACTTTTAAACATGTCTTTTAGGATTTTTTTTTAATAGATATACATTTGTATCTCTTAATAAGCACCTACAGGTAATTATGCTTTTTTCTTGTCTTAAGAAAATACATTTTAAAAACATTATTTTTTACTCCATAGGCCTACCCTAATATTGGTGTATCTTGGAACTTTATGTTGGAATTGGGAGTTTTATATCAGAAACAAAACTTCATAAAAAACAAAGTGTTCCTTCAAATTAAGTGAGATTATGGGAAGTAATCAAAAAATTTGTTTCCGATATTCTTACCTATTGAATTAAAAGAAAGATTCAGAAAGTAAAATCATTATTAAAAGTTTCATTTATGCTCATGCAATTAAACTTTCCAAATCATATAAAAGTGATTAAACTTTCCAAATCATATTAAAATTATTGGTTATAATTTAATTTATAGTCTTCCATATTATTTTAAAAATTCATAATGTATTTCCTTTAAAGGTTAAAAATAATACTATAAAATTTCAATAAATGAAGAATTTCATTCTTATTTTATTTAGGTAAATCAACCTTAATTTTGAGTTATCTTGGACACATTTATAGACTTCTAAATAATAGCAAATTTCATAGCATGAAAAATCTTTTCTCATTGTTTCTGCAATCTAAAAAATCTAATTCACCTGCAAGTGTTTGGTTAATATTATTGTCATTCCCCTCCCATCCTCCTGCACCC
Source organism: Nycticebus coucang (assembly GCF_027406575.1). Lineage (NCBI taxonomy): Eukaryota > Metazoa > Chordata > Mammalia > Primates > Lorisidae > Nycticebus > Nycticebus coucang. The sequence goes on along the minus strand of NC_069781.1, from coordinate 67,441,585 downwards.
CCCTGCTGGGGCGAAATGATATCACATGAGATAATAATACTATTTTACAAAAAAAAAAAAAAGAATAGAAAAATTAAAATGTAAATTTTCTCATATATGTCATTGAGATAATTCTTATAAAGGTTGAAAAATCAAACCCACATTAGATGTATGATTTTCTAATGATCTTGATTTTATAATTTATTTTTGAAATTCACAGACAATGGTAAAAGCTTTGTGACTCAAAGGCAGTTATTATATGTGGGTGCTACAGCTTATTAGAGACAAGGTAATCTTAATGTATGAGGAAAAAGTTCCATGGGATTTTGCAGTGTTTTATTTACTTACACACTTAAAAATATTTTTTGAATGCCTAACAGAGAAAGCATTTCCAGCTTTTCCTTGTCTTTCATTTGGCTCTTTGAATTTTGTGGTATTTAAGGAATGTGAGTAAAAGAAATTGTATAAGCTCTACATTTTTTTCTTTTTACTTTACTAATATTCTTTACTAGCTACTGTTTTGCTATGAATACCAGTTGTTTGAAAATGGTACTCAGAGAGTCAGTACACATGGCTTTAAGATTCAGTCATACGTCTAATCTGGGTTTGATTTTTCAGCCTTTACAAGAACTATCTCAATGACGTATATGAGAAAATTTACATTTTAATTTTTCTATTCTTTTTTTTGGATTTGCTAATAATTTATTGAGAACTTTTAGATTTACATTTATAAAGGATATTGGTCTTTAGTTCTCCTTTTTAGTTTTGTCCTTTCTCGGCTTTGGTATCAAAGTGATAGTGGCTTCATGGAATGAGTTGGGTAGGGTTTGCTCCTTCCCAACTCATTGGAATAGTTGGAATGATGTTATGGAATAATTTTTGCAGGATGAGAAGCAGCTCTTCTTTATAGGTTTGATAAAATTTGTCTATGAATCCCTGGATCTAGGGATTTTTTGTTGTTGGACATTTTTTTTATTATTGTGGCTTTGATTTTGTTTGTCATAAATTTCCTTTTCACTTTATAGTATGGACTTGCTCCTGAATTACTCCTTGTGTGAAGCTAACCACTAACTTTGACTTCAAGTGACCTCACAGCTTGGAGTCACTTTCCTGTATCATCTTCTTTCAAAAACGACAATTGCTCTTATTGACAATATAGAGAATAGTGAAATTCAAAATGTTAAATTGTTTCATTTATTAAATGCATATATTATTTTTGTGTGACAGAGTTTTGTGCACTTAAAATATTAACATATCTAATTTATGTAGTACCTCTATGAAGAAGATAAGGAAACTGAGGAATAAGAAATTATGACATAATCCTTAGTTATGTTTCTAGTGGGAAAAAAAATAGAATTTATGCCCAGACTTACTCTATTTCATGAATTCAAAAACTTGACAAAAAGTTATTTAAATCTTAATTTTGAACATTATAATATTATAAAAATTCTACATTATTAAAGATACCTGATAATTTGAGTCATAGGTAGATTTTGTAAATATAGAATTAATTTCAGAAATTGCTATATCAAGTAATGTAATATTTTCAATTAGCAGCATGTACTAAGTGATAAATGTTGGATATAATTTCAATATTTTTTAAATCTCAATGTCAGTAACATACTCTTTTTCCATAACAAGTACTTAATTTTAAAATTATAGTTATTCACAGCATAGTTCTCTAAGATATCGTATTAAACATCATTAATACCATAATTGAACGCAATTAATGCCAACTATTTACTTGAGAACAATTTAAACAAGGGAAATAACAAACTTCTCTATGTAATGTCCTGACTCATAGTGCCCATTTCCCATTTTTCATGTTTCAGGATTTTCGCAAATGTTTTAAAAAATATAAGCATGTTATAAATTGGGTTCCTGGTCTTCACCTCTCTGGATCTGATCTTTTTTGAGTAGTATTCTTTGTCTACCACTTTCTACCTTATTCACCTAGTCACTATATTGTTGAAGCTCCTGTAATGCTAATAACAAGAATGAGCTTAATAAAATCTTTGTACTTCTACAATTATTAATTATTCAAAGCTGAATCACTTATGATAACACATGACAACTAGGCATATACATTAATAAAAGTAAAAACTTTTGTCACACATTGATAAAACCTTCTTCTAAGCAACCGTCATTCTAATGAAAGGGGAATTTTCAAAATTAGATAGCATAATATTTATAAAACTATAATGCAGGGCAGTGCCCACAGCTCAGTGGGTAGGGCACTGGCTACATACACCAAGGCTGATGGGTTCAAGCCTGGCCCAGGCAAGCTAAGTATCTGGTTTGATGTAAAAGTTAGAGCAATAAAAAATATATTAGAAGGCATAAAATTAGAATGGTATGCCTGTTTTTATTATTACATAGCTTGATGACTTACATAGATTATTCTAAAAACCTATAAAAATGTTAAAGCTAATAACTGTATTTTGAAATTTTTAAGAAAATAAGATCAACATAAAATCAGTGATTACTTATAAAATTTAATTGAAAAGTAACAGAAAACAAAACAAAAATATTCAAAGATAGGTTTAACAAAAAGTATTAAAAAATATTACACTAATACTTATAAAAAAACTATTAAGATAATTTTGAGAGTACCTACGCAAATAAATGAAGAAATATATAATGCTCACTGATTAAAAAAACAACAGCAATATTTAGATGTACATTTCTAGTTATCGATCTTTATATTCAATACAAGTGAAGATAAAAAGACTGAAAGCGTCAATTGTCAGTGTGGATAGAGAGCACATATCCTTTTGCATTGATGCCAGATCAAACTTTTCTACCTGTATTCCAAAGATTCATTGTATTCCCAGTCCTTAGTTAATGTACAAAGGCAGCCCTGGTTTAATTTCACCTATCTTATCAATAATTGATCCTCAATATTGACAACTGAAAATGAATATCTTCTCTTTTGCTAGTGAATGTATAAAATAATATATATTTTATAAATCAGCATAGAAATTTTTATAAAGTTGAATCAAACCCTGCACTATGACTCAGAAATTTTACCTATTTTTGTATTTAAAACCAAAGGAAATAAAAATATGTGTTCAAGAAAAAAGGCTGCATGTGAATATTCACAGAAATTTTTTTGATAGTAGCCCCAAACTGAAAATATAAAAGAGTGGATGTAAAAGTTGTGGTTTATCCATAAAATAGGGTACTGCTCAACAACTTAAAAGAAAAAACAAACAAACAAACAAAAAAAAAAAAACCCAACTAATCCACAAAATGTCCACTATAGATACTTCTCAAGTGATGGAACCCAAGTCTTTTCTTATCTTCTGAGGTAAAGCGGCCAGTGGCAAACGTGTATGTACAGTACAATCCCATTTTTATAAAGTTCTAAAACCAGCCAAACTAGTACATGTTGGGAAAAAAATCAGATACTGATTGCTTCTTGGGGATTGAATGGGAAAAATGGATTACAGAAGTTTCTGGAGGTGCGTTTCAGGAATGCATGCATTTGTCAAAACCCGTGTCTGTGCATTGGTGTTTAGCTAAATTATGCTTCAGTATTAACATTAAATAGCATCAAAAAGTCACACCGAAAGCTTATATTTTTGGCATTGATTTGTACACCACATCATGTGAATAATGGAGTGATTTTAATTTAGACATATACCAAGGCAGTTTGGAAGCATAGATTAGGTGTATTTTATTTCTCCCCCACACTTTAACCCGTGTGGTGCTCGATGTGGATGAATACGAGGTAGTCTCTTTTTTCTGATCTTGATCCTTTTGTTCTGTCATCTTTTAAATAAAAGTCCCATTTTCCCTGTTTCCTAACTCCTATTTCCTAACGTCCTACCAGTTCTTGCTCTGTTCTGGTGATTGGTTGGGGTGTCTTCAAATTCACGATTATATTTTTTCCTGACTTCCGTCTGAAGAGGATACAGTGATTACTTTTTATGGTATTATAAATATCATTCATAAGTATTTAAAATTACTTACAATGGATCATCAACCAGGCTTTTGCCCTGTTGATGGGAACTAGCTGTCACAGCAAATTTTCATGAGTAATTATATCTACTTTCTTACCAAAACAATTCATCTCCAAGGACGAGGAGAAGTAAAGAAGTGAAGGAAAGCAGGTTGGGGTGACAAAATCCTTTCATGCTGTACTTACTTTAGGGAGGTGGCAAGCTGGCTCTCAGCAAATGATGCCTTAGATTTCTTAAACCTTGGCGTATCTCCAGACTCGGCTTTGTTTGCCACTCTTAATAACGCACCTTTTCCTCCTGGGTTCCCAAGGGCAGCTTGCACATGACTTAGTCCCTACTGAAGTGCTAGCTGATAATTAAGATGATAGCTGTAGCCTAAGTTGTTAGCTGACAAAATTAAGGTATCAGCTCGACTTGTGAATTTACACTTTAATCAGGGACTTCGAAAAGCAATATCCTAATTTTGTTCTTTTGATTTTCAAGACTCTGTCTTTAATAATTTTCCTTTATTCTGAAGATGTATGAAGAACATTTCAATTCATGAAATTAAGTAGGGACAACCATATTTCTGTCTACGTCTACTGGTTCCCATATTCTGCTCTTTCCTGCACCTGCTCTGTTTATCAACAACTTTCAAAATAAAACAGTGTAGGAAAAGCAGACACTGAGTACATGGACTACAACAAACTGAGCTGCGTACAGTTGCCTTCGTTTCCTTCTGCAAGGTCTATCAAAAATAAAATTGGCTGTAACCTTAATTGATGTTTAAAATTAAAACATGGTCAGCATAGGTTTCTTAGTTGCTATTGATATGAATAAAATTTTGGTGATTCCTTAACCAAAAAAAAAAAAATTACCAATTCACAAGACTCATATCTCATTGACCTTTTTATTTATTTTTATGATATTTAACTACTTTCAGATAAGGGAATATCATAAGTTTGAAGGCTTACAATATTTTTTATCATTTAAAAAGTTTCATTTTGTTTTACAAATCATCCTGCTCTTATTTTTGTGATTTTTATAGTATTCTGTTGGGATAGTACTCATTTACTAAATGTATGCTCTGTCAAAGATTATATTTAAAATATTAGGACACTACCTGTGGCTTTGCCTACTCAGGTAAAGTATTCCCAAGACCAAATCACAAAAGGATTTTTAGACAATTCAATATCCCGTTCCCTTTCATCTAAAATAATTTCTTTTTTTTCTCATTCAACTTATGAATGTTGAGTCAGTCATTGATGATAAAATAGGTAGGAATGAACCATGGCTGTTCTCATATATTAATTAAAGATGGGGAGACCACTGGATCATTGGACCATGGGTAGAGAGGTTTGATCTAGCATCAGTGCAAAAGAATGCATGAGAGATGACACTCATGCCCTCAGAAGACAACACTAGGGCCCTGAGTGTCAGCACTACAGAGAGGAAATAGAGGGGTTCATGGACTTAGACTCAGGTAGAATCCATGTTGGTAAGCAAATGATTAATCATGGGAGGAAATTCCAGGGGATCCAAAAGTTATAGCGGTAAGAAGCATAGATGTAGCACTGAGACTTGTAGACAATTAAAACAGAAATGGGAGGGTGGTGCCTGTGGTTCAAAGGAGTAGGGTGCAGCCCCATATGCCAGAGGTGGAGGGTTCAAACCCAGGCCAAAAACTGCAAAAAAAAGAAAACAGAGATAGGAAATAAGTGAACTCAGATTAAAGTATGTTGAAATAGAGCTATCAGAAAGATACTTAAAAATATCCTGAAGAAAATATGAAATGTAAGAGATGGTATTGAGGGCAGCTATGCATAGAGATTTATTTAATATATTCTGGAATTCAGAGAGAGGATAAGATCACTTTGAAGAATATGCAAAAGTAAGTAATGGTAGGAAACAGTGATGTCCCAAGGGATTAGGAGAGAGGTGGAGTAAGAACTAGTATCCTATATTTCACAGAAATTGAGAGATCAAGAATATTAATAATAGAAGACTTGTATTAATAGCAATCGTTAATATGCACCAGACCCTGTACTAAGAACTTTAGGAGCTGCCTCATATGAAAGTTCATAACAGCTCTAGTGTTATGTCAGTAGCATACTGATTGTTACTATAGCCTTGTAGTATAAGTTAAAGTTGGGAAACGTGGTACCTCAAAATTTGTTTCTTTTGCTTAAGATTAGTTTAGATATATAGGCCCTTCTTTGGTTCTATATGAATTTTAGAATTTTCCCCCTAATTCTTTAAAAAATGGCATTGGCATTTTAATGGAGATTGCACTGAACCTGTAGCTTGCTTTGGGCAGTTATGATTATTTTTATAATATTGATTCCTCCAATCTGTGAACATGGGATGTTTTTCAATTTGTGTCAACTATGATTTATTTCATCTGGGTTTTTAGGTTCTCCTTATAGAGATCTTTCAAATTCTTGGTTGTATACATTCCTAGGCGTTTTATTTTTAGCATCTATTATAGATGGGATTGAATTCCTGGTTTGATTCTCAGCTCATTATTGTTGTATAGCAGTGCTGCTGATTTACATAGGTTGATTTTGTAATCCAAGACATTACTGGATGTGAAATAGCACTAGTCACAGGAAGTAACAAGACTCAGAGTTTAAGTCACTTACCCAGAAATTGGCAAGGCTGGAATTTCAATTTCAGGCTTGTGTGAATGTGGTATAACTACTAAACTACATTATCTTCAATCAGCTAAGATTGAAAATGATAAAGTGCCAATGGTATTTATTAACTAAACAGTGATCTTTGAAAAAGCAGTTTGAGAATATTCCTCAAAATTGAACCTTAATGATAAAGAATTGAGATGTGTATGAACGGTAGACAGTGTAGAGAGCAAGGAGACATTTGGCACTGAAATAGATAGTTTAATATGATGGGTTAGCAGAGTAGAATGAAGAATATTTATTAAACGCACACACTCTCTTTTTAAGGATGAAGAGAACTAGAAAATCACTGTGTGTGAATGGAATAGTTTTACATTTGTGGTCTGAGTGGTTCCCTGGGTCATTGACTTAAAGATGAAAGCTGACACAATTGAATAGCAATTTATGCTCACTGATGCATCACCAGGAAATGACCTAAATTTGATAGCCCTGTTAAAAGTAATTACATACATGACATTAAAGAAAATGAAATGTTAAAATACTAGGCACAAATCAAGAGGAATTACATTGATCTTGTAGAAAATGATACTTGTTTTGTTTCAGAAATATTACTATCAATACCATTTAGACTGTATCACTTCCTGGGACATAGTTTTAAAAAAACTAAAAATATGCACATATATTCATATTGCACATAAAGGACCTGGCATGGTGCTTTTTAAAATTAAAAGAAATTGGCCAGAGACATAATTTTTTTTCTTCTTCTAAGATATTAGAAATTTTATAGCAAAGTATGATATATTATACCAGCATTATTCACAGCATGTCTGGCTGATAGCCACTGTTAGGGCATGTAAGTAGATTTATATAATTGATATTTTGATTGAAAATTGCAATTAATTTGACCACATTATGCCAACTTTGAAAGAACTACATGTATTAGAATATGAGATAGCAATTGGTGTGTTTTGCAACATTTCAATCTATATGGCCAATAAAGTTAGAAGGAAAACACATTATTCATTACTATTTATAATAATTTTTCTAATGGACAGACAGAAGACAATTATTTTTCATGCTGCAATAAGTAGTATCTAGTTAAAATACATAGTCCTTCATATTAATATATTAAAAGAAAATTTGACACAAAGTGCACATTTTCCCAGCAGACATGCAAATATAAACATACATATGAAATATATTAAATGGTTGTCTATGTGCTGTATGAGCCAGAATGTTTACACACCTATGCACACACGCACTCTCTGTCTAGTTGTGGTAAAGTGACAGAATTGTCACCAAGGAAATGATAGCAAAATTACAGTATGCGCTCACTCGAGGACCTCAACTTTCTATAGCAAAATGTCTCTTTGGATTTCTTTCCTTCCAGAGGTAGTCACTGAATTCTGACTATGTTGAACAACACAACTGTCTTGGGGAGAACAGCACAATGATACAGAAGAAATGTGCCCTGAAGGACGTCATGAAACAGAGCTACAATGGTGCCTAGATTTTTCAGACTGTTACAGAGGAAAAAAAATAATAACAATACATATCGTATTCACATCATTGAATTGTTCTCAGTCAGATCAGAATTCCAAGGTGAGATGAGGGAGATGTATTTGCTTTCTCAATGACCCAAACTAGTAACTGACTTTGCTATGCAAGGCTAAAAGTTTTGCACCACCAACTGCCATCAAGAAAGCATAACATGAAAGCATTATTAATCGCAAGCAAAAACTGAATAATCTTTTTGGAAAGAAATGGAAGTTATTAAGTAGAAAACTTATCTAAATTCTCTATTTTTTCTTCTTAATTATACAAATCAGGAAAAGAGAATTCACCTTCTTTTCCTTCAAGATCCCTGCTCAACACTAAGTATTGTTAGCAGTTCTGGCCTTTTCTTGCTCAGCTCATGCAGACACATCTTTAGGCATAAACAAGCATACCCGTGCATGTAGTTTCAAGCAACAGAATCACATAACTCTTAACAGTCAATAAGTTGGTTTTTCATTTACAAAAATATTATGAACAAATTTCAAACTCAGTACATGTAGAATAGGTTCACCTCAATATTTTTTTTTAAGAAATACTGCTTAGCATTTAATCTATTTCTCTACTGTACTAGAAAGAATCATTTCTCATGGTCATTCAAATTGTTGCCAATATTTTTCTACTACAACACATGTTTCAATAAATGATACTTAGGTGTGCATAGAGACAGCTTTGTCTTTATGTGTTCATGTTACTATTTCCTAAGAATCATAGGTTATTTGGCATACAGTAAGCATAATTCTTTCTAAAATATCCCCTATGAAATATTTGCCCCACAAACAATAAATTAGACTGTCTATTCTATTCTCTGCATTGTCATCACCAAATGGTGTCTTCATCTTCAGAATATGATTAAAGTTCGGGCGGTGCCTGTGGCTCAGTCAGTAAGGCGCCGGCCCCATATACCGAGGGTGGCGGGTTCAAACCCGGCCCCGGCCAAAATGCAACCAAAAAATAGCCGGGCGTTGTGGCAGGCGCCTGTAGTCCCAGCTGCTCGGGAGGCTGAGGCAAGAGAATCGCTTAAGCCCAGGAGTTGGAGGTTGCTGTGAGCTGTGTGAGGCCACGGCACTCTACCGAGGGCCAGAAAGTGAGACTCTGTGTCTACCAAAAAAAAAAAAAAAAAAGAATATGATTAAAGTTCTTACAATAGGTGAGATAAGACATATGCACATGATATCTCTAAGCATAATGTATGAGGAGAATAATTTAAATATGCAAGTTCACTGCCATCATGTAAGGGAGGGAAATGGTTACCAACAGTTGGTATATGTCACTATATGGGAGTGTGTGTGTGTGTGTGTGTGTCATATACTTAACTTTCCATTAGAAAGCATACAGTAATCACATTTCCCTTTTTTAGCCTTGAAAATATATTTGTTATAAATTTTTTCTTTTTGTTTATATTGTTCCCTGTAGAAGTATCAGATGATGTAATTTGGATCACAGTAATTGAAATATGATTATATCTGAATTGCTTTCACAATTACTAAGGCTTGAACTCAATTACTTTCATTACCATGAGTAGGTAGCTACAATCACAAAAATAAACAATGTATTCTCTGTTGTTCATGGCACTGAGTCAAATACTACACGGGATGAAGCTCATACAAAGGACAGTATATTAATTCTAACAAATTCCCATCTAGAACTGTGTAGAGTAAAAATTAACATGCAATGAAGAAGTTGGTTGTAAATTAATTACATGTTTATCTGATTTATTTCTATTCCTTTCTCCTTTTCTATTCTCTTAAACAAAACAAGCTCTTTTGTTATGGGTGGGAGGGAGCTAAATGGTTCTTTTTAGAAAAAGTAAAAGTGAAGTGGCTAGAAAATGTGATCTACTACAAAATCGAGAAAACTAAAGTTCGGTAAAGAGTTAAAATATGACCCTTACACCTGATTTTCCCAGGGTCTGAGTTACTAGAATAGGAAAACCTATGGAGAAAACGGAATAGTGAAAATGTATGCGATAAAAATGAAATAAACAATTTTCTCACCACATAAATCAGACCAATAATAAATATTCCTTGAAATTCAGGCTTTGTCATCTAGACATCAAAACCTTTATGCCAAGTGGCAAGTCTTTGAAAGAAATGAAAGCAAACCCTAAGGAGAAGGCATTATTCCATTTGAAAATTCACCGAGATACTATGATTCTTCAAACAAAAGTGATATAGTGCAGAACACACCAAATTACCATTCTGCCCTCACACTATGCCTGAGAAGTACTTTACTGGTAGGAAAACAGGTTTCACATAATATCAGAGAAATGTATAGAGCAAACGTGAATGCAGAATTTCCAGCGGTGCCTGTTTAATTAGGTAATGGTAACGCAGCAAACAATAGTAGAGAAGGCATGGAAACAGAGTGCTAATGAGATTCAAACAAATCAGAGATCACTGTTGGACTGTGGAAAAAGACAGCCCCAGAATATCTGCATTTTAATCAGCCTGATCACAGTTTTGATGAATGTGCCAAAGGGACTGTTGTTTGCTCTGTTTCACAGTGAATGAAGGGAAACAAAAGGAGCATTTTGATTCTTACTCTTCCTGACAGATGAATCATATGGGATTAATGCTGGAATTCATTAAAACCAGAATTCTAGCTAAGGATCATACTTCGCTTGATACGTGCATTACCATATTATAAATAAGAATCTTAGGAACCTGGTTAGCTAATTAACTAATTTTAGCAACTGAACAGGACCTGACTATATACACATGATATGAATAAATGCATATGAATATGTAAACACAAAAATAAAATAAAACGTGATACTTGCCTACGAAAATAATCTGAACCATACACACACACAAAAGTGGCCATTAAATTAATGCTAGAGCTCCCACAAAAAGACTAATTCTCATCATCTAACCCTTCATTATCCAAATCTCCAGAAATTTCAGGAAGAAAATTTATTTTAGTAGGTAAATCAAAACTAGTGAACTAACTACTTAAGATGAGTCTCCAACTAAATATTCATCATTTAACGTTGGAATTGAATTCATCTGAATATTGCCTGCCAATCTCTGGTGTATAGAACATGTGACTTTATAGTATAAATATAATAGAAAGTGAGACCAAATTTAAATTATAAATCTTGAAAAAGGGTAAGATTTTATGAAATTGATGGAGGACTTCTCATGTTAGCCACAAGAATTTAATAGAGAACAATTGAAGAAGATAATCTGGCAAGAATGGCTTGAAGATTGAAAGATTTTAGATGATTGAAAAATTGTTAAATCTTCTGAATATTTTTTCTAACCAAAATTTCTTTGAACATGTTATAGAAGCTGAAGATGAAGTAAGGGCTACTTTGTCACACCACCATGTAATACATTTAGAAACAAATTTGATCAATAAATAATCCTTGGTTCATACTTAATTTTTCATAAGTATTAGGTTATATGTATAATTATAAATTAAATTTACATTCAACATAATCCAAAATAATTTTTATAAATTACATTTTCTAAGATAAAAGTACATTTTTCTCAATTTATTCTTAATTTACACACTCCCATTTGTGAATGTAACATAAACTTAAATCATTATTGAAACATATCTCATAGATTTCTTTCAGCTAAAACGTCAGTCAATTTCCTAGGTTAGATATGAATGAAACCAAGCCTCTCTATAGAGCTCATGGTTTAGTGGAAAAGACATTCATGACAAAAATGGAAGTATTCCATTATGATAATCAGAATAAAAGTGATAAACTCAAATGTGAAGTATAAATACATAGTTTAGTACCTTGGGTCATCAAAGACCACATGGCTCTGAGTTAACAGAAAACCAGAATAAGATGCATTCTGTGTACTTGCCTATATTTTTTTTAATCATGATAATTCATTTTATATATTTGTATGTGCTTATATATCAATTTATATTTATCTGTCATTTTATGATTGTCTTTTCTTTCTTAACATATACAATTTATCTCTAAAATATTCTAAAACATTAAATACTCTTGAAGAATTTAAATGAATATAATAACTGCAGATCTGAAAAATTCTGGGACAAAAATTGTGTGAAAATAGTATAAATCTATGCAATTAGTTTGAGAATGATAAAGGATAAATATAAAGGTTTTGAAACTTTTAGATATAAACAGCTACTTTGAAGATCTAATGAGAAATTTTGAACAACCTTGCTTATTTAAGGCGGAAGTCAGACCTTGTAACAAACATCTCTGTGACTTAACATGCCTTGGTTGGCCTAATGAATAAGAATGGGAATATTCTTCATAATTGGTGATATAGGTTTACTCCCCTTGAATGAATGAATCATATTCTACAGTGTATTAGACTCTGTGGGCTGCCATAACAAAATACTACAGACTAGATGGCTTGAAGAACAGGAATGTATTTCTCACAGTTCTGGAGGGTAGGAAAGTCAAAATCTCTGCCATATTTGTTTCTGGTGAGGGCTCTCTTCCTGGCTGTTTGTTTTTCCTCCCATGGCAAAGACAGTGGAAAAGTTATGTCTTTCTTCTTCTTCTGATAAGGCCTCCAGTCCTACTAGAATAGGGTCTCACTCTTATGACATGACATTACTTAAACTTAAGTGCTTCCCAAAAGCTCTGTCTCCAAATACAGTTACTTTAGAGTCAAGGTTTAAGTGTACCAATATTGGGGAATACAGTGCAATCCGTAAAACATAAAGGCATCAGATACATTTCTACAATCTTTAGCTTCTGTGATAAATGAATTTAGTAGACTATCAGAAATGGCTATTTATAAGTTCCAAAGTGGTCTGCTGAAACCTTGACACTGTAAGAAAAAAATCTATGGCCTAGTGAATTTTTGAGTGATATCCCTTCTCTAAGGCACAAGATTCTGATTTGTAATGAATACCGTCATTTTCTTTACTAAAACATGTATGGACTAGCTCAAGATACTGAGTTGGGGATGTTTCCCACAATAGCAGTTTGCCACCAACTTACTCTATTGCAATAAATAAGTGTCCAATATCCTGGACTCAAGGATAAGGAGGGTGCATTGGGTGCACTAGGCGTACAGATATTCATGGAATAATGAATAATTGTAATTGTGTCCCACCCCCAATTGTAATTGTGTCCCACACCAAGAGGTGTGACATACACATGACCCCCATTTCTTCCCTCCTCTCATCACCTCTATCCTTCATTCCCCCAACCTTGTATTAGCTCATCTACTGCTTTCATGTTAGAATAGAGTACATTAGATCCTTGCTTGTCCATTCTTGTGGTGCTTTACTAAGAAGAATGTTTTCCATCTCCATCCAGGTTATACAAAAGATGTAAAGTCTCCATCTTTCTTAGTGGCTGAATAGGATTCCCTGGTATACTCATACCATAGGTCATGGATTCATTCCTGGGTGTTGGGCATTAAGGCTGTTTCCACATTTTGGCGATTGTAAATTGAGCTGCAATAAACAGAGTCTTTAAGTAGTGGGACACTATCAAGCTAAGATGGAGGAAAAAGGTTTCCCAAATTCTAATTTTACATTGAAAGCTCAAATTTTATCTTTAGGTATCAATGTTGGCACTTGATTTACTGAAGTGGCAGGCTCATATTTCCTTTTGTGAGAGAATAATCTGACATGTACCAAGTTTCCATAGTGGACAGTTAGTCTTTTAGGTATAGTCAGACACCACATAATAACATTTTAGCCAACAATGGGCCATAGTATTGTCCTGTAAGTTTATAATAGAGCTGGAAAATTCTGTCACCTAATGACTTCATGATGATTCTAACACTGTTGAGGCCTTAGGCAAACGTGTGTTTGTGTCTTAGTTTTTAACAAAAATATTTAAAAAGAAAATAATAGAAAAAAGGGTTACAGAATAAGGATAAAAATAAAGGAAATATTTTTATAGTTATACAATGTGTTTCTGTTTTAAGCTAAGTATCATTACAAAAGAGTTAAAAATATTAAAAGTGTATACAGTAAAAAGTTATAGTAAACTAATATTAATTGATTATTGAAACAATGATATAAATTTAGTGAAACCTAAGTATAAAATATTTACAAGTCTATAATAACGTATATGTCCTAGGTCTTCACATTCGCTCATCAGTCACTTGTGAAGTCACCCAGAGCAACTTCCAGTCCTGCAAACTCCATTCATACTAAGTGCCCTACAAGGTATATGTTTTTTTCTTTGTTGTTTTTTTTTTGCGGTTTTTGGCCAGGGCTGGTTTGAACCTAACCACCTCTGGCATATGGGGCCGGCGCCCTACTCCTTTGAGCCAAAGGTGCCACCCCAAGGTATACTATTTTTAATCTTTTCTACCTTATTTCTCTATAATTTTTCTATGTTGAGACACTCAAATATTTACCATTTTGTTACAATTGCCTATCATTGCCTATCCAGTACAAGTTTGTAACCTAGGAGCGGTAGGGTGTACCATATAGCCCAGGAGTACATAGTCTTTACCATCTAGGTTTGAGTAAGTATACTCTAAGATGTCTGAACAACGATGAAATTGCCCAGTGAGCATTTCTCAGAATGTATCCTATCGGTAAGTGATGCATCACTGTAAATGGTATTCCAAAAATAAGAGGCAATTTTGGCTCGCAATTCCAGCAATAACATGGACTCTCTTTTTTTCTGACAACAATCATACTTCAGAGTGCAGCATAAGTGGTAAATGTGTACATCCCATGGTATTATATGATATATAACACAATTATGTATCTAAATATATTCTGCATTAATATTTAATAATAATGCATTTTATTACTTCAACAGAATTCCTCATTTTCTAAAGCTTTCTTTTTATTGTGGTTGTGAGTAGATGACAGTGAAGAGGACAGTGACTCACAGTACACTTTAGTGCACATCTTTTGTCATGCTAAGGTGGGAGCATCTCAATCTCCCAATGCTTTTGCAATATCAGTATGCATTTCAACACAGGGAAAATTACAACAAGGCCTTAATATTGCTATGAGAATAATTTTTAATGTTCAGAGCCCCTGGAAAGATCTCAGACACTCATACATCCATGGACGGTACTTTAAAAATTACTGCTTGATTTTATGAACAAATTACATGTGAGCAAGCTTTGCCCTCTGAAGAAATAATTTCCTGTTTCTAAATTAACCTTCTGCAGATAGAGTGATCATGCATCCCAGTTTGCCTGGCATATAACTTGTTCATATCTATTAACCCAGTATAATGTTACAATGACCTTTTTACTATTAAAGTGCCCTGATAAAGAAAATGAATTATATGCTTATCTTATCATCTATAGTAGACTTTATATTGTGAATATCAACGTGATGTAAAATACATATTCTGCAATTGAGATACAAGAGGTGTCTTCCATAAGCAATTGCCCTTTACCAAGAAGAATGTGCATATACGAAGTCTATCTGAAATACAGTTTTTCATATTACATGGCTGGATAAGTTTCAGACAGCCCGCCTGTGTTTCCAAGTAAAAATTTACATTATTAGACCAGATTCTGAGAATGTATCCAACTGTATACTCAGAGAATTGCATGGCTGCTACATATTTTCAGAGTATGTGTGTGTTATACATTCTTTGGAAACAATAAATTTTGAAAATAAACATTTTTAAATAGCGTAATTTATCATTTTAAAAATATACTTTCCTTTCTTATATTGTTAAAGAAAAATACTAATAATTAACCCACTACTTGCCATTTATTGGAGAACATGAACATATCCTATTCACAGAGAGGTTAAAAGGTGAATAAATATTTGTCTGAAATTAATGAACAGCAGGATATATTGGTGGTCTGCATGATAAATTAACAATATGTTATTATTGAATATCAACTTTATTCTTTATAGATATTCTTATATTAATGATAAAGTTACATCAGTGATTCAACTGTTCTGTGGAGGACATAGTATTAATAATATTCTGTAGGATCATTATTTAATGAATAAGAAAAAAAACTTCTGCATCAGAAACGGCACAATCAACAGTTAAGAGTCAACTTGCATAATGAAAGAAGTATTTGCAAATTAGTCATTCATCTGACATAGGTTGAATATCCAAATACACTAAGAACTCAACTTCACATTAAATATAAAACACTAATAATCCAGTTACAATGGTCAAATGGTGTGAAAAGACATACAAATGACCAAAAGGTATACAAAGAAAAAAAAAAAAAAAGACCTCAACATCCCAAAGCATTAGGGAAATGCAAATCAAATCCACAATGATGTATCACCTCACCCCAGTTAGAACAGTTATTATAAAAAGATAAAAATAAGAAATGATGATGATGAGTGGAAAGGGGAGCATTCATACACTGTTGATGGGAATAGAAATCGTTCTAGCCATTATGGGAAACCATATTAAAATGGAGCTGTAAAGCATAGAGGCTGGGAAAGTAGTAGGAGGGAGAAGCTGGTTAACAGACACAAAATTACAGTTGGGTAGGAGGAAAAAATTCTAGTGTTCCATAGCACTGTAGGGTGATTACAGTTAATAATAATTTATGTTTTCAAATAAGTATAAGAGAGCATTTTGAACATCTTGTTCATGTGTTTAAAGCCTCCATATTTTTAAGATGTAAAATTGATATATAGATAAATTTATATATATCCCAAATTGATATACAGATTCAGCAAAATGTCAATCAAATTATTACAGGGTTTTCTATCCTAATTGATAACCTGATTCTAAAATTCATATTGAAATCCATAGAATCTACAATAGTTAAAACACTGAAAAAAAGAACAACATTGAAAGACTAATATTAACTGATGTAAGACTACAGCATTCAAGATAGCGTGGTACTGTCATAAAAATAAACAAATAGTAGCCAGCGTTATGGCGGGTGCCTGTAGTCTCAGCTACTCGGGAGGCTGAGGCAAGAGAATCGCTTAAGACCAGGAGTTGGAGGTTGCTGTGAGCTGTGTGAGGCCACGGCACGCTACCGAGGGCCATAAAGTGAGACTCTGTCTCTACAATAAATAAATAAATAAATAAATAAAAAATAAACAAATAGATCAATGGAATCTAATAAAGAATCTAAAAATAGACCAAATCATGTACATAGGAACTGACATCAAAATGCAAAGGAAATTAATGGAGGATAGAAAGGAGACCACACCCACCCAGAGCTGGCAGCAACACAGCGCTGTTGACAGGTGACTCAGAGGGCCCTCCTGGCTATCTGGTTCCAGAAATAGAGCACAACCCATCCCAGGGTTTGCCATTCCTTGGAGGTCTGCCATCCACCATGTGTTGAGATGGTGAAACTGTGGAAAGAAAAGACTGGCTTCTTTGCTTTAATTTTACAGTGAATCCTGCAAATTACATAGTTTGCCCTGAGAATGTGTGTTCACTTTTCATACATTCACTCTCTTGATTGTGCCAAGATTTGCACAGGTATGTGAGTGTATTCCTTTGTCAAAACTTGACAAATTATACAGTCTTTAAGTAGGTGCTGCTTATTGTAAGTTAGGTATGCCTTAAGAAAACTGTGAAATAATATCTGAAATCCATGAAAAAGTAGATCTGCTTATTAAAACATCTAGTTCTATGTGTATTTTGGGTAAAAGAAGAATATTGTCTTCACACCTTTGAAAGGCAAGTAAACAACAGTACTTTCATCACTAAGAACAGGCTGTGCAACAATCAAAAACAACCTAGGAAACAGTTGCTTTTCATCTTATATGCACATGTTAATACAAGACAGCGAATTTATAAGACTTCTTACTTCATGGATTAGACAACCATATAAGTCCACGCTAGAGTTGTTTCACATCACTCCAAGGGATTTTCTGGTTGAGATCAGGGTTAGATTAAAAAGAGAGAAAACTAAGTATGAGGGATATGAGGTTCCTTTTAAACAAGTAATTCCAAATCTGTATTTCAGATACTCTAAAATACTGAGTCCTAATATTTTCCCACTGACTTATTTGCCAGTCAGAATTCACAGAGTATTAGCAGAATTTAATTATTTCACCCTTTCTATTTCATGCTTTAGTCTGGAATGCCAGGGAATTTATGTCCTAGCATAGCTTTAGAATTAATCTAGTACTGTTGTGTCTGGGTGTGTTCGAATTTTGCCTTCTCCAAAGTATCAACCCCTTCCTTGTGGGCATTAAAGAAGGGTGAGTTTATCCAATTTAAATTATGAAAATGTCCCGCTGATTCATGATCTATTTGTATATATGACTTAATAAAAAAATAAAAATAAATGAAATATGAAAAGGGAAACTGTAAATGAGTACTAAAGAATATTACACATCTGTTTGAAAAATAAGATAAATTTGCTTGAAAAGTTAGTATATCAAGATAGAATAATTGTTATATATAAATAAATACGTAAATGTATTTATATCTATATACCATGTGTATGAACAAGGCAATCAAAAAGTAGCTAACAATATTCAGATAACTAATAAAAAGATAATAAAAATATATAAGAAAATATCTTCATATGTATTCATGATATATGTCAATGCATACGAGTATTTATATAAAATTAATAAAATAATTACTCTTTCAGAAATATCTTGGGTTGGGGAAGTGGTCAGGGGGAACTGTAATACTGCTTCAGTAAAATATGTGATATATAGCTAATTGCTATAAAAAAAAGTATGTTTCTATCTTTTTTGTTCATTTTATATTCTAGCCATTTAACACAACATTTTTTCCACTAATTCATTATATACAGTTATATTCTTTCCTGCTTCCTTGCTCAAACGGGATAGAGTGGTATTGCTCTAGAAATCTGGACTGATGCAAAGTCTTTAAACAGAATGATTTTAGCGTCTGTACTTAGGGCTTATCTCTTTAATATTTCACTTGGTCTTAAAATAGAAGATCAAAGTAAAAATCACTGAAGCTCACCTAAATGTCAGAGTTGGTTTTATTTGTAGTTAACATGAGAAAATGAATAGACTTGCACGATGTTATCACCAGGACAGTAATTTAAATGTTGATTATGACTATATCCATTATCAAATGAAAATGAATGATAAAATTCATTCATTAATATTAAAAATGATATTTAATCTGAACATCTTTTTATATAGTTCACACATAAAAAGGTTATGTTATATTTATTAAGTTTTAGAAATATCAGTCTTTTGTGTATATCTAATTCATGTGCATTTTGCAATATATAAACTAGAAATTTATTTGACTTCCTATTAAAATTAAAATTTTTCTCATTTAACTTATATATAATAGTGGCCCCTACATGGATCAGAGAGTGGTGATACTGATTTTTACTATAATATAAGAAAATCTAAAGTGTGTGTTTAATTTTTCATGTGTCAAATAAAGCACACAGTCCCTCATGAGGATAATAAAATGAATATAGTATTAGTCTCAGAAAGTACTCTTTTCATCATTTAATTAATAGAACTGAAAAATAACGAAACTAATTTTTCCCCAAATATGGTGATAGAAGACATTTTTGCTTTGGTTAGAAATAACTCCCTTCATTTTGTATTTTTATAATTGTTCATAATACAGAATTAGGGATTTGAAAACATTATAACTAAAATGATAGTAAAAGTGGGGTTTAGGTATTTCTAAACAAAGAGCTTCCACTAAAAGCAGTAAACATTTGATATTAAATGTGTCCCAATTAAGATGCTAGAATTTATTTAAGGCAAATGCATAAGAAAATATCTGAGTCTCATGTAATTTGACAAGCTATCCTATTACTACATAAGTTATATACATATAATTGCTATATAATTCCCTCTGTGCCATATGTGTGTGTGTGTCTTAGAGTTAAGTAAGAACATGGTAGTCAGAAGTGAAAAATAATGTGATTGAATTTTTTTAAAAGATTGGATGAACTTAACATTGAAAAAAGGCATATTAAAAACACTTTAATGTGCCAATAATTCATGATTGCTTCAGAAGAAAATAAACCACATGGAAGGGATTCAGAAGTTTCTGAACAAAGTGCCTGCAGAGATAAATTCCAAAAAGGAAAATAAAACAAACATGCCATTAAAATAGGCAAATTTCTCCAACAAGTATTACACTTAAAACAGTAAAATAGTACATAACATTAAAGATCATACCTAAAAGAGTTGAAAATAAAAGTTAACGATGCATAAGTTGTGGCCTATTCTTTACATGAATAAAAGAAAAAAAATGGTGAAACTAATTATTACCAGCATTTAGAAGAGAGCAATATAAGTTCAATAAATGTGTAAGCTCAACGGGATGAAATTCTTGGAAATACAAACAGGTAAAAGCAACTGGGAAAACTACCGGAGCTTTATAGTACAATGGCTGGGAGGGAAATCATGCGCGTATTTTTAAGTGCAGTACTTTTTTTCGTCATTAGACATTTGTCCCTATTAATTTTTTCCCAGCAAAGTAAATTACACCTTTCATTAACACACCTTTAGAAATTAGCAGTTCTTTTCTTTCTCAGCAAAAACATTTTGAAATTCCTGCTTTTTTGTGGAAAGCACTTTATGTTCAGTCATTAATAAAACTATAAAAATTAAGTGTAAATTAAGTGTAAAAAAACAAGATTATTTACTTCTTTTAGACTTGCTTACCTACAGCATAGCAAAATGGGTACCCATTACTATTTTTAAAAAATTATTATTTCTAGTTTATTCATTAGGAGACTTGGAGTAGTGTTCATGTCTAGAGATTATTTTAATGAAGGCAAATCCATGTTCTCATTCAAAGCTCAACTTGGAAATAGAAGCTCAGCCCAGATTTATGTATCTGGAGTTCCAGTTAAGAGCATGACCCAAACATACTGCTATTACATTTAATTAAGAAAGTCCAATCACATAGATTTTTCAAAGGTTTAAGATGTCTTTATTAAAAAAAATTAGTCTTTATATTTTCTATAGATTCTATATTACATGTGTTGACGTTTAATAAAAACGTAATTGAGAAATTACTTACTCTTTACAGCAGGCATGCTTGTACCCTATTATGGGCAATAAAGGCTGTGAGAGCTGAGGATTTCACCGAACAGTTTTATAGCAGTAGACAAAGCAGTTTCATTACCAATGGCTGAGTTTTCTCTTGTGAGTCTTAGGCAATTCTTCTGCTGTCCTTATTGTAGCCAATTCATTATTTTAACCGTTTTCCTCTGAAGTCATGTTGTTTTGTTGAGTACCTTGGTTTGTCTTCACTCTCAAGGCTCCCTTTAACCTAAAAGTGATTCTGATGGGTCCAAGACAGGAATTCCTCTCAAAATCAATTTGAAAGCTGCAAAGATATTTAGTGCAGTATTTGGAATAAATATTACTTTTAGTTGAAACACCCATCCCTGAAGGGCAAAAACTAATATAGTCCAAACAATATGCTGTTGGCAGATCTTAAATAAACTGTATCCTCTCACGGGTTGAGAGGCAGATTGCTTACACTTCGTGAGAGCCAAGCTTCTCATCAGGAACATAAAGGATGAGCTTCTGTCCTAAAGGACCATTTCACAAATACTGGTATTTTTAAGGTGTATCTCATTTATTTTTGTAACAAAACAATCTATTTTTCCAGTGCTTCCCAATTTTAACATAACAATCAGATTTTCTCTTGCTCAAGTCCATTGCCTAAGGCAGATATCAGCATTTCAGGTGACAACTTGTTTGGGGTTCTGAACGCATCCAACATCTGAGCAAGGTTCACAGAGAACAATTTGATCACAGACTCTTTCTAGAAGATGAGTTACCTCTACAGTCCACTATCCTCTTTCAGTAATTTACACACTGTGACCTGAAATGTTTTTAAAAATTCAATTCTTTGATTCATGAATTTACAAAAGGTTGTTTAGTCCACAACAGAGCTCAAATTCAAACTCAAATTTACCTCTTATTTGGTAGAGGTGTTTAACAAATGTGTGTTATGAACAATTGTGTATATCTCAAACCCTTTGTGTCTTCATTCCCCTTATGTATAAAATAATCGAGTTGATTTACATCACTATGAGCAAGTCTGGTATTGTTTCTGATGACCTGTGGTTCTCTAATCTCATTATAAACAACAAAAATAAATCGTCTGTTTTCTATATAATGTCCTTCATGGCAGTTTCTTAAAACTTAGTTTTTGTGGGGTGGTACCTGTGGCTTAAAGGGTTAGGGCACTGGTCCCATATGGCGGGTTCAAACGCAGCCCCAGCCAAAAAACAAAAACAAACAAAAAAAAACAAACCTTAGCTTTTCTTTCCAGCAAAGAATAAATACATTTTGGTCTAAAATAATGTTAAAAATGCAAATAACTACAAAACGTAATACAACTAACTCCAAAGTTCCACCATTGTAAGATTTATCACAAACATTTTTTATAAATTGCATCTTCCCTTTTGAAAATAAAAAAATAGAAGTAAAAATGATTACAGATTCAGTTTAAATTGTCTTTATCAACTGTCCTTAGATTCCTTTCCTTCCAGTGAAAAATACTATGAACAATTTTTTGTTCGTATTTCTGACTCACAATTGATAAGTATATGACATTGTTTTTCGTAAGCAATGTGTACGATTGCCTTATGTGTTGTAATTCTTGTAATAAATCATATTATTCTGTTTGAATCAATCTGTATCTTTCCTCACCTACACTCTGGATATCTATCTAGTTCATTCTTTTATGTTTCTGCATGATGACTTTTTGTTTGAAACTATTTTTGATAGATATTTGGATTGTTTTCTGGCTTTTAAAGTTAAAAAAAAATTCCTTACAACAGAAATCCTTACAATTTTCCCTTTGCGAGAGAAACTTGCAAGAGGTTTTGAGCTTTAGGTTGGATGAATTTTTAATTTTACTACCATGAATTTTTATTTACTTGCAATTTTCTGTTTTTGCAAAGTATCTCAAGAATGGAAGAAAAAGTATCCAATGTACTCAGCCCTACTATGAAACTCATTTATAGCTCAAAGGGGAAGATGGAAGGGAGGGGAGAGGGGAGGATGGGTGGAGTGAGGGTAATTGGTGGGACCACACCTACAGTGCATCTTATAAGGGTACATCTGAAACTTACTAAATGTAGATTATAAATGTTTTAACACAATAACTAAGAAAAAGCCAGAAAGGCTATGTTAACCGGTGTGATGAAAATATTCCAAATTGTATATAAAACCAACGCATAGTACCTCATGATTGCATTAATGCATTAATTAATGTACCTGTCTTTTGTGACACAAATGAACATTTTTATTCCCACTGTGTTTACCAATGACAGACTGAAGCAACAGCTATGTGCATTCCAATTCTTTTTTTATCCCTATATCATCATTGTTGAGAACAATTTATTTTATATTAATCAGAATATCTCTATGCCAAAGACTGTATAAGCCCCTTCTTTAGAATTTAGTACTGGAAAAAAAAAAAAAAAAAAAAAACAAAAACTGTATCTCTGAAGAAATGTTTACATTTCTTCTTTACTCTAATAGGCTCTTTTGGATCCAACTGTGTTTCCTTTATTCGGTGGTTATCAAGGAAAACAACTGAACTTGTAGTCAGAACATTTCTATCTTGCATTTTGATTTAATAAAAAAATAAAAAAAAATAATTAAAGACTGTCAAATTAAGAATTGCTTTTTGTTAATTAAGGCTACTGTAGTGACGTGATCCTTTAATTTCTAAAGCATCTTAAGGCAATTTAACATATTCTTCTTAAGGCAATTTAACATATTCTCTTCTAACATGGTAATGTATCTTTTCCACAATAAGAATGTATTTTATTATGTTGCTCACGTAGAGCGTCATGGTTTCATCATACATAGCTCACTGTAATCTCTAACTCTGCTGCTCAAACAATCCTCTTGCCACGGCCTCCTGAGCAGATGAGAGTACTGGTGCATGCACAATTCCTGGCTAATTTTTTTAACTTCCTTTTTTTTTCTAAATTTCAGATTAATGTGAAGGTACACGTGATTAGGTTACATTATTTGCATTTGTTAGGTAAAGTCCAAGTTGTAGCTGAGCCCTTCACCCAGAGATTGTGCTGTATGTCCTAAGCTGTGCCCATTAGTGAGAATTCACCTCTCCTGTTCTGTCCTCTCCTCTTTTTTTCCGTCTTCTTCCCCTCTCCTCCCCACTTGAATTTATTTGTGTTTTTCTCTCATATAGACATGTATTTATTTATCTATTGTTTTCATATTAGTATTGAGTATATTGATTACTTCTTTTTCCATTCTTGTGATACTTTATTAAGAAGAATATTCTTCAATTCCATCCAGGTTAATACAAAAAATACTTAGGAATTTACCTAGTAAAGAACATGAAGGATTTTTACAGAGAGAACTATGAAACCCTGAGAAAAGAAATAGCAAAGGGCATCAACAAATGAAAGAACATACCATGCTTATGGTTGGGTAGAATCAACATTGTTCAAATGTCTATACCCAAAGTGATCTATAGATTTAATGCAATCTTCATCAAAGCACCAACTTCATAATTTGAAGAGCTTGAAAAAATTGTATTTTGTTTCATAGAGAACCAGGAAAATAAAATAGCCAATGTAATTCTAAGAAATAAAAGAATCTGGAGGCATCATATTACCAGACTTTAGGTTATACTACAAGTTTAGGTTATGCTACAAGTCATCATGTTACCAGACTTTAGGTTATACTATAAGGCATCATGTTACCAGACTTTAGGTTATATTACAAGTAGGTTATAGTACAAGTCTGAAGTAATCAAAATAGTATGTACTGGCACAAAAATAGAGATACAGACCTATGGAATAGAATAGAGAACTTAGAGATAACATCAATCGCATATTTAATATTATTTTATATAAAGAAACAAAGGGCTGGACACAATGGTTCGTGCCTATAATCCTAGCACTTTGGGAGGCAGAGATGGGAGGATTGCTTGAGGCCAGGATCTGGAGACCAGCTTAGGAAATATGATGGACCCCATCTCTACAAAAAATTAAAAAATTAACCAGGTGCGTTAGCACAGTTTGGGAGGCTGAGGTATGAAAACAACAAAGAAGACTTTTTGTAAATCTTTATCCTAGCTCTTGTGTGACTAAGTATATTGCAATGAGCACTAATATTCTGAAAAAATTCTTTTTTTCTAAGCAATATGTCTCACCAGTGGAAATAAAATATTTAGTAAACAAGTTGTAATAATAAGTGCTGTCATAACCTCAAACTCTTGAGCTTAAGCTATTCTCTTGCCTTAGCCTCTCAAGTAGCTGGGACTACAGGCACCTGCCACAATGCCTGGCTATTTTTTGTTGCAGTTGTCATTGTTGTTTTGCTGGCCCAGGCCAGGTTCAAACTGGCCAGCCTCAGTGTATGTGGCTGGAGCCATAATCACTGTGCTATGGGTGCTGAGCCAAGGATATTTTAACGAGATGGTTTATCACAGCTCAATTTACAATTGCCAAGATGTGGAAACAACTTAAATGCCCAAAACATGAATAGATTACTGAAGTCTTGTATATGTGTGTCATGGAATACTATTCATTCACAAAAAAACTTTCATCTTTTGTATTAACCTGGATGGAGTTGAAATGTATTCTTCTTAGTAAGGTATGGAGAATGGAAAAGCAAGTATCCAATGAACTCAATACTAATATGAAGCTAGTAGATGAGCTAATACGTGCCCACACAAGAGAAAAAAAGTTAGGGAGAAGAGAGAGGAGAAAGGGGGGGATTGGTGTGTTCCCGGTGAATGAGCACAATGTAAGGGTATATGGCACATCTCCTGGGTGTAGGACACAACTAGAACAGGGACTTTACCTAACAAATGCAAACATTGTAACTTAATTGTGCCCTCGTACTTCTACCAGGATTTGATATAAATGAAGCTGTAAAATGTTTAACCTCTTTTTTTGTCTTCTTTCATTCCACATCATGTTTTGATAGCGTCATCATGTTGCTGCACGTGTTAGCACTCATTCTTTTTTGATGTTGTGCAGTGTTGTAGCACAAACGTCATCATTGTCCAGTCTGTTGTCATTTTTGGTATTTAGGTATTGTGGATAAAGTGTGTTCTACAGACCCTTGTACAAGTGTTTTTATGAATATGTATTTTTATATATCTTTCTTTTATAATTCATTTAAATTTCTAAGAGTCAAATTCCTCATAATGGGGTAGGTGTTCACCTATTCCATGAATTTCAAGATGAAAGAGAAGATGTAAAGAAGCCATCAGACCATCCACGGTGCTCACATTACCAGGTGAATGTTCTCATAGGAAGAAAACAAAGCCGATGGCTTGGCCTAATATCCTTATCTCAATGAGTATCTTCTTTTGAAAACTTAAATTAAAATATTTGTATATTTCACATTGTTTTTATAAATATATTCATTTATTCATTAATGGTGGACACTTAGGTTGATCCCGTATCTTGGCTACTGTGAATAATCCCGCAATGCCTGTGAGTGCAGATATCTATACAATATATGATAGACTGATCTCATTACCTTTGGATATATACCTAGATGTGGGATTGCTGAATCATATGACATTTGTATTTTTTTTGAGGAAGTTTTATAATATTTTTCATAATGGCTGTACTGGTTTACATTTCAATCAACAGCGTACAAGTTTTTATTTTATTTTTTTCACAGCTTCACCAATACTTGTTACCTTTTGTCTTTTCGATAATACCCATTGTAACAGGTGTGCAGGAATATCTCATTGCTGGAGAACTTGTCTCTTAAGCATCCTTAATATTATGATGCCCATGGTAAGAGGAACAGTAAAACACACACAAGACACACAGATATAGCAGGTACTTTTCTCAGTAAGGATTGCTTTTATCAGGAAGTAATATAAAAGTAATGGATAGAAGGTAAAATGTTTAATTTTTTTTTTTTACATGGCAGTCTGAAAGTAGACATTTCCTGATTTCAGTCAGTCTAGTTAGTGTTGTCCTCAGGAAATAAATTCTGTTTCTGTCTCTCATACCTGCTAATTTTTTATGCTTACACTTTATCCACATTTGCAGCAAGACTGTTGTTAATGGCACCAGATGATTTCCTTTTCATTAATACAGGAAAAAGAATGAAAGCAACATTTTTTTCTGGCATCTGTCCTTTTTGTAAGGATCGGTTTCTCAAGGTGCCTTTGTAAAGATTTTGTTACTTTTATACTGGCCAAGATTTGGTCATCCAGATACCCCTAGATTCATGGTGATTGAAAGTTGAGTTTTTCCTTTTCCATTCTCTGATGTTGATAACCAACAATGAAGAAACACATTAATCATGATTTGGAGAATTATTAACCAAAAGTATGAGTCAAAGCATTTAGTGTTTATTAATTGAATTAATACTTTTGGAGACTTGTAGAAGTACTGACAAAAAAGGTAAAAGGTGAATAAGGTAACATGAGTAAGCTCATTAACTATAAAAGTAAACTGAGATTGAAGATGAAAGACCAATTTAACTTCTGAGTGAAAATTTCTATTTCTGAATGGTATGTCTTGTGAATATGATCCAGCTGCGATAATAAAATATTTTTACTGATATTTAGAAATTACATTATCTACATTGTAACCATTACATTATTGTATTATAAAATAAATCAGGAAAATAATTACAGAGCTTCTATCAATTGAATTATAAACAATTGCTTTCGGTAAAATAAGTACCATTATATTTAGGAACAACTTTCTCCTTATAGATCACCTCCTCACAATAACTCAAATAATGCACTTATTTGACAAAACTTCAGGTTTCCACTGTACTCCAAAAACCAGACCATGACAATCAATTTTGTTTTATTATATTAAAGGGTTAAGTATGTAGAAAATTAGGGTCTTAGGTGGATGTTCGATGTAATGAGGTAAGTGAGATAAATGGTTATTATAGGTACAATAATATATAAATCAAAGCTATTTTGTTATTTTCTGATATTTTGTATAATAATAACAATAAATAACTTTCTGAGAATTGCCTTTATAAATAAAATTGTATGTATTTCCTCAGTTTCTAGGTACTATCATGTCTTATTGCTATGTTATTTTTCTTTAGCAGGGAAATATATTTTAAAAATGTACACATATAAGTGATTATAGAAACAAATATGTTATTCGATATATAACAACTAATTTTTTCTTCCAAAATTTAGATTTATCCAGTCTATAAAATAATATTTTTATCATAATTGAGTAAAGCTATAGGCTTATAATTCATAAATACATGACTGCTTTATTTCATGACACAAAACACCTAAAAGGCATATTTACATATTACTCTACTGAAAGTCATACTTTGTCAAAGATGAAATCAAGTGCAGAATAACAAAAAAAATTATGAAAAATTTCTTGTCAAATAGGCAAGAAAATATTAAGTTGGATTTTAAAAGTGACATTTTTAGATTGTGTTCTACCTTACTTCACTTTATGAATAAAGATCAGGCAATTCAAAATAAAATTAAACATTAAGTTGAATTTGTTAATTACTAAGCAATATATTGGAAAACCAAATATCAGGAATCTAGAGGTAAAAATTCAAATCCTAATTGTCAATCTTTAAAATGTTTTACTATCTTGAAGATTCATTTCTATGAATTTCAGCTGAAGATGTCCTGAAAATATTTACTTCATATTTATTCTTGTAAGTTTCAAATTCTATATGAAAATATACATACATACATACATATATATATGTGTGTATAGGCATCAGCAGAGATTCTCCTTGTGTTTTTAAAATTTTGTCCAGGGTGGTGCCTGTGGCTCAGTGAGTAGGGCACTGGCCCCATATACTGGAGGTGGCAGGTTCAAACCCAGTCATGGCCAAAAACTGCAAAAAAATAAAATTTTGTCCATTTTAAAATATATTGATTCTGCTTTCAATTTTACAAACCAATAATACCAACTAAGATAAACTGTGGAAACATAAGCCTTAGGTTATACAGATAAAAATTAAAATACTCCCCTAAATCCCCAGTTAATTATAAACATATACAAAAAGCAAGTGAGTTTCGATCAAAATAAGCAAAATAAACTCTTGTCATTTCTTTATCTCTCGGAGTGAAATGAGCGATGCAGTCAGGGAAATGTCAATCATTGCATCTTCTTTACTTTTACTTTTGTTCTCTTTCTTTTATGCATCTTGTAATTCTCTTTCCAATGAAACTAGTACAATAATTTTTCCAAAAGTGTGAAATAGCAAGTAAAATTACTTGCTTTAAATACTGTCATTAAGTGTGATCTTTAACTAGACAAATAAATACAATTAAAACTTACTGTACTGACACTGAAAAGTTGGTATGCTCCCAAGTTGCTGAATTTTCTCCTTCTACCCAATTTGCTGGTCTTTAGTTCTGATTAATTTCTGCTTTTTTCCTGAAAACAGTATGATAGAAAAACTAATTGATTGTTGTGAAATTATAGTCAATACACTTGACCTGGTGTAGACATCCCATGTTTCTTACTGTTGTGTTAAGTTACGAACATAAAATTTAAAGTAAAGAATGTTGCAAATATCCCACATTCCAATTGTTTATTAGTAATTTTTTTTCCTTAAAACACCTATCTTTGATTAAAGATACATACTTGATCAAACATGTATCCATGAAGAATGGAAACATGTAAGTAAAATGAATTCTTGTTTAATTATAAAGATTTTGCTTGTTTGGTTTGGTAAGACTATAGAGGATGGCAAGCAACAGGTACTCCGAGCTTGCTACAATCTGAATTTGGATTCAAAATCATTCTTTTGTATCATCAATTTTAATCTTTGTAAGACTATATGACATAATAAATATTTTTTGTCATTTAAAGAAGCATAATTTTACAAAAATTAACTATGTTCAAATAATATTGCTAATAAATTTGATGTGGTTGTGCCATACAAGTCTCAATTTTCATCATCAAGTGCTTAATACTGTAGATGTTTAGAGGGGATTTTTTAAAAAGGAATGTTCAGGGAGTGAAATAGAGAAAATGTAAGAAAATAAGCTGAATGGATTTGGTAGTTGTATACTTAAGCAACGTTCACCCAGCTAACATTTGCCATTCAGAAAACTGATGATTTTTTTTCTCTTATCTACATCTTAATTGGTCTAATTTAAAATGAAGAGAAGGATATTACTAAATGGACTCTTTAAAACATATTACAATAAAAATTTTAACTGATTTTAGCATAAAACCACTATCCAATATTATGAGTGAAAATTGTGTGAGTCAATAATTGCTAGCATATACTTTTTGGTAAATTATAAATTTTAAATGAGAGAATAGTAATCTCTGCCTTGTTTATCATCGTGTTTCTAGAACTGGGCTTTAACTTTGTCATTGCCTATATATTGAGGATTTTTGTGGGTTGTTCTGTGCATTGTAGAGTGCCTAGTAGCATTTCTGTCTTTAATTCCCTACATGCTGGTACCAACTACCAATTGCGACTACAAAAATCTCTCTGGATATTGGTAAATGTATTGGAAAATCTCTCCAGATATTGGCAAAATTGTCCCTATTCAGAACTGTTGCCCTCTAGAATACGTTAGCACATGTATATGTATCATATATTTAACTAAATTTTATTTTTTCCTTCTAAAAAATGTAATAGACAGAGGGATTACAAATTGAATTCTGTTACATGTATATATTGTATGGTGAAGGAGTCTGAGTTTTTGGTGTATTTATTACTCAGGTAGTGTACATCGTACCCCATAGATAATTTTAATGTTTATGTATGCATGATTTATTTACATAAATTCAAGAAAATATAAATAGCTAGTACTGAATAGTAAATCAGCAGGTGATTTTGCCATAGGATAATGTTTAGAACAAACACAATGCAAATTTAATGTGAAAGTTTTAGAAGTTTTAGGCAAGAGAAAGTGTAAAGAAAAACTCACATGAATTATTGCAGATGAATTAAGGTGATTATAGCACCTGCTGATTGCCTGCATCAACCTCTAATACCTTCTCTGAAAGTAACTTAAATACACACGGATGTGGGTATTATTATTAATTATTAATATTATTAATTATTAGCTTTGTCAGAAATCACATGTACTATTTGATACTATAGATAAGAAATGGTAATGAATTTGGTGGAAGGGTATATTTCTCCTCAAATCAGTGTTACAGTCAGCTTGGGCTTAAAGAACAGACAGACACTTTTGGAGCTGGTAGATTTTGTTCTTTAGCAAAAGCTCTCTTCCCAGGTTACAGATGGCCCTCTCCTTAATCTGTGCTTGTATGGTGGATGGGAAGAGAGAAAGAGAGAGAGCTCTGAGTCTCTTTTGCTCTTTTTATAAGGGCACTAATCCCCTCATGATAGCCCCACCCTCATGATTTCATCTAATCCTAATTACCTCCCAAATCCCATCTCACTGGGATTTAGGATTTCAGCATATAAATTTGGAGGGGGTCACAAGCATTCAACCTATAACTCCCAGTTATACATTAAAGATCACCAGAAAAAGTAATGGATTTTTTTGGATTATAGCAATTTTGATACTTTTACTAATGGATTATGAAATACTTAGATGATTATTTTACTTAAATGCTTTCCTGGTTAAAAACAAATATGAACTATTGCATTCTGACAGCCTGAGGTAAGGACAAAACCATATCAGGTAACAGTATATACTGTCAGGAGGAATAAATAACACAATAAAATAAAAAGTACCTACATTTTTACCAGAAAAAAACAAAAACAAAAGAATCTATAAAAAAATTTTGCTAATTCTACAGCATTAAAACAGCTTGTCTTCTTTCCTTCCTTCCTCCTACCTTCTTTTCTTCCTTCCTCCCTTCCTCTCACTTTCTCCCTCCTTCTTCCTTTTTCCCTCCCTCTCTCCTTCCTTCCTTCCTTGCTTCCTTCTTTCCTTCTTTCCTCCAACAACATTCAGAGCAGTCAGACCTTCTCCTCAGCCTTTGGCTCTCCCAGCCACCTCTAGTCCCCTCACCATTATCCCTCACAGATTCCTTCAACAAATCCCTTGTACATGGAAGCCTGTCATTCCAGAAGATTCAGAATAACACATCAGGGTTATTTAAATAATATTCTAGGTGATTTTGCTCTTTAAATTCTCATTCTCTGACATACTATTCTCAACAAACCAGTGAGAATTCTGTTTTAAAAATGTAGTTCACAATATGACTTCTGTATCATATCTGTTAGCTTCTTCTGTTAGCTTCTCTGCTTACTCTGAGTAAACACAAAGTTCCTTACAATTTACAAGATCAGGGCCCTTGGACACGCTGCTCTGTCATCTGAGAATTTTCTTTACCAAAAAACCACATGACTCTCTCATTTACTTATTTTAATTTTTCACCATCAACTAAAATATTTATCAATGTCACTAAATTCTGGCATTTAAATTAAGCCTTTTCTTAGCACTCTTTTAAAATAGTAACATTTCTCCTCCCTCATTTCTTATTGCTCCATATCCTCTTCAGTATTTGATGTTGGTGTTTTGGATTTTGATCACTGTAAAAGGGATGCCAAGTGTTTGTTGTTTTAAATTTTAATTCTTTAATGACAAATGCTTGTAAACATATTAAAAAATGGCAACGTGAATAATTTAGAATTTGATCATAGTTGCTCAGCATTAGCACCACTGTGACAGACTTCAAAATTTCCTGGTATTAGGTATTTTTTGGAAAAATTTATGTCTATCAATAAGAGGTATAAAATATAAAGATAGCTATAAATCAGTGAAGACATTGGCCAAATTAATTCCTCAAAGCATGCTGAGGGCTCAACAGATTTAAGAGCAAGACAGCATATCTGATGAATTCAGTTGGAGAAAAACAGAATCTATGCTGCTGCTTGTGTGTGAGTACTAAAGTATAATATATAATTTCTGAGTTGATTTATATAATTGTATAATTGTTTATATTTATATTTATATTTATATTTTCCAAACGAGAAAATGTAGTGAGAATTGTGGGATGGTATTACATTATTTTTAATTTTTTAAATGTCTATTTGATAGGAAAAGTTGGATTTTCACATTTTTGGCATTTAGTCTATTATTCTCTTATGTTGCTTTGATTTTATATATACCTAGATATTGCCTATTGGATAGGGATTTTGTGGACCCCCAGAAGATTCCTAGAGAATTTTGTGGACCCCCAGAAGATTTCTAGAGAAACTAGGATTCTTCATACCATAATTTGAAAACTGTTAAGGTAGCCTATTCTCAGAATACCTACTCTTCCCCAAATATAAACTGTTTAAAACTTCACCATATTATTATTATTATTCTAAATTATTTCTCGATCTATTTTTACAGAGAAAAAAGAAAAAGTAGCAAAATCTCTCTGATATAAATGCCTTGAAAAACAAAATCACCCTAATTAAAGAAAGACAAATCTTAGTGATGAACATAAATAAAAAAGTGCCAAAGTTTAACAAGTTGATACACCAATTATTCAAATAATTATATATAATTAAACATGTAGATCTTATTCCAAACACATAAAATAAATTTAGTAGTAGCCAATGTCTTAATAAAATTTATTGCACTTATGTTTTGAAAATATAAGTTATAAACAAGAGAGATGGCTGAAATTGATATCAGAATTAATTTGTGAAAGTTCCAGATAACAAAACTACAGTCCCAAATAATTGACCATCAGTGTTTTGTACATGTACTCTCATTAGTGTGAAGGAAGTACCAGAATGACCCCACTAGTGATATAACAAGTAACAATTATGTATACATAAAACATCTGAAGGAATATACAGATGTTACCCTCTTATGTGTATGTAAATATGTAAATGATGTTACCCTCTTATGTGATATATTAGGTTTTCCTAATATTTTGCAACCATTTATCTAAACTTTGTGTATTTTATTTGCATAATAAAACTTTTTTTTTCCGAAAACCGAGTAAAGGCTATTACACAAGAGACTGAAATCTATGTCAAAAGGCACAGAATTTTGTATCATGGTAAAATATTATATAGAGATTTTATATGCTAATGTATAAATGCATGATTATATAATATATATAAAAGCCCCTAATGCATACTTATTATACATAAAATAAAAAAATAAAATTATACTTTCTATCCCAGCACTCTGGAAGGCCAAGACGGGTAGATTGCCTGATCTTCACCAGTTCGAGACCAGCCTGAACCAGAATGAAACCACATCTCTAAAAATAGCCAGGCATTGTGGTGGGTGCCTGTAGTCCCAGTTACTTGTGAGGCTGAGACAAGAGAATCGCTTGAGCCTAAGAGTTTGAGGTTTTCGTGAGCTGTGATGCCATGGCACTCTACCCAGGGCAACTCTGTCTCAAAAAAAAATTTTTTTTTTACTTCCTAAATCTTAAGATGAAGTTAAATATGAACATATTCTTTAACATGTTCATAATTTAAGAATTAATATGTATACAGGATGAAAACCTTTATTTATAACTCAATTTTTATTTTGAACCTCCACTTTAACACAGTCAAAATTTAACTTCTTTGATATTTACTGATCACCTTTCAATCACAATACAGTATGAGTTGGTGCTCATTTAAAATACGAAAACATTCATCTTTAAAGCTACAAATCATATAAAAAATAAATTATTCACTACAGGTTAATAAAAATTATAAACTTCAAAATACCATGGAATATATTTCTGTGAATGATGAACTTATGCTATGCCTCTAAGCTCTAATAAAGTGATTCTTTCCTTTTAATCTGATTTGTGTTTTTCTGTAATATATGGATTTGGTTTATATTTTTTCTTTAAAGTTAGATTACTAAATATAAATATACTGTGTCAATTTTCCATGATCAAGCATTTCACATCATGAATATTACTTACTCAATGATCATTCTCTTTTATTCTTTGTAATTGAAAGAAATACAAAGGATCAATCAAAAAGTTAGTTCTTTGAAAAGATGAACAATATTGGCAGGGCATGGTGGTTCACACCTGTCATCCTAACTTTCTGAGAGGCTGAGGCCAGTGGATTGCTTGAGCTCAGGAGTTAGAGACCAAGCTGAGCAATATTGATCCCGGTCTCTACTAAAAATAGAAAAGCTAGCTGGGCATTGTGGCAAGTGCTTCAGCTATTCAGAAGGCTGAGGCAGAAGAATCCATTAAGTCCAGATGTTTGAGGTTGCTGTCAGCTATGAAGCCACGACACTCTACCTAGGATAACAGAGTGAGATTCTGTCTCAAAAAAAAAGAAAAAATATAAACAATATTAACAGACTTCTTGCTAGATTAACAAGGAATAGAAGAGAAAAGGCCCCAGCTCAATTATAAATGAAAAAGGAGATATTACAACTGATACTACCGAAGTACAAAATATTATTTGTGAATACTATTAAAATCTGTATGCATATAAACTCAAAAATCTAGAGGAAATGATCAAATTATTGGAAATACACAACCTCCCAAGACTCAATCAAGAAGAAATAGAACTCCTAACAGACCTATAACGATCAGTGAGATCAAAGCAGTAATAACAAATTTTCAAAACAAACAAAAAACCCCAGACTAGATGTATTAACAGCCAAATTTTACTAAGTCTAATAAAGAACAGCTGCCTCCCATACTGCAGAAGTTATTCCATAGCACTGAGAAGGAGGGACTTCTCTCCAAATCATTTCTGTGAAGCCAGGGTCACCTTGGTACCAAAGCAAGGAAAGCAGAAAACAACAAAACTATAGACCAGTATTACCTTATGAATGTAGATGCAAAAATCCTAAATAAAATACTAGCAAACCAAATTCAACAGCACATCAAAAAATAATCTACCATTGGTGGTGCCCGTGTTTCAGTGGGTAGGGTGCCACCCCCATATACCCAAGCTGGTGGGTTTGAACCCAGCCCAGGACGGCTAAAATAAATAAATAAACAAACAAACAAGAAAACCAATGACAACTGCAACAACAAAAATTAAAAAATAGGCTAGGCATGGTGGCTCACTGGCTCATGCCTGTAATCCTAGTACTCTGGGAGACCAAGGCGGGTGAATTGCTTGAGCTCACAGGTTCTAGACCAGCATAAGCAAGAGTGAAAGAGTGAGACCCCCATCTCTACTAAAAATAGAAAATCTGAAGCAAGAGGATAGCTTGAGCCCAAGATTTGGAGGCTGCCGTAAACTATGATGCTACGGCACTCTACCCAGAGTGACAGCTTGAGATTCCGTCCCCCGCCCCCCCAAAATCTACTATTGCTATGTGGGCTTCATCCCAAGAATGCAAGGATATTTGAACATATGTAAATTAATAAATGAGATTCACTACATGAGAAGAAGCAAAAAAAAAGACCATCTGATCCCCTCAATAGATGCCGAGAAAACATTCGATAACATTCAGCATCCTTTCATGATAAAAAGCCTCAAAAAATTAGGCATAGAGGGTATGTATATCTGAAAATTATAAAATCCATATATGTCAAACCCACAGCCAACATCATACTAAATGCAGAAAAGTTGAAAGTATTCCTGAAAGAACTGGAACAATACAAGGGTGCCCACTGTTATACTTCTATCAGGCAAGAGAAAGAAATAAAGAATACCCAAATCAGGAAGAGATCAAACTGTCGCTTTTGTTGATGATAACATTCCTATATCTACAAGCCTCAAAGTCCCCACCAAGGGACTCCTGGCTGAGGAGTCTTGATTAAAACCTTTTTATAATCAGTATTTTTCATTTGCTTATTTTACAGTAGCAATAGAGTATGGAAGTCAAAACAAACAAATGATTGAACTGAACATCGGGAATAACTAGTGAGGTGTGTGCATTAACCTAAGACCATGCTGTAATTTCTACATGAGTTTTTTCATGTTGCTGCACCATGTTAACATACTTTCTCTGGATTAATTGGAATTCATAATAAGTTACTAATTAATTGACAGCCATATTAAATCTGTATGTTTCTTCAGAAAGAATGATTATGTAAATTATGGAAATGTCTTTACAATTTCACACTGAATGATAAAAGGCAAGGCATACATTTTTACATTTATTATTAACAGATTATATGTATTTATTTTTGCATCCACGTATGGATGTAGGAAGCTGCAAAAAAAGATCTCCTAAATGTAGTATAAACTACAAGATCATAACTTTTATTCAGCCTAGTACCGAGCAGTGGTCAGAAGGCACTCAAGTCATCTGATTTTCAAAGACTGACAAGCTCCAAGCTCCTCTCAGGAGAAAAGCAATACACTGACATTTCTCCTATGACAGAGATGAGTAGTTAGAGACACCAACAGTTATAAAGAAAGATTGGAAAAAAGTCAGTTAAAATTTTAATAAACTGTTAACAGGTACGTATGGACTAGAGTATCCAAATTGGAATACACAAGAGGAGTTTTCACTCTCTCATAAAATCTGTATGGAATTCCACCAGGTACATAAAAAAACATATAGGGTCCTGGGAAAGGCAACAGGGAAAGAATCCTTGTTGGTTCAATTGGGCAGAGGTGATCAAGTACTGTGAGGGACAGGGATAAGCCCTTCTTTAAGAAAAAGAAATGACTTTGAAATGATGTGGCAATGAAGAATAGGGGGAAGGGGGAAGGGAGGGGCGGGAGGGGGGAGGTGGATAGAGGGAAGGAGATTGGTGGGATTACACCAGCGGTGCATCTTACAAGGGTATATGTGAAACTTGGTAAATGGTCTGTGAAGCTAGTGAATGATGCCCCATGATCATATCAATGTACACAGCTATGATTTAATAAAAAAAAAAAAAGAAAAGAAAACAGTCACACAGAAGCTGATGGGCAGCTACAGGAAAGACAATTCCTGTCTCTGTTTCTTTCTCTGGAATTCTACCTTCTAGAAAGCAAAAGCTTTCAGCCACTGGAAGAGTGGCATGTTTTGCCTCTGTCAGGACACAGACAAAGACGTTTTTCAGTTCACAGAGGGGTAGAAATAAAGACTGTCTATTCTTTGGTGGGATAAAGAAACTGGCTTGGCAGATTGTGACTAGTTTTGCGTGTATGTGTCTCCTGGCTAGGATGTGCACTCAGTTATTCAATCAAACGCTAATCTAGGTGGTACTGTGAAGGTATTTTATGGATCTGATTGACATACAATCATTTGACTTTAAGAACAGGAGCTAATCCTCAATACTCTGGCTTGATTGAATGGATTCATCAATCAGATAAAAAGGCCTCAAGTGCAAAATTACAGATTTTTCTGAGAAAGAAAAGAAATTCTGCCTGTGAACTGTATCATCAGCTCCTGGTTAAAGAGTACCCAGCCTGGCCTATCTTTCAGATTTTAGTCTTGCCTAGCTAGTCCCCAACACACTCCCATAAGACAACAGCTTTCAATGAATATCTTTATATATCTGTAGATAGATAGATAGATATAGATATAGGTATAGATATATGTGTGTGTGTGTGTATACACACACATTTATATATGCATTTCCGATTGGGGTTATGTTTTTCTGATAAAACTCTAAGACAAATTTCTGTACTAGTAATTGTTCTGGAGGACTAGAACTTTAAGGATGACTTTTCTGAATGTTTCTTTATTTTCTAGAAACCCTTACCTAATTTTTTAAATTGTAAATCAGGAAGGACTGTTTATAGTGGTAAAGAGGGCACTGGTGGCCCATGAAAACCAGTAGTGATATTCATTATCAAATTCTCACACAAGGTAAGGTAATGTGGCTAAATATTTTTAAATAATTTTTCTTTCAAAATATTAGTGAGTATAAGTGTTCTTGTTACATAAATGAATTGTATCATGCTATAGTCAGGGCATTCAGTGTTCTTGTCACTAGAATAGTACATGTTGTACCTAATAGGTACTTTTTATACTTCATCTTCTCCCATTCTCTTCCCTTCTTAGTTTCCAATGTCCTTTACATATCTTTATGATAATGCATACACATTATTTAGCTCCTCACTTATTCATGAGAGCATGTGGTGTTGGTCCACTCCTGAGATATTTCACTTAGGATGTGGTCCCCAGCCATCCAACTTGTTGGAAATGACATTATTTCATTCTTTTTTATGGCCAGGTATTGCTCCATTCTATCCACCTATGTATCTATCTCCAGATAGATATATCTGTATCTAATCTCTATCTATCTTAATCCACTCATGAATTGATGGGCACTTAGGTTGGTTCTGTACCTTTGCAATTGTGAAATGCACTGTGAAAAATGTTCAGGCACTTGTGTCATTTTGATATAATGGTTTCTATTCTTACTGGGAGATACCCAGTAGTGGGATTGCTGTTTTGAATGGCATATCTATTTTTAGTTCTTTGAGGAATTGCCATATACTTTCCCATAGAATACTAAAATTTGTGTGGCTATATTTTTAAAACCTTAAGATATTTTAGTCAAACTAAGCAATAAAAATAAAATAGGACTGCCTGGCTGCTCCTAACTACACGAGAGAATGTTAGAAAAGGAAAGGATGGATTCAGGTCTTGAAATGTACATCTCAAGCATATATACATTATCTGAAAGCCTCTATGGGTTCTGAAAGGAACTTATCTGCTGTAACTAGAGGCTAAGTTTCCTGAAAACCAAACCCAGTTTTCACCCCACCAATGGCTGAACCAAACAAAAATTGAATTCCTTCACAGCATAGCTTCATTAAAGGGAGGAATTTATTCACAAAGAATTAGATCCTGAAACTTGGAATGGAGACATATGGGAAAATACCAATGATTCTGAAGTCACAGAACCCTTAAATTCTATCAAATCTATTTTTTTCCTTTTAAACCAGTAGAAACAGCCCATCTACTCCTGTCCAAAGAGGGTAATCCTATGATTCCTGTAATAGCCTTTCCTGTGTAGTTTCCATGCAAGACAATGTTAATTCTACTTGCTGTGAAGTGTGACAATGGGCTCATGCATGTAGATTCCACTTGTAATACACATACCATGTTTTTCATTATGCTGTAATAGCTGACTTCATAAAATTGTAGAATGGTTAAATTTTTCAGGGCTAGGGAAATATCCTCAAAATAGCTGTATGTGCTCTAAATTTGTGTCTAAATATGATGCTGTTTGTCTCATTACCAGGATTCTCTGGTACAAGAATCAAGGTGCAGATTCAAGACAGTTGTCTGGATGGCCTGAACTGACCCAGTTATTCCCATTATTATGCTTGTCCTTTTGAAGAATGACTGTAGAATGTGCCAAGAATGCAACAACTTGAGGTGAGGGATATTTGGCTGACATAATGCAGGTTTTGTTGCAGCCCCTCAGAAAAATATGTCCTTCAATGCATTAGCCAAGTATATCGTGTCACCTGGGGGTATAAGTCCCAAGGTGGACTGCTCTCTGAGGTCCCTCAGATAGGGCATACAGAGTCAAGACCTCGACTTCCCTGAAAAGCTTTCCTAAGACTTAGAGAACCAGATCATATGAATGTGCTCTATCTCATCAGATGCAGACATGTCACCAGTGCACAGTCAACCTGCTTTACAGTGGAAATGGGAGTAACAACTTTCACTGTTATGCCCAGTTTCCCAGTAGCAAAGTGTTTACTCCCTGTTCCCATTACCACATACCCTTCTGGTCTAGATGTTTTAACGGCAGAGGGGATGTTATGACACATAACAATAATTTCACTGCGTGGGAGTTAAGACTGCAACATGGTGACATGGAGCTTTCGATTCTCTTGAATCAGTTGGCAAAGAAAAGAGTTACTGTAGTGGCTGAGATGGCTGATCTCTATCAACAGAGGAAATCAGGAGGCTACCATTCAGTGGAAGTAAGGAATAGTAGGTCAGGAATACAGGATATCCCTTAGGCCCTAAGGCTCAGGGTATCTCATATTACCAACATGTGCTATGACTGAAGTCATTGGAGCTACAACCCAATTAAGGCAGTACTGCTAGTGACACAGACCCTTTAAGAATGAAAGTATGTTGTCAATTAACCCCATTTCTTTGTGGGCAAGAGACTAAACAGAAACTTCTTGGAAGATGGCAGGTGAATGGCCAAAAAACACATGAAAATATGCACATCTTTAATCATCAGAGAAATGCAAATCAAAACCACTTTGAGATATCATCTAACTCCAGTCAGATTAGCCCACATCATAAAATCCCTGAACTGCAGATGTGGTGGTGGATTTGGAAAGAAAGGAACACTTCTATATTGCTGGTGGGATTGCAAACTAATGCAGTCTTTTGAAAGCATTCTCAAGGAATGAAAGTTGACCTACCATTTGCTCCTGCAATTCCGTTACTTCCTAGATGAACAAAAATCATTTTACAACATGAAATTTGCACCAGAATATTTATCACAGCCCAATTCACAATTGCCAAGGTTTGGAAGGAGCCCAAATGCCCATCAACCCATGAATGGATTAACAAATGGCGGCATATATATACCATGGAATACTATGTAGCCATAAAAAGATAGAGACTTTACATCTTTTATGTTTACCTGGATGGAGTTGGAACATATTCTTCTTAGTAAAGTATCTCAAGAATGGAAAACAAAAAGTATCCAATTTACTCACTACTATTATGAAACCAATATATAATCACTTACACATTCAACCAATGATAAAACACAAATATAATCCAGAAAGGAGGGGGGAGGACAAGTGGGCAAGAGTATTTGGTGGACATCACCTAATGTACACAATGCAAGTGTACATTTCAAAACTGCTAAGAGCATATTATAAATGTCATACCACAAAAAATAAGTGAGGTGATGGTTATGTTAACCAGTTTGATTTCAGCATTCCATGTTATATATCAAACCATCACATTGTACTCCATAAATGTATACAGACATGATTAATAAAAAGTGAATTAAAAAAAGAATGAAAGTATGGTTGATGCCACTAAGTGAAGGACCGTGACTCACTGTGGTGCTTGCTGAGGACAAAGGAAATGTAGACTGGGTAATGGAAAAAGGTCATTATGAATACCAACATGTAACCAGTTGCAAAAACTGGGATTATAATTGTTATTAGTATTTCTTTCTAATTTTCTTAAAAAAATGAATATGTATATAAAGGATCTTTTTTCTTCATTCTTTTTTTCCCATATCTTCTAACATAAGATGTATTAATAATCAACTTTGCATCACAGTATGTAAGTTATAGGAAGACCAAACATCGTCTAAGTTCTTTTTATCCTCTTCTGGGATATATTTTGGTTTCAAGAAATAATTGAAAGAATTACAAGAGTAGCTTAAAACTTCATGTGTCCAGTTCTATCTATACACAAACCTGCAGTAAAAATACAGTAAAAATCATGGGAACTACAATAAAAGAATAGAAATTATGTATTTGTGTAAATATTTCATAGATTTGATAATTAAAAAGAGAATATAATAACTGTTTCTAACACAGATTTTTAAAAGTTACCAAGGACCACATTCTGGAACAGCACACTATGAGTAGCTCAGTGTCTTTAGAAGGCTCATTCTGTTCATTGCAATGCATTTCTTAAATGAATAGTGTTCCACATCAATGCTTACAAGATCAGAAAGGCATTCAATAAATAAAGAATTCAAAAGTTATCTTGAACTTAATTTTTGAAAAAAAAATCATCGCAATTCAGTGAAAGAGTAGCCACATCATCTAGAATTTAGATAGTAAAAACATTAAATTAAGAAAAATCCAAAATATGCCCAGCCTTTACAAAAATATTTTTGATGAAAATTCTAATATATTATTTTAAAAGCTAGATCACAGTTATTTACGGGGCTATTGAAACATGGGATAATGTCACAAAACTCCTAGATGTAATATATTCTTACCATTTTTAAAGCAAATAAATATGTCAAAGCATCACCTTATCCAGAAAAGTATAAACATGCTTCTGGTTTCAATGAGATTAAAAAATGTTTTTCTTTGCAGTTATTCTACCCAGTACTGCTCTTCTCTGGCCCATAAAACCTGGTTCAGAATATGCCCTACAACGAATAAGGAGTTTTTACACCTAGGAAATGATTTTCTTTTCTTTTTTTTTTTTTTTTATTGTTGGGGATTCATTGAGGGTACAATAAGCCAGGTTACTCTGATTGCAACTGTTAGGTAAAGTCCCTCTTGCAATCATGGAAATGATTTTCTTTAACAGTTGTTTAGTAAGACAACTTTGCACACATACCTTGTGGAATATATGCAAAAGAAGAATTTAAACCCTTGTAGTTAACGGACTGCCCTTGTAATTATAGTGCAGTTGGGTAAGTGACTGAGGGGAATCAATTTACTCCACATTCCCTGTTCTATGAAAGGAAGTCCCCATTTAAAATGCATATTCAAGACATAAACCCACTCAAAGAACAATTTTACTTCATATCATGTTGCTGGGTTTCAGGTAATTTTCTTATGATTCCTACGCAGCAGTTAAGACAATGTTTTCTCTAAGTTCTCCGAGAAGCAGTGATAGGAGGATTAATTATGATAGCCAATGAATATATAATTGCCTTTCTGAAATCATGACAATTTTATGAGAGAAGGCAGGAGAAACAATTTAAGAAACAACTAATAAATTCAAATTGTTAAAATTTCCATTTTAAGGTGTTTATGGAAATACTTAAAGTGGAAAGTGCTCTACACTAAAAAATTGTATTTTCATACATATTATAATAAGTTATTTTGACATCCTAGCCAGCACATTTTTATTTACTTTATGAGAAGTGAGAGGGCTGATTAGACTATGTTAATTATTAATTTTTGTCTGAAATGGTTAGGCAGAACAGCTTCCTTTTGCTTTTAGTTATCTAATTGTATTCAGTTTGTTTACCTGTTTGATCACTTGGCATTCCTGTCTTTTCCCTTGGTAAGTGATTTGCACTACTCCTTTCTGAGAAACTAAAATGCTCTCAAAGGCCTTGCTGAAAGACAGACACTTAATGTGAGAGCAGTTTTGCTCTCTGTCACTTACACCTTGGCCTTTCCACTACAGCATTTGACAAGAGTGTTAAATCTGGTGGGAGCCTTTGATTTATCCTACTATGGGCATGTGTGTCCCATAGGCATTGGGCTAAAACCTCTAATTCTTTTCCAAGTAACCTTGGATACCAACCAGATGGTGGTTATTTTCGTTAAAATAAGGCTGAGTTTGAACTTGTACCTAGATGTCAACTATTTTATAGCATACTTCCTTATGACATACAGATATTTGTTAATTTTCTTAATATCATATCTGATTAAACCCTATGGCTGTAAAAGTTCTAAGTTAAAAATAATTATACTAATTATTAAAGGCAGAGTCATCTTTATTTTCTTAGACACTAATTTGACATTCTGTATAAATTATCTGTGAGTCTGTCATACTTAGTCTACTCGTGTAAGGCATGTTACTTTCAACATCTTATTTAATGCTCGAAGTATCTGTTAAAGTAATTATTTTATCATTTTATAGATGAAGAAACTAAGTTAAGGAAGGTAAATTGATGCATAGTTAATAAGAACTTTATCCTTGATTATACACAAATCTGTGTCGTTTCAAGCACTTACTCATTTCACTACATTTCATAGCTCTTTACAATCTTCCACCGAAGTACTCCAATCAGGCAGAGATATTAAAGTTTAGTTCAGACAGCTCCCTGAAAGTTTGAAATTTTATGC
Organism: Nycticebus coucang; assembly: GCF_027406575.1. Lineage (NCBI taxonomy): Eukaryota > Metazoa > Chordata > Mammalia > Primates > Lorisidae > Nycticebus > Nycticebus coucang. The sequence goes on along the minus strand of NC_069781.1, from coordinate 67,397,118 downwards.
AAGTCTCTTTGTGCAATTTTAAAATGATTTACATGTTGTACTATACTATCTGGTACATCTTCAGTTTGTTTATAAATATTGAAAATTACTTAAATGAAAAATTAAATTATTTGTCTTTAATTTATGAAGAGAATTCGATGTTCTAAGAGACCATATGCCATGTTATTGGATAATTACATGCAGTTTTGTACTTCCCCAATTACAGGATATGCACACCTACTTGAGAGGAACAAAATAACACAATACAACAAGTAAATGGTATGAACAAGGCCATGGGACAGCAAAGGAGTTGGCAAGAAAAAACAATTTCAGAGGTGAAGAATAGAGTGTTTATACATGGACATGTACCAAGTTCACCAGGTGGAACCATAGAAAGCAGGAGTTACAGTCCTTGCTTTTAATTAAGTACCTGGCAATCTATCTGGAAGAGAATAGAAAACGAATGAAAGCAATTCAATGAAACCCAACACACCATTGACAGGTGGTTCCTGGGTTACAAATGAGATAGGTTCTGTGGGTTCTTAGGTTTAATTTGTATGTAAGTTGGAACAGGTATATTTACCCATTACCTGTAATAGCCTCCATTTATAAGTGTCAGTCATATATCAGTTGGATGTTTGTAACCTGGGGACTTAGTATAATAGCCCCCGTTCTTATGTGCGAGTTGTATGTACACCAGATGTTTATAACTTGGGAACTGCCTGTGCTAAGTGACTAATAAAATGACAAGCATCATGCTAGATGCTAAAATGGTGCAAAGATTTGTAAAACAGAGTTCCTTCCCTCAAGATAATAAACTATGCCATGTAAAACTAATCTTATAACATAATGTGATATGTATCATAATATTAAAGTACATAGTGGTTACGTAGGAATTGGAGGTATTACATCTGGGGTGCTGTCCTCTCTGGATTTAATATAGCAGGAGATCAAGGATAGAGAATGAGACACAGTTATGAAATGCTATGATGCACTCAGTGTTTTGTAAATGTTGAGTAATTTAGCAGACCTATTTGAAAAGATTGCTTATGCTGGGGGTAAGCATGGTGGGATAAATAGTATGTAAAGTGAAATAAAGATAATAGGGCCCCTTGTAAATGTTCAGATGTCTTGCTTTACTTCCTTTAAAGAAAACTCAAGATCCTTGTCATTACTTGGCTGTGGCTGCCTTCTCTACTAGGCTATAAATTAGAAATGGCAGAGGCTTTGTCTTGTTCTTTGCTGGGTGTCACAATTCCTGATACATAGCATGCATGAGGCTTTGAGAAGTCACCAAAGAAGGAAAGGGGAAGACATATGGGATGTGGTGCACCAGAGACAAGTGAAGGACATGGTGAAGGGAGCAGCACGGAAAACTGTCTTTGAAGGGCACTTCTTAGCGGCTAGAAGGAATACGAAAGCTGGCTTAGACAGAGCGTGGATGAGGCAGAATTCACTGCCGGGAGGAAGTAGTGGCAGACCACGCAGAGAAGAAAAGGATGAAGGAGAGAGGTATGCCCACAAGGAAAGTATCCAGATTTATAGCAGAGTAGAAAAGCTAAAGTGAAAAAAAATACAGAAAAAACATATTTTCTAATTTGAAGAATAAGGAGGATGAAGGGCGACTTTGAGAGAAACAAAGCTAGTTCGGTAGGAGAAACTAATAACACTTGGTAGAAATAGACTTTGGAACTATAAAGACTTATTATTGAAGAAATTTACCTGCCTAGGATCTGTTGTCTGCAACTGATTGTTGACATGTTAAAATCTCATAGTTCAAAAGGAAGGATAAGGCTATGATTCTTAAGGTAGTTATTCTGCTTTATATATGTGTTCTTATCTTTAAATTGTACTCTGTAAATTGTTTTACAAATGTGATTACTTTTTAAAAATTTAAAATCATTTTGCTTGGAAAAGTGATCTCATGGATTCAGACCTCCATTGTTCATATGGATTTCAATAAGCAGGGATTTATGTGCTTTGTAAATGGTCTATGTCTTAATTAGAGTACTATGCTGTATACCCTTGAAAAATCTTCTCTTTCTAAAAGTGATACAGGAAATTTGGACTCCTCCATAATGATATATACTTTTTATTTTTCTTTTTATTCTAAATCTTTTTCTTGGTTTGGTTTTATTTAAGATGAAAACATCTGTCTTATATACTATATCAGAACATTTTTTTTAATCGGATAATGAAGTTATGGGGCCAATAGTTCTGAATTAATGTCACAATCACATCAGGTTTCTTTTAACCTCTGATGAAATGCAGAGGCAAGACCAATTTAATGACTTAGTCTTTCTTCAAATTTGTAGTGTTTACTTTTCTTTCTCCTATGATCCGAATTTATGAAGTTGATTTTTAGAGTGTAGTAAAACAGGTTTAATCTTTACTTACAAAATGTGTCCCTAGAAAGAGAAGAATATTTTTAAAGGTGCTAGAAGTAAAATAATGTGAAATAAAAGTAAAACTCTGGGCAATAAGAATGGCAGAGTGGCGATCATAGCGCAGTGGCTAGGGTGCCAGCCACATACACCCAGGCTGGAAGGTTTGAGTCCGGCCTGGGCCAGCTAAACAATGATGACAACTGCAACAGAAAAATAGCCAGGCATTTTGTGGGCGCCTGTAGTCCTACTTACTTGGGAGGTTGAGGCAAAAGAATCACTTAAGCCCAAGAGTTTGAGGTTGCTGTGAGCTGTGATGCCACTGAACTCTACAGATGCTGACATAGTGAGACTCTGTCTCAAAAAAAAAAAAAGATAAGCATGCCATGTAAACATAGAAGCTAGATTTTAAAAATATTTCTTGTAAGAAAAAGGGTAAAATACTGAATAAATAAGTATGTTTGAATCTTTGATGGGATTGTGACCAAAAAAACAATAACTCAGATAATTGATTCTAAATGTTTAAGGATATTTTGCATTAGTGAAAGGGCACCAGGGAAGTATTGATTGCCATTTCCTTCTATAAAAATGGGTAGAAAGTGACTATTGGGGTGGTAAAGGAGAAACAAATGATTATACTGAAATCACCTTTCTCTGGACTGAAGTTTATGGTGAGATATAAATTCCAGGATTTATGAATTTAAAAAAATCTAAACTTCAACGAATATAAGACTAGACTAGGTAACATTTACAATATAACATATGTATAGTACATTACTGTACTTAGGTATACTTACAGTATTTATAATAGCTTTAATGTTGATACATGCTAACGTTATAGTATGATATAAATATTCTGTTCTTCTTTATAATATGGAGGAAATTACTTTGCCAAATTCTAAATTTAGATGAATATATAGCCCAACCTAGTTCTTTCATGCTCAAAATATCTGTGTCCATATGTATTTTATAAGTAGCTTTAAATGTGGTAAGATTTTCAAAATACTCTATAGCTAGTACCTTAATACGCGATCTTGATTGATGCTTTTAAGGTTCTTTACACTTGTTTTAATCAAATTCTTCTTTGTCCTAATTTAAATTAGAACAGAAAGAGAAAATGAAAGTATACAAACAAGATGCTGCATAGTATTCATGAGAGATGAGCAAGAAAGTATGTTGTAACGTCTACATTCAAGACACCAGAATTGAAGCAAATATTCTGCTGGGGTAACAATAGTATCCCAGAGTAAGCAAACCTCAGTGCAAGGTCCAATGATGCCAATTTAGAGTCTGAAGTTGTGAGAAGAGTTTATTATTTGTGCCTATAGACTATTATTTTCAGTTTTGACATGAGGCCATTAACTGTCTAAGTGCATTGCAAGAAGATTAAAGAAGAGGGAGAAAAATGAAAGTGAAATAGATCAGTACGATATTATTATACATAATAACATCTATTCTGTTCTTTGCTTCTGTACTGATCATATGGTTTTTCCAGGAGAAAGAATAATAATAATAATAGCAGAAAAATTTCATTCTATTTTATGCATGCACACTTTGTCTTCCCCTTAAAATGGCTTCTTGAAAATGAGAGTTGATTCTCTTGATTGTCAATAATAACGGTGATTCTCCCCGCTATATTTTTTTAGATTAATGCCTGAATATCTGCCTGGAATTGCAGGCAGCCTGGTAATCACAGCCATGCTAGGCTAGAGCCAGACCACCTGTTAATGCTTGACCATCTACGCCTACCCCGCAGTGTCGGCTAAATCTTTTTTATTATCCTTCTTTTAACTAAGAGACTCTTACTCAAATTTCGGTTAATGGAAGTGGAGAGAAAGTGGCAACACTTTTTATGTGCTCATTTCTTGGTTGAGACTTAATAGTATACTCAAGACATATCCCCAGAATTATGAAGAAGTGAAATGGTGGGGCAGAAAAGAGGAGAAAAGAGGAGAATGATTCTGAATGTGGTGGACTGTCTGATCTCTAAACAAGAGGATCATATAGCACCCAGTTTTGTTTGATATGTGCTCATTTTTAAAAAGCAGGACAAAATACATTTTGTCCAATAAGTTTATGTATTCTTTTCACAAAGCCTTGATGGAAAGTCCCCTTAAGTAGAATGTGTAGCCTTGTGGGCCCTCTCCTGGTTCATATCCCTCTTATCTACTTTAGTATGATGTAATCTCAGGAGGAATGTTATTCTATAGCGCACTTAATCTATTTTTCCTTAATCATAGGATAGGTTTATAACAGTACAGACTGGATTTGATTAAAATAAGGAAATGTACATAAAGAAGAGTGGATTGGAGTTATAGAGGTGATGGCAGAGTGAAACCCTGGAAAATAGCCGTTAGGTTGACTATACCATTATCTGAAGTTGCTCAGGACCTTATTTTCTAATTTCCTGGTATGGGAGATTGATTCATAGAACTTAAGTATGTCTCTCTGTCTTTCTTGACATTAGCTGAGAACATTCTGACATTTGCTGATTCGTACACAGAAGAGTATCCTTGGTGTTGTCTCAGAGGCTCTGTATTGTTCTTAGATTTTGACAAGTAGCAAGTAGAGTTTGAAATGTTGGTTTATTAGCCATAGTATTATTGAATGTCAGAGAGGTATACTGAGTGGATGCACATGGGTAATTCTTTAAAAGTGGTTATTACAGGATGTATTGCAGCAAATACAAGTATATTTCCCTACTACAAAACTAATATAGTTTTTAAGGTACTTGAGTAGTGGAAAGTAAATGGAGAGTTCAAGATCTTTTACTTACTTTAGGCTATGGTTGGTAATCTCAGAGAGTAATAAATCTGTTTTAATATATCACATAGGTATAGTCGGTGTTAGTTGAAGATTGATTCTTTCAAAGAAAAGTGCCATTTTCTTAAGTGCATCTTTTAGAATTACCATCAATTGTTGACCTTGCAAATTATTGTCATTTTGATAATATTTAAGAGATGTTCTGGGGTTGAAATTTAAGCAGGTAAAGATCTGTCCAAACTTTCAGACCTATATATACCGTTATCAGATGTTCAAATATCGGGCAAGTTCTGTGCTTGAAGCAGCATCACTATCCATGCTTCTTGACAGCATTTGCAAATGCGAATGGTCTTCAGTGGCTGCCATGCAGAGTAACAATCTCGTTCGAGCCCACAGTACTTGAAATAGGTGCTCTGACAAGAGTACATCGCTTCCATTCTTTCAGGAAAAAACGTCTTAATATTTTAAGACAACCTCTACATCAGCCTGTATCTCAATGACGATTTTTGTAATTCTCTGATTTGTGTGGGTTTGACACATCAAACCATTCTTTTGGCTGAAAGATTAGACATGTAGCTGTGAAAAATATTCTGAAGGAAAAGGAAAATAGACACAGATTCGTGCACATCCAAAGTGGAATGCAAAAGAAGAGAGATGTGAATGTAGCCATGAGTACTGAGGGAGAAGCTGGAAGGGAGACGTGATCAGGGAGAACAAACTGAAGAAACAGTGGATTGGAAAGTGACTGAAAATAGACTCCTGAGGCTGATGTCCTGGATTTGAAGCTAGTTAACCACTTCCTGGCTGTGAAACCTGAGTCACAGTCATTTGCTACATCATACCCTAATTTTCTCCACTGTAAAATCGAATGATGAATGACTACTGCTTAGGGTTTCTATGAGAATTAAATGTATTCATAACCATAACCAATTAGAAAAGATTCTTACACATAATAAGAACCATATGCATGTGTTTAAGGAAAAAAATACTCATAACAGTTGAACAAGAGATGCTCTGGATATAAATATGTAGCAGAGAAAGTGTATTTTCTTAGATGACAACAGCTAAATTAAAAAAATATATATGTGTGTACTGAAGATCTGTTATCACATGGTACCATGCAATGCTAGTGTGGATCACTTCAACAAGTCAAGGGGATGACTTCCTTGAGCTGAAGTGAATCCCTGGAAGTTCCTTCAGCTTTTATTCCTTACTAGTCACACGTCTTCCATGTGGAAGGTTGTAGGTTAAGTTAGCTTAAGTGTGTTCACCTCTGATTACACATGATATCAGGATACAATTTCAGGACCTTGTGTTACCCAGAAGTCATCCTATTTCCTAGGACAGATAGACCTGAGCATCTTCAACTCCTGGACACAGCACAGTTTGAGCAGAGATGGGGCTTTCCATTAATGGCCTTTCTAAAGTTCCAGGGACAAGTCATCCTCAATGATACACATATGTAAACACATCATGTTAATGTTTGTACACCCGACACTATTCTGATTCTGTGAATCCCTGCTTATAGAACATTCCCTTAATATTTGTATCTGCTATAGTCAAAATAACAATGTAGAATTTGCTACATCATATAGGGGCAATATATTCTCCTTAAGACCCAAGAAGTTGCCTTAAAAAAAAAAACCTCACTCTGCTTGAAAGAATTCATTATCCTAGTAGCTGACTACCTCCGATCGCCTATCCTATGCAGTTAAAACATTGTGATTTTTCTCAAGAACAAATATGATACTCATAACCTGCATGTCAAAACGTGAATGATAGTTATGAGTTAGTATTGTGCAGTCAACTCATCAAGGGATGCAGTTTATTGTTTTTTTGTTTTTCCTTGAAAACATCAAAATGAAATAAGCTGGTAAAATTTGTCCTCTAACTGCAATCCACTTTACTTCCACAGGAGATATCTGGATGCTTGTGAAGTGTGGACAACCCACTTGAGAGAAATAACTAGAGTTAAAATTCCCTTGAATGGAAATGCTTTTTGGGAAAAAAGTAATGATGTATTTCCCTGTGTCATTTTTATCCATGCACGCATTTTCCAGTTTTCCTTATTCACACTTTGTTCCACATATTACTCATAATTCAGACTTTGCCTCCCTGGATAGGAGCCTCTCTTTTAGCCACATTTCCAACACACTTGGCAGGAAGAAAGTTTCTCTTGTTTAGATTTTCAGGAAGAAAGACCAAGGCTGCAAATGTAAAGGAAAAGGGGGAAATTACAGGCTCATGCCTGTAATCCCAGCACTCTGTGAAGCTGAGGTGGGTGGATTGCTTGAGTTCACAGGTTCAAGACCAGCCTGAGCAAGAGTGAGACCCCAGCTCTATAAATAGCCAGGCATTGTGGAGGGCACTTGTAGTCCCATCTTCTTGAGGGGATGAGGCAAGATAATCTCTTGAGCCCAAGAGTCTGAGGTTGCTGTGAGCTGTGACACTGCGGCACTCTACTAAGGGTGACAAAGCAAGACTCTGTCTCAAAAAAAATAAAATAAAATAAAGAAGCAAAAAATGAGATATTGAAATGATAAAACCAAATAATGAAAAAAATTTGTAATTTTGCAAAATTACTACTCATATTACATATCTAAAAATTTATAAATGTTGGCTCATTTTTTTTAAATGTTTCTATGTTGCTCTATTGGGTACTTATTTTCAATGGGAAATCGATTTGGACTTAAAAATTAAAGTCAATAAAAAACTAGATTCAATTCATGTAATTCAACTCCAGAGCCAATTTTTCTGACTTACATTCTGGCATCCCAATCCATAAATATGTATTACTAATCCTCTATTAATGCAATGGAACTTGTTATAGTAAAATTACTGAGGCTAAGATTGGCAAAACTGTTTCTATTATCTAGCCGAAAACCCTCAGTGAGAAGTAACTTCACTTTTCATTTATTTTACATTAAAAGTGGAGAAGTAAGCCATCTATCCAATTTTCAAGTTTTTTTTTTTTTTTTTTTGCTGTAGGGATAATTCCTTTGTTTTTCCAATCACTGCTTCTCCAAGTGGTGGGTAGTAAAAACAGAAAACATGCAAACTTGAAATTGACGTGCTTTGCAGGATCTGAGACGGAATGTTTCCCTGCCTATCAGTTCAGGCAGAACATATAATTATTTTCACATCTCACAGGAGTAGTCCTTTCAGTGTTAGATTTCCTTAATGCTCTGAGTCGGCAATGACAGGGAGAAAAAAAGGAAGGAAAAAACACATTTGGGGACTGTCATTTGCAGTCAATTCTTTGAAACTAATTTTAGAATGACTTTTAAATTCTGCAAAACATTTATCAGGCAATTTTCTTGATGTAGAAAACAGTTATTTCTCAGTTTAATTTGCCATAAAGTTTTCCCAACTCTTTGTCTTCCTTTTGACAGGTTATTTTCAGGAATGTCATCAGTATAGGTGAGGTAGAAGTGTGTCGATGCTGTCCTAGACAGACTTTTGTTAATACATTCTCCTTGTCCAACTTTACAACATTAGGTATTATTGGCTACGGCATAGGGTTTTCCATGGGTAAATATCACAATAGCATCATCATTGCAACCATTAGGACTCAATTTGCAAACTGGAACGTAAGTGACATTTGGATTCTATAAAATCTCTTTTAGCAACACCATTCATGGTTAGATCTGTAGGTAATTCAATATAAAATGTCTTGTTAACAAGAGGCAGAGCAGCTGATACCATGGAACTGAAATGATACTGAGGTGTTAGGATGTGTGATGAAACATAGGCAAATTAAATGATGCTCTAGTAAAACCACTGCCTGATAACACCTCTGACTCTAAGCCATTCATCCAATACTTGCTGCAAATTTAAAAAGTTACAAAAATTTTACTGTAGGTCACACAGCCGGGAAATAGCAAGGTTATTTCTTTTGTGTCCTGAAAGGAGATACATACTGAATAAGCACTAGAAAGTAAAAAAGAATCTTACTGATAATGATGTAAGCGTTTAATATTCTGTATACCTAAGACTTTCTGAAGATGTTCATAGACTTTAAACAAATAATGAATAAACTGATAAAACTCTTGACATAACTCTCCAGGAGATGAAGACTGAATGCTTATTTTGAAACAAATTCTGTCAGGTGTGAGGACCACTGAATACGGAGCTAAGTAGCAATTATTCTGGAAACATTGCCAGGGGTTAAATTAGATGCAATCACAGAGGATCTGAAATTTATCATTTGGAAAAAAAAAATCTTTCTCTGCTGTTTTCACCAAGATTACAAAGAACATGCTTAACAATTACTAAGTGTTCAGCGCTGTGGTGAAAAGCAAATTGCAAAGCTTTTGCATTAGACACAGCACCTTTCCCAGTCTGCACCCAGTCTACTATTTGAATTGATTTTCCACCATTTTTCTTCACAATTCCCACGATCTCTCATCATGGCATATATTCAGAAAGAAACAACACTTTATAATTCCTTAATTCCATCTATTGGTGTATATATTGTCTCTACTTGCACAATTCTTTCTAAGCTTTAAAGTTGTGGATTACTATTTCTTCTTAAAGATACATTTCTGCAGAATCTTCCTCAATACCACAAGGTAGCCATCACTTCCTATTTTAACTATACCACTTTTCACAATATTCTGTTGGGATGGGAGTCATCCTAAATGCCCTTTATATTAAAGATGGTGCAATCTTATCAGAGACACATAGAAGATGGTAAATTCTTTCCATGAAGGCAGACATTCACCTCACCAGAACTTCTAAGCTGTTCACATATCCTAAGTATTTTCTACACCCTTTTGACAATACAATTTAGGAACACAGGAGTTGAGGTAAATTCCAAAACCATTTTTTTGCTAGTTTTCTCCATAGACCTCCCTGCATCATGCCCCCACCAACACCATTCTCAAGAAAACAAGAAAGAATCAGGGGCAGGGTGGATCATGCAGTATGGCTGGAGATGAACCTGTGACAGGTAGGCTGAATCATACAACCACAGTGGAAACTTTGGCACAGTTGCAAGGCTTCTGGCAGAAGAAAAGAAGGAAGGAAAGAAAAAAAGAAAGGAAGGAAGAAAGGAAGGAAAAAAGATTTTCTTTAACAAATCATGCATAAAATTAAAACTCAAGGTCAGTGCCTGTGGCTCAAAGAGTAGGGCACCGGCCCCATACACCGTAGGTGGCAGGTTCAAACCCAGCCCCGGCCAAAAAAAAAAAAAAAAAAAAAATTTAAAACTCAAACCAGAAGACTACTACTTGACCCTTATCTATGATAGCTAGCCAGAATTCTATGATAAGAGTAAATATCAAATAAAACAATACAGACAACAGTTGCAGCTCTGGAATAACATTTTGATGAAAGAAGGAAGCCCTGAGATTGTGGACTTTTCTCTAACTCTATTTTCACTTATTGTGTGCTATAATGTAAATTATGTTTAATTACTCTTTCATAAAAATACCTGGAATTTTTAAGATGATAAAATATAGTAATCTACATTTTTGAATTTTTGCATCACCAATACATAAAATAATATCATGTAAAAGATTTAATGGAATCTTATTAGAATAATTAAAACAAAAATAAAGCTGGTTTTAAAAAACAGATATTAAGCAATTCTTTAATGAGGAATACATTTTAAAACAGACCACTTTGCATCATAAGGTGGAGAGTAAAAAAAAAAAAAAAATTCCCAGCCCCAGTGTTAGGAAAATTATTTCATAGTGGTATTATGAAAGGAAATGCTAGAATATAAATAATTGCAGTTTCAGATTTTTTTTTATGGGATCTTGCTCTGTCTCTGGGCTAGAGTGTCATAGCCTCAGCCTAGCTCACTGCAACCTCAAATTCCTGGGTTCAAGCAATCCTTCTGCCTCAGCCTCCCAGGTAGCTAGGACTGCAGGCAGCTACAGTCAGCTAATTTTTCAACTTTTAGAAGAGATGGAGACTCACTCTTGCTCAGGCTGCTCTCCACCTCCTAGCTCAAGCAATCCTCCCATCTCACCGTCTCGGAATGCTAGGATTATAGGCATGAACCACCATGCTGGCCGCAGTGCTGTTGCAGGGCTTGTTAAATTAATATAGACGTTCATCCAAAAGTCAATTACATGTGCATACTGATTTAATATATATTTATTGATAATCTACTTTTTATTTTTAAAATGAGGCAATAAAATAAATAAATACATGAGCAGTAAATACAGTATTGTGTATTTCTCAATTGAGTACCATTGATATGAATTACTTATTTGTACATTTTTATAGAAAACAAAAAAAGTATTAAATACTTGAAATGCAAGATATTCATTATAACTATTTTAGAAATACTTCAAAAAAAGAAATATTACAGTTGTTTCTAAATATGTAGAACATATTAAAGTTGATCCTATTTCGTAAGTCTACTTATAGGATACAGAGCACATCATCTATAACACACTCATAAATACATATATTCTAAATTTATACAAAAAGACTTTGACATATAAAAGGACACAACTCCTATTTATCTTCATAACTATTTCCCCTACTTCTAGGCTCGCTGATTAAAAATCTCTCAAATGATTGGTGTGGCAAAGTACAAAGCAGTAACAAATAGTTTTCATGATTTCAGATTCTAAAGTAAAATATAACAGGGCTCTTTAACTTAGTCAAAATATGTGAGCAATTAAAGAGGAAAGATTTACTTTCTCTTCCTGTGTCTCAAAGTTAGAAACAAGTTTGGGGGAGGAAGGACAAGTGGAAGGGAATTGCTAGAATGTAGATATCCATAAATATATCCTAGAGTTACTGTGCTTTTGTATTCTTTTCCCAGCTGCACAGAAAGTGTCTAGACCTAAACTCTAGGCATAGAATTGTTTTTCTTTCTTTCTTTTTTTTTTTTTTTTCTTTTTCAGACAGAGTCTCACTCTGTCAGCCTGAGTAGAGAGCTGTGGCATCACAGCTCACAGCAGCCCCAAACTCTTGGGCTTGAGCAATACTCTTACATCAGCCTCCCAAGAAGCTGGAACTACAGGCATCCGCCATAAGACCCAGGCAGTTTTTCTATTTTAGTAGAGACTACACAGTGAGTGAATCATGCTTGCTCAGGCTGGTCTCAAACTCCTGAGCTCAGGCAAGCCACTGTCCTCAGCTTCCCAGAGTGCAAGGATTACAGGTGTGAGCTGCTGTACTCAGCCTAGGCATCAAGATTTTAATAACCCAGAGAGTTAGAGGAAGTAGTTGAATTACTTCATTTTTTCAACCATCATGGGCAAGTGTCTACTGGAAACTGAAAAATATAGAGTTGCTCTATTTGATCAATGCCTAAGATTGCAAGTGTTTGATCTGCTTATTGCCTCTCAGGCCTAGAAGAGGTGAAGTGCAGGTGTCTGCAGCAAAGTCATGGCCTGTACAAACTAAGTGCTCATAGAACTAAAGCCTGTATTTGGATGGCATCTGCGAGACTGTGACAGGTCAACCAGGATGCTTTAATACTAGTTGGCATGAATATAAGAAAATCTACAACAGATGCCATCCAAAGACTTGCTTTGGTTCTACGAAAGCCTGCCAATGTGTAGATGTGACTCCAAAGAAAACAGGGGGTGAGGGATTAAATTAGTTTTCAGACCCTCTGGAAAAAAAGGGGTTTTAAATTTATGGTAAGTCCTCTTATATGCTATTCAGTTAGTTATTATATTGAGACAGTATAGCTAAAATTGTATCTTCTCCAATATTCAGAGGAAGTTCAAAAACTTGGCTGGAGAAGATGCTAGACTAGAAGCAGCCCACTCACACCTCTCTCAAGGAGAGGCTCTAAAGTTGAAAGCAGATGCCCACCTATGGATGGCCCTTCTTGGAGACAGCATTGTAAATCCTCAGAGAAGAAATGGGATTACAGTATGAAGCAGAGGTAAGGGGAATGACCCACTTGAACAGATCAGAAGGCACCAGTGTTGTAATTAGAAAAGGATGCTGGATTTTATTAAATGCTTTTTCTACATCTATTGAGAGGATTATATAGTCTTTGGTTTTGCTTCTGTTGATACGGTGAATAATGTTTATGGACTTGTGTATATTAAACCATTCTTGCATCCCTGGGATGAAACCTACTTGATCATGATGTATGATTTTTTTTGATGATAAGCTGTAATCTATTTGCTAGGATTTTGTTGAGAATTTTTGTTATCTATATTCATTAGAGAAATTGGTGTGAAATTCTCCCTTTTAGTTGGGTCTTTTCCTGGTTTTGGTATCAGAGTGATATTTGCTTCATAGAACGTGTTGGGGAAGATTCCTTGGAATAATTTCTTCAGTATAGGAATAAGCTCTTTAAAGGTTTGATGGAATTCTAGTGTAAGCCATCCAGACCAGGGCATTTTTTTTGTTGGGAGACTTTTTATTGTTTTTTTGATCTCAGTGCTTGAAATTGTTCTGTTCAGGAGATCTATTTCATCTGGGCTAAGTCTAGGGAGAGGGTGTGATTCCAAGTATTAATCCATTTCCTTCACATTGTCAAATTTCTGGGCATAAAGTTTCTGATAGTGTTCAGAGATAATCTCTGGTATCTCTGTGGGATCAGTTGTTACTTTCCCTTTATCATTTCTGATTGAGGCTACTAGAGATTTTACTTTTTTATTTCTAGTTAGTCTGGCCAAAGGTTTATCTATTTTATTATTTTTTTCAAAAAAACCAACTCCTTGTTTCATTAATTTTCTGAATGACTCTTTTGTTTTTAATTTCATTAATCTCTGATTTAATTTTGGATATTTCTTCTTCTGCTGGGTTTAGGCTTAGATTGTTATTCTTTTTCAATTCCATGAGATGGCTTGTGAGTTTGTTGATGCACTCTCTTTCTGTTTTTCAAATGTAGGCTTCTAAAGCAATAAATTTTCCTCTCAGGACTGCTTTTACTGTATCCCATAGGTTTTGGTAGCTTGTGTCTTCATTGTTGTTGTACTCAAAGAAGTTAATGATTTGCTTTTTTATTTCTTCCTGCACCAAACTGTCATTCACCATAAGGTTGTTTAACTTCCATGCCTTTGTGGGAGGTTAAATGTTTTTGTTGGAGTTGAGTTCCACTTTTAGTGCCCTGCAGTCTGAGAAGATGCAAGGTAAAATTTCAATTCTTTTAATTCTGTTGAGGTTTATTTTGTGTCCTAGGATATGATCAATTTGGGAGAATGTGCCATGGGATTATGAGAAGAATGTATATTCTTTATCTTTGCAATAGAGCATTTTATATATGTCTATCAAACACAGTTGTTCTAGGGTTTCATTTAAGTCTCTAATATCTATATTTAATTTGTGTCTAGAGGATCTGTCCAGCTCTGAGAGAGGGGTGTTAAAGTCCCCTGTTATCATGACGTTATAGGATATCATATTGCTCAGATTAAGCAAGGTCTGTTTCAAGAATCTGGGAGCATTTAAATTGGGTGAATAAATATTTAGTATTAAAATGTTTTCTTGTTGTATTTTTCCCTTAACCGATAAAAAAGGACTATCATTGTCTTTTTTGACATTAGTTGCTTTAAATCCACATGTATCTGATAATAAAATAGCAACCCCTCTTTTCTTCTGAAATCTGTTTGCCTGAAAAATTGACTTCCAACCCTTAACTCTGAGTTTTAATTTGTCTTTTGACATGAGGTGTGTTTCCCGCAGACAACAAATAGATGGCTTGTGTTTTTTAATCCAATCAGCCAATCTATGCCTCTTCAGTGGGGGAATTCAAGCCATTCACATTTAATGAGATAACTGATAAGTGTGGTAGCATTCTATTCATCTTATTTTGTGAAAGTCCATTGCTTAGTTTTGTCTTTTGCATCATTGTGGAAACTAGGTTCTGTCCTTTAATTTCTGGGTGTTTACTTTGCTGAAGGTCCATTGTGATGGTCAGTGTGTAGAACAGGTTGAAATATTTCCTGTAAAGCCGGTTTTATTGTGGCAAATTTCCTCAATGTTTGCATATCAATAAAAAATTTGATTTCTCTATCAATTTTAAAGCTTAGCTTAGTGGGATATAGAATTCTGGACTAGAAATTGTTCTGTTTAAGTAGATTTAAGATAGATGACTATTGTATTCTGGCTTGAAAAGTTTTATTAGAGATGTCCGTGGTCACCCTGATAGATTTGCCCCTGTAGGTCAGTTGGTGCTTACTCCTGGCAGCTTGCAAAATCTTTTCTTTTGACTTCACTTTAGATTCATCACAATGTGCCTTGGAGAAGCTCTATTTGAATTGAGGTGACCAGGGGACCAATATCCCTCTGAAAGGAGTATGTCAGAATCTTTGGTGATATTTGGGAAATTTTCATTTATAATATTGTCTAGAATGGCTTCCATTTCTCTGGGGCATTCTTCTTCCCCTTCTGGGATACCTATAACTCATATGTTTGAACACTTCATAGAGTCCCATAATTCTGTCAGTGAATGTTCTGCTTTCTCTCTCTTCTTTTCTGTCTCATTAACTATCTGAGTTATCACAAGAACTTTATCCTCTACCTCTGAGATTCTTTCTTCTGCATGATCTAATCTGTTGTTGATAATTTCTATTGCATCCTTAAGTTCCCTAATTAACTGGTTCAATTTCTTCAGCTCTGCCATATCCTTTCTATATTCTTTGTATCGTTCATCTCTTATTTGATTCTGGTTTTGGATTTCCTTTTGGTCATTTTCCACTTTCTCAACAATTTCCTTCATTGCTTTCATCATCTGTATTTTAAATTTCCCTTCTATCATTTCTAACATTTTTTTATAGGTGGAATCCTCTGCTGTAGCTACCTCACGATCCCTTGAAGGGGTTACTCTGGACTGGTTTTTCATATTGTCGGAATTTTTCTGCTGATTCTTCTTCATGAGTGCATTCTTGTATCTGTTTCCTTAGCCTAATTTTCCTTTCACTTCTTCTTGCTCATTAAGTTATTGTGCCTCTGGACTAAAGTTTTAGTGAGTCCTTTTGGTGCAGGACCAGAAGGATGAGAAGACTGAAGAGCAAGAAGGGAACAAAGATTTTAAAAAGAAAGAAAGAAGAGGGGTGAGTTAAAGGAAATGTTCACAAAAAGAAGAAAGGCACTGAAAGAAGGAGACAGGAGTAATATAGGTGTGTAGTAGGGTACTATGATCCAAACTTAAAATCCCCAACCTCTGGAGGTATTGCGTTGGGTAGTTCCCTTGAGGTCAACAGCTCTTTGCCAGCCTGAATAGATACTGTACCCCACCTCCACCAGGTAGAGAGGAAAGACAAGAATACTGTAAGTCAAACCAAAACAAATAAGCAAAAACCCTTATGGAATAACATTGGGAAAAAAAAATAATAATAGGGGCAGAAACAATGGCAAAAATGAAATTCTAATTGTTCAAGAAGGCAAAAATGGAAAATTGTATTTAAACTAGAATGGTGAAAAAAGAGAGAGAAAAGAACCAAAAGGGGGAAAAAAAGAAAAATGTCAAGGAAAAATGTTGAAATTAAAAAACAAACAAATAAACAAACAACAACAAAAAAAACCCAAACAGTATATATATCTTGCTGAATATTGTCCAGACAACAGGTGATCTTCTGAGGTATGAGGTGTTAATTACAATGTTGATACAGTGTAGGAAATGGAGACTGGAAGCTTCTGCAGATTTGTCAGACCCCGCAGGCTTGGGAGCCCAAATGTCTCCTCCTCCCACTTGAAAGACACTCCAAACTGTGAACGTTGGCTAAGCAGAAACTTATGTAGTGCGCCAAAACTGGTCTCACTCTATGCTCCTGAGGGCAAACACTGTTAATCGGCCAAACACTTAGATCTCCGCTCTTCTCCAGTGTCTCAGTCCCCGCCTTTAGGCAGCTCAGTTATTAGATTACTCACCCAAGGTCTCCTGGCCTATCCCTGCACCGCAACATGCAGGGGCAGCTCCCCCACAGCAGCTGTGTGGGCAGCCCACAGCTGAACGGATACTAGCTCCTTTCCAGCTCAATGGCTCAGTTCCGGGGCCCTAGACAATGCTCAAAGTTGTCTGCTCACCCGCCCAAGATCTCCCAAGGCAGTTCAATGAAGTGCTCAAGTCCAAAAAAAAAAACAAACAACAACAAAAAAAACATAAAAAAACAAAACAGCCCACAGGTAAGGCTTTTCCTGCTTGTAGTCTTGCTGTTGCTATGGTTACAGCTGCAATGGCAGCCTCCACTGAACAAATGCACCTACCACTTACCAGTTTTCCACCACTTTGGTCCTCCTCGTGGGGTCCAGAGGTCTCTCACTGACTTCCTGTGTCACTAAAGGGAAGCTTCTGGGGAAAAACCCACCAGCCAGAGATGCTTGGAATCTTCTTTCCCCACTCTTAGCTGCACAGAAGCTATTAGTGGCCACCCTCCTGCCTCCCTGCAGTGATGTTATTTTTATTTTGAAATCTTCTAATATTCCTTTATTTGAGTCATATTTGAGGAGAAAATGGGTCAAAGTGGTGTTTTATAGGCTGTCATGATGTAAAAAGAGATCATATTGGAGGGGAAAAAAAGAAAGTGAATATTTAGAATCTTAAGGATTTTGAGAAAAAAATTTCTTAAAAGAATTATTATTTTGTGTCCACTGAGTACAGTATCCCTGGAGATGTTGGGAGGACTCTTATGTTTTCCACAATACATGTTACTTATCAGGAATGAGGACCAAGCCGATTTTAACTAAATTGTAAAGTACTATGTTACCCCAAGTGGGTAGAGGGCTTGAGGTCATTGAGGAGAAATACATGTAATGTAAATTTGTATTACTCACCTTACAGGTATTTTTCCATTAGGATTTTTTTAATGGTAAAGAGAAATCATATTTCAAAAATTGAGTGTATTTTTTGCTCTCTAAGGAGACTAAATAGATGACTATAAAGGGCTTACAGAAGTAAGGTTTAATGATAAAAGTTGCAGGTCAATCAAATTAAACTTCCACTTAAAGAGAATTTAAATGATTCATTTGTAGGTCATCTATTGTTCTAAATAAGCGGTGCTAATTTATCTTTTCAAAATAGAACTAGAGATGAGTATGGAATGTTTCCTGTTCTGAAGAAATCCATTGTGCAGAACAGAAATAGATACATAAACAAATGATTGTAATGAAAACGTTCCAAGTGTCTCAGTAAGATGCACCTGTAGGGTATGAAGGTACCTAGGAAAGAGCTGTAGTGGTGCGTTGAAATGTGAATCAATCATTCTCATTAGAGCAGGGTCCTGAAGGAGACATGGCAATTTGCACAAGTGGAAAGAAAGACTTGATACAGAGGGAAACATGTATGGCAAATGGAAAGAGGTTTGTAGTGCCACAAAACTTGCATGGAGTAGAAAAGAATTTAATATCAAGAGGAAACAGCATTGAAAAATGATGTTAGAAAGACAGGAGACTGGAAGAGACTAGTGTCTTCAGGACTTTAACCAAGTGAGGAAGTTTGGATTTCTGAAGTAAGAGGAGAGATGGGAGTAACATATTACAGAACTATGCTTTAGCCCAAAGTGTGGTTGAACATTCTTTTGATCAGCTAAGTTAAAAGAATAAAATTGCCTTCAAAAATTCAGTAGATCCAAGCCCTCGGATTTTGTTCTTGTTCGAATAACATACCTATGTGTGTTCAGGTCAGCAGGACAGCTGACCTCCAAACTGTCATGTAAAACTCAAGCTCTTTCTACCTTGGGGCTCAGCCATCTTCAGAGGCCTTCTTGTCTTCCGAGTACAGCTGATATGAGTAGGAAGAGAATATGAAAGAGACATACTCACTTTCCTAAAACATCCAACTGGGAATTGGCATAGATTACTTTCATGATTTTACTGTAGTCATGAGGCCATCTCTAAATAGATACAAAGTAGATGAAAGAATGTATTTTTGTTGTTTGCCCACGGTAAAAAAATATGGGGTGCAGCTCAAATTCAAATCCCTTATAAACACTTAAATAAAGATATATGGCTTCCTATTAAAGCTATTGGCATGACTAATGTATTAATTTTTTTTTTTTTTTTAGAGACAGAGTCTCACTTTGTCACCCTTGGTAGAGTGCTGTGGTGTCACAGCTCACAGCAACCTACAACTTCTGGGCTTAGGTGATTCTCTTGCCTCAACCTTCCGAGTAGCTGGGACTACAGGCACCTGCCACAATGCCCAGCTATTTTTTTTTTTTTTTTTTGCAGTTTGGCTGGGGCTGGGTTCAAACCTGCCACCCTCAGTATATGGGGTTGGCATACTACTCACTGAGCCACATGCGCCTCCCCTAATGTGCTAATTGTTAAGAGAGTGAAAATATGAAAAATTAAAGATGCATATTTGAATTTGGTATCAATAAACTGACAAAAGCTTGACATCTCTAACCTTACTGCACTTAGCAAAAAGAGTATTTTCACTCAAGTCTTTGCTCAAAAGACAGTGTATAGATCCTTTAAAGCATTTCTCAAAGGGGCTCTTTCATCCAGTGACCTCTAAAGAGGCATTCGGGGCCAGCACAAACTTAAAATGAATCCGCCACACTTACAGACTAGGGATGCCTCAGGTAGATGGGTATAAGATAGCACATGACTTCACGAAGTGTGAGGAGAATGGGCATCGTTAATTTGTGAAAATCAGTGTTTCTAGTTGAACTTGAACACTTTGTTGAAAAAAATTTTGTTATTTCAGAGAGAGTATGTGAAATGAAGATTTTATATATATATATACACACACATATGTATGTATTACTTCTTTTTTGTTAAGAAGAAGTAATCTTTTGAAAGAATTTCAAAATAATGTGGATGGCAGGGTATACAAAATCCTTTTGACCTGCATAGACACAAGGAAGAAAGCAGTTTCCTGACAGATTCTTTTGTTTTTGGAAAAGATTTACGAAACTCACAGATGCACTCTCTATATGTGACAGATTTGACACTAGTGACCTACACAGAATCAGCTCCTTCCCCTCGTCTTCGTTCACCCCACTCCACTATGTTACCAGCTACCTGTGATTAGCAGGGGCAGCATTAGTAGCTTTGGGAATATATAGAGAGCTCATTTTATATACCAGTTAATCTTGAATTTTTTAACACAATTTGACAATATATTAAATAATTCCATTTTATTTATTTATTTATCTAAAACAGAGTTTTACTTTGTCTCTGTAGAGTGCTATAGCATCATAGCTCATGCTACCTCAAACTCTTGGGCTCAAGTGATTCTCTTGCCTCAGCTTCTCCAGTAGCTGGGACTGCGGGCGCCTGCCACAACACCTGGCTACTTTTTGGAGACAAGGTCTTGCTCTTGCTCAGGCTGTTCTTGAACTGGTGAGGTCAATCAAGCAATTCACCTGCCTTTGGTCTCCCAGATTGCTAGTTTACAGGCATGAGCCACCAGGCCTGGCCTCTTTGTTTTTATTTAAATTTCTGTTTCCTCTCACTGTGTTACTGAGTGACTTGTACCTTATCTCATGTTCCTCCGATTCATTCTACACATTGTTATCACAGTAGATAGCTTCAAGTATGATTTTGAGCATCCCACTCCCCAGAATAAAACTTGAGTGGCTCTGAATTGCCTACTTTTCCAGTTAAGGCACGCTCCTTAATGATTCAAACCTTTCGCACCTTTTCAGTTTTGCTTTCTTATTGGCAGAGGCACATATACAGATTGGATTTTGAGAAGGCTTGATCCAGGAAACCTGGGACAGAAGGGAAGGATTGTTGATCTGGTATCACAATTCCAAAATACAGGATTTAACAGCCTAATAAAGACCCCCTCCCTACTAAATCTCATAGAAGTATGGACAAAAGACTAAACCATTTATGTGAAGTGCCAGAATTTCCTTGGCTGATGATTTAGGAAAGAATTAAAAGACTAAATAGAAGCATTATGTCCGTAACGTCCTAGAAGATGTGTGATTTGCTGAGAGCCTGAGGGAATGTGCTGTGGAGAGGAAAGCTGGCATAACTCAAAATTAAACAGGGGCTCCTTCCTCAGTGGGAGAAGCCATTACAAAATTAGCTAACAAGAATGAGGATAGTAGGATCGTAAGACAATAAAAGCAAAATACAACACTTAATTATGATAAGAGGTGAACTAAAACTTTATAGTGAGCAATAGCTTTAAATAGCAGACAAGAATAACTTTGTAGACAAGGATGATTGCCCTACAGAGAATTATGGATATAGACTATAAAACCATACCCATAATACAAAGAAAATAAGTGGGCAGCCAAAAAATGGGTACCATCAAAAAAAAAAAAAAGAACAAATTAAGGATGGGTGACCAAGTGGGTAGGAGAGTAATACATTTCTTGCCAATTTTTCAACCTGGAACCAATTGCAGGAATTTCACTAAATTCCTTGGAGAAAGGGCCTTGCAGCACCATGGAAAGCATTTTGATAACAATTCTACAAGTGCTTTCCCAAAAGTTTCTTATAGTCAGAAATGTAAATATCCACTGGTGAATAAAGAATATTCAAATATTGAAGAATGTCACTTCAATTTTAATATTGATACCTGTTTCCCCGATGCACCGATACATCCCTCTTCCTTTTATCTTCTTAGAAGGACACTGACTCTCCTCATGGAAGCTCCACACTCATGACCTAATTACTCCCAAATGCCTCCTTTCCTGACACTACCACTGTGGATAGTAGGATTTCAGAACATGGGAATTTGATAGTAGAAGTCCTAAACATTAGGTTTATAGTGAGAACCATTAAAACTAATCAGCCAATATAATAATTAAAACATAATTTCATATCCCAAGGGTATGGAAAAATTAGCTCTATTATCAAGGATCTAGAATATACAGAGGTGATAGTCTCCCTTCAATTCAGCAGACTAATTGGGTCAGATGAGCAAAATGTCACTTGTTCAATGGATGTTTTGGTAAGACACATGTACTCCAATCAATGGAAACAGATTTCTCAAAGATTCAGCAACCTTCAATCAGTGTTTAATTCCATCTCATGGATTTTATGGAAAGTGCTAGTGGAAGAATTATAAAAAAGGCTTCAGGAGCAAGTCCAAACTATCTGCAACAAACAATTATCAACCTTTTGAGAACCAACTCATAGTATGCTTCTAGTGGAGATATAGTGTCTAACCATGGAATAGCAAAGCACCACCCTGCTGAAAGATTCCCATTACTCACAAAGAGCTTCTCAAAGATGGAATTTTTTTTTTTTTTTGCAGTTTTTGGCCAGGGCTGGGCCTGAACCTGCCTTCTCCGGCATATGGGGCCAGTGCCCTACTCCTCTGAGCCACAGGCACTGCCCCACAAATATGGAAATTCTTAAGATTTTCACTATAATCCACTATAATATGTAAGTCATACGTCTTCACAAGCAGCCTCTCTAAGCAAGTAGCCCAGATTCTCAATCGTCTACCACTGTCCTGCCAGTGCACCTCTCTCAGCTCATGCCTCAGACAGAGAGGGGGCTGTACTTTGACTAGCAGGTGAAATATGGAGGAGGTAAAACATGAAGCTGATGAAGGGTCTCCCAAAACCAGGTAGAATTCTCACCACTGCATCAGTCAGGAATTGCCTTGAAAAGCAGTGGTGGAGGAAAATTCTCCTAAGGAAAAGTTCATGCCATCCGTCTATCTGTCCACTTTGCAAAGAATGAAAGGTGGTCTGAGGTTAAAATATATAAGGTCTCATGGGCAGTATGAAATCACCCACCTGGCTGATTATGACTGGAAAAAGAAAATTTGGAATGGGTTTGTGGTATGTGCACAAAGCAGACACAGGGGAGAGATCACAAAGTGTGAAGATCTTTGTATCAATTCACATTAAAAACATAAACTAAAGAAGAGGAATTAAGGTAGTCGATGTCACGAAGTTTTAATCGTCAGCCATATAAGCATTGGCGCATTGGGCACATTGGCAGAGATGGGAGCTACTCACGGAGCTAACAACAGGAACTCCTACTTAATGAGGGTCATTTAAACATCCCTGATACTGACTTCCCAATCTGCCACAACAGAGACTAATGACATTTCTCCTCATGGAGTCAACTGTTTATTTCATAGAAAATTATATAGTGGAGTCCTTTGTTTTGGGAGGGACCAAATACCTGCTCTAACAGGAAGCAATAAGTCCTAAGGGTATGGGTTTGCACAGCTGCTGGGCCACGGCTAGCACCATAATCTGAGAGTTTTCAGCTAATCTATTGAAATAGAATCTCATGCATTATTATACCAGGCCAGCAAAGGAGGCATTGGAGTAAGCCAAGTTATGTGAGATCTACCTGTTTTATTAAGTGTCATACCACCTGTTTGTGTCAGCCTGAGAGTGCAATGGTACGGTTTCCTGGATTTGTAGTTGAAGTATCAACTTGAAGATACTACTATACAAGGATGAGACATCATCCTTAGGATGCTATATTTCAGTCCAGCCCAGGACACTTTGAAGAAATATAATGCTTTCTAATTCTTCTCAAGATTATCTGGCAACATAGATGCAGGCTAGCAATGTTTATCTCTAATAAATATCCTGCATGCCAAACTCCATCTCAGCCTCACTAGGGTGGAGCTCAACTTATAACAAGCAATGTTAACATATATATGATATTCAAGATTTGAAAAGTATATCAAAGCTTTCCTTAGAGACATATTTTATGGGCATATCACAGTTTGCTTCACCTTTAACTTTTGTTATAACTCCATGCATGGACTCACCTGATAAGAAACAGGGCGAGTGGCACTTTAGTGCATTAGAAAAGAAGACTGCCACAAATACGTCACATCTCTAAAGACAATGGATGACTCAGTTGTCATTTGACCATCCCTAAAAAGTAGAAACCTCATTTCTATTATTTATGTATTACTTAATACTAAATACAGTAAAAGAATATTAAATGAATGGAAAATGATGGAACATAAGTATGTCAAAAATTGTCAAGACATAAACTACCAAACAGCATTAGGCAGTTGTGGTTAATATTTGTTCTTTGAGGATAGAAATGAAAAGCAGGAGGGATAAGAGAAAAAGCGGGAGAAAACCTGACATGAAAACAAAAATATATTTGGGATGCCCGGACCTCCAGAAGAGCTGTACCGGGACCGTGATCGGAACCCTCCTGGACCTCTGGAAGAGCTGCACTGGGAACCATGATAGGCACCCTGCTGGACCTCCGGAAGAGCTGCGCCCTCCCGGACCCCAGTATGAGCTGTGCAGGGACCCACTATCCTGCCTGCCGGGTCTCCCTACCCCCTGACCAGGAACTCTGGAGCCACAACCCCGCATCCTCCCTCCTGTACCCTCCCTGCCTCCACACCACCGGCTCATCTGGCCAGGGACTCTGGTAGCCAAGTGCCCTCCAGAGCCCTCCCTGCCTATCCAAAGAGCCCTTCTCCTGGCCAGAGACTGCTGGAGCCTTGGGCCCTCTGTGCCAAAGTCACAGGGCGCCAGGCACTCCCAGAACCATGTGCATCACCCCCCACCCTGTTGCTGGATCTGGGGGTGTCACACTCTGGAGCTGTTTCCACAACCAGAACTCCCTGGCTGGGGCAGCACCAGAGGAGCTACACAAGGTCACTCCCTACAAAGATCCAGCAACAATCGAGTGATCCCCCAGAGTCTAATCTCGGACAGACACCACCCCAACTCTGAGGATGGCCAGAGGCAACAGTGAAAAGCAACCGTGAGGCAAAATCAAAGGAAAAACTCTGGCAATATGAATAATCAGAGTAGATCAACTTCCCCCAAGGAACAATGGGGCAGACATAGCACAAGATCCCATGCACAAATAAATAGCTGAGATGTCAGAAATCAAATTCAGAATCTGGATAGCAAATAAGAATGAATTAGAATTCCAAGCAGTAACCCAAAAGATGTCTCAAGAATTCAACAAATTCAAAGACCAAATGACCAAAGATTTTGACACATTGAGACAAGAAGTTGTAGCCCTCAAAGATCTGAGAAACACAGTAGAATCCCTCAGTAACAGGATGGAGCAAGCAGAAGAAAGGATTTCTGACATTGAAGATAAAGCTTCCCAAAGCTCCCAAACTCTCAGAGAGGAAGAGAAATGGAGGGCAAAAACAGATCACTCTCTCAGAGAGCTCTGGGATAATTCTAAGAAAATCAATATTCATCTTGCGGAGATCCCTAAAAGTGATGAAGTGGCTTCACAAGGTACAGAGTCTCTTCTCCATGAAATTATGAAAGAGAAATTTCCAGACATACCAAGACATTCTGAAATTCAGATAGGAGACAGTTTCAGAACTCCAGCACAACTCAAACCAAATAAGACACCCCCCAGACACATCATAAAAATTTCACTAAAGTAAATATGAAGGAGAAAATTCTGAAAGCAGCCAGACAAAAGAAAACCATTACCTACAAGAGGAAGAATATTAGAATAACTGCAGATCTCTATGCTGAAACATTTCAAGCTAGAAGAGGATGGTCATCGACTTTTAATCTCCTAAAACAAAATAACTTTCAACCCAGGATCCTGTACACAGCTAAACTGACTTTCATTTATGATGGAGAAATTAAATACATTCACATGTTGAAGAAATTTGCCATAAGTAAACCAGCTCTCCAGGATATTCTCAGACCTATCCTCCATAAAGATCAGCATAATCCTCCACCAAAAGTAAACCCATATAGAAAATTTTGATCAAATTCCAACTTCCACAGTCACAAAAGGATTAAAAATGTCCACTGGACTCTCAAAAGGCTTATCAATATTCTCAATTAATGTGAATGGTTTAAATTGTCCTCTAAAGAGGCACAGGTTAGCTGACTGGATACAAAAACTCAAGTCAGATATCTGCTGTATACGAGAATCTCATCTTACATTAAAAGACAAATATAGACTCAAGGTGAAGGGATGGTCATCTATACTCCAGGCAAATGGAAAGCAGAAAAAGCAGGCGTTGCAATCCTATTCGCAGATGCAATAGGCTTTAAACCAAATAAAATAAGGAAGGGTAAGGATGGACACTTCATATTTGTTAAAGGTAATACTCAATATGATCAGATTTCAATTATTAATATTTATGCACCCAATCAGAATGCACCTCAATTCTTAAGAGAAACTCTAACAGACATGAGCAACTTAATTTCTTGCAGTTCCATAGTAGTTGGAGATTTTAACATCCCTTTAGCAGTGCTGGATAGATCCTCCAAAAAGAAGCTAAGCAAAGAACTCTTAGATTCAAATTTAACAATTCAACATCTAACTTAACAGACATCTACAGAACATTTCATCCCAACAAAACTGAATACACATTCTTCTCATCAGCCCATGGAACGTACGTGAAAATTGACCACATCCCGGGCCACAAATCTAACCTCAGCAAATTTTAAAAAATATAAATTATTCCTTGCATCTTCTCAGACAATCATGAAATAAAAGTTGAATTCAATAACAATAGGAATCTGCATACTCATACAAGAACATGGAAGCTAAATAACCTTATGCTAAAGGATGATGGGTTATAGATGAGATTAAGAAGGAAATCACCAAATTTTTAGAATAAAACAACAATGAAGACACAAATCATCAGAACCTCTGGGATACTGCAAAGGCAATCCTAAGAGGGAAATTTATAGCACTCCAAGCCTTCCTCAAGAAAACAGAAAGAGAGGAAGTTAATAACTTAATGGGACATCTCAAGCAACTGGAGAAGGAAGAACATTCCAACCCCAAACACAGAAGAAGAAAAGAAATACCCAAAATCAGAGCAGAATTAAATGACATTGAAAACAAAAGAATTATACAACAGATCAATAAATCAAAAAGTTGGTTTTTTGAAAAGGTCAGTAAAATAGATAAACCTTTGGCCAACCTAACCAGGAATAAAAGAGTGAAATTTCTAATTTCATCAATCAGAAATGGTAAGATGAAATAACAACAGACCCCTTAGAAATTCAAAAAATCCTTAATGAATATTACAAGAAACTTTACTCTCAGAAATATGAAAATCTGAAAGAAATCGACCAATACTTGGAAGTACGCCACCTACCAAGACTAAGCCAGAATGAAGTGGAAGTGTTGAACAGGCCTATATCAAATTCTGAAATAGCATCAACTATGCAAAATCTCCCTAAAAAGAAAAGCCAAGGACCAGATGGCTTTACGTCAGAATTCTACCAAACCTTTAAAGAAGAACTCATACTTATATTACTAAACCTCTTCCAAAATATAGAAGAAGAAGGAATACTACCCAACACATTCTACAAAGCAAACATCACCTTGATCCCTAAACCAGGGAAAGACCCAACAAGAAAAGAAAATTATAGACCAATATCACTAATGAACATTGATGCAAAAATACTCAATAAGATCCTAACAAACAGAATCCAACAACACATCAAAAAAATTATACACCATGACCAAGTGGGATTTATCCCAGGCTCTCAAGGCTGGTTCAATATATGTAAATCTATAAGCATAATTCAGTACATAAACATATTTAAAAACAAAGACCATATGATTCTCTCAATTGATGCAGAAAAAGCTTTCGATAATATCCAGAATCCCTTCATGATCAGAACACTTAAGAAAATTGGTATAGAAGGGACATTTCTTAAACTAATAGAGGCCATCTACAGCAAACCCACAGCCAATATCATATTGAATGGAATTAAATTGAAATCATTTCCACTTAGAGCAGGAACCAGGCAAGGTTGCCCATTGTCTCCATTGCTCTTTAACATTGTCATGGAAGTTTTAGCCATTGCAATTAGGGAAGAAAAGGCAATCAAGGGTATCCAGATAGGGTCAGAAGAGATCAAACTTTCACTCTTCACAGATGACATGATCGTATATCTGGAAAACACTAAGGATTCTACAACAAAACTTTTAGAAGTGATCAAGGAATACAGCAATGTCTCAGGCTACAAAATCAACACGCATAAATCTGAAACCTTTATATATACCAACAATAGCCAAGCCGAAAAAACAGTCAAGGACTCTATTCCTTTCACAGTAGTGTCAAAGAAGATGAAATATTTGGGAGTTTATTTAACAAAGGATGTGAAAGATCTCTATAAAGAGAACTATGAAACTTTAAGAAAAGAAATAGCTGAAGATGTTAACAAATGGAAAAACATACCATGCTCATGGCTGGGAAGAATCAACATTGATAACATGTCTATACTACCCAAAGCAATATACAATTTTAATGCAATTCCTATCAAAGCTCCATTGTCATATTTTAAAGATCTTGAAAAAAATAATACTTCATTTTATATGGAATCAGAAAAAAACCTCAAATAGCCAAAACATTACTCAGAAATAAAAACAAAGCAGGAGGAATCATGCTACCAGACCTGAGACTGTACTATAAATCAATAGTGATCAAAACAGCATGGTACTGGCACAAAAAATCAGAAGTAGATGTCTGGAACATCTGGAACTGGTAGTATAGAGAACCAAGAGATGAATCCAGCTACTTACCGTTATTTGCTCTTTTACAAGCCAATTAAAAACATTCAGTGGGGAAAAGATTCCCTATTTAACAAATGGTGCTGGGTAAACTGGCTGAACTGAACTGTAAAAGACTGAAACTGGACCCACACCTTTCACCATTAACTAAGATAGACTCTCACTGTATAAAAGATTTAAACTTAAGACATGGAACTATAAGAATACTTGAAGAAAGTGCAGGGAAAACTCTTGAACGAATTAGCCAGGGTGAATATTTTATGAAGAGGACTCCCTAGGCAATTAAAGCAGTATCAAAAATACACTACTGGGACCTGATCAAACTAAAAAGCTTTGGCACAGCCAAGAACATAGTAAGTAAAGCAAGCAGACAGCCTTCAGAATGGGAGAAAATATTTGCAGGTTATACCTCTGATAAAGGTTTAATAACCAGAATCCACAGAGAAGTCAAACGTATTAGCAAGAAAAGAACAAGTGATCCCATCTTGGGTGGGCAAAGGACTTGAAGAGAAACTTCTCTAAAGAAGACAGACACACGATCTACAGACACATGAAAAAAAGCTCATCATCCTTAATCATCAGAGAAATGCAAATCAAAACTACTTTGAGATATCACCTAACCCCAGTAAGAGTAGCCCACATAACAAAATCCCAAAACCAGAGATGTTGGTGTGGATGTGGAGAAAAGGGCACACTTCTACACTGCTGGTGGGAATGCACACTAATACGTTCCTTTTAGAAAGATGTTTGGAGAATACTTAGAGATCCATAAATAGACCTGCCATTCGATCCTATAATTCCTTTACTACGTATATACCCAGAAGACCAAAAATCACAATATAACAAAGACATCTGTACCAGAATGTTTATTGCAGCCCAATTCATAATTGCTAAGTCATGGAAGAAGCCCAAGTGCCCATCGACCCATGAATGGACTAGCAAATTGTGGTACCTGTATACCATGGAATATTATGCAGCCTTAAAGAAAGATGGAGACTTTACCTCTTTCATGCTTACCTGGATAGAGCTGGAACATATTCTTCTTAGCAAAGTATCTCAAGAATGGAAGAAAAAGTATTCAATGTACTCAGCCCTACTATGAAGCCAATTTATAGCTTTCATATGAAGGCAATAACCCAACTATAGCACAAGAATATGGGGAAAGGGCCAAGGGAGGGGAAAGGAGGGAGAAGTAAGAGTGGAGGGAGGGTAATGGTTGGGGCCACACCTACAGTGCATCTTAGAATGGGTACAGGCAAAACCTACCAAATGCAGAATACAAATGTCTACATACAATAACTAAGAAAATGTCATGAAGGTTACATTGAACAGTTTGATGAGAATATTTCAGATTGTATATGGAACTGGTACATTGTACCCCTTGATTGCACTAATGTACACAGCTATGATTTAACAATAAAAATAAATAAATAAATAAATAGAACTTACTGGACTCATATCATGTCCCTGAAAAGGTGACACCACCCCTGTAGACCAGAGGTGGGAGACGGAGGGAAGAATGGTGAAATGGGATAACAACTCACTGAGCTTGTACTGTGAAAAAAATGTTTGCTTATCTGCTAACCACAAATGCAAAGTCTGCTTCTGTGAAGGTTGGTTATGATAACCAACTACTTGCTTGCTTGCTTGCATTGGCCAACCCTACAAAAACCTCTAGTCCAAGCTGGTCGTGGTTGTTCTCTCCAATTTCTCTGAGACTTGTGGAGACAGCCGCCAGCCGGCTAATAAAAACTCCATTTGGAAACTTAAAAAAACAAAACAAAACAAAAATATATATATATATTTGGATGAAAAAGAAAACATCCATGGTCTTTTGTGTCATATGTTACTCTTTACTGCATCACACAATTCTGTGAGCAAAGACCAGGAAGAACCTAGGGGTTTCTAAAGACAGGTAACATTTCTTATGTCCCATGTTAGCCTCATATTAATTACTTCTTTACCTCAGTATTTGCCATTTGCTATCTATCACAAATCTAAACCATTTAAATCCATCGTCTGGCCATTTCATTGTGCCCTAAGCAGGAAAACTGCTTCTGAGCAAGAGACGTATATCCTGAAAACTTGCATAAATTGCTCTCTGTGTGTTTTTACCTCAGTAAACTGAGTCTAACAAAGAAAGAGTCTCTGTTTCCTGTTTACCTTTCTAATCCTCAAGTTTATAGAGTCTAGAATCACATGACTGTACTGAGTTAGGAATTAACCAATAAATCCAGAAGAAACCAAAGCTCATAGCAGTAAAGCCCTTAGGATTTACATTGAACACATCAGGTGAACACAGATGAAGCTGAGAACGCCTCCCTACTCGGCTGCCGTTGCTGCTTTGGTATGTTAAGTGCCCTCATAAACTACCTGGAAGAACAAATGACTGAGCTACTGATTCTGATTAGAAGAGTAATACTAGGTAATATTTTAATTACAAAATACTTCTTATTTATGTTTGGTGTCTTTCTTAAAATAATTTTGTAATGTTAAATGGTATTAATTCAAATTTCGATCTGAGGAAACAGACTCAGAAAGGACAAAGTATTTTCTCTGAGCACACACCTGACTGATGGCAGGCCAGCTGGTTTCCGTTCTAATGTAGATTATTGTAGCACACTGCCTCTCTGTCTGTAAAGGAAAAGATAGTTAGTGTAAAATATCCTCTTCTCGTCATAGCACAACATTTAAAAAATGCTTATTAAATTATCAGACTCATTTTTGAGTGAAAGGGTACTATTTTAGGCAGTAAAAGTAATCTCCATTCCATAGTAGTTGAACGACTTTGGAGACAGCTGGTATAAGTGAAAAGCCACATGGTAAATGTATTCAGCCCTGAAATAGCCTCTGATGCTATTCAACAAACGTGTAATGTGTCTTGCAGCTCAGGCTGCACTTTGGAAACCACTGAGGGTGCAATCCTGCTGCTCTTGCATTTCTTTTATGCTCTTGTAACTCCCATTAACATTGCTCAAAGTTCAAGGTACCGGGGAACTGAGGGCAATTTTTCTCTGCTTCTGCAATTTTCAGTAACAATGCAGTCATAGATATTTAGTGGCCCTTTCTCAAAAAGAAAGGGATATTTTTCACGGAACCAAGAAAGCTGCAGGAAAGTCCTGCTTACTGCGGAGGATCTTTGTTATGTCAAGCCATGTGACACATGGCTCTGGTCGAGCACCAGATGCTTGGAACCACCTCAGGGCTCTAGACTGTGGGAAGAGAACTCCCATTGGCTGGGTGCACACCTGATTGGCTGTAAGACAGGGATGCCTTCCAGCCCAGCAGTTTTTGTTCTAGCATTCACCAGATGCAATTAGCAGAGTCGGAAGGATGCAATTTAAAATCTGCCAAAATAGGTCAGTAACCTCATTGCTTGCCCGTTAATAATCACAGGATATATGTTTAGAGGAACAAAAGTCCTATAAAAAGTACATAAAAGCATTCCATCACTCCTAAGTGTTGTCATAGTTCCTCATTTTGTAAATGTCCTTTTATAATATTTTTGTTATAAGAAAAGAAATCATTTCCAATTGAGATATCTTTCTTGCAGTTCACAAAACTCATAAGGACCCTTTCAAAATAACCATTGGAGAAGCCCAGGATATTAATATTACTGCTGCATGTAGTTTAAGATCCTGCACATTGCTTTCATATCTTCACTTTACCTTAATATTTCCCTCTAAATAATTCATAAATTAATTTATTCATATGTTAATCATATATTGAATGTACTGCATTGATATTTAAAAGGATACAAACAGTATCCCTCCTCCACAAACAAAAGTTCACTCCTAAAGAAAAATGTTTCCCCTTATTATTTTTTGACAGATGTGCTGTTTTTGAGATTTAAACTAACATTTGAACTCAACATCTTTATTTTTCCTGAATTTCATGGTCATAATTTTACACATGCAAATGCCAAAATCTTACTGGCTAAAATATAAGTTCGGTTTTGAAACAGAAGCAATTAAAGCTTTTTTCAAACCTCCTTGACTTTCTCAAATTAAGAAAACCAAGAAGCTGGAGTAAAAGGGACAGCACAGGTGTGTTTTTCATCACCTCTCCAGAAAACCTGTAATTTTTCTTCCAATGATTCTTTCTTTGTTGTGATTATTTTAAACCAGTGCAACATATGTTATAGTTAATCATATTTAAGCCACTGAGACAATAAATGCTGTCATAATAATTAATGGTTTCACTCACTCTGAGTATTTTCAATATTAATAACCAAAATGGGATTTTTGTTTTAGTGTGAACAGGAACATATGTTGCTATTGCATTTTATCTCTAAGAAATTAAAATGATGATCCTTCTCATTCTTCCTAGGTTTCGTTCAGCCTTTTGATTAGGAACAAGTTAGAGAGGCCCGGTACCTTGTACTAATGTGGCCGAGGGTCACCACTCCATTAACCCTCAAATCTCATCTTTTTTGTGTCTATTCTCAAATTGGTGTATCGTAAAGAATTTCAGAAGTAATGAGTTAACACTCTTGGTCAAACAAATAAACAAACAAACAAAAAAACCAAACCAAGTAAACAAGCAAGCAAACAAATAAATATTGAATAACCATCAAAATAAACTTTGCTTATGTTTCTGGGTTTGTATCAAGACTCTACCTTAAAAGGAGTCAGCATACTTTGTAATATTTTTGTCTACTAGTAAAGGAATTTATTATGACTTAAATCTGCTTTCTGTTTATAGGTCTTATAGAATGATGACTTAACCATAAAAAATTATAATATACATACAAATGTAAACTATGGTTTATCCTTTACGATTTCTTTTGGGTCATTTTGTTTGCGTCCATTTTATTTTTTATTCTCTATTAAATTAGGGCCCTAAAATTTTACAGTAGCCTCATGGATAGATTAATAGTTATATGACCACATTAATTACTATCACTACAAAAGGCATATGAAAAAACTACTCATTCCTAACAGTCACTTTTACTCTCCTTTAAAGAAAACAAATTACCCATAAAAAGACTTAGTGTATTTAGTCAAGGACATTTGCCTATATCTTCTGGTTTTAAGGCAAATCAACTTGGATTTTTGTAATTGGTAATATGATATTTTAAAATGTGAAGAAACTTCACATGTTTACCTACACATTTTCAATAGAAAACACATATTTTCAGTGCTTTCACCTCAAAAGTGATACCATGTTGACATGAAGACTACATAACTTATGAATAATATTGAGAATTTTTTCCAAAACGCGTATCAGAATTAGATGTTTATATAGATGTGTGTGTGTGTGTGTGTGTACACATATATAAATATGTAGAAAAAAATATATATATTCATATTGTTTGGGATTCATTGAGGCTATAAAGACTTAGGTTACACTGACTGCATTTGTTAGGTAAAGTCCTTCCTGTAATTGTGTCTTGCCCACAAGAGTTGGGCCATACATACATCCTGACCTCCTATATTCCTCCCACCTCCCCTCTCCGCACTCCCTCATTCCCTACCCCCCACCTTGTATTAGATCATCTACTACACTCATATTAGAATTGAGCATATTGGATTCTTGCCTCTCCATTCTAGTGATGCTTTACTAAGAAGAATGTGTTCCACCTCGATCCAAGTTAATACAAAAGATGTAATGTCTCCATCTTTTTAATGGCTGAATAGTATTCCCTGGTATGCATATATTTATAGACAGAGCCAGCTTCATTTTCTATAATGCAATGCTGTTTATCAGATGCTACTATATTCTAAAGTTATATTGAGAAGAAATCTTTCCTATCTGCTAAATTTTTGCCTACACAAATACATCATAAAATTATTTCACAATTAAAATTATCTCATAGAACTTATAGTTATAAAATTATTATTACTATAAGTCATTGTTCCATCACTAAATCATAATCAACATCAGCAAACAAAAGGAACCAAGAGACCATAATAAATAGCATTTTCATGTGTATGGACATAAATATTTGAGTATGGCAGCTTGTAATTTATGTGCACAGACATCCCCTGTGGTTACTCTTTCCCAGGCTCTGGTTTCATGTACTTGACTGACACCATCTCACAGTGGTACTGATTACCTCTATTTAAGCGTTTGTTGCCTCTGCTGGTAGAGGAGCGACGACGGAAGAATGGTGTGCGAAAAATGTGAAAAGAAACTCAGTACTGTTATCACTCCAGATACATGGAAGGATGGAGCTAGAAATACCACAGAAAGTGGTGGAAGAAAACTGAATGAAAATAAAGCCTTGACTTCGAAAAAAAGCAAGATTTGATCCTTATGGAAAGAATAAGTTCTCCACTTGCAGAATCTGTAAAAGTTCTCTACACCAACCAGGTTCTCATTATTGCCAGGGCTGTGCCTACAAAAAGGGTATCTGCTCCATGTGTGGAAAAAAGGTTTTAGATACTAAAAACTACAAGCAAACATCTGTCTAAACATATTGATGAAGGTTCTGGCTTTCTATGTGACTTTACTTTCTTCTTTGAATTTTCAAGGCATAACATAGATGTTCAACTTTCAGAATAACATGTTTTGAGACAAATAATTAAGTTTAAACCAGAATGATTGGTATTCATTCTTTTGCTCTCAAGAAGTTCAGAACAGCAGCAGTGTAACTAGTCTTCTGCCTTGAGTGGTTATTTTCTTTACAAGCATTTTATTGAACTAGAATAAGTGACAAATTTAATGAAAAACATTTCCCAATTCTGTATGCATTTTTATTTAACATTATTCATGTATTTCATGTATCCCCTCTCCCCTATTTATAA
Organism: Nycticebus coucang; assembly: GCF_027406575.1. Classification (NCBI taxonomy): domain Eukaryota; kingdom Metazoa; phylum Chordata; class Mammalia; order Primates; family Lorisidae; genus Nycticebus; species Nycticebus coucang. Next base: position 67,361,942 of record NC_069781.1, on the reverse strand, counting down.
ATAATACAAAAGTGAGAAGATTACTCACTCCCATGTAACATTATTCATGTATCCCCTCTCCCCTATTTATAAATAATACAAAAGTGAGAAGATTACAGATATTTTGCTCCAAACTTGGCATGCAGACTTGGAATTTTTCTTTCCTTTTGTTATTGGTGGCTTAGTTCTTAGAATCAGTGGACTCTTAATTAATTGCAGTTTCACAGGATGATTAAAGGTTTGAAGCCATTATTCCTGAATGGCTCATTAATTTGGCCCAGAACCAAATCAAAGACAAGTTGGATTTGTGATTTTTAAAATTTGTTCTTGAAGCCAAAGTGCCAGTTCTTCCCATATATGAACAAGAGCACAAATGAATACACTTAATTTCAGAAAAACATGCATGTATAGTACATATATTATCTTGAATTTAATTGTCATGAAAACCAAAAGAACAATGTCTGTCCATATTGATGTATAATGAAAATGAATCTTCAGTCTTTAAGAAAAGCTCTTTGAAGCAAAACCAAACTTTTTTTACTTCCTCCCTTGTCTTCCAAAAAGAAATAAATAGAACAAAAAAAAAAAAAAAAAGAATGAGATAATTGTGACTCACACATGTAAAATGATTTGCTCCGAGGCAACACATTCAACTGTATTGGCTGGAATTGTTATCCTTTGCAGACTCCCTACTATTTTGGCATTCTTTTATACTTTTTCATAGCCTATTGCTTTTATGCTGTATTTAAATTTTATTTTAAAGAAATGAGCAATATTTTAAAACAGATGAAACATTTCAACAGTAAGTTCAAGGTATGGGATTGTAACTTCTGTACATATCTATAAAAGGCACAATTTTGATCATAGTAGGTGGGGTTCATTACCTTTAGTCAGTGGAATGGCAGAAGATAAGGGGAAAAGGTTTTAATTGGGAGAAAAGAATAACAAAACTGTGTTCCAGCAATTGCTGTACATTATTCATCAAACAAGATAATATTATTACTGCCTAGAAAGAAATACAGAGTTTAAAACAATAATAAATTCTTCCAATGCAGGAATAGGCCCAGAATGAAGCAATACATGATAAATTTTAGTTAAATTTACTGTTGTTATTTTTAATTAAGAAGGGAATAGCAAAATAAAAATGACAAAAGAAAAAACAAAGAATAAATAAAAACAAATTAGTACTCTTGGAAGGAAATAAAGAGGAATGGAAGAGAGAGTAATTACACTATCAATGCAATGAATGTAATAACCTTAAAGTACAAAAGTAATTTGTTTAGAGTAATCACATTTGAGCTAAGACCTATGTTCAGTATTGTTAAACACTGAACATCCTGAAGATAGTTTAATGCCAGTAAAAGACATTAAATACAAAACACATTCACTTTAAAACACTCTAAGTAGCTACATCAGTAAATAGTTTGTATGTGAAAATAGACATAATTACATAATTATACTGTGTCAAATGTTACCTACAATCTATTTGCATCCATTTAGTGAGTGTTGTTATTTCAAAGTAATCCTTTGTTATATTTATAGTTTTTATTTTAAAGTCCTGCTTCAGTCAATGCTGCTGAGTATAGTTACTAAAGCTATGACAAATACCGTAAGAGATAGTATTACTAGAAGTCAGTCATTTAAGAATCTCCTGCAAAATGGCATCTGAAATTTGTAACATTCCTACTTGTATAAATAAATTTTAAATTCTTTTACATGAATATTTTAGAAACCATCATCTTAGTATTCCAGCCCTGCATATATTTTTGCTTTTATTTTATAACAATTTATTTTTAATTAGAAATGAATTTTGCTGGAGTTCCTTAAAAGAATTGCTGATATTTCCTTTTATCTCTTTTGTAAAACTGAGTCATGCAGCTATTTCTTTCTAAAAGGAGGTTGAGATTCTATTTCTCTTTTCCCAGTTCTAATGTGCAACATCAAATGACTCAAGATTAAGGAATATCAAATTCATCTTTTATAGTTGGGTACATTAATTCCCTAATTCTAATGTGAAGATTATGCAATAGTGTCTTCATTGTGTTCATCCAATAATTCCATGAGACTTTCAAGGGTTTGTTTGTTTTTATTTTATGAAAAAAGGGGATGTTCTTATAACACTTTTGACACAGTCTTATAATGACATATTTGTTCTACAGGTTTACCAATAGTATAAGTTGTCAGCAGGTGTTAGCACAGATATTATAACTGAAAAATATAGTTTAGACTTGTGTGCATAAAGCCTTTTGGGAAAGACTGGAGCTTTGGAAATCCAGTTGAAATTGGACACTAGATTTCAAGAACTGCATGGACTACTACCAGTAAGATATTCTTACTTCTCCCATAGTGTTTCCATAGTTAGTTACCTTTCACGTATATACAACTAGTGACTAATATGAATAATAAAAATAATAAGATATATTTTTTATTTAAAATAATTAATTTTAATTAAAATATTAAACTGAAAATTAAAAATGTTCAAGGTGCACAAGAGGATCATTTAATATATGCATCAAATTGATTATCACAATCAGTTTAATTAAAAATTCAACATCACTCATAGTTTCTATGTGTGTATCTGTGGGGACAGAAAGGCACTTAAATTTTATTCCCTCATCAAATTTCAAATTAGCTATATATATATATGCAATATTATTAACTACAGTCACCAGGCTTTACATTAGATTCCAAGAACTTATTCACCTTATAATTGAATGTTTATACCCATTGAGAAATATCTTTTCATTTGACTATTCTAAAGCTTCTAGCAACCACCATTCTATTCTTTGCTTCTATAAGTTCTTTTTCTCCATATGATATCATAGATTGTCTTTCTGTGTCTGAATTATTTCCCATAATTGATTCTAGTTTCATCCATCTTATTGCAAATTGCATGACTTCCTTTTTTGTATGGCTGAATAATAATCGATTGCATGTGTGTATATCAAAAAATGTATGTATATATAAAAGTATGTATGATATATATACACATTATGTATATGATATATACTGAGTGGAGTATAATTAGTAAAGTTGGTTTAACTACACTGAGAAGTCTTGTGTACCTACACAAACAGAGGGTGCCAAAAATGGATACACATTTTAAGAAAGGAAAAACTGCATTAAAATTATAATAGTCAAGTCACATTTGAATTCTGCAATTTCAAGAAATACTAGACACAATACACAAGATGCCAAATGTTACCAGTACATATTGAGTATTAAAATTTAATATAGCTCTTTCCTTCTTAAAATATGTGTAGTTTTTTGACACCCTCTGTATACATACCTAAATTTTCTTTAGACATTCATCTACAAATGGAGACTTCATGTTGTTTGCATATCCTGCTTATCAATAAAAAGGTTGCAATGAACTTGGGGGTAGGGCACCTATTTCTTGGAGATACTGATTTGATTTTCTTTCAATATATATTGAGAAGCAAAATTGTTAGATTGTACGTTAGCTCTATTTTTCACCTTTTTAGGAACCTCCACACTGTTTTTCATGACTGTACCAATTACTTTCTCACCAACGATGTACAAGTGTTCCCCTTTCTCCAGACTTTCACCAACATTTGTTACCTCAAGTCTTTTTGATAATAGCCATCTCAACAGGTGTGACATGACGCTTTACAGGGAATTTGATTTGTATTTCTTAGAAAATTAAAGAAGAGCAGCTTTTTATATAGCTGTTGTGAATTTATGTCTTCTTTGTATAAAATCTATCCTGGTTCATCACTTATTTTTATAACAGTTTATTTATTTGGTTGTTTAAATTCCTTATGTATTTTCAGTTGTGTGAGTTCCTTATATATCCTGGATATTAACCCCTTATAAGATACATGGCTCTCAAATAATTTCTACCACTCTTTAGGATTTCTTTTCATTTTGTTGGTTGTTTCTTTTGCTGTGAAGAAGCTTTTTAGTTTGACATATATCACTTCCTTTTGCTTTTGTTGCCCATGATTTGGGGGTCTTTACAAAAATCATCAAGGCTAATATCAAAGAGATTTTCCCCTATGTTTTCTTCTGAGTTTTACAAATTCAGTTCTTACATTTAAGTTTAATCCATTTTGAGTTGATGTTTATATATGGTCTGATGTAATGGTCCAATTTCATTGTTTTCATTTGGATACCTAGTTTTCTCAACATCGTTTGTTGAAGAAACTATCTTTTCTCTATTAAGCTCTTTGTACCTTTTATTCTGTTCCATTAGTCTATGTGTTTATTTTTATGCAGTACCATACTGTTTTGATTACTGTAGCTTTGTAAAACAGCCTGAAGTCAAAGACTGTAATAATTCTATTTTTCTTTCTTCCTCAAGATTCTTTTGCCTATTTGGAGACTTATGGTTACATAGGAATTTAAGGGTTTTCTTTTCTTATTTTTTTATCATTTGTCTGAAAAAAGCCATTGGAATTTTGATGATTGCTTTGAATGTTTAGGTAATGATGACATTTTAACAATATTTTTCTACCCTAAATAATATGGACATTTTTTAACAATATTTATTTTTCTACTGTATGAACATAGGGTATTTTCTCTTTTTAAATTCTTTTTTATTTCAGATTAAATGAGGGTACAAATGTTTAGGTGTCACTATTTTCATTTCTAAGGCAACTTCAAGTTATAGTTGACTCTTTCACTCAGGGGGCATGCTGAACACCCTCATATTGTGCACATTAGTGAGATCCTGCCAATACCCTCCCTTCGATATCTTTCCTAGACTATAATTTTGTGTTTTCTGTCACGTGGGTGTGTAGTTGTTTATATTGATTCCATATTAGTATTGAGTGCATTAGATAATGTTTTTTCTTATTCTTGAGATATTTTACTAAGAAGAATGTGTTTCAACTCCATCTAGGTAAACGTAAAAGATGTAAAGTCTCCACTGTTACTTACAGCTAAATAATACTACATGGTATACATATACCACAGTTTGTAAATCCATTCATGGGTTGATGAGCACTTGAGTTGCTTCCACATTTGGTAATTGTGAATTGGGTTGCAGTAAACATTCTAGGGCAAATGTCCTTATAATAAAATGATTGTTTTTCTTCTGGATAGGTACCAAGGAATGGGATTATGAGATGGTATTTTCCCATTTTAACCACTAGGTAGCTCTATTTCTTGAACACTGAACTGTAAAATCTACCTACACACATATGCATATTTGTTACCTCACTCATTATCAGCAACAACAGCTAAAAATATCCTATGTGTCAATGTTTCAAAATGTGCATTCTATTGTTGAATCAATGCGCTAGCTGCAGGACACTCTAGGACATACATATTTGTCTCTTTTTTCTTTATTAAACCTGAGATACTGACAGATACATTGAAGTGATTGAACTGAGGATAATTCCTCTGATAAAGCAATTCAGTTCAAGATCTGGAAAAGCACTATTGATTAGGGAAAAACCAATAAAGAAGTGAATTTGTAAAATTTCTAAGTAAATTTTGTAATATATGAGCAAAAAAAAAAAAAAAGAAGTGGTAATGAGCAGGCCAAAAAAGGGGGGGTCCTGTCTGGCTTCACTAGAAAGATGAAAAAAGAAATCAACTCTATCCAAGTAAATACAAAAGATGTAAAACCTCTGTCTTTCTTATGGCTTAATAGTATTCAATGGCATACATATACCAGAGTTTTTAAATTAAATCATGGGTTGATGGGTTCTTGGGTTGTTTCCACACCTTGGTACTTGTGAACTGAGCAGCAATAAACATTCTAGTGCAAATGCCCTTGTGGTAAAATGATTTTTTTTTTCTTCTGGGTAAATACCTAGTAATGAGATTAGTGAAATAGAACAAAAAGGGAAAAGGAAGTTTGTAATGAACTCAATACTAATATGAAACCAATAGAAAAACAACCACACAACCACATGAGGGAAAAGCACAAGTATATTCAAATGGGGAGAAGTGGGGAAAAGGAAAAGAGGAGGAGGAAGGGGCATTGGTAAGCTCTCACTAATATGCACAATGTAAGGGTATACAGCACAAACCCTGGCTGAAGGGCCGAACTACAACTTGACCTTAGAAACGTAAACGATGTAATCTAATCATGTGTGCCCTCATACTAATCTGAATTTTTTTTTTATAAAACTTAACAAAATTAACAAAACTTGAATTTGGAACCATCAATAAAATTATCAAAATTTATAGTCATTCTAGCCATCTACTAATACAGAATCAATAAATAATTGAAGGCTATTCTCAATAAAACAAAAATAAACCAGATTGCATTTTAACCATATAATAAACAATTTAATAGTGGTTGTCTGGTATTTATTTTGGGAGACCTGAACTTATTATAAAATTTTATTGAAATAACTGGTAATTTATAAAACTGATATTTTCCATACCAAAAAAAGGCATTTCTGTTACTAGAAAATACATTTTCATATAAATCATTACACTGGACTTCCACTGGTTTGAGTGAATGATGTTAAAAGTGCTTCTGTTCATCTTTTTGTACTTAGATGACAAATCTTTTTTCTTCTACCTTGGTGTGTAAGCATTTCTTTTGCATTATTAAAGTGAGATTTGGAACTCCCTAGGTAACCAATGCAAAGTGTCTCTTAAAATCAGACAGCCACATAAAATTCTAAACATTCCCCAAGCTTTTATAAAATTTGATGAAAGGATTAGATCTGTCAGTATGCATTTTTGTAAATTTTTTCTTTCAAGAAGTGTTAGAGAATAGATATATACAAAATAAAATATGACTAAAAGAGTAAGACGGAAAATTATTAATAGAAATGACTGACATCATACCCTAGGTACTTAATGCGATACATAATTTTTTGAAAACAATTTCATTAATCATAATTTTTTTTATTTTAAAAGAATTTCTATGTTCTTTGAGAATAAGGAAGTTTGTATATTATAAGAACAGTTTCCTTTATGATCTTTCAATAATCTTTAGATAGTCATCTGTTATTAAATTATGTAAGTATGCTATTAGTTAATGTTTACAAATATATCATGCTAATGATAATGTGTCATTAACAGAGAATTAATTAAATACACTTTCAAAACAAAATTGGTGGAATCTAAATATGTGATACTTTTCTAACTTTCTTTTACATTCTGAAGTTGCATAAATTCAGATTAAGTACAAACTTCTTTTTTTTTTCTTTCTTTTTTTTTTTTTATTGTTGGGGATTCGTTGAGGGTACAATAAGCCAGTTACACTGGTTGCAATTGTTAGGTAAAGTCCCTCTTGCAATCATGTCTTGCCCCCATGAAGAGTGACACACACTAAGGCCCCACCCACCTCCATCCATCCCTCTTTCTCCTTTCCCCACCCATAACCTTAATTGTCATTAATTGTCCTCATATCAAGATTGAGTACATAGGATTCATGCTTCTCCATTCTTGTGATGCTTTACTAAGAATAATGTCTTCCACTTCCATCCAGGTTAATACGAAGGATGTAAAGTCTCCATTTTTTTTAATGGCTGAATAGTATGCCATGGTATACATATACCACAGCTTGTTAATCCATTCCTGAGTTGGTGGGCTTTTAGGCTGTTTCCACATTTTGGCGATTGTAAATTGAGCTGCAATAAACAGTCTAGTACAAGTGTCCATATGATAAAAGGATTTTTTTCCTTCTGGGTAGATGCCCAGTAATGGGATTGCAGGATCAAATGGGAGGTCTAGCTTGAGTGCTTTGAGGTTTCTCCATATTTCCTTCCAGAAAGGTTGTACTAGTTTGCAGTCCCACGAGCAGTGTAAAAGTGTTCCCTTCTCTCCACATCCACGCCAGCATCTGCAGTTTTGAGATTTTGTGATGTGGGCCATTCTCACTGGGGTTAGATGATATCTCAGAGTTGTTTTGATTTGCATTTCTCTAATATATAGAGATGATGAACATTTTTTCATGTGTTTGTTAGCCATTCGTCTGTCATCTTTAGAGAAAGTTCTATTCATGTCTCTTACCCATTGATATATGGGATTGTTGGCCTTTTTCATGTGGATTAATTTGAGTTCTCTATAGATCCTAGTTATCAAGCTTTTGTCTGATTGAAAATATGCAAATATCCTTTCCCATTGTGTAGGTTGTCTCTTTGCTTTGGTTATTGTCTCCTTAGCTGTACAGAAGCTTTTCAGTTTAATGAAGTCCCATTTGTTTATTTTTGTTGTTGTTGCAATTGCCATGGCAGTCTTCTTCATGAAGTCTTCCCCCAGGCCAATATCTTCCAGTGTTTTTCCTATGCTTTCTTGGAGGATTTTTATTGTTTAATGCCTTAAATTTAAGTCCTTTATCCATCTTGAATCAATTTTTGTGAGTGGGGAAAGGTGTGGGTCCAGTTTCAATCTTTTACATGTAGACATCCAGTTCTCCCAACACCATTTATTGAATAGGGAATCTTTCCCCCAAGGTAAGTTCTTGTTTGGTTTATCAAAGATTAGGTGGTTGTAAGATGTTAGGTTCATTTCTTGGTGTTCAATTCGATTCCAAGTGTCTATGTCTCTGTTTTTGTGCCAGTACCATGCTGTCTTGAGCACTATGGCTTTGTAGTACAGACTAAAATCTGGTATGCTGATGCCCCCAGCTTTATTTTTATTACTAAGAACTGCCTTAGCTATATGGGGTTTTTTCCAGTTCCATACAAAACGCAGAATCATTTTTTCCAAATCTTGAAAGTACGATGTAGGTACTTTGATAGGAATGGCATTGAATAGGTAGATGGCTTTGGGAAGTATAGACATTTTAACAACGTTGATTCTTCCCATCCATGAGCATGGTATGTTCTTCCATTTGTTAATGTCCTGTGCTATTTCCTTTCTGAGGATTTCACAGTTTTCTTTATAGAGGTCCTTCACCTTCTTCGTTAGGTATATTCCTAGGTATTTCATTTTCTTTGAGACTATGGTGAAGGGAGTTGTGTCCTTAATTAGCTTCTCATCTTGACTGTTATTGGTGTATACAAAGGCTACTGACTTGTGGACATTGATTTTATATCCTGAAACATTACTGTATTTTTTGATGACTTCTAGGAGTCTTGTGGTTGAGTCTTTGGGGTTCTCTAAGTATAAGATCATGTCGTCAGCAAAGAGGGAGAGTTTGACCTCCTCTGCTCCCATTTGGATTCCCTTTATTTCCTTGTCTTGCCTAATTGTATTGGCTAGAACTTCCAGCACCATGTTGAATAGTAAAGGTGACAGAGGACAACCTTGTCTGGTTCCAGTTCTAAGAGGAAAAGCTTTGAGTTTTACTCCATTCAGTAAAATATTGGCTGTGGGTTTGTCATAGATAGCTTCAATCAGTTTTAGAAAAGTGCCACCTATGCCTATACTCTTCAGTGTTCTAATTAGAAAAGGATGCTGGATTTTATCAAATGCTTTTTCTGCATCTATTGAGAGGATCATGTGATCTTTATTTTTGCCTCTGTTAATATGGTGGATAACGTTTATGGACTTGCGTATGTTAAACCAGCCTTGCATCCCTGGGACGAAGCCTACTTGATCATGATGAATGACTTTTTTGATGATAAGCTGTAATCTATTGGCTAGGATTTTGTTGAGGATTTTTGCATCTATATTCATGAGTGAGATTTGTCTGAAATTCTCCTTTTTGTTTGGGTCTTTTCCTGGTTTTGGTATCAGGGTGATGTTTGCTTCATAGAATGTGTTGGGGAAGATTCCTTCTTCCTCGATTTTTTGGAATAATTGCTACAGTACAGGATTAAGCTCTTCCTTGAAGGTTTGGTAGAATTCTGGAGTGAAGCCATCTGGACCAGGGCATTTTTTGGTTGGAAGCTTTTTTATTGTTTCTTTGATCTCAGTGCTTGAAATTGGTCTGTTCAGGAGGTCTATTTTCTCCTGGCTAAGTCTAGGGAGAGGGTGTGATTCCAAATATTGATCCATTTCCTTCACATTGTCAAATTTCTGGGCATAGAGTTTCTGGTAGTATTCAGAGATGATTTCTTGTATCTCTGTGGAATCAGTTGTTATTTCCCCTTTATCATTTCTGATTGAGGTTACTAGAGATTTTACTTTTCTATTTCTAGTTAGTCTGGCCAATGGTTTATCTATTTTATTTATTTTTTCAAAAGGCAACTCCTTGTTTCATTAGTTTTCTGAATGATACTTCTGTTTTCAATTTCATTGATCTCTGATTTGATTTTGGATATTTCTTTTCTTCTACTGAGTTTAGGCTTAGGTTGTTCTTCTTTTTCCAATTCCATAAGATCTCTTGTGAGATTGTTGATGTGCTCTCTTTCTGTTTTTCGAATGTAGGCATCTAAAGCGATGAATTTTCCTCTTAAAACTGCTTTTGCAGTATCCCACAGGTTTTGGTAGCTTGTGTCTTCATTGTTGTTATGCTCAAGGAAGTTAATGATTTCCTGTTTTATTTCTTCCTGCACCCATCTGTTATTCAACAGAAGATTGTTTAATTTCCATGCCTTTGGGTGGGGTTGAGCATTTTTGTTAGAGTTGAGTTCCACCTTTAGTGCCTTATGGTCTGAAAAGATACAAGGTAAAATTTCAATTCTTTTGATTCTGTTGTCTTTGTTTTGTGTCCCAGGATATGATCAATTTTGGAGAATGTTCCATGGGGTGATGAGAAGAATGTATATTCTTTATCTTTGGCATGGAGTGTTCTATATGCGTCTATCAAGCATAGTTGTTCTACGGTCTCATTTAAATCTCTTATATCTATGTTTAATTTCTGTTAGAGGATCTTTCCAGCTCTGTAAGAGGAGTGTTAAAGTCCCCTGTTATGATGGTATTATCAGATATCATATTGCTCAGACTGAGTAAGGTCTGCTTCAAGAATCTGGGAGCATTTAAATTGGGTGCATAAATATTTAGAATTGAAATGTCTTCTTGTTGTAGTTTTCCCTTGACCAATATAAAGTGACCATCTTTGTCTTTTTTGACTTTAGTTGCTTTAAATCCACAAGTATCTGAAAATAAGATTGCAACTCCTCTTTTCTTCTGAATTCCATTTGCCTGAAAAATTGTCTTCCAACCCTTGACTCGGAGCTTTAATTTGTCTTTTGAAGCCAGGTGTGTTTCTTGCAGACAGCAAATGGATGGCTTGTGTTTTTTAATCCAGTCAACCAATCTATATGTCTTCAGTGGGGAATTCAAGCCATTAACATTTATTGAGATAATTGATAAGTGTGGTAGTATTCTATTTGTCTTATTTGGTGAGAGTCCATTGCTTAGTTTTATCTTTTGCATCAGTGTGGAGGTTAAGTTCTGTCCTTTGATTTCTGAGTTCTTACTTTGCTGCTGATCCATTGTGGTGGTCAGTGTGCAGACCAGGTTGAAGTATTTCCTGTAGAGCTGGTCTTGTTGTGGCGAATTTCCTCAATGTTTGTATATCCGTAAATGATTTGATTTCTCCGTCAATTTTGAAGCTTAGCTTAGCAGGGTACAGAATTCTGGGCTGAAAATTGTTCTGTTTAAGTAGATTAAAGGTAGATGACCATTGTCTTCTTGCTTGGAAAGTTTCATTAGAGAAGTCTGCGGTCACTCTGATGGATTTGCCCCTGTAGGTCAACTGGCGCTTACTCCTGGCAGCTTGCAGAATCTTTTCTTTTGTCTTGACTTTGGACAGGTTCATCACAATGTGTCTTGGAGAAGCTCGGTTAGAGTTGAGGCGACCTGGGGTCCAATAGCCCTCTGAAAGCAGTGTGTCAGAATCTTTGGTGATGTTAGGAAAATTTTCTTTTATAATATTCTCTAGTATGGCTTCCATTCCTCTGGGGCATTCTTCCAGAATTCTTCTGGAATTCCTATAACTCGTATGTTGGAACGCTTCATAAAGTCCCATAATTCTGACAGTGAACGTTCTGCTTTCTCTCTCTTCTTTTCTGCCTCTTTTACTGTCTGAGTTATCTCAAGAACTTTGTCTTCTGCCTCTGAAATTCTTTCTTCTGCATGGTCTAACCTGTTGCTGATACTTTCCATTGCATCTTTAAGTTCCCTAATTGACTGTTTCATTTCCTTCAGCTCTGCTATATCCTTTTTATAGTCTTCATATCGTTCATCTCTTATTTGATTCTGTTTTTGGATTTCCTTTTGGTTATTTTCCACTTTATTAGCAGTTTCCTTCATTGTTTCCATCATTTCTTTCATTGTTTTCAACATGTGTATTCTAAATTCCCTTTCTGTCATTCCTAACATTTCTTTACAGGTGGAATCATCTGCAGTAGCTACCTCATGGTCCCTTGGTGGGGTTGTTCTAGACTGGTTCTTCATGTTGCCTGGAGTTTTCTGCTGATTCTTCCTCATGAGTGATTTCTTTTATCTGTTTCCTTGCCCTAATTTTCCTTTTGGTTCCTCTTGCTCTTTAAGTTCTCATGCCTGTGGACTAAGGGTTACAGGACCAGAAGGGTGAGAAGGTTGAAGAGCAAAAAAGGGATGAAGGAAAGGAGGACCGAGTGATAAGAAAAAAAAAAAAGAAAGATAGAGGAAGGAGAGGGGGTGGGTAAAAGGAATATTGACAAAAAGAAGAGAGGCACAGAAAAAGGGAGACAGGGCAATATAGGTGTACAGTAGGGTACTTTGACACAACCTTAAAAAAAAACCACCTTCTCGGGGTGCCCAGTTGGGTGGTTCCCTTGTGGTCAGCAGCTCTTTGCTAACCTGATCAGACACAGTACCCCACCTCCACCAAGTAGAGAGGAAAGACAAAAATGCTATAGATCAAACCAAAAGAAGCAAACAGAAAGCTTTACGGGGATAAAATTGGGTGAAAAAACAAATGATAGCGGTAGAAACACTAGCAAAAATGAAGTTCTGTTTATTAAAAAAGGCAGCAGTGGGAAATTATAATTAAACTAGAAAAATTGAGAAAGAAAAAGTGATAGTTGTGGGCGGGATTAGACGGATTGAACACATGCGACCACTTGCCGGTTTTCCACTGTTTTAGTCCTCCTCTTGGGGTCCTGAAGTCTCTCGCTGACTCCCTGTATCCTCGTAGGAGTGATGATAGGCAGATCCCACCAGCCAGAGATGCCTGGAGTCCTATCTCCCCAGACTCACGGTGCCCAGATGTAAGGAAGCTGTTACTCGGCCGCCATCTTGCTCCGCCTCCCCTAAGTACAAACTTCTAAACTCAAATATTACTGATTCTATCTGATATTTTCTTAAAATATTTTGAGAAAGTTCACTCAAAATTATATAAAGGGATTAATCTGCTTGTCTGAACATCACTAAAGATAGTTTTGTAATGTAGCTTATAAAATTAACATTTTTATATTTAAAATTTGGAATGTACTATAAATATTTTGAAAAATGTTGTGGAATATTTTCAGCCTAATAGAAATATATCACCAAATTATTTATATATTTGTATACACATGTTTATAAAAACATACAGGAGTGAATATTCTGATATTTTCCAATAATAACCAATGGGAAATTTGGATAATTTTTAGAAAAAAATTAACTTTGTATTTTTGTAATATCTTAAAATTATTTTTATCATTACAATCAAGTTTTTAAAATGTATTAGAACTCTAGTCATTTAAAGTGTCTGTGTTATATTTGGAAGAAAAGTCAAAATCTGAGTAAGGGAAGGGGCTTGAGTATCCATTTTTATTCTCTTACTCTTGAAAGCTGGAGAATTCATTAAAATATTTTAAGAAGTAATCTATAAAATGAACTTATTTATATGACCAATTATAATGACTTTTCCCCTTTAAGATATAGGAAAAATCATTTGGATTTGGAAATTTCTAGGTAAAAACAATTACTATAATTAAAGTGATTGTTGGTGTCAAACCTGAAATAAGCTGTGTGTCTAGTTAAGAAATTATTTACAGATTGTGACATAGTGTACACACTTCTTCAAATTCAAAATTGCAGTTAGACACTCTGTGCTTTGATAATACACAAATATAAATAAAGTACAAAGCATGACATCACTACTCTTAGTTACCAAATATAAAAATGTTCTTTGAAACGTTTTCAATTTTTTTTTTATTTTCTGAATAAACTTCTCATTGTTCAGGCAGTAATATATCATCACTCCTTGGAGATAATTGCGAAAAATCTAAGCATATAAATATGGATCTTAAGAGTATACTTTACAATTCACCTCATGTCATATTCAACATCTAAGAACATTTTAGCAGTAATTCAGTTCTTGTCTCATGGACCCTTTAAGCATGTCATTTTATTATAGAACACTTCATAAAATTTTTCTACATCGTCAATAGTTTTTTTTTTTTTTTTTTTTTTTTTGGAAGTTTATGGCCAGGGCTGGGTTTGGGGCCAGCGCCCTACTCCTTTAAGCCACAAACGCTGCCCGTCAATAGTGTTTTTTCTTTAATAAGAGCCACACGTTAGATCTCATGCTTTATTATTGTCTCACATAGTGATACACTTTTTATTCTAGAAATACGTAATAGTTTAGATTAAGAATATATTTCTATTCATTGTTGATGTTTATTTCTGATATCCAGAAAAGTCTACATTGATTTTATTCTTCTTTGTCACCAGGTTAGTCTTTATCTTAAAACTATATTTTTTAATTGTTGGGGATTCATTGAGGGTACAAGAAACCAGGTTACATGGATTGCATTTATTAGGCAAAGTCCCTCTTGCAATCGTGTCTTGCCCCCCAAAAGTGTGGCACACACCAGGCCTCACCTTCCCCCCTCTTCCCCCTCTCTGCTCTTCCTTTCTCCACCCCGCCCTCCTTCTTTCTCTCTCTGCTCTTCCCTTCCCCGAACCCCCACCATGACCTTAATTGTCATTAATTGTCCTCGTATCAAAATTGAGTACATAGGATTCATGCTTCTCCATTCTTGTGATGCTTTACTAAGAATAATGTCTTCCACTTCCATCCAAGTTAATACAAAGGATGTAAAGTCTCCCCTTTTTTTAATGGCTGAATAGTATTCCATGGTATACATATACCATAGCTTGTTAATCCATTCCCGGGTTGGTGGGCATTTAGGCTGTTTCCACATTTTGGCAATTGTAAATTGCGCTGCAATACACAGTCTAGTGCAAGTGTCCTTATGATAAAAGGATTGTTTTTCCTTCTGAGTAGATGCCCAGTAATGGGATTGCAGGATCAAATGGGAGGTCTAGCTTGAGTGCTTTGAGGTTTCTCCATACTTCCTTCCAGAAAGGTTATACTAGTTTGCAGTCCCACCAGCAGTGTAAAAGTGTTCCCTTCTCTCCACATCCACGCCAGCATCTGCAGTTTTGAGATTTTTGTGATGTAGGCCATTCTCACTGGGGTTAGATGGTATCTCAGGGTGATTTTGATTTGCATTTCTCTAATAGGTAGGGACGATAAACATTTTTTCATATGTTTGTTAGCCATTCGTCTGTCTTCTTTAGGGAAGTTTCTATTCATGTCTCTTGCCCATTGATATAGGGGACTATTGGCTTTTTTCATGTGGATTAATTTGATTTCTCTATAGATCCTAGTTATCAAGCTTTTGTCTGATTCAAAATATGCAAATATCCTTTCCCATTGGGTAGGTTGTCAATTTGCTTTGGTTGTTGTCTCCTTAGCTGTGCAGAAGCTTTCCAGTCTAATTAAGTCCCATTTGTTTATTTTTGTTGTTGTTGCAATTGCCATGGCAGTCTTCTTCATGAAGTCTTTCCCCAGGCCAATATCTTCTAGTGTTTTCCTATTCTTTCTTTGAGGATTTTTATTGTTTCATGCCTTAAATTTAAGTTCTTTATCCATCTTGAATCAATTTTTGTTGAGTGGGGAAAGGTGTGGGTCCAGTTTCAGTCTTTTACATGTGGATATCCAGTTCTCCCAACACCATTTATTGAATAGGGAGTCTTTCCCCCGAGGTATGTTCTTGTTGGTTTATCAAAGATTAAGTGGTTGTAAGATGTTAGTTTCATTTCCTGGTTTTCTATTTGATTCCAAGTGTCTATGTCTCTATTTTTGTGCCAGAACCATTCTATCTTGACCACTATGGCTTTGTAGTACAGCCTAAAATCTGGTATAGTGATGCTCCCAGCTTTATTTTTATTACTAAGAACTGCCTTAGCTATATGGGTTTTTTTCTGGTTCTATACAAAATGCAGAATCATTTTTTCCAAATCATGAAAGTACGATGTTTGTATTTTAATAGGAATGTCATTGAATAGGTAGATTGCTTTGGGAAGTATAGACATTTTAACAATGTTGATTATTCCCAGCCATAAGCATGGTATGTTCTTCCATTTGTTAATATCCTCTGCTATTTCCATAAACCTCAGTCAGACTAACTAGAAATAGAAAAGTGAAATCTCTAGTAACCTCAATCAGAAATGATAAAGGGGTGATAACAACTGATCCCATAGAGATATTGCCAGAATATCTACCAGAAACTCTATGCCCAGAAATTTGACAATGTGAAGGAAATGGATTAATACTTGGAATCACACCCTCTCCCTAGACTTAGCCAGGAAGAAATAGAGCTCCTGAACAGACCAATTTCAAGCACTGAGATCAAAGAAACAGTAAAAATTCTCCAACAAAAAATGCCCTTGTCCGAATGGCTTCACACCAGAATTCTATCAAACCTTCGAAGAAGAGCTTATTCCTGTACTGCAGAAATTATTCCAAAAAGTTGAGGAGGAAGGAATCTTTCCCAACACGTTCTATGAAGCAAACATCACCCTGATACCAAAACCAGAAAAGACCCAACGAAAAAGGAGAATTTCAGACCAATTTCACTAATGAATATAGATGTAAAAATTCTCAACAAAATCCTAGCCAATAGATTACAGTTTATCATCAACAAGTCATACGTCATGATCAGGTAGGTTTCATCCCAGGGTTGCAAGCCTGGTTTAACATACGCAAGTCCATAAGCGCTATCCACCATATTAACAGAGGCAAAAATAAAGACCATATGATCCTCTGAATAGATGCTGAAAAAGCATTTGATAAAATCCAGCATCCTTTTCTAACTAGAACACTGAAGAGTATAGGCATAGGTGGCACATTTCTGAAACTGATTGAAGCTATCTATGACAAACCCACAGCTAATATTTTACTGAATGGAGTAAAACTGAAAGCTTTTCCTCTTAGAACTGGAACTAGACAAGGTTGTCCTCTGTCACCTTTACTATTCAACACAGTGCTGGAAGTTCTAGCCAATACAATTAGGCAAGACAGGGAAATAAAGGGAATCCAAATGGGAGCAGAGGAGGTCAAATTCTCCCTCTTTGTTGATGACACCATCTTATACTTAGAGAATCCCAATGACTCAGCCACAAGACTCCTGGAATTCATTAATAGAATACAGTAATGTTTCAGGATATAAAATCTATGTCCACAGGTTAGTTGCCTTTGTATACGCCAATAACAGTCAAGATGAGAAGCTAATTTAGGACACAACTCCCTTCACCATAGTTTCAAAGAAAATTAATTACCTAGGGATATACCTAACAAAGGAGGTGAAGGACCTCTATAAAGAGTATTATGAAATCCTTAAAACTATTTTTTACATTGATTTTTTATGTTGAAACATGGTTTCTGCAAAGTAGAGGGATTTATTTTTCCTCATTCAATTTTCAAGTCTATTGTTATCCACACATAATATTAATTTAAAAAAAACCTATGCTTAGATAAATTGTGATTAATATAAGAAAAAGCACTAATGATAAAATTTAACCTCTTGATGCCCAGTGCTACATTAATTAATAATTAATTTTTAGACTAAGTCATGTGTGCAAGTGTTCTCTTTCTCATTTTATACACTTCTTACCATTTTTTTCTGGTCTAAGAAATTTTTTGAAAGTTAACCACTTCCTTGCCACCTGCTTCTGTTCTGCCAGACCTAACAACAGTGTATTAGCAACATAATGTACAGATAGAACACTGTAAATGAGTCGAATCTACGTACAGATACTTAGGGGGCAAATGGGCTTTGAAAAGAGTGGTATAGCAATTCAGTAGACAAAGTAACTTTTAAATAAGTTATTCTATAAAATGGCAGAGAAGACGATAATTATGAGGATGAAATAGGAGGAGCTGAAGGAGAAGCGGAAGCAGTTATTTAGCTTTTAGCTCACACCTCACAACTTAACAAAAATAAAATTTGAGATGCATCATAGTGCTAAATGTAAAATCAATATCACCAAAGATAACAGAAGAAAACAGGTGTATATCTTCATAATTTTGAGTTGGCTGAAGAATATTTTAGAGAGAGCACAGAATATTTGGACCATAAACTCTGACATCAATAAGCTAGAATTTATAGAAATTCAAAAGTATACTTACAAAAACACATCAGAAATAAGAGAGAATATTCATAAGTGATATACATGACTAAGAAGGAATTGTATTCATATATATATATTTTTTAAAGATATATACTTGGATTTTAGTAATAAACAGATAAATAAATATAGGCAATACAATTAAATTGAAACTACATAAAAGAAAATATAGAAAAATCCAATAAACACATAAAATGTTCTTAACCTCCTTAGTCAGCAGGTAAAAACATAAATATAAAGATAAGGTAGAGCTATATAACCACTAAAATTAAAAATTTAAACACCAAACATTCTAGAGCATGTGGGGCAAATGGAACCTTGAACTTCGTTTCAGTTGTAATTGTACACTCAGCTTGAAATTCTGTTTGCTCTTTATAAAAAATTTTAAAATACAGAGTGAGTATAAGTGTAATTTTTTAAATGGATACGTTGGATAACAGTGAGGTCTGGATTTTTGGTGTACTTATCATCTGGGTAGTAGTTAGGCATCTGGAATAATTTACATTCTAGATGACAAATACCCAATAATATACTATAGCACTTGTTATAGGAATGAATTTCTTTTTTATTTTTTTTAGAAAATATTTCAAGAACTTCTTTAAGGGTATTTTATCTCAAACTAGGGTCAATTATTCTATGTAATTCTAGTTTGGAGGTCATTTTCTTTCTTTTTTTTTTTTTTTTTTTTTTTTTTGTAGAGACAGAGTCTCACTTTATGGCCCTCGGTAGAGTGCCGTGGTGTCACATAGCTCACAGCAGCCTCCAACTCTTGGGCTTAAGCAATTCTCTTGCCTCAGCCTCCTGAGTAGCTGGGACTACAGGCGCCCGCCACAACGCCCAGCTATTTTTTTGTTGCAGTTTGGCCGGGGCTGGGTTTGAACCCACCACCCTCAGTATATGGGGCTGGCGCCCTACTCGCTGAGCCACAGGTGCCGCCCTGGAGGTCATTTTCTAACAATAATTTTTAGATTTAATTAGCTGCCATTTTTATTTGCAAATCAGCTATTTTGAGATTCCAATTATTTTAAAATACTAACTTTTCCAATTATTTATTTTCTGCTCCTTCCCTCTCCTGTTTTTCTAAGATTATACACACACACACACACACACACATATACATAGTGTATTCAAACACACACACACATATACATACACATATATAATCTTATATGAGATTATATATATAAAAAAAATCAATCTTAAGTAATAGAACCTTAAGTAATGTTTGTCTCTTCATGCTTCACTGTGTATTTATATTGTAGTATGTCTTTAATTTTTTCATTAATTCGTTCTTTAGTGCCTTCTAATCTGCTAAATTCACCTTTTGATTATTTTGATGTCTACATTGTATTTTGAGTTATTTAATATTTAGTTCTCTATTGAAGTTTTTGGTTTTGCTTTTTACATCCTCTAATATATTTATTTTGAAGTCTGTTGTCAACAATAATAATTTTAACCTTTATGTGTGTCTCTCATGTCTGTTGCTCTATTGATTTTATGTTATGTTTTATCCCCACATCCATGTTTATTTTGTATATTTTCTCAAATACTGTGTTTATAAAATTAATTTGGGAAGTTTTTCATGTCCAGTAATAATTTTACTTTTTTCCAAAGATGACTTATGCAGTTTTTTACCAGGTGACAGGGCTGCTAGTCATACCGATTACCTTTTCCAAATTTCAGCAAATGAGTCGATCTGCAGCCTCATTGCAATTCTCTGAAGGTGACTTCCTTCTTCCTCCTTTATGTTGCTCTGTGAACAATAATGGTGTGATAATAATACTATTAAGTTCTTGTGTAGTTCTTATTATATCCCAGGCACTCTTCTCAGTGTTTTGCAAGTGTAAACTCATTAACGATAACAACTCTGTAGGGTAGAGAAAATGTTTATCCTTATTTTGCACAGGGGTAACTAAAGGAAAGGAAAATCAAATAATTTGTCTGAGATTTCAAATAATTATTAAAGCCACAACTTAACTGTAGGATCCCTTCTCTTAACTAGTATGCAAATGTTCCTTCTCATGAAAGATGGTTGCCCTCGTCAGTAACTAATCACTTTGTGAAAATCAATTCAAGAAATTACTCTTCCCTGCAGCATTTATATTTTAAGATGGAATCACCATGAGAGGAACATAAAAACATTTATCTCCAATCACAGGCGCTCTCTGGAAAGCTTTATGGTATATAAGTCAAGTAGTGCCTGTCTCACCTCTGATGTCCATTGAAATTACTAGGCTGTGTTTAATTATTTTGCAAAAGATTTTCCAAATACCTAGCAATAATTTATAAAATATAGCTAATACTTATGGAATTTACTATATGACAGCAAATTTCATGAGCCATTTACATGTATTCTTCTATTCAATCATTAAAGAAATCATGATAAATATTTTTATTCCAGTTTAGTCAAACAGAAATCCTGTGTGCTTATCCAAGGCCATTGCAAAGATATATTTGCATAGTAAATAAAAAATATATGTTAAATTTCAATCCTAAGTTTCAATTCATTTTGACTCTAGAAACTGCATTTTAATAATGACACTATTGATTACATAACAAACAGGTCTATAAATATTGTAACTACATGGGTACCAGCTATTGGTAGGTAAAGGCATCTTGTTGGGTAATTATTCTTAGAGTAATACAATCTTTTCATTTTGACATATTTCTTTTCCTTTAGCACTATTGGTACACACACAATAAATTAGGGCCCTTGGTGATTAGGTGTTTAAACTAAAATATAGATTAAATTGAGATGTTTCTTGCTACCCAGAGATATGGCTGAGCATTAAAATTCAACAATTATCCACGTTTCTTTGAAATGAAGAAACAACTAAGTTTCTTTTATAATCTGGTCCATCTTGATTTTCTTTCATATCAAATGCTCTTGAAATAACAAGTACGGTTGTTTTGAATAAAGTCATAAATATACATACATGTAAATTTAATAGCTCAATTTTGCCATATAATAAATGAGAATGAATACCTATCAGCACATCAACTGTTTTATTTTTCACATATTGATTGTTAATTGTTAATATAAAATCCTGATATAAACTTAAATATTCATAAACCAATATTAGCAATAACCCCAAACTGGGATTTGGTGCTGTAAATACACTTCTGATGTTTTGTATAGTTTGGCAGCTATACAAAGTAAATGTTTTTCATGGAGTAGGTAAAGTAAATAAAAATAAATTTTCTGTAAACCACATTTTTAGTGTGTCTATTTATAGCTTAATAGGGGTAGATTTATTTGATTCATTTTGCTAAATACTTTCTACTGAATACTTTATTTATAATGCATTGTATCTATTCAATAATTAACCATTTTTTAAAGGAATTTATAGTAGCAATAAATACACAATATGATACCTATCATAAAGTAATAAGAAATTTAATGGGATCACCTCCCCAAAATATTTATTGGCTCTAACTACAAGCCAATCACTTTCATAGACACTATACACGTATCAGTTAATAAAACATACAAAATCCCTACCCTAAGGGAGACGGTGTTATAGCGGGGGGAGAAATGATATGCAAGGAAAGGCTTTTCAGAGACCAGCAGGTGCCATGTGGAGAAAAAAGGCAAGGTTCTGCCATCTGGGTAATCACCACTCATTTCAGTGGCCTGAAACCTCATCTGGGAATAAATAAAGCTATTTTACTACAAAAACAAAACAAAAAATTAAACTATGTATTTCTAAAACATAAATAGGTATTCACGTAATTCTTCATTTTGTTAAATTTTTTTTTTCACAAAGTACCAATGTTAAATTATTTGGATGGATTTATTTGGATCTTTTCACTAAATTCTTTCCACTAGGCCTTTGTAATTAGTCAATAATTATGAACTATTTATTAAAAAGAATATATAATGACCTCAAATAGACAATTATATCTGGTTTACAAAGACATACCTATCACAAAGAAAAAATAACTGAGGAGCAAAATTTAGCCTACTAGTTTAAGAGAGATAAAAGAAAGAGAGAGAAAAAAAATACCTACCAAACATCTTGATTAAATCATACCAAATAGATTATATTAAAAATGTGTTATCTTATTACCTGTAACTGTACAAGATTCAGTGAAAATTGCATTTCACTGTTCCTTTTAAAACCCTATATACTAAAATGTAGGGCAATAAATGAAGGAATAGCAATTTCTAAGAATCAGTAACTAAATTATTAGCTTGTTCCTACCCATTGACCTTTCAGTATCCTTTAGAGAACTTAGAATAAAAACCATAGAAAATAAGGATCTCCATGAAATATCAATAAACCTTCTATGTTCAGTTAGCTGAAAACATTTATTTACCAAGTAATTACTTTTACTTATGAAATGTATCTTTGCACTAGCAAAAATCTCTAATGTAATTATGAACAAAATAACAATGACTTGAATTTGAAAATAATGTGTCTTGCTAAGAAGCTATCACAACACTGCCTCTGTAAGATTGCCGTTATTATTTCTCATCACTAATTTTGGTGATGTGGTTTCTTTATAAACTTTTTAAACACAGTTATAATAAAAACAATTTTGAAGCAATTGAAATAATTACTTTTGGTTTTATTTGGAAAAATGTAAGTGGTAAAGTTACATCTTCTCTAGATGCTTTAGTTCTATGAATAGTAAATTACTAATAAGAATCATCCTAACTAATGAAAAAAATTAACTGCTTAAAGTAGAACATGAGTTTTTAAAGATGAATCTGGGTTACAACACTCTTCTTTTAAGCATGTTCATATTAAATATTTTTATTAGTTTAGAATACCTCACAGACATATCAAATTTTCTGTAACAAAGAGTCCAGAACTCAGACAAGAGACAAGAACTACTTGCCCTGTTCTTTCATAGATCAAATTTAAGGCAAGATATTCAACTCACATAATAACTACATTATAAAGCAGTAATAAGAGGAAGAACTTAATTCATCAAAGATACCTTATATAAATTATGTATTTTACTTATATCTTTATTGTGTGATAGAAATTCGCAAATTTTTATGGCAAAAATAAAAACCATCAAGGTATGAGAATATTTGTTGGTATAATTATATGTGTTTTATATGAAAAACCATGTACACATATTATACATGCTCTTAGCTCTGTCTTGACGTGTTATATTTGAATAGGCATGAGATTTAAAGCATACTGAAGTGTCTTCAGAGAAAAACATTCTTATTTATCAATATTTTTGTGGTTTTCATAATACAGTATTCACACAATAATGTCTGTAAAGATTATCAAAATATTTGGTGTGTTTTGTCATCTGATACCATGTTAGAGACTTCTTGATTGTTACAATTTTGGGGAACTTAAGCCATCTCAGAATACTAATAAATAAAATAAGTATTATGTCCTAATCACTGTTTCTTTTTTTTTTAGAAAATCATACTCCTAAAGAGAACAGGAGAGTCAGTACATGGATTCCTGTACATGATATGTTTAATTATTCTATTATTACCAACAAATTGACCATATTTATAGATTTATGAAATATCTTTATATTCTTATATTTGTATATCAAATCTGTTTATGAGGAGAACAACTTTTGACTACAGAAATCCCTCCTAAACTCTTTGCCCAGTATTTCCCAATAGATACTTAGACTACCGATGATTCTACACTAACTGGACTTTACTTCATTTGCATAGAGGTTACATAGCTACAATATCATTAAAATGAGGAGACAAACACGATACTGTGCCAACAGGGAGTTGTGATGGAAGATTTAATCCTAAATGTACCCTTTGCTTATGATATTAAACTCAATATCATTTTTATTTTACTTTAAATTCGTTGTCTCTTTATTAATATTTGCTGCTAATATTTTTCAATAAATTTTATTATTTATTGATTTTGTTCTCTTTGTATACTTCACGGGCAAAGATACATTTTCTCAGGATATTAAGTTTCACCTTCAATGTGTAAAGACCACAAAAGTTATTCTCATCCTTAAGACAAGAAAAAGTTGTGAAAAACTAAAATCATTGATCCTTTTGTACCCATTAGAAATCTAAAATTTCAAGCCAAACAACGGTTAAAGAAAACTAGAGCCAAACAAATTAAACTGGTGACAATATATTTTATTAAAAATTACATCAAAAAATATTGCAATAAGACAAAGGATTTCTTTATTCTGGGCCACCAGGCTCAATTGCAAATATAATGTAAACAAGTGGGAATTTTTAGCTAGGGATCAGAGTGGTGGGTCAGTGGATATAAAATTACTTTAAAAATGTCAGGGATAAGTTGGGGATTCTGGCTAAAATAAGACAGGATTCTTGCTGAAAGCAGGCCAGTGGAATCAGATAAGTAGAGTGTAGATATGAAATTTTATTAGATATCAAAAGTGATCAGGTATCAAGTGTGGGATACTGTTGAAACATTTGTAGCAAGACTCTCAATAAAATTGTACTCTTGAAGACCCAGTTTTTTGACTTGGATGGGGTCAAGTTGAAAAATAGCGCAGAGGGGCCTTATTAGAGTTTGATCAAGGAAAGAATCTTTGCTGATTTCTCCTCTTGTTCAAATGAAGACAGTGAAGTTTTCTTTTCTCTGAACATGTTAAGTCTATTTCCCTTTGGTTTTCCTTGTGTTTATTTAGGACTAGCCGAACCATCTTTTGGGACTTGGGACCAGTTGCTAGTTTCTGTATAGTACAACCCATGAAACTTTTAATGAGATGATATAGGGGTATTTGCGAAACTTGGTAAATGTAGAATGTAAATGTTTTGGCACAGTAACTGAGATAACGCCGGAAAGGCTATGTTAACCACTGTGATAAAAATGTGTCAAATGGTTTATGAAGTGAGTGTATGATGCCCCATAATCATATCATTGTATACAGTTATGATTTAATAAAAAAAATTAAAAAAAAATAAAAAAATAAAAAAAAAATAAAAAATAAACAAAAAGATAAAGAGTAGAGATTGAACCAGTTTACATTCCCTGCCTCGTGGCCTTCAGAGATCCATCAGAAAAAGTCTCAGGACCAATATCTTTTCTCAGTGGTGTCACTGTGATGGCAGTGAGTTGAAGACTTTCCTCTTTACCTCCCAAATCTTACTGGTTATGACAAAGATGTCAGAGTAAGGAGGATGGTAAAGACAGTAGAGTCTTTAACTAAAATGTGATCCTTTATCTCTGGAGATGGTAAAAAGGATTCTCCAAGTGGGGATGATTTGTTCTACGAAATACATGGATGCTATGTTGTGGGACAACTAGGTAGGAAGAAGCTTCTAACAGTAGGGAAACATACACTTTAGAGGGAGTAAACATCGGTAGCCACATACTTACAGTATTGTCCAGTGATGGAAGGTTGGTGAAGATGCTGTTTCCCTTCCTTGTCTCACCTTTACAGTTTTTCCAAAGTTATATTTCTGCCAAAGGATATAAGTTGTAACTTAATGGTCCAAATAAAAACTGCAAGGATCTAACTACATTTTGTCTAGTATGTTTCACATTTTGTTTTTTCTTGATGAGCTATGTTTGTAAACCAAACACAATGATTTAAGAGACACACTTAGACACACTTAGCCACCAAGTGGCTATCTTGAAGTTTACAAACTCATTCTTTGATGTTTACACGTTTGAATTTTTCCCAGGTTCTGTAGATCTCTTTTTATTATTTCCTTACAAATCATCCTAAGGAAATTGTCTCTATTAAGGAAGAATGAGTAATGCCATCAGGGGTCCAGGGCTTCAAAGTGAAGGCCAGGTGCATAGTTGAAAGGCTTAGAAATTGCTTGCATTCCTTGGCTGATGGAGAAAGAGGCCTCTAATTTAGAGTACTTATCAGCTAATTTATTTCCCTGTTCTCAATTACAGGTTTGTTTTAATCCCCTTAATTTTAGTTATAGTTATCTTTGTGGGTAATTATTAGCAATGACTAGATATTCTAGTATTCTGGGTCAATATTTTGGCTGGAATACAAATTTTTGTCATAAATATTTTCTGTTTCATAACATTCTCAAATTATGTACTGCCCCCAAAGTAAAGCAGCTATCATTTTATATGTTAACCTTCATTCCATCTGTTCTTGGGCAAGCTAAAGTTGGAGATATCGACTCAGCCACCTGGATGAGCCATCTAGCCACCACAGCCATCTAGGATTTACAGGGCTTATTGTTCAAGACGTTATGTTCATCCGTGATGGTATATTCGCCCTGAAAGGTCTCACACTCCCTCCAGAGGTAGTTGGTTATAAGAGTGAAACCAACTTGGAGGAGGGAGTTTTAGCCTACTTTAGCCTAGCACAAGATAATGATGTGCTGTTAGTGGTTGAACAAAGCAAGATGACAGAATTACTGTTTGAGATCAGAGATGAATGTTGGTATGAGAGGGAGAAAAGCAAAATTTGGCAAGACATCATCGAAATTCAGGAAAGTGCTATTTGTTTTTACTGAAGAAAGAGGGTCTATATAGATTAAAAAATTGTATATCAAGTGGATGATCTAGTAATAAATCAGAGGTAGCTTGGAAAATTTGTTGGCTGTGCTCCTGTCTTTCAGGTAAGGGGTATAGGACTTAGCTAGTTGGTCTAAGGCTAAGTTCTAATAAGCCAGAGGACTCAGGCATCCATTATGCTTCTCGCATAACACTTCAAGGGCATGATACTCTTATTCCTGAACAAACGAGGAAAAGGACAAAGAGCAAGAAGGGAGCTGAAATTATGGGTCCCTAAAGTCCTGGAAATCATCTTTGAATAGGGGTCCCAGACTATTAGATCTGAGATGAGTCCCTAGATATGGAATAGAATGTGAAGCAGACATCATTAGAAATTCACATCCTGTAATATCCCACAAGGCCCCTTTCAGTTGTTGTTTTGTTTCAGGGGGAAAAAGTGCTAAATAGTAGAGGCACAATCTGTGGAGATAGTTTTACTTGTGGCTGCAAAGCCAAAACTCAGCTACTGGACACACAGTGAGCAAATAGGAATTTGGTCTCTAACTATTTTGTGTCACCTTCTTGCTAATAGTGTAGGGAGGTATCCAGTGTTGAATGGACACATGGAGAAAGTCATCTACATGTAGGATTAAAGTGGAGCTTCCTGAGAGTTTTAAGTTGCCCAAACTGGCATTTAGGGTGCCTGAAAAGTGGTGGCCTCAGCAAACTTGTGGAACATAGTATTTCAAGTATATTGTTTTTACAGTGAAGGAAGACAAGTATCAGGTTTATTTATAAAGGAGAATACTCAGAAAGGCAGAAAAGAAATTTAGGACCATGAAATACCAGGTGTTGAAAGTGATAGCCAATAGGTGAGTATTGGGCACAAAGAAAATTTAGGTTTGACAATTTTTTTTTTTTTGACAGATGCTAGATCTTAGACTAATTGATATCATTTCCCATTTGGCTGTTTAACTATTCAAATGAAAGTATTAAATAAGTAGAAATGGAAACTACATATTTATAATCTAATATCTTGGATTATCAGGCTGATCCCTTCAAGTACTGGTGGTTGTGGGAGGTGGACAGATGAATTCCCCAGAGACCTTCCAACTCAGGGTAAAATGCTCAGTCAGGAGAATATTTACATGACTATCCCTGCATGGGGAAATCAGCAGTGCAGGAAGCTGAAACCATCAATAAGTAGCTTAGGCTAGAGAAGTTCAGATGTCTGGCTGAGGAGATGAGATTCGCTCTCCCCCTCTCTCTTCCAAGTTCACCAGTATCTGGCCACTTCAGATGTTCCATTACCCTGTGCCCTTGCTTACCCTTTACTCAACCTTCCTGGGGGCTGTAATCTCCCCTTTCTCATTCTTAACCTTGACTGCTGACTAATGACTGCTGTGCATTCTTGTACATTTACTCTGTTATTGTGCCCGATAAAATGATTCTGGGAAACAAGACAGATGCTGCATTGTTCTCATGCTGACACTGCTTCCAGTTTTATATACCAAATTTGGTGTAAGTTTCTGTTTATTTCTTCAGTGCCATCTCCCTTGCTGGCCACTGTCTCAGGATGGGGTCCAGTAGACATCCAACAGGTGGTTTTAAATGCTATTAGGAAATCCTGCAGAAAGGCATGGGGGAATCTATTTCTACCTTAAGGAGGTCTATATTTCAAATGCATCTGGTATTGGTGCAGTTTTTTTTTTTTTTGGTCCATAAGGAAGAGAGAATTCTGTCTAATAGTTGATTTAATCCCTTAGTTCAATAGGTGCTAGACTGAAGGGGGCAAAAGAACTCATGAGTTATGGGCAAAGCCAGTAGGGAATTTAGAGTTGAAAGAGGGATCTGGGGACCTGCAGAAGGAATCTTTCTAGGCAACAAGGCAGTTTTACGGCCCAATTTATGAAAAGATCCCTTCCTAACAATTTATCAAGGTAGTAAAGCTCAGAAGTAATTTGTGTTGAACTTTTAAAAGTTCCATTGTTATATTAAGAGTTGGAGATTAAGGTAAATCATTAGGCTGATTACCCAAACATAACTGGTAAAATCTGGTGATTCCAAGGAAAGGGGGCAGGAACAGGCAATGTCAGGGTAGGATGGGCTTCCCTGGTAATTATGAGAAACACATTGAGGGGCCATTCAATACATTTGGACCTAGGTAAACTTTTAGGATTACTTCACTTGTGAGTATAGACTGGTTGAGGGCACTGGTTTCCCAAGGTTAAGTCAATAAATTTCTGCTGTAAAGGAGGCACTGGTACTATCTTCCTCTTGAGGGCTTAATAATCCTAAACACAGTGGCCTTTACTCTTACAATTTCTACAAGTTTCTCACGTAAATGGGAGGCCAATTTTGGAGTTCACTATAGATTAAATTTTTCAGGTTTGTCTAGATATTTCAATTGTGACCCCATAAGCATGGAAGTGATAGCTTCATAATATTGGGCTATAGTCTCAGCTCAGACATGTTTGCATTTGTCTATTTAAGAATATTTTTATGTAAATATGTCACAGCACTCTAATCTGAGACCCTTTGCAAAGCTTGTGACCAAAGACATCAGTGTCTGTTTGGAAAGTTAGTTGCAACCCTGAATGCTCTTTTTATATTGTGTCTAATTGAAAATGACAGCCCCAGTTACATTCCTTTGTTGTTGATGACTTCAAATACATGACCAATCAGTTCAGACGGGATAAACTTGAGGAATGGTTCCTAGATATTGTTCTGTTACTTTCCTCAGTTGGCAATTATGGGGTGGACTAGGACCTCTGAAGTTTTCGGGTTTTCAGCCAGTGGTGGTCCATGTGGTGTTTTCAAACCCAAAGCAGATATCTCTGGGCCCGAAAAATAGGAAGAAGTAGATATAGGCTTCCTAACTTGTTCACAGGTTCTGATGGGAAGGAAACTTTCCCAGTGTAAACCACTTTTGTTGTTCATTTTGCTTTATTTGAATCTGAAGTGACAAACTTGGAAATAATTTAACTGGCTTTAATAATGCAAAAGCTCTGTTATTACATAGAAAGATATCCCTGTCAAAAAGGCAAGAACTAGGAATGCTAGCAGGGACCTAGGAAATGATTGGATACTTTAAGTAATTCTACTGTGGGGTGATATTTATGTATCTAGGGCAGCATTTCTTGATGTATAGCTTATTGGATCTCTGGAGGTTCCAGAGTCACATCCTGGGGGACTATTAGGTCCAAACCATTTTTGTGATAATTGAATCTGTTTATTTTGTATTGCTGCTATACAAAAATAACACAAATTTAGAAGGTTAAAGAAACCCAAATTTATTGTCCAACAGATCTCTAGAGTAGAAGTCTGATGCAATTTTCATCACACTAAAATCAGAAAGACCAGCAGGGCTGTGATCCTTTCTGGAAGCTCTAAGGAAACTGTGTCTTCCTTCCTCATTTGCATTATATACAAATTTAAGGAAAGATAATATAAACTCTATCTAATGATGTTACTTACTCATTTACTAAATATGTTAACATTTATTAAATTAATAAACATCTAAATACCTTCTCAACAATAAAAATATATAATTTCTGTTTCTAGGAATGTCTATTTATTTTAGATGCCTTAGTCTTCAGAAAAAAATAAATTAAAAAAGCCAGGGGAGTAGGCTCTGTGACTGTAGCACTGTGGTTACAGTGTTGGCCACATGCATCGATGGTGGCAGGTTTGAATCGGGCCCAGGCCTGCTAAACAGCAATGACAATTGCAACAACAACAACAACAACAACAAAAATAGCCAGGAATTGTGGCGGGCACCTGTAGTCCCAGCTACTTGGAAGGCTGAGGCAAAAGAATGGCTTAAGCCCAAAATTTGAGATTGCTGTGAGCTGTGACACCACCGCACTCTACCAAGGGTGACATAGTGAGACTCTGTCTCAAACATAAAATAAAATAAAATAAAATAAAATAAAATAAAATAAAATAAAATAAAACCAGAGAGTTCTACCAACACTTATAAATATGACTTTAATCCTATTTCAATTTTTCCAATATCATAGTGATAGATATACTGTTGTTGAAAGTTGAAACAGTTTTGAGAAATGATCCAGTACATCACAATATAAAGTAAATGAACAACGAATTTATTGTTTTCTTGCAATCATAATTTACTCCAATTAACATAGATATTTTTAAGTAATGACGATTTTAAAAAGTAAAAGACAACAGACCCACAACAAATAAACGTTATAAAATTAATGAACTTCTAAGACAATATCATATTGATAATATAAAAATAAATCTATTTTGATAAAATATTTAGCATAGAACTGTACAAAATATATCCCTCAGAATTAAAACTGTTAGTCTTGCTCATATATCACTTAATAAGTAAAGCATAAATATCATAGAAAAATAAGATAGCAATGAAAATTTTGATGTAAAAATTTCAAAGTATTTAAGGGGTAGTAGATCTTAATGTGAAGCTAAGGGCACAGCCAAAACTGTTTTAAGACTTCCTACTGATTCTACCAAACAATTTGCTTCTAAGTCTTTCATGAGTCAGCTTTTTCTCATCTTTCAGGTGTTAGTGAAAGTATCCCTAATTATCCCTGTTCTTTCAGCAATGTTTATCGCATAAGACCCCTAATTCCATTACGTAATTGTTTGTTTAGTCTTAGCACCTCACTTTGGATAAACAGAGGCCTATTTCCTTCTTCTATAATAATTTTATCCCAAATGTCTAGAACTATCCCAAATAGGTAAGAAGTACTCCATAAATATTGCTTGACAGAATGAATGGATGGACAATGTTCAACGCAGGAGACCCAATACCAGTTTGTGGGAATGTCTGATGTAGCTGAGGGGGGTGTTAGCATGACATAGCAGCCTAAGAAGAAGGGAGCTACGGACTGTTGGAAATAGTATTTATTTAGTAAGAGCAAGATAATTTCAGAAAAACTATAAAACATTTCCAGACATAGAGTGAAATCTATATATAAAAAAGTCATATATTCATTTCAAAGCTATTGTAGGTCAGTATAGTGAAGGTGATATAATGGGAAGCTTTCTGTGCAAACCACAGAAATTTGAACAAAGGCCACATAAGCTTGTTTGGCTACACAGTGAGTGGAGTGCACCTTGGCTAGACATATCAGGGGAAATTATAAGTACAAACATGACCTCTTGATTTCACAATTAATGAGCTAATAGGGGAATAAATGGAGAAATTTCAGCTTTTTAATAGCTATCAAATTCCCATCATCTTGATAGGAAATAAGTTATTTTACCATCTTGCGAAATAATATTCTGTCATCACTGTAAATCATTCAGTAACTTTATGGATCTGACAATTGAGTTCACGAACTTGCCGCTATGAACTTACTTTGGCATCACTGTACAAACCACTCTGTGAGGTTTTATAACCTTGGTATATCAGTGTCTCACAGATGTGTTTGTGTCAATGTGATGTCTTGCTGGGTGTCATTACATTATTGTTGCTGTGTGCTTTTGTATGACATTGTTAGAGTGTAGTGCTTAAACAAGAAGAAGGAACAAACATTTGTAAATTTCTTGTTAAACTTGGCAAGAGTGGAAATGAAACCAGAAACGTGTTTTGAGGACAATGCCATGAAGGAAACAGCAATGGATTAAATATTTTTCTAGGGGAGTGAAAGCATCACTGATGAAAGAAGTTGGGAGGCCAGTAATGAGCAGAACTGAAAAACACATGTAGAAATTCATCAGTTTGTGAGTCAAAATCATACTAACTAAACATCGAGAGAGAAACAGGAAAATCTTAACTGAAATTCTTTGCCAACATCTCATGCATGGCTCTTAAATCATGGCAATGTACCAGCTCACATGGCACTGCCTGTGAGGCAGTTTTTAGCCAGTAAATAAATAATTGTATTGGAACACCCTCCTTACTCACCTGATCTGGCCCCTACTGACTCTTTTTTACCTGGAGATAAAGGAAATATTGAAAGGAAGACATTTTGATCACATTTAGAATGACAACTTTAATGACCATTCTAGAAAAAAAAAAACTTTAAAACCATTTTGAAGAGTGAAGTAGGCACTGGTACTTCAGAGGTGACTGTAGTGATATTCAGCAATGAGTTAGGTAGCACTTTTCCCAGAATTAGATCGAGAACTTAATTGTCAGACTTTGTATACAGTTAGCAAAATAAAAACTAGGGTTTTAACTGAGGACTTTTTGGCTTCACAGTGCATTCTGTTTCTACAAGTGTGTTAACAAGAAATTTTTTTTTGAAACTAGAGAAACTTAAAAATACATTTGTGACTCAAAATGCCATGGGAAGAAATTTCAGATGCTATTCCATGTACAGGTAATTGTATTACCACCTTACCTGGCATCAAGGAAATTTGTGTCAAATGATAGAAAATAACAAATTATTAAAATGTAAGTTTTAATATGGTACATTAAACTTAATGTACGGCTTAAAAAGTCTTTCACCTTTTGAGCAAGTACCCTTGAGAATCTTATCAAGACAAAACATTAGTGGACTTGCAAATGATTGGGTTAGTATCAGTGATGAAAAGAGGGTCAGTGAGTCAGAATTCATCCCCGGAAGCAGCATGAAAGGGATGAGGGAAGCATGAAAAGACTGCTTGACCACAGATGTGTTAGGAGCAGAGGCTTAAAACTATGAGGGAAGGGTAAGGAGGAGACTGTGAGTGGCCTGATTTTCCTTGCATCTAAGGATTGAGCTGTGTCACCTTCCTCTGTCACAGCCCTTTTATGTCCATGAATGTTGTTTGCTGAGATGGGTGAAGATCTGACTTGGGCTTTATTATAGGAAATACACATTCAATGTGCTTCTGCAGTTAATTTGTCTACAGAATCTTCTTGTGGTGTGAAAAACGCAATCATACCATAATCAGTGAGCCTTTTCAGTGACATTTCAGTAAAATATCAGAGCTGGAAGGGATAAGCTAACCCAGTGGTTCTCAATCTATTTATAATATAACATTTTCAGATATAATTATATTTTTATCCCCAATACCCAAAGAAAATGAGAATGGACCTTTTTTATGGGTATTAGTGGTGTTGGGGAATTTAGGCCAGCATTCATGGCCTTCATCTTACATTTGGATGGCTCCTGAAGGCCTATTAACATAACAGGAAATGCTTGGGTTTAATTCATTTTTCTGTATTACACATGGAAAAGCTGAGATCCAAAGAGATAAAGTTTCTTGCCCATAACTATGTGGATGATTAGTGTTAAGCTAGTCATGGCCTCATGGTCTTTCCCTGGTAATTGCTACCTGTCCTCAAATTTGGATTTCCGAGACAAATCTTTCTCCTGTAGACTTGGTTGCCATTCCCATTTCCACCATTTGCCAAAAGTTTATTCTGAAGTCCTGAGCAAGATCTGAACCTTTGAGAAATGGAGAGGACTTCATCTTAGCAACCATAATTTGTTATTCTCATCACCGCATGCTGAATCTAATAATGTTTTTTTACAAAACTGTTCTTTTAAGCTTATGTCTACAAACTGCTTTCTATTGTTACTTAAATGTTTTAGGAGTTGTTTGTGTGTGTGTGTGCTGTCACCACAACTAATGAGTATGCCCCTTGATAACAGGGCTACTTATTAAAATTATATAAAGTAAAACAAAGGGAAACAATTCTATATGGGTCATTGTTTACCTAATGGCTTTTGAAGGAAGGACAATTAAAGACTAAGGGACTTTTGGTCGCTGAATTATACCATAAAAAGATGACTGTTTATCATTTGCTTTTTTATTCCAAAGGTATTTCCATGGGGTAAAGATGCTTTCTGTTATTTTTGTATATTATTGCCATATCTGGGGCCTTTACAGCAGTCTATCATTTCCTCGTGAAAGCTAGAGTTTTAAATACTTGTAATATCTTCTATCCTAATATTTATCTCAGTTTTTGTGCTACTTTAAATACATTTTGCAGAGTTCAGTGAGAACCCATTCCTAAAGAAATTTAAAAATATATAAAAATAAATAAATAAATAATGTGCACCTATAGTTCAGCTACTCAGGAGACTGAAGCAAGATTGTTTGAGCCAAG
This sequence comes from Nycticebus coucang, assembly GCF_027406575.1. Classification (NCBI taxonomy): domain Eukaryota; kingdom Metazoa; phylum Chordata; class Mammalia; order Primates; family Lorisidae; genus Nycticebus; species Nycticebus coucang. The sequence continues at coordinate 67,327,325 of NC_069781.1, read as the reverse complement.
GGATTCAAGATCGTGGTAAGTTTTGACTATGCCAATGCACTCAGACATAGTTTTGACTATGCCAATGCACCCTATCTTAAAAAAATGTGCTTGTGTGTATGTCCATGTTTATGTGTGTTTATTTTTTTTTACTGAACTCTAAATGTATACAGGATTGTATACCTGACTGATCTGGAGGACTATTCATATCAAAACTATTACGTTTTAGAGGAAAATAGACTTTGATGTCCACATTCAGAATAAATCATTTTGAGAATTTGTCATGCTTTTTATTCCTTAATAAATAGTGAAAATATTATGTTTAATATAATAGTTAGATATACTTTCAATGGCTTCTTTATAAATTCATGAAAATATCAATTATTACTGGTATATGTATTTCTACTTTGTTTACTTGTGTATATGATCTTGAACTACTATTGCCAAAAAAACCCTAAACATTATCACCTGCAAAAAGCTACAAATGATTTAGACCTTTAACTTTTATGAATATTAGAACAGAGACAAAATCAAGTGTATAATAGACACAAAGATATTGTTTAAGTTTACTTTTAAAGAGAGAAAGAGATCTCTTAGACTTGGACATAACGTGACCCACTGTTTTTGACATACAGCTACCCTTTCTCTCCCCTTCCCTCTTCATTAATGGTGATACTATGAATAGCAGCACTAGGATTGAGAAGTCCAATTTCCTGACATTTTTATTCTGTGTATAGAATTTAAGTAGCTGTCATTGGCTAATGCTTGAATGAATATTGAAAAATCTATAAAAGGGAGAACATAAGACAGGCATGAGTTTGAAGTACAACATAAAAAGAATGATTTAACATGAGCATAAAGAAGCTGTAAACTGTGGTGAATTTTATTATGCAAGTGAAGATTGGAATAGTGTATAGAAATGCTTTCCCTAAAACCTCCAGTCATTGAACAAACGTTTCAGAGAATACACATTTTTGAATCACAAAATTGAGGCAACTAAGTTTAACTATTTTGTGTGTGTGTATGTGTGCATTTGCAAACATATGTAAACTAACAACTATGCATTTTAAATTGAAACAAATACCATTGACAGTAACGTAAGAAAGAAAACATCACTGGTAAATTACCTGTGAAGCTTTGGGTTATTATTGTTCTGGTCTATATAAAGCTACTGAAGTTCTTTTTATAACATATACACTTTCTACAGTTAAAAGTGATGAGTAGGAAAATTTTATCACGTTGAAAGTGGTGGAAAATCATTCTGATGTTAGGAGAATAATATACCTGGCACTCACTCAGAGCCAGGAGTAGTAGTTGCATCCACCAGACAGATTGAAAATCTCACAATTAGTGAGTCGCTAAATCCAGGAACCAGGAAGATTTTGCCTAAGAAATGGGAAATACCCTTAGACTAAACATTGCTCTGGTTAGGCCTAAAAATTTTAACAACTGAAAAGACATTATGCTATTTCTCAGAAGTAATCTATAAGAATATGAAAAAAATATCTATCACTCAACGAAGTAAAATTCACAATGTTTGGATCAAGCAAAAAAAAAGATCATGTAAAAAAGCCAAAATGTGCAATAAAAGAAGTATTAGTTTATAAATATCAAACTAAAACATACATTGGAATTACCAGTAACATTAACTAATAATTATAACTATGTTCAATATGTTCAAAAATTTAAACAGACTGTAAACAGAAAAAGAGATTAATAGGTTCTAAAATTTTCTAGCCATTATTTTTTCAAATGTTTTCTTTTAATAGCATCTCTGTTTTGTTTTCCTGAGACTTAACTACACTTTATTAGGCCACTTCACTTCATAGAGCTTGCTGATAATCTGTGCATTCTTTTTGATATATTATGTTTGTGTTTGTGTGGTTTTAGGCAGATTCTACTGCTAGTAGTATGTTATCAAGTTTGGTAACATTTTCTCCAGTAATGAGATTAGCGTGCCATTAATCTCATTCACTGTAAATATTTAATTTTCAGCAGTAGAATTAGATTTCTTATATCTTCCATTTATTCCATTTATTATAACTTTTAATTTCTTTGGTAATTAAAAGATGTTGGCTATTTCCTGCATATCTGTAAATAAAACAGCACTATTTTAAATAACCTAAAACTTCAAAGAAGAAGTTCTAAAAATCTGTAAAATATGGTGAATTGATTAAAAATGAGTATCATATATATTAAAATTTGAGGGAAGCAGCTGAAGTGATTCCTTCTGAAATTTTAAGGTAAATTTATCTTAGCTTATGTTTTAGAAACCGGGGGGAAGCATAAAATTACCCTGCAAAAAGAAATGAAATTAATAATGAATATAAGAGGATAATCAATAAAATTGACTGCAAAGAAACATAGGAAAAAATAGTGAAAATGAATAAATTACTAATTATTAATGAAAAATCAAAAATTACCTATCAGGTACAGTGTACACTGTTAGAGAGATGGCTAAACTAAGAGCCCTAATGTGAATCCACTATACAATTACTCCATATTACAAAATGCACTTGTACCCGCTAAATCTTTCAAAAAAAATTTTTTTTTAAAAAATAGATGAGCTTTGCCCACCAAAAGTAAAAAAAAATCCATTAAATAAGATTCTCTTGTCAGACTGGCTTATAGGAGAGGAAGAGTAGAACAATATTAAGTACAAATTGCAAATGTTCTGAAGGAAAGGGAAACACTGTTATAGAACATAGAGCTATGGAAGACTAGTCCTATACAGATGAGGAAAATTGAATTTGTAATAAAGATATTCAGGAGATTAAATATTCGTAGCCCAGATTTTTCTAGAAAATACTACTCAACATTTAGGTAATAATATTGGCGAAGACTTCGAAACTTGTGGAGTAAAAACCTACAAAACACTTTAAAAAATTAGTCATAGGTGTCACAAACAAGTGGACAAACAATCCACCATGTTGGTAGAATCAATATCATTAAAATGTCCCTATTGTCTAAAGTGACTCAATGCAAAATACCAATGTCGTATTTCACAGATCTAGAAAAATAATCCAAAGCTTCATTTGGAACCAAAAAAGAGCATTTATAGCCAAATCAATCTCAAACAAAATGAATAAATATGAAGACATCACATTAGCTGATTTCAAATTATACTAAAAGGCTAAGGACCCCAAACAGCTTGGTACTAGCATAAAAGTGGAGGCATAGACCAATGGACCATAGTAGAGAAATAAAAACCGTGTTGCTATAACAAAAAATGTATTTCAACAGAGCAGATAAAAACATACACTGCAGGAAGGATGCCCTATTCAGTAATAGGTGCTATTGGATAGCCACAACTGGAAGAATGAAACAGAACCCTTATCTTTTTCCATATACAAAAACTAATGCAAGCAGTATTAAAGATTTAAATGGAAGGCATGAAACCATAAATATTCTAGAAGAAATTGTTCAGAAAAACTCTTCTAGAGTTTGTCAATGAATCTATAACTAAGGTCCCAATGGCAAATGCAGCAACAACAAAAATGAGTAAATGGGGTTAAATTAAATTAAAAGGCTTCTGAACAGCAAAGGAAATACTAAAAAGGGAGAACAGACAACCTACAGAATGGGAGAAAATATTTGCAAACTATCTAACAAAGAGCTAATATCCAGAATCTATAAAGAAATCATAAAGAATAAAAGAAACATAGCCGGGCGCCTGTAGTCCCAGCTACTTGGGAGGCTAAGGCAAGAGAATCGCTTAAGCCCAGGAGTTGGAGTTTGCTGTGAGCTGTGTGAGGCCACGGCACTCTACCAAGGGCCATAAAGTGAGACTCTGTCTCTACAAAAAAAAAGAATAAAAGAAACAACTCAATCAAAAAGTGGGCAAAAAACATGAACAGAAGTTTTTTCAAAAGGAGATAGACCAAAGGCCAACAGATATGAAAATGTTTAACATCACTAATCATCAAAGAAATGCTAATTAAAATGACAATGAGATATCGCCTTCCCCTGTCAGATGATCATTATGAAAAAGTCAAAAAACAGTAGATGCTGGCATGGCAGAGGGAGAAGATGGTTACACCCTGTAGGCAGACTGTGAATTAGTCCAACCTCTATGGAAGACAGTATGGAGATTCCTCAAAAAAAATAAATATGGACCTTCAATCCAGTACGCAATTCTGAGTATCTACTCAAAGAAAGGGAAGTCATTTTATAAAAAAGACAACTGCACAAAAATGTTTATTGCATCAAAATTCACAACTGAAAAGACATGGAATTGCTCAAAGTGCCCATCAGTTCATGTGTGGATAAAGAAAATGTGTTATATATATTTACCATCAAGTACTACTCAGCCTTTAAAAGGAAAGAAATAATGCCATTTGAAGCAACTTGGGAGAACTGGAGACCATTATCCTAAGTGAAGGAGCTAAGAAATGGAAAAACAAATGTCACATATTCTCACTAATAACTGAGAGCTAAATGATGTAGACATGAAAAGAAGTAAAGGATATTGGAGACGAAGAAGGGGGAATGTGGGAGGATGTGGGTTGAAAACTTCCCTGTCAGCTACAATGAACTCTCTTCTGATTGTGGGCACACTGAAAGCCCTGACTTCAGCATTATACAATGTATACAGGTAACAAAACTTTTTGTGCCCTGTCAATATTTTGAAATTAAAAAAAAAAAAAAATATATATATATATATATATATATATATATATAAACTTTCAAAATCTGCTTCTTCATAAAATGATTTTTTTAGATCAGGAAATTAACCAAAGACTTGTAACTATCTGAGAAAGATTTAATTAATAAAAATGGTAGAATCTTGGTAAGGACAGTGAGACGCGTGGCAGATTTTACTTTATTCTATTCCAGTGGTTCTCAACCTTCCTAATGCGGCAACCCTTTAATACAGTTCCTGTGGGTTGCGACTCATAGGTTGAGAACTGCTGTTCTATTCCAACCTCCTATCAGTGCCAGGAGTTACTTTGGCTGCCATAGTAACCGTGACAGCCAACAGCTTCACAGTCATGTCATCATGAAAAGCAGAATAGCAACCACTAGAGTGGGGAGATTGTGTCTCCCACTCCCAAAGTGCCCAAACCAGAGACTGTTCATCATTCGCCCTGTCCGACAGATTTGTGAAGAAATTCGCAGGCCAAAGTACCAGTAAATGTCATCTTCTGATAATGGAGTCTAGCTTAACTTTTGATAAACAGTCTTTTGCCATTAGGTCTACAGTTGATCTTTTATAATTTTGTAAATCATAAAAGAAAATTCTAAAATGAAACACATACGAAAATCTTTCTGACATCTGAGAAAATCTTTGTGACTTCTTAAAGGACGTGTATGACAAAAACCTTTGTAACTTTCATGGATATGATGCCAAAAGCACAATGTAAAATAAAACTTTTATAAATTACATCTCATGAAAATGTAGAAGTTGTGTTTTCCCAAAACCATTGTGAAGAGAATAAAAACAATTGTGAGATTGGAAGTCAATGTCTGAAAGGCTTACATGTGATGAAACATTTATAACAAGAATATATAATTAACTCCCAAAGCACAATAACTGGAAAACAAACACCTTTTTTTTTTTGAATAGGTAAATATTTTTTAAAAGAGAGATGCAGATTAAAACTTCAATGAAGTACTACTATACAATGTAGAAACGAATGATTTTAAAAAAATTAACAGTTGCTAATGAGGGTGCTGAGCGACAAGACTCATTCAGTGAGAATGCTGAGGGCTTCACTTGAAAAACAGTTTTGCAGTTCCTTAGACATTTAAGCACACGCTTGCCAGATAACCCTGCAATCTCTCACCTGGGTATTTGCCAAGTGAAATGAAAACTTGTGTTTACAAAAACCTGTATGCAAATGATTATCACAGCTTTATTTATAAAAACTTGAAGCAATTCAATGACCTTCAAGTGGAGAAAGGATAAACAAAATGTTCATATAAAAAAGGAACTGCTAGTTAATAACACAAAGTAGCAAAGTGGCGATACTGTAACAACAAGGCTGAATCTCAAACATGTGTATTATTTGAAATGAAAGAAGCCAGATTCAGGCTAGGTATGGTGGCTTACACCTTTAATCCTAGCAGTCCAGGAGGCTGAAACAGGTAGATTGCTTGGGTTCAGGAGTTCGGGACCAGCTGGAGCAAGAATAAGATCCTGTCTCAAGTGGAAAAAAAAAAAAAAAAAAAAAAATATATATATATATATATATATAGCCAGGCATCATGGCAGGTAACTATAGTCCCATCTACTCTGGTGGTTGAGGCAAGAGGATGCCTTGAACCCAAGAGTTTAAAGTTTCTGTGAGCTATGATGACACCATAGCACTCTATCCAAAAAACAACAAAAACAAACAAACATACAAACAAAAAAAGCCAGACTCCAAAGAGTCCTAGTGTATACCTTATTTTATTGTGTTTTGCTTTATAGCCCTTTGCAGATATTATTTTCTACAAATTTAATGTTTGTGGCCTCCCTGCCTTGAGCAAGTCTATCAGTATCATTTTTTCATCCAAAAGAATGTCCTCACTTTGTGTCTTTGTGTCACATTTTGGTGATTCTCCTAATATTACAGACTTTTTCATTGTTTTTATATCTGTTGTGGGTATCAGTGATCTTTGATGTTATTGTTGTAATTGTTTTGTGGTTCCACTATCCTGCCTACATAAGATAGTAAACTTAACTGATAAATGTGTGTATTCTGACTGCTATACTCCCCCATTTTTATCCATTTCTTTAGGCCTCTCTGTTCCCTAAGACAAAACAATGTTGAAATTAGACCAGTTAATGACTCTGCAGTGGCCTCTAAGTTTCTGAGTGAAAGGAAGTATTGCACATATCTCACTTTAAATCAAAAGTTAGAAATGATTACACTTAATAAGGAAGAAAGCCAAGACAGGCCAAAAGCTAGACCTCTTACACCAAAGATTTAGCAAAGTTGTGAATGCACGGATAAGGTCCTTAAGTAAATTAAAAGTACTACCCAATTAAGCACATAAATAAGAAAGTGAAACAGATGTATTTTTTACATGAAGAAAGTTTTAGTGGTTTGTATAGAAGATCAAACTAGTCACAACATTCGTTAAGACGAAGCATAATTCAGAAAAAGGCCTTAACACTCTTAAATACTGTGAAGACAAGCAGAGGTGAGGAAGCAGAATAAGAAAAGTTTGAAGCTAGTAGCGGTTGGTTCATAAAACTTAAGGAAAGAAGCTGTAACCACAGCATAAAAGTGCAAGATAAAATGGGAAGTGCTGAGGTACACTCTTCTGAAAAGTTAGCAACCATCAACATATTTCAAACTATGTCATTATTATTATACTTGTCATGGTGATCTGTGATCTGTAAGATGTTACTATTGTAATTGTATTGGGGTTAGGTAAAACAGTTCCCCAGAAAAATATTAGAATTAGATTATTCTTAGCAATTTCAGCAATAAAATATTTTTAATTAAGTTATATGCATGGTTTTTAGATGTAATATAATTGCACACTTAGTGGACTATAATATAACTAATGTACAATAGAAAATAAAAATATTTTTTGTGACTATTAATGCTGAGTGTGGAATTTTTAAAAATCATATTTTTTTTTCAAATACTACACTCATGGGAAAATACAACTTCTTTTCTCTCTTTGTCTTTCTCTTGTGTCTTTCAAATAACATTTATAAAGAAAGAGAAAGTAAAAAATTAGTTTCAATGAAAATTCATTGGGATAGTTTCTCCCATTTAGAATCTTCTTTGGTTTTTTTCTTTTCTTCTTCTTCTTTTTTTTTTTTTCTTTTTAACACAGATGTCTGAATAACCTCATTATGTTGATTAGGTAATGGCCAATAGTTAGCAATGAATAAGGCCAATTTATCATGAGGCTAGAGGTGTTACCTTTAGATGATAGGGACAGTATAAGGAGAGAGAGTGAGCGAAAGAGATTCCATAATCAGACCTTATAACTGAAATATTAAAACAATTTAACCCAGAGCTGAGAAAATGCAAACTCTTTAGCATTCAGAATCTAATTTCACTATGAATTATAAAAACCATAGTCACAAACTTTGGCACAGCTAGGACTATTTATTTTTTCTCATTGTTTCAGAAAAAAATTTAATGGACTTTATTACCACTGAAGGACTGATCTTCAAATAATCAATTGAAACCAGAAATGCCATATTCTACTGAGTAGTAAATTGATTGAGAGTTGTAGGAGAAAGTTATTTATGATGAGAAAACATTTCAGGCCAGGTGCATTAGCTCACACCTGTAATCCTGTACTTTTGGAGGCTGAGGCAGGAGGATTGCTTGAGCTCAGGTGCTCAAGACCAGCCTGAGCAAGAGTGAGACCCTGTCTCAACTAAAAACAGAAAAAATTAGCCAGACATTATTGCAAGTGCCTGTAGTCCCAGCTGCTTGGGAGGCTGAGACAAGAGAATCACTTAATTCCAGGAGTTTAAGGTTGCTGTGTGCTATTATGATGCTAGGGCACTCTACCTAGGGCAATAGAACGAGACTTACTCTCAAAAAAATAATTTTTTCAAAAGTTTTCTCTCTGCCAAATAGAACAATATCTATTCAAACATATAAATGTGGATTATTTCTAGGTAGTGATATATTTACCTAAGGAAATGAAATATCTCTATAATGAGAGCTATAAACATTGATGAAAGAAATGATAGATGACACAAACAAACGGAAACACATATGTTCATGGATTGGAGGAATCAACATTGTTACAACGTCCATACTTATCAAAGTGATTTACAGATTCAATGTAATTCCTATGAAAATACCCATATCATATTTCATAGATCTAGACAAGATAAATCTAAGATTCATATGGAAAGACCCCAAATAGTCAAAGTAATCTTAAGCAAAAAGAACAAATCTGGAGATACCACATTATATCTGATTTCAAATTATACTACAAGTCTATAGTAACCAAAACAGCACGGTACACATATAAAAGTGGAGACATAGACCAATGGACTGGAAGAGAGAACCTATACATAAACCATCTACTTCTAACTAACTGAGGTTTGGCAATGCAGACAACCACATGCAGGCACTTGCGGAAGGAAGCCCCATTCAATTAATGGTACTGGGAAGACTGAGTAGCCACATGCAGAAGAATGAAACGAGACTCCTGACTTTTGCATATATAAAAATTAAATCAAGATGTACTAAAGACTTAAAGGTAAGGCATAAAGCCATAAAAATTCTAGACACACTATAGGAAAACTCTTCTAGATAGTAGCCTAGGCACAAAAGTTATGACTAGGATTTCAAAGGCAAATACAGCAACAATAAAAACAAATAAATGATGATTAAATTAAAAGCTTCTGCACAGCAGAGGAAATAATAAACAGAGTAAACACTATGTAGAATGAGAGAAAATATTCACAAACTATGTATCTTATAAAGGCCTAATATTTTATTTTTTATTTTTTTATTTTATTATTTTTATTTATTTATTTATTTATTTATTTTATTAAATCATAGCTGTGTACATTGATATGATCATGGGGCATCATTCACTAGCTTCACAGACCGTTTACCAAGTTTCACATATACCCTTGTAAGACGCACCACTGGTGTAATCCCACCAATCCCCTTCATAAACTACAAAGAATTCAAGCAAATCCGCAAGAAAAACCAAACAACACAATTAAAAAAGAAAAGACATGAGGAGAAGTTACTCAAAAGAAGATGTGCAAATGGCTAGCAAACATATCAAAAACATGATCAATATCACTAATCATGAGGGAAATATAAATTGAAAACACAGGGAGATACCTTAACCCTGTCAGAAAGGCCATTATGAGGGCTGGCATGGTGGCTCACGCCTGTAATCCTCACACTCCGGGAGGCCCAGGTGTGTGGATTGCCTGAGTTGAGGAGTTTGAGACCAGCCTGAACAAGAGTGAGACTCCCGTCTCTACAAAATAGTTGAGCGTTGTGGTAGGCATGTGTAGTTCCAGCTACTTCTAAGGCTGAGGCAAGAGAATTGCTAGAGCTCAAGACGTTGAGGTTGCTGTGAGCTATGATGCCATGGTACTCAATCCCAGCAAGACTTAGCGAGACTATGTCTAAAAAAACCACAAAAAAAACAAAAACAAAAACCAAAGACCATTATGAGAAAGTCAACAACAACAACAAACAGAGAGAAAAGAATGTTTATATGTAGTACATTGTTGGTGGGATTGCCAATTGGTACAATCTCTACAGAAAACAGTATGGAGATTCCTCAAGGAAATACTATGTACATGTAGAACTACCATTTGATCCAGCAATATCATTAGTGGGTATTTAATCCAAAGGAAAAGAAATCATGGGCACACAAATGTTTACTGCAATGCAATTTACAATTGTAAAGACATGGAATCAACCTAAATGTCCATTAATTCATGAGTAAAGAAAACGGTGTATATATATTGCCAAAACAAACAAACGTCTACACATTAGGAGAGATGTTATCTAAGTATTATATATCATATACATACTTTGAGCACTTGTAAATACAGAATTCAAACATGACTTGTATTCATCTTTTGTTATTGGTACATATTGGGTGTTACAATTTTAATAGTTTTTTTTTGTCATAAAATGGATATATATTTTTTATCACCCTCTTTATATATCATAGAATACTACCCAACATTAAAGGAAAGAAATATAGTAGAACCTCTGTAAATTGGCCCACCAACAGACTGCAACAAGCTGGTCCGTATACAGAGATGGTCAGCATGTACTGATGTGTACCTGTGGTGCATGTCTGGCCTATGAAAATTAGCTCATTTTAAGGAGATGGTTAATGTAGGAAGGTGGTCAACTGTGGAGATTCTACTAGAATGTCTTTTGCAGTAACTTGGAGGGAACTAGAGATCATTATCCTAAGGGAAGTATCTCAGGAAATAAAAAACAAACAGTTGATGTATTCACTAATAATAGAGAGTAAAAGATGAACACACACAGGCAAGAAAGAGATATGAGGACATTGGAAATGGGAGGCCGGTGGGGCCTGAATAGGAAAAACTTACCTATTGGGCACAGTGGGCAGCCCTTTAGTAACAGGCAAACTAAAATCCCTTAATTTAGTATTATGCTATGTATCCATTGAAAAAGAAAAAAGACATTTTTACACTCTTAAGATTTAGAAATTTAGGGAAAAATTTACTCAGATGAGGACGAAGGAGAGAAAAATCTAAGTTTTTTATTTCCCTGCACAGGAATGTTAGCAGAGATTACTTAAACATTTTTTGAAATACTCCCTTAAGTCTTAAGGTTCCCATACTCTGAAATGGACTTTCTATATGCACACACTAAGTACTCTTTTACTAAAAGAGAAAAAGAAAACACCCCATCTCTGTTGCACTAATGTCTTATGTTGTTTGCCTGCAATGTGGTTCTTCTGGTTTTTTTCCCTTCCACAGAACTATCAATGTTTTCTCTTTAAAGATGGACTGTCATCATGTTTCTGTTTAGGAAAAGTCACTCAATTACTCTTTCTCAAATAAAACATAAACCCTTTTTTGAGCTAAAGATCTTTCACACAAGGTCACAAGCATTCTATTCTTTGACAATTCTCAGCATTATTTGTAGAACACTAGCTAACCTATATTCTGGGCAATGTCATTGTTATCTTTCTTTGTACCTTTTCCCTACGACTTAATGTTTTTAGAAATTAGGATATTTGTATTCAATAAAAAAGAATTGTGTCACAGCTCTCCTTTTATCAGGATCTAGCCCACTCTCCGAGGAATAATGGTTATTTTGCTTTAATGCACAATATATTGTTAATATCTCTATTATGACAGACGGCATATTGAATTGTATTGCCATTATTAATGTACCCATCTGTTTTTTTCCATTAGACTGTTCCTTTGGAAATAAAAAAATTATTTTTCCTCATTGTATTTTCAGATCCATAGTACTCTTTGAACATACTATATGTTTAATGAATATCTATTAAATTTTAAAATTTTGTTAAAAAGTTTAAAATCGTAAATATAAATAATATCTATTGTTTTATTAATAATCAATTAAAGATATATATGGTTAAATGTTTAGCCTATTTGTGGTATAACATTATTATTTGGTTAAGTTTGATAAAATATCAATGAAAACAGAACATATTTCATTTATCTCAGAATTTCATCATTCAGATATTTCCTAATATTCTAATGCTTCACAAACAGGTGAGCATTTGCCAGAACTTTATCAAGTGTTTTTGTTAAAAATTTTAAACATTTGCTTTTGATATAAAGCCTTATGGTTTTAATTTGTGATAATAAATGTTATCTCCTGAAAAAGTAAAAAAGCTTGATATTATAATATCTTCCACATATAATAATTTAAAAAATATTAATGTGTTATTTTAGGTACAAGTAAAAGTAGGCATATTTTAGTCCACCTAATAATCACTTTTCTAAATGTATCTGTAACTACACACCAGTTGTTCCTAAAAGGAAGGCAGATTAACTTCTTATGGTAAATTGACATTGAAAAATTTGATATTAGATTTGAAGTGAAACTGAAAAGAAGCCAGATGAAGTAAGTTGGCCATCTGTACCATATGGTCTTAGAAAGGTTGCTGAGCTCAAGTACTAAGGAAGGAGTCCAGAAAGTCTTCCCTCTCATCTTTGCAAGAAATTGCAAAGAAATTCAATTCTTTGCAAGAATTGCAAGAAATTCAATTACAAAGAACATGAATATCTTAAATCTCAGGACCCAGACCTTGGTTGTAAGATATCTTGGAAAAATCTACCATCTAAGGCTGGGGACATAATTATCTGTTTATGACAAATTAAAAAGAATAAAAAAGGACAGATAGCCATAATAAAAAGGTGGTACTCAGCTAAGATATAGAAACTAATCCACACATATTTATAGACAGTACCATAGAAATCGGTAAATATCAAACTTACTGAAATAGTTGCTGTTTAAAAATATAAAGAAAAAGAAACATATGAAGGATTCAAAACTTGATCCAGGTGTAATTTTGTGAAGATTAGCAATCATTTTATTTTTTTCTATTTGGCCTATTTAGCAATATTTGATATTCTTCTTAAAACAAAGGGCATTGTTGCTTACACGAAAGAGAATGTGCCTTCATCTAACTTTATGGTGTTGGCAATTATAAGAAAATATGAAAATTCTAATATTTTACTTTTCTCATTTTATTTTTTTAATTTATTTTTGCCATTGGTGATTTTAGGTTTGTTTTGTTGTTCCTCTTATGTGGTGTAAGTTCCTATGTAAATTATGTTATATTTAGTGATTTCTTAATTTGTTATATGAGTTTTTTACATGGTAGACTTTCTCAGTGTTACATTCCTATTCTTTAGAAATCAAACAGAAAAATGTTTCAGCCATAATACAGGTCAAAGTGGACAAATGTTGCTTGGCTGGAGCCCAATAATTAAAGAACGGCTGTGTCAGAAACTAACCTAGTATAAGCAGATTTCACCAGTATTTAGTATACGATTTAACCATCATTATGGATTGAACATATAACGTTCCTATGTGAGCTCCACTTACTCAAATCTCACATTCTTCCCTCTACCTAGATATCTAGGGTCTCCACTGATAAAGGTTACTTTCCATCGTCAAGATTAAGAGACACGTTAATAAATGATTTAACCTAATGTGAACAACGTAAGGGTACACAGCACACACCCTGGATGAAGGGCTCAACTACAACTTGAACTTTACCTTGGAAATGGAAACAATATAACCTAATCATCTATACTCTCATATTCATTGAAAATTAAAAATAAATAAATGATTAATCTTACATTGGTGTAACTGATTTTTTAACATTAAATTAATTACTCAGATTTTAACTTTATCATTAAGTGAGTAAAAATAGCTAATTCAGGCAAGGGGAGCATAAATTTTTATGTCTTATTTATTTACTAAAAAATGCTCTGTTTCTATGGTTGCCATCAACTTTTATGTATATCTTACATCCAGAGGTCTAAGAGTCAGTTATGTTTTTGTGAAGAAAACCAATTATGGCCCCTTATCAGTTATACAACTCTAACACAATTAGATACACATTATTTCAGGAGGGGAAAAGAATGTTGCAAGTTGTTTTATATACCCCTTTGAAGACTGTCTTTCCCAAAATATGTTTCCATGCAGCAATCCACGAAAATAAGTTAGTGTTAAGAGTAAGGTGATTTTTAGGAGAACAGAGATTTAATAATTCCTTTTTGCAATTCAGGATTATAACATTTCAAATGGATAAAAATGATATTGACTGAAAACTTTGGGCAGTAAAATACATCAAGTTTACCAAGGAGGATGAGGAATTTGCAATGGTGATGTTTGCTACAAAGTAGCACTCAAAAGAATTTGGGGCAACTAGTCATTCTAAAATGATTAGGTGGAGGCCAGACACTACAAATATTAGGAAACGCCACCTGAGATACAAACTACAATCCCTCAAATTTAACAGTTTAAGTGTGGAATACATTGACGATACAGAGCTGAGAGCGTGAGGTTTACTTACAAAGAGAAACTTGTGGTCTAAAGAGGGAGATGTAGTAGTGGTCCTGCATCTACTCTTCATAGTTATGGGGACTTTCTCAGGGGCGACAGTAATTGGGGGTAAAGAAAATCCTTCCAGAAATTATTTAGATGCTTTAAACAGGATTTCTCTGAAAAATCACATCCCAAAGTTTCTGTAATTTTGACAGCTTCTAGCTTCAAATCATTTCAGACTGCGTGTTTGTGTCAGGACAAGGAACAGAAGATAATGGGGCTTACTCTTTGAATAATAATTAGCTCCAAGGTTTCTTGGATACTCAAGAGAGCTGGCAAGAACTCTAACTTTGAACTGGTCTTTAAACTTTGCCCAGGCATTGTTGCATAGAAGCTCAAGACAATATAGACATTGCATTTAGCAAGTTTATAAAAGAAAGCTAATAGGAGATAGACAAGTATGGAATAAAAGGAAGAAAAATACATTTTGTGATAGTTTGGGTAAAAACTTCATGAAGAAGGCATAATACTTAGAATTAGCTGAGTTTCAAAATAAGACTAGAAATAGGAAAAATCAAGGCAATAAGAAGAGAATGAATTATGGAAACAGATTATTGTTGGGAAAATTTATAGAAGCATGAGTGAACAATACATATTTATAAAAATATAAACTGTCTAAATCAGATAGTTTTTAAAAGAATAAGAAAATACAAAGGATAGAAACTATCCAGGCACCCATTCATATTTGGTTTAGAAAGGTAGCCAGCATTCAATATAGTCTACAGAAGAAACAAATATAAATGAACTACTAACACGGTGTTTGTTTTCATACTGTTGACAAGACATGATTATGGGAACTGACTCTATGTATGTTATGAGTTGATGACATATATCATCCAGTCTAAGCTTACAGTGTTAATGAAGTTAGTTCACATGCATAGTGTACATAAAAGTGATATTAAGCACACACACACACATATGCCCAGAATAATACAATATCTATCTTATTACACTTGGTATAATTCTATAATAATCTAACTTAATATTTAAAGCTATCCAAAGTCATCTTATATAAACAATGACCCCCAAAATGTGTATGCATAAATTCAGACATGTATCTATAGCTATCATTTTCATATATCTATTTTATATGAACATACTCGATACAACTCAGAGTGTTGTGTCATCTGGGAATAAAAGCATTCAAATATACACATATATGTGTGTGTGTAAATATTCATGAGTATTAAAAACTTGTTCACAAAGACATGTCAAACATTCCTTCTTAAAAATATCTGGAATCACTACACATATTTATCCCAATCAAGTCTCCATAATTTCTTACTGTCTATTAAAGTATGTTTAAAGAAATGAACCATTTAATTCAAGGTTCAAGATACCTTCTGGAGAATGTTGTTTAGGTCACCAAAGACTTATAGGCCTGAACATTCTCTAATAAACATTTTAATAAATAATACTCATAGGAGGAAACATCTAAAATTCTCCTACCCACTTGGAAGAGTTACATACGTTTATATTTCAAGATATTTATTTTTTCTGAAGTTAATTGTCTTTGCCATTTATCTATGTTAATGATATACTAACATATTGCAGGAAAAATAATCACTGTCATTTCATGCTTTGGTAGTGTTTATTTTTAAAATCAGCTGGCTTAGATACATAAATATATGTACCCAAAATATTTCATAGCTTTGTAACTATTAGTAGACTGTCATCAACAAAGAAAATAAGGACAAAACTTGTTATTCCTGTACAATCATCCCTCCATCACACTTTTTTCTTCAGAATACATAAATCATTTTTATTCAGTTACAATTTTTTACCAATAAATATTGTAAAAGGGATAAAGTATATCATAAAACACATGCTTCATTATTTTATTATGATAAATCTTTATATAATGGACAAAGTTACACATTTTAATAATCTTAAAAATCTTCCGTTTTTGAGATAGAGACTCACTCAGGTGCCCAGGGTAGACTGCCATGTAACTTCAAATTCCTTGTCTTAAGCAATCCTCTTCCTCAGCCTCCGTGAGTAGCTGGGACTACAGGCATATGTCACCACGCCTGGATAGTTTTTCTATAGAGATAGGATCTCATTCTTGGTCAGACTGGTCTGAAACTCCTGAGCTCAAGAAATCCACCCACCTCAGACTCCCAGAGTGCTAGGAATATAGGCATGAATCACCGTACCTGGCCCAAAATTATAATATTGATATTATGGACTTTGATATATGTACATGTGGAATTTATTTTATTTCATTGATGGATTGTGCTTCCAAAGCAGTTACAAAGTTCATTAGATCCTACTGGAAACCTCTTTTATTACTTGATTCACTAATGGCATGATCACGAGCCTTTAGGAAATAGGTCTAGGCCTACAAATATTTTTTTTTTTTTTTTTTTTTGTAGAGACAGAGTTTCACTTTATTGCCCTCAGTAGAGTGCCGTGGCCTCACACAGCTCACAGCAACCTCCAACTCCTGGGCTTAGACGATTCTCCTGCCTCAGCCTCCCGAGTAGCTGGGACTACAGGCACCCGCCACAAGGCCCGGCTATTGGCCTACAAATATTTTTATTAAAGAGATCTCTCAAGTCTTATTCCTACTCTTTCTATTCCACAATCTTTACGGTTTAAATAAGCTCTGTGAACTCAAAGCAGGATAAATATGAATAAAACCACATTTACATCTATCGTTCAATTTTGAAATCCTAAGATAAGAAGAATATCTTGAAAGCAATGACTTCTTATTGGAGACTGTGAAGGTCAGAAGGTGTAAAACAATAGCTATAAGATGCTGAAAAGATGTAAAAATAAGTGCAAAATAAACAAAAATTGGAACTGATATTTTATATACAACAGAAATATCTTTAATAGTGAAAGAGATTAAGGAATTTTTATGGAAGAAAGTTAAGAAATTCCTTACAAGTAAACTTGCACTTTCAAAATTATTAACAATTTTTTTTTTAATTGTTGGGGATTCATTGAGGGTACAATAAACCAGGTTACACTGATTACATTTGTTAGGTAAAGTCCCTCTTGCAATCATGTCTTGCCCCCAGAAGACAAGGCCCCACCCCCTTCCCTCCTTCCCTTTCTCTGCTTTTCCTCCCCACCCCATAACCTTAATTGTCATTAATTGTCCTCATATCAAAATTGAGTACATAGGATTCATGCTTCTCCATTCTTGTGATGCTTTACTAAGAAAAATGTCTTCCACTTCCATCCAGGTTAATACGAAGGATGTAAAGTCTCCATTTTTTTTAATAGCTGAATAGTATTCCATGGTATAAGTATACCAGAGCTTGTTAATCCATTCCTGGGTTGGTGGGCATTTAGGCTGTTTCCACATTTTGGCGATTGTAAATTGAGCTGCAATAAACAGTCTAGTACAAGTGTCCTTATGATAAAAGGATTTTTTTCCTTCTGGGTAGATGCCCAGTAATGGGATTGCAGGATCAAATGGAACGTCTAGCTTGAGTGCTTTGAGGTTTCTCCATACTTCCTTCCAGAAAGGTTGTACTAGTTTGCAGTCTCACCAGCAGTGTAAAAGTGTTCCCTTCTCTCCACATCCACGCCAGCATCTGCAGTTTTAAGATTTTGTGATGTGGGCCATTCTCACTGGGGTTAGATGGTATCTCAGGTTTGTTTTGATTTGCATTTCTCTAATATTTAAGGACGATGAACATTTTTTCATATGTTTATTACCAAAATTATTAAGAATTTTTAAAAATATCATAATCCACCCCCCTCATACACCTTGCTTTTTTTCAAGTCTTCATTGTCTATCTGAAGAATATTCTTGCTATTGCACAGAAATGATCACATATGGAAACTGGGTGCTTCAGTCAGAAGTGAACATATGAGAAAATAACACTAATATTTGTTTACAAAAAGAATATTGAGGTAGATATGGTGATATGCCTCCCTGGTGCTCATTCAGGGAAGGACTAATTCTAATTGCCCCAAATGTTGGGGGGTGCTGTTTTCAGGTAGACTTCAGTTGACAGTATCTTCTGGGGCCCTCTCTGGGACATATACTTTTTAAGCAATGACTATTCAAGGTGGAGGCATAAATGTCATTAGTGAGTACGGAGTAATCCCAATGGACCATTTCAGCATCAGATCTCCTGAAAGGATAAGCTGGCTCTTTGGGCCTGAATTGTGGTAGATAATATTTTACTTCTATAATTCATGATATTGTTTTCTTATCCTCTTTTATAGATGCAAAATATCTAACAAATGATATGTATACAAAAATAATAATGAAAATAACAGTATATAGACTTTAAAGTAAAAATCATTGGGTGGAATAAAAGGACATGGGGGTCATGGTAAAGTACATAATCAATGAAGAAAACATATAGTTATCAAACATCAAAGCAACTGAAGATATTTTTAAAGTTTAGAAATGCAAGTAAAACTTACTAAAAGTTTCATATTAGCTGACTTCTATAAATGTTATTTATAATTGGATGTATATTGTATAGATAACAAAGCATGTCTTTAAAGAAACTAAAAACGATTATATATTAAGAAATTATACACAAACACACACATAGAGACAGTCATGCATCCTTTAATGATGGGATATATTCCTAGAAATTCACTATTAGGTGATTTCTTTGTGTAAACATCGTGGAATGAGCTTGTACCAACCAACATGGCGTAGCTGACTACACACCTAGGCTATATTGTATAGTCTATTGCTCCTAATCTGGAAAGCTGTAGTCTATGTTCCTGTACTGACTACCCTGAGTAATTTTAATACCATGGTAAATATTGGTATATCTAAACATACCTCAATACAGAAAAGGTACAGTCAAAATATGGTGTTATAATCTTATGGGACCACTGCTTATATGCAATCCACCTTTTACTGAAAAAACATTAGGGAGAATATGATTATGTATATTCCCTGTTTATTATATATGCTTGTGTATATGCAACTGGGAATATGAAATAATGATTAAATAGGGAATTTGATACTTATGAGCTTTAACATTTACAAGTAAAAAGCAAGTATCAGAAAAAAGTAAAGCTATAATGAATTGTGACTAAGTATTTCCCCTGAAGCTCTCCAAATTGACCTTGACTTTCAAAAAACACAAGAAATCAAAAATAAGAACAATCAATTCAGTACAAAATATAACTTAAAACTTGTATTTAGATAATCATTTAAATATGGACTTATTACATAGTAAATGTCAATGAGATTAAACTGTTAGTCTGCTAGGTAGGTCATTCTGTCCTCAACATCATTCAGTCCCAGTATAAAATTTCCTTTAGTGGGAACAAATTAAATGCGCTACTTCATCCTGCACTGCGAGAAGTCTCATGCCTGGTGTGAGCATCATTTGGCTTTAATTAAGAGTACCTGTTTCACTAGAGATCTAGCAGTTCTAAAAAAAAGTTAGTTCACAACTGTCATGTAGAATAAGCTACAAGTCAAAATTGCTATTTCCACTTAAAAATATCACTAATTTCAAATTTTTTCAGATACAATAAGAAAATACATAAATCATATTTCACATAGTAATGACAAATGGGTACATTATCAAAAACTATCATGAATAGTAGTTTCAAATGATGGATAAAATGGGAAGACACATGAAGCTTGTGATTAATGGATATAGTTTTATTCTAAAAAGTAAATGGACATATAGAAATAATAACCTAAAAATAAGATAACTCCAAGAGAAAAGTTAATGGTGATTACTGTTTTTCTTTGCTATATTTTTAATTTTTAACTGCAGTTGAAGAACTATGTCAACATGCTGTATTTAGGCTGTGTCTGTCCAGTCTTTTGTCGAACATGCAGCTACTACATGTAAATGCAATAACAAAGACCACATGATCCTTTCAAAGGATGAAGAAAAGCATTTGACAAAATTCAGCCCTCTTTGATGATAAGAATGCTTAACAAAATTGGTAGAGATGGACATAACATAAAATTATAAAATGTCGCATATGATAAACCCACCGTCAACATCATATGGAATGGGGAAAAATAGAAAACATTCTTGCTTATAACTGGAACCCGACTGGTTACCCATTTTCATCACTTTCCTAGCCAGAGTAATCAGGCAAGAAAAAGAAATCAAGGTTATTCAAATGGGGAAGGAAGAGGTCCAAATATTGCTCTTTGCTGACAGAATGATTTTATATTTAGAAAACCCTAAAGATTCAATCAAGAGACTCCTCGAAATGATAAATAAATTCATTAAAGTCTCAGGTTACAAAATCAATGCACACAAATCAGTAGCTTTCATATATACCAACGACAGTTTAGCTGAGAATCAAACCATAGACGCCACATCTTTCATTCTAGTTACAAAGAAAATAAAGCACTAGGAATATATTTAACCAAAGAGATGAAAGACCTCATGGGGAGAACTATAAAACCCTGAGCAAAGAAATCACAGTGGATGTGAACAGATTGAAAATCATATCATGCTCACGCATCAGCAGAATCAGCCTTGTAAAAATATAATACCCAAAGCAATTTGCAGACTTAGTGCAATTCCCATTCAAATACTAACGTCATTTTTCATAGATCTAGGAAAAAAAAAACAGTTCTATGCTTTGTATAGAACCAGGAAAGACCTTGGATAGCAAACGCAAACATACATAAACAAACAAATCGGGAGGCATCGTTTTGCCAGACTTCAAGCTACGCTACAAGGCTATAATCACCAAACAGCATGGTACCGGTACAAAAACTGACATAAACTTATGGGTCATCAAATGCAGAGATGAAACTGTCCGCATATATTCCCATCTGATCCTTGACAAGTGAGACAAAACAGACATGTGTGAAAATAATTCCTATTTAATAACTGTGCTGGAAAAACTGGTAGCCACCTGTAAAAGACTGAAACAAGATCCACATCTCTCACCACTCATAATAATTAATTCATAACAAATAAAGGACATAACCCTTAGGCCAAACTACCTAATGTATTTTGTATAAAGTAGTATGGACACAAAGAGTAAGAATATGTTGTCCTGATTTAAAAAATCCCACAGTTAAGCTAAATAATTGTTTTAAAACTTTCTGTATTATAATTGGGGTAGAGAGTGTCTTATGAAAAAGCAAATGCTTAGGTTGTAACCTATCCCAATGAAATAATATCTGAAGATGGGAACTGAGAATATTATTACCTAAAGTAAAAAAAAATATTATTCTAATGTAAAACAAGATTAGAAAAACTTGTATTCAGCTCCCCAAAAAATATATTTCTGAAAAATGTGTCCTTTAAATATAAAAAAAATTGTGATATTACTTATTAAAATATTAGGTTAAATATTCAGAAACATTTAAAAATATCTAAACTTTATCTGATGTAAATGTAAAACAATCAGTAATCTCTAAGACTACAAAGTTTATCACTTATGGTATCTGACAGTTAAAAAATAAACACTGGTGCAAAAAGGTTCTGATTTAGCAATAAGAAAATATTATTATTATTGTTTTATTGAATGATAAAATATATAGTGTGACGTGAAACTTGCACAAAGCTTAAGAGTGTATCTTAATGAGTTTTTCCCAATATGCATTTATCTGTGTTACTAACCTCAAGATAAAAATATAGACCATGGAGGGAGGCGGAGCAAGATGGCAGCCGAGTAACAGCTTCCTTGCATCTGGGCACCGTGAGTCTGGGGATATAGGACTCCAGGCATCTCTGGCTGGTGGGATCTGCCTATCATCACCCCTGAGAGGATACAGGGAGTCAGCGAGAGACTTCTGGACCCCAAGAGAAGGACTAAAACAGTGGAAAACCAGCAAGTGGTCACATGTGTTCAATCTGTCTAAACCCGCCCGCAACTTCCACAGGCATGAGAACTTAAAGAGCAAGAGGAAGTGAAAGGAAAATTAGGGCAAGGAAACAGATAAAACAAATCACCCATGAGGAAGAATCAGCAGAAAACTCCAGGCAACATGAAGAACCAGTCCAGAACAACCCCGCCAAGGGACCATGAGGTAGCTACTGCAGAGGATTCCACCTATACAGAAATGTTAGGAATGACAGAAAGGGAATTTAGAATACACATGTTGAAAACAATGAAAGAAATAATGGAAACAATAAAGGAAACTGCTAATAAAGTGGAAAATAACCAAAAAGAAATCCAAAAACAGAATCAAATAAGAGATGAACGATATGAAGAATATAAAAAGGATATAGAAGAGCTGAAGGAAATGAAACAGTCAATCAGGGAACTTAAAGATGCAATGGAAAGTATCAGCAACAGGTTAGACCATGCAGAAGAAAGAATTTCAGAGGCAGAAGACAAAGTTCTTGAGATAACTCAGATAGTAAAAGAGGCAGAAAAGAACAGAGAGAAAGTAGAACGTTCACTGTCAGAATTATGGGACTTTATGAAGCGTTCCAACATACGAGTTATAGGAATTCCAGAAGGGGAAGAAGAATGCCCCAGAGGAATGGAAGCCATACTAGAGAATATTATAAAAGAAAATTTCCCAAATATCACCAAAGATTCTGACACACTGCTTTCAGAGGGCTATCGGACCCCAGGTTTCCTCAACTCTAACCGAGCTTCTCCAAGACACATTGTGATGAACCTGTCCAAAGTCAAGACAAAAGAAAAGATTCTGCAAGCTGCCAGGAGTAAGCGCCAGTTGACCTACAGGGGCAAATCCATCAGAGTGACCGCAGACTTCTCTAATGAAACTTTCCAAGCAAGAAGACAATGGTCATCTACCTTTAATCTACTTAAACAGAACAATTTCCAGCCCAGAATTCTGTACCCTGCTAAGCTAAGCTTCAAAATTGACGGAGAAATCAAATCATTTACGGATATACAAACATTGAGGAAATTCGCCACAACAAGACCAGCTCTACAGGAAATACTTCAACCTGTTCTGCACACTGACCACCACAATGGATCAGCAGCAAAGAAAGAACTCAGAAATTAAAGGACAGAACCAAACCTCCACACTGATGCAAAAGATAAAACTAAGCAATGGACTCTCACCAAATAAGACGAATAGAATACTACCACACTTATCAATTATCTCAATAAATGTTAATGGCTTGAATTCCCCACTGAAGAGACATAGATTGGTTGACTGGATTAAAAAACACAAGCCATCCATTTGCTGTCTGCAAGAAACACACCTGGCTTCAAAAGACAAATTCAAGCTCTGAGTCAAGGGTTGGAAGACAATTTTTCAGGCAAATGGAATTCAGAAGAAAAAAGGAGTTGCAATCTTATTTTCAGATACATGTGGATTTAAAGCAACTAAAGTCAAAAAAGACAAAGATGGTCACTTTATATTGGTCAAGGGAAAAATACAACAAGAAGACATTTCAATTCTAAATATCTATGCACCCAATTTAAATGCTCCCAGATTCTTGAAACAGACCTTACTCAGTCTGAGCAATATGATATCTGGTAATACCATAATAACAGGGGACCTTAACACTCCTCTTACAGAGCTGGACAGATCCCCTAAACTGAAATTAAGCAAGGATATAAGAGATTTAAATGAGACCCTAGAACAACTGTGCTTCATAGACGCATATAGAACACTCCATCCCAAAGATAAAGAATATACATTCTTCTCATCACCCCATGGAACATTCTCCAAAATTGATCATATCCTGGGACACAAAACAAATATCAACAGAATCAAAAGAATTGAAATTTTACCTTGTATCTTCTCAGACCATAAGGCACTAAAGGTGGAACTCAACTCTAACAAAAATGCTTGACCCCACCCAAAGACATGGAAACTAAACAATCTTCTGTTGAATAACAGATGGGTGAAGGAAGAAATAAAACAGGAAATCATTAACTTCCTTGAGCATAACAACAATGAAGACACAAGCTACCAAAACCTGTGGGATACTGCAAAAGCAGTTTTGAGAGGAAAATTCATCGCTTTAGATGCCTACATTCGAAAAACAGAAAGAGAGCACATCAACAATCTCACAAGAGATCTTATGGAATTGGAAAAAGAAGAACAATCTAAGCCTAAACTCAGTAGAAGAAAAGAAATATCCAAAATCAAATCAGAGATCAATGAAATTGAAAACAAAAGAATCATTTAGAAAATTAATGAAACAAGGAGTTGGTTTTTTGAAAAAATAAATAAAATAGATAAACCATTGGCAAGACTAACGAGGAATAGAAAAGTAAAATCTCTAGTACCTCAATCAGAAATGATAAAGGGGAAATAACAACTGATCCCACAGAGATACAAGAGATCATCTCTGAATACTACCAGAAACTCTATGCCCAGAAATGTGACAATGTGAAAGAAATGGATCAATATTTGGAATCACACCCTCTCCCTAGACTCAGCCAGGAAGAAATAGAGCTCCTGAACAGACCACTTTCAAGCACTGAGATCAAAGAAACAATAAAAAAGCTTCCAACCAAAAAATGCCCTGGTCCAGATGGCTTCACTTCAGAATTCTATCAAATCTTCAAGGAAGAGCTTATTCCTGTACTGCAGAAATTATTCCAAAAAATTGAGGAAGAAGGAATCTTTCCCAACACATTCTATGAAGCAAACATCACCCTGATACCAAAACCAGGAAAAGACCCAACCAAAAAGGAGAATTTCAGACCAATCTCACTCATGAGTATAGACGCAAAAATTCTCAACAAAATCCTAGCCAATAGATTACAGCTTATCATCAAAAAAGTCATTCATCATGATCAAGTAGGCTTCATCCCAGGGATGCAAGCCTGGTTGAACATACGCAAGTCCATAAACGTTATCCACCATATTAACAGAGGCAAAAATAAAGATCACATGATCCTCTCAATAGATGCAGAAAAAGCATTTGATAAAATCCAGCTTCCTTTTCTAATTAGAACACTGAAGAGTATAGGCATAGGTGGCACTTTTCTAAAACTGATTGAAGCTATCTATGACAAACCCACAGCCAATATTTTACTGAATGGAGTAAAACTCAAAGCTTTTCCTCTTAGAACTGGAACCAGACAAGGTTGTCCTCTGTCACCTTTACTATTCAACGTAGTGCTGGAAGTTCTAGCCAATACAATTAGGCAAGACAAGGAAATAAAGGGAATCCAAATGGTAGCAGAGGAGGTCAAGCTCTCCCTCTTTGCTGACGACATGATCTTATACTTAGAGAACCCCAAAGACTCAACCACAAGACTCCTAGAAGTCATCAAAAAATACGGTAATGTTTCAGGATATAAAATCAATGTCCACAAGTCAGTAGCCTTTGTATACACCAATAACAGTCAAGATGAGAAGCTAATTAAGGACACAACTCCCTTCACCATAGTCTCAAAGAAAATGAAATACCTACGAATATACCTAACGAAGGAGGTGAAGGACCTCTATAAAGAAAACTATGAAATCCTCAGAAAGGAAATAGCAGAGGATATTAACAAATGGAAGAACATACCATGCTCATGGATGGGAAGAATCAACATTGTTAAAATGTCTATACTTCCCAAAGCAATCTACCTATTCAATGCCATTCCTATCAAAATACCAACATCGTACTTTCAAGATTTGGAAAAAATGATTCTGCGTTTTGTATGGAACCGGAAAAAACCCCGTATAGCTAAGGCAGTTCTCTGTAACAAAAATAAAGCTGGGGGCATCAGCATACCAGATTTTAGTCTGTACTACAAAGCCATAGTGGTCAAGACAGCATGGTACTGGCACAAAAACAGAGACATAGACACTTGGAATCGAATTGAAAACCAAGAAATGAAACTAACATTTTACAACCACCTAATCTTTGATAAACCAAACAAGAACATACCTCGGGGGAAAGACTCCCTATTCAATAAATGATGTTGGGAGAACTGGATGTCTACATGTAAAAGACTGAAACTGGACCCACACCTTTCCCCACTCACAAAAATTGATTCAAGATGGATAAAGGACTTAAACTTAAGGCATGAAACAATAAAAATCCTCCAAGAAAGCATAGGAAAAACACTGGAAGATATTGGCCTGGGGAAAGACTTCATGAAGAAGACTGCCATGGCAATTGCAACAACAACAAAAATAAACAAATGGGACTTCATTCAACTGAAAAGCTTCTGTACAGCTAAGGAGACAATAACCAAAGCAAAGAGACAACCTACACAATGGGAAAGGATATTTGCATATTTTCAATCAGACAAAAGCTTGATAACTAGGATCTATAGAGAACTCAAATTAATCCACATGAAAAAAGCCAACAATCCCTTATATCAATGGGCAAGAGACATGAATAGAACTTTCTCTAAAGACGACAGACGAATGGCTAACAAACACATGAAAAAATGTTCATCATCTCTATATATTAGAGAAATGCAAATCAAAACAACCCTGAGATATCATCTAACCCCAGTGAGAATGGCCCACATCACAAAATCTTAAAACTGCAGATGCTGGCGTGGATGTGGAGAGAAGGGAACACTTTTACGCTGCTGGTGAGACTGCAAACTAGTACAACCTTTCTGGAAGGAAGTATGGAGAAACCTCAAAGCACTCAAGCTAGACCTCCCATTTGATCCTGCAATCCCATTACTGGGCATCTACCCAGAAGGAAAGAAATCCTTTCATCATAAGGACACTTGTACTAGACTGTTTATTGCAGCTCAATTTACAATCGCCAAAATGTGGAAACAGCCTAAATGCCCACCAACCCAGGAATGGATTAACAAGCTGTGGTATATGTATACCATGGAATACTATTCAGCCATTATGGAGATTTTACATCCTTCGTGTTAACCTGGATGGAAGTGGAAGACATTATTCTTAGTAAAGCATCACAAGAATGGAGAAGCATGAATCCTATGTACTCAATTTTGATATGAGGACAATTAATGACAATTATGGTTATGGGGGGAAACAGAAAGAGGGAAGGAGGGAGGTGGGTGGGGCCTTGGTGTTTGTCACACTTTATGGGGGCAAGACATGATTGCAAGAGTGACTTTACCCTACAATTGCAATCAGTGTAACGTGGCTTAATGTACCCTCAATGAATCCCCAACAATAAAAAAAATATATATATATAGACCATGGTCCTACTCTACAAATTTCACTCCTATGACTACCATGTTGTATATCCCTCCAAAAAGCTAACTAGTATTATGAAATCTGGCTTCATTAAGTAGATTTTCCTATTCCTTATTAAAATGTAGTGAAATAACATAAATGAAATAATGCAGCATATTATGTACAGATCAATTTTTAATCTGTGTTCCTTGTAACATATTGTTTTTGATTGAATAGTTTTTTAGCAGAGATAATTTCAAAAGAAATCAAAAAATGTTTAAATAACAGTAATAAAGCTTTTTCATAAAATTAATATTCTAAAAAAGTTTAAACAGAGTAGTCTTGGGAGGGGTGTTGGATTTTGCTTTTCATAAATAATAAAAAATAAAAAGGCAAGAAAAAGTAAGTAATAGCCCCATGACCACATTAATGTACACAGCTATGATTTAATTAAAAAAGAAAGAAAGAAAGAAAACAGTGAGCTACATGGCATATTAACGTTCACATCCTTTGATTGAAGTGGCGTCATGAGCACCTTGGTAGAATCCCAAAAGCAGAGCCGCAGTAACCACCACCCGTGGTTTACTAGAGTCCATTTGGGAGTTTGCCCAGATCAGCTGCACCTGCAGCCATTGGGACGTCCCATTTATTCCTCATTTAATAAAGATTTTTGAGTTTTCATGAAAAAAAAAAAGTAAGTAATAGATGTTGATGAATTTAGACCGTGATAATAGGTAACGTTGAATATAATCGCCAGCTATCCCTTCTTTCTCTCCAAGTACAGATCACTCCTCTTACCTAACAATGAAGTCTATTTCACCTCTCTTAATCTGGTCTGGATTTGTAACTGGTCTCGTGCAATAGAAGGCAGTAGAAGGGGTGTTCTGGCTCAAGTACTTAAGAGACCTTGCATCTTTCCTCTTCACTCACTGATCCACTCTCTCTAGGATTCCTGACATTTCACTGTAGGGAAGTCCACTTTGACCTGCTGAACAGAAAATCCACATGAAAAGTTCCTAGCGAATGATCCACCACATGGAGAGAGATAGAAGAAACTGAAGGGTCCTCACTTAGCTCAAAGGTAAATGCAAACACGTGCATAGTCACATTTAACTATACTAATAGGAACCAGAAGAATCACATATTCTATCCAGAGAACTATGAAAATAATATATTTATGAGGTATAAGATGGATTTGTTATGCAACAATGGATAATAAAATTCAAAAAATATAATTGGCCCTGATGTTAAAGCCTATCTTATAGTATCTAAACGGAACATGAAATACCAAGAAAAAAGCAATAGAGACAAATTCTTACAATAATCATTACAACTTCATGAATAATCATTTTCAGAAGAATGAGCTTGTATCAACGATATTTTAAAACCATTAGTACAATGATTTTCCTTTGCTGTTACTAAAGATCCCTAGCATATTAGCTTATAACCCAATTCTTCAATTATTCCCATAATTAGAGTAATATGCATCCACGCATTTTGTCTGTGTGGCCCATTAAAATGGGTTTTCTATCTTTACTCATCTCTAGTGGGGTGGGCTTGATTATGGAATGAATTCAATGTAATAGAATTTGAGCAGAATGGACAGTAAGCCCATTTCTAGGTAAGACTGAGATGTTTTACATGTTTCTGCACACATTTCTGGCAGTTTTGTGGTTTGGCATAAGAAAAACCTGCTCTGCATAGGTGCAAACCCACAGCTGCTAGGAATCAAACCCAGATTTTCCCTGCTGAGCCCAGTAGTACCACAAACAAAATATGCATGAGCAAGAAAATCAATGTTTAAATACATGAGTTACTGAGATTTTGAGGTTGTTTTCTGGGAGGAGGGGGCTCAGGGAGAATGATACAAATTTGCATGCCTTAAGAGTTACTTCAATCCCTTAATTAATTTGTGTTAGTTTTTAATCTTATCACAAAATAGAACATTAACTCCTAAATAAATTGTATCAATCAAATTTTGAATATATCAATAATATTGTTGCTGTTTTGAACTCATGATACAATAAAAAAAATTCCACAGGTCAAAAATAAATGATATAATGGTCTAAGGTCACTATAGTAATATTGGAATATTAAACATGAGGGAATACTATAGTAGGTTCACTCTGAAGGGAAAATATACCAACAATTAGAAAATTGGAAATTACTAAATGTGAAGAAGATAGAAAATGAAGCTATGTGCTGAGATATGGTCAGAGAGCTACAGCACAGCTATAAGCATCGAATAAGTGTTTGTGAAAGAGACTACATTCCCTTACAGGAATAAAATCGAAATATACCTGTATTGAATGTAAATTGTCTCCATTGTGATAAAAAGTGAGGAAAAGTTTTATAATTTATAAGTCATCATCATCATCATCATCATCTCCCATTGAAAACCAATCATTTGTATCTACAGATTTATTTTCCTGAGGCTCTGGAGAAGGAAATCACCTTAACAACTCTGTTAGGGAAAGTTTGCCTTGGGGATTCAAACTAAAGTGGTATCAGGTGGTTCACAATCTTGACAGTGAGGTAGGTCTCAGGTTGCATCTAACCTATAATTTTTTTTTTCACTGACTTCCCCAAAGCCAACTTTATTCTTCTTCCTGTGAATGAGGACCACTCTAATAAAAAAAAAAAAAAGTCTTTTCCTTGATAAAAATCTGCCTGTTATTAACCATTTACTGCTCTGTTCTTGTCCCAAGACAATAAATCTCTCATTTCTGATTGTCTACATTCTATTCAAACACTATCCAGGCAGGTCACCATGTGTGAATTAAGAGGACACTTGTACTCTCCTGGCGATGCAGACAATGAGTTTCCCACTTTCCTGAAATTACTGTACTGTATCGTGTATCCAAGTATTGAGAACTCATCCTTTGCCCCCTCAAGTTGAACATCAGTTTATTTTGAGTGAAAATTTTGACCACTTCTTATTTTTGGCCTACTTAATGATCATAAAACTTTCTTTCTATTTTACACGAATTACGTCAATAGCCCTGGATCTTCTGACTCAGCTTTATGGAAATAATTAGAAACAGGTCAATTATCATACCATTTCACTATCCATCTTATCTTATAGAAGTAAAGGCTGAAGTTAAACTTCTGTCTCTATGTTCAAAGTTAATGAATAACTCTAGGGACATGATTTAAGGATTTCCCCACAAACTTTATGCTCCCTCAGGTTATATACTAATTTTTGTCACCAAAAAATACAACTTCTTAGCAATTAAGACGACCATTCTGAACTTACATCATTTTTTTCTTTCACACTTTCCATCTTTGTAAAATCTAAATCATGACCCACTTCCTCCATTATTGGAAGAAGACAACCTTATATTTGGTTATATCCTGTCCGGGATTATCCAAAAGAGATCACATTACAATCTCTAGAAAATACACATATAATATTGTTTTAAATAGGAAAATGTCAAGCTATATACTTTATAAAAGATTTCAACTCACCCATCAAAAATGAATCTTTCCAAAGGCAATCTCAGACAAGAAGACAGAACTCATTTCACTCTCCAAAAGTTGTAAATTAACTAGAAAAAAGCAGGTTCATATACAATGACAGTAAGTGTCCTTTTAAGATAATGCGTGATTCTGAAATGCTTTGAAAAGAGTGAGTGTTGACCTCAGCAGAAACTACTGTTTGGAAAGACCACCAGATGAAAGGGTTTGTAAGTGCTCTACCACTGTGTAAGAAAGTGACATGGAGAATAAAGCACCGATAGTTTATTAATTAGGTTTTTCACCATGACTCAGCCCTATTCCCATGTTACCCGGAACTAAAGAAGTCCCAAGAGGTTTTTATAAAATGTAATCACTTGCTCTGTAATTAGAAACCATAATATCATTGAGTGTTACCTGCTGATCATTTTTGGTTCTTTTAGAATGGCACAATATGTGAACTCACATGGAAACCTGCAAATAGTTTGCATAAAATTACCACAGAAAAGACAAATACCCCAGGGACTCCGTCAACATTGTAGGATTTTTTACTAAAAGAGCTAAGATCATTGTTTATATCTTACGTGTCACCAACATACACATTATAAAACTATGAAGGCTGGAAAACAAATCACAACCCAGGGTCCCTTGGGACATTTCCCAGAGGATTTTATGAAACTGCCCCCAGGCACTGGCTTTTGAATATATTCAGTTAAGTATTTTCTTATTCATAAATAAGGACTGAAGCTATTTCTTGCTGGAAACCTCTGGTTCTGATGATAACAACAAAACAAAATTATTTGATTTCATGTTTTTGTCCTGAAGAATTCCAGCCAATTTCTCTAGGTAGTGTGTATCCATTTACCTGGGTCTGTCATTTAAGATCTTTGAAACATTGGCACATTTGCTCAAACTTCACTGTTCAAATTTTAACAGTCTTTGGGGTAAAAAGAAACAATAAACGGAATTCTAAATGAAAAATAGAAAATCTCTCAGTAACTCTCAGACTTCCAAGTCCAAAAGTACTATTAATGGCTTTATATACAATGAAATCAATCACTTTTGTTTACTATTTCCTTCTGCTTGTGAATTAGTAATAAGCCAAACCATGTATCCAGGATCAACACCTTTGACACTAGACGCTACTGTGTTGCAAACAAACAGGGCAAAATACTACAAGGAGCTTATGAAATTTACAATGTTACCCTCAATTGATAGAGGCCTATTTTCCTCAACATCTTTCAAAGAACCATAGTATTATCTAAAATCCAGAGATGGCACCTTCTGGAAGAGCTATCAGAGAAACACAGCCCTCAAGCCCTAGTGAAGCTCTTTTTTTTTTTTTTTTCTTATAGTTCATTTTTTAATTTTTTTAAAAATATTTTTACAGTTCAGTTTTATTTATTTTTTTTTAATTTTTTTATTAAATCATAACTGTATACAATGATATGATTATGGGGCATCATACACTCACTTCATAAACCATTTGACACATTTTTATCACAGTGGTTAACATAGCCTTTCCGGCGTTATCTCAGTTACTGTGCTCTTGAAAGGTATATCAAGTGTTAAGAACAGCAGTAAAATAACAAGGCGGTAATTCTCAGGTGCATATTTTCCAAGAATAATGGATCCCTGGAAAAATGTTCTAGCCTGAGACTTAGCTTAAGAATATGGCTATGTTAACCAGTGTGATGAAAATGTGTCAAGCGGTCTATAAAACCAGTGTATGGTGCCCCATGATCACATTAATGTACACAGCTATGATTTAACAATAAAAAAAAGTCAAAAAGAAAAAAGAATACGGCGATTTTCAAAAGAACCAGCCTCTGCCAAAGCCATTTCATTTTTAGTAGGTTGCTATATGAATAATTAGCTTCTTCCTAAGTTAAATAGAGCAAACTCAGGATATCAGGCTCAATCTTCATGCTCTTATTTATTTTTCTAGTTGTCTAATACTTCTATGTCTAGCCCTGAGGGCTCTTAAGTTTGGAAATTTGATCCAGACTCTAGCTTTTATTGTGGAACTCTGTAACCCTGGCTTAAAAGTGAACTACCACCTCCCTTCATCTTTCATTGAAAGTTTGTCTATGTTGCACTACTAATATGAGATCACAGTGTCAAATTGTGCTATATGTTTTAAGTCACATCATATTATTTGATAAATGACAAATAGACAATAAAAATGTCAGGAAAATCGGACACACAGTTTAAAACTTAATCAGATTCAAACAGTACCACAATATGTGAAATCAAGGTATAAACAAAAAACAAAAGATAATGGAAAGAAATATTTTACATATTACTGATGAAGTGTATAAAATGATTATAAACATGGATTTAAAAATCTAGCATCATCCTTAAAGGCAGAAGTTCCACTTACCCTTTTACTCAACGATTGTACTTCTTTTACATATATTTTTATTTGTGTTTATTTCAAAATAGGGAGGTTCAGGCATTTTTTTGTTGCATGGATCACTTTTGTTATACTTGAATCAATTCGAATTATAAATGTGCCCACCACCCAGATATTGTATCTGTTAGTAGGTTTTCACCCATCTCTCCAAGTAATTCTACTTTTAAAATCGGAAAATGTTTACTCTGGCCCATGTGGATCCAGGATCCTATTTACCTAAAAAGGAAAATATCTGTCTGTCATCCCTCTGTCAATCATTTGGAAACAATGCAAAATGTCCACTAACAAGAAAATTAAAAAAGAAACCGTGTCATATTTATAAAATGAAGTCAGATTTAGCTATGAAAATGAATGCACTTCATGGTATGAACGATGAAAATTAGTGACATAATGTTACATAAATAAAAGCAAGTCACAGATATATATAACTTCATATAAGCCATAAAAGAATAGATTTTATTTTAAATAGTGCCAGAGAAAGGCAGAAAGATCCTGGGAGATCTGCAAAACTACAATTTTAAATTAATTGTATAAAAGGACAGTTTGTGATAAAAATAGCAGAAAAACTTCAAGAATGTAAAGAAGTCAATCATTTGTTCATCTAAGAGAGCTTCGGATAGAGGGAACAGCAAAGATGAAAGGTGCAAAGTTGTGCTCAATTACTGTCTAATTATAATTCTCTGTCTAAAACATTTTAATCACACCATCACTACCTTGGACTCTGGAGTCTTTCTCAAAATGATAAATTTCTACTTAAAATTTAATATACCACCTACTGGAAAAAGCCTAACCTTATTTATACTAACTCATATAGATTCTCCCCCCTTTTGCTAACATAACAATTCGTATTTTATTTGTTACATAACAAAGTTATATTTTGTTTTCGATTACATCTCTTCACATTTGAATCTGAGTCCCTTTCAATTGTTCAGTGAATCTCAATCACTAAATTTCTATTGTGCTGCACTCTACCTAGACAGAGTAGACACTCAGTATAACTTATAAAGAGAATAAATGAAAGACTAAATGATAAGGTGAAGATTCCACTTTCCAGGATAAGTTTATTTAAGTAGGCTAGCAGATATTAAATTATAAAGAATTAAAACTTAATATTAGAAATATCATAATATACAAATATAAAATGTAAAACACAAGGGTATCACCATAAGGGTTCACCATTATTTAACCTACATAAGGGTAATAGAAGAAGTATTAAGAAGTAATCGTGCACGGAGAGTAAATGTACAAACTATGAGGGAATAACCAGAGACCTACTGTGGATTAGGTTCAAGGAGAGGCATTTAGTTAAAATGAAAAACTAAAAACTGAAGAGTACTTAGTTGATGAGCACGAGAAAAAGTGTTCCAAGGATAGAAATATTGTAGCTTGTGCAAAAGCCCTAAGATCAACTTTTACAAGATAAAGGAGGCATAAAAATTGATAAAAAGTGCAAACCTGCTAAATTATTGAAAGGTAAATATGTGTTTTATACAAAAAAAGAAAGTTTAGCTTAAAATTACCTATTTAATTTTTCATCTGTTTTTGGCATTCTGTGTTTTATGATTAAATGAACAATGTCTTTAAGGTTAACTAGAACATTAAACATTCAAGCTCTGGCTCTACATGTTTAATTGTCAATTTTTGCCTTAAACTTATCAAAATTGTAGTTGGGACAAACAAATTGGACTTCAAAAAGTCTATGTGTTAAAATAGATAACAATTACACAGGATAGAAATCTTCAATAATTACCATTCAGAATTTATTAATAAAAAAAGTTTTTAAATCCATGTTTATTCTAAGAAATGTGAAATGATCTTAAGTCATTGACAGAAAGGTATAAATATAAACTCAAACAGGGACAAGCATTTCTGAGTTAAGAGGTGTATATTGCTCATATTCAACATGTAGAACAGAAATTGTCAGTGATGCCCATTACTTTTGTAGGGAAAGAATGTACAGTAGCTGACATCTAGGTTGAAGGAAAAGAAGGCTTTGTATCTCCAAATAATAGCAAGTGTAATGGAAATTCACAGTAACTCCTTTGGAAAAGCACCCTCTCATTGACATGTCTGTCAGGAACATGTCCTTTATTTGAAATGTGTAACTTATGCAGGCAAGTACAGTCTAACAAAGAAAACAATCTATCTTGAATTGTTTCACAGAGAAGATTAAGGGTTGCCTAGAAAACCATAAAGATTCCTTCTTCTCATGCAATTAGGTAAAGTGTTCTTTATGGAGGAAATGAAATCATGTGTACTTGGTCACATTTTCTTTTCTAGTTCTATTCACATTAGATAGTATTAATTAAAAGGACTCATTCGTTCTAATATTTAACAGAATTTATTCCTATATCATCAGGACCCCCTAGAATCTCTGTTCCTGGACTTCTCTTGAGAGAATATGGGGTTTTCTACTGTAAGTTTGTTATCACTTGTGTCCTTGTAGGGAGAAGACGAAAAGATTCTCTTCTAAAAAAAAGGCTAGCTCAGTTTCAAGGCCATTCTTGCCACAAATCCTCCCTAGAACTATTATTTTTCTTCTTGATGGTTATTTTGATGTCCACTATCAATATGACTAAACGCTGTGTTCTCCTTCCTGATTCCCCAGATGCTTCTTTGCACTGCCTATCCAATCGGCAGTCTCATGAGTGTGAAATTGCGTCACTTATACCAGTCTCCTAGGATGGCTTTTTATTCTATTATACTCACACTCTGGATTAATAGGTCAGCAGCATAAACAGGGATGTGATCTTAATAGGTACTTAGTGAATGATATAAAAATACACAACTATTATATACCTATAATAACTAGTGATTATAGATTACATAGAATACAAAAATTGAACCAAGCCTTTGATATTCCAAAGTCCATTAATTTCTAAGGATATCTTACCCAAGTACATGTATTAGGCATAAATTTGCAGACAAGACTTTCTGAGATTTACATGCAAGGATATGATGCTTTCTTACCTTACATAGATAGTTGCCGTGCTCTCATTAAAGACCACTAGGAAAAAAGGCTAATCCGGAAAGTTAAATTCATTAAAACAGCTGAAGTAAAGGACACCATCTTGGGAAATGTTACTTTTAGTCTACGAAGTGGGGTTCAGGAGATGTATTTATAAGGTTAAGTAAAGCCAATTAAAGCAGTTCTTCCCTTCTTTTTCGGAAGTTAAGTTTACTTAACTTATGGCATATTAATTCAATTGCTTAGAATTCATAGGCACAACAAGAAGAGGTTTTTAAAGTTAGCTTTCATAAATATTGTCATTTAATAAACAAGGCGATTGTCTATTCTAATTATTTTGTCTGTATAAATTGTTTTGCTAGACTTCCCAAAACCCATGTGATGAAGTTATTTGTTGCTATATGCCCTGATCTTCCTGAAAAATAATTTCAGAATAGTAAACTGATTCTGACAGGAATAATTTAAATTTCAAGTCCCAATAATTAAGCTAGATAGATATAAATAGTCTCAATCTTCAACATACATTATGACAAATGTCCTATTCTGCCTGAACATTGAGTTACACATTTTCAGCACATTTTTGAATGTAGGAGGGTGCCTATGAAGTGTGCGTTGGCTTTCCTTGATTGTGAAATGAGTGTAGTGAACTGGCATAACGTGGAGCCCCACATATATTTTGGAGTATCTTATCTTGAAGTTATTGACAGGTAATAACTTTGAAACTATAGCTAATAGAAAGACAAAAAAGAAGCACTATTGGTTTCAGGATTAAGCTAGGGAGCAGATACTCAGACACAGCTTTTACAGGGCATTTGACTTAGAATAAGTCCTAGAACCTACCAAGGATAAGAAAACTCAACCTATATCAGTTTTTTTCATCCTCTTACTTGTAATGAATTCGGTCAACAGTTCTCTTAAGTATTGGCTGCCTCATTTAAATGTCTCAAATTATTCCTTCTCAAGGACCCTTGCTACAGATAGCATATATTTAAAAAACTCTATTCCCTCTTCCTGACAAATAGACGTTTGCCTAATTACTATGGAGTTTCTATGTCATGAACCTCATTTCTTGAGATTGGATCCTTTTGTTGGCCTCATATGTCTGTTTTGATAATCTGCCTGGTAGGTGGGACACCATATAAATTGCTCCTTGAAACCTTTAATCAGTATGGCACACATATCCCTTGTTGTTGTTGCTTTGAATTGATTAACTGATTGATATTCTGCCTCAATTCAAGAAAGACATATTCCAACTTGCAGAGGAAAAAGGAAGACTGCTATAAAATAAAGCAAATAAATATATGAATGGACGGAGCACGAGAAATACATTGCATTAAAAAAAGATGAAATTAAGAGAGAGATCCCATGTAATAACGTATAATTGTTAGAGGAAAATCCAAATGAGCTTTGTATTTGTTAGTGAAACAAAAGGAGAATCATAAATATTCATAAGGGTTCTTGTGTTCACAATTTAAAGCAAACCAAGTGTTAGAAAAAATATGACCTTATAAGAGGTCTATATGATATAGTAAATATTGTATTTAGTACATTACTAATGTGATGTTGCATGACCTATTGATTATCCTAATAATGGTCCTGAATGTGCTGCTAATATGACATCTAAGGGAAATAAGATATGTAATTCAAACCCACACTTTTACTTAGTTATTTTATCAGAAAGTATATACTTGAAGTTTCTATAAATTAAGATGAGGAATTAAAAAAAAAAGATAGATGGTGATTCAGGAACTACATTTATGTGAAAATATTTGTGAGTCCCTTGAGGAGAAAAAAGAATTGACTGTATAGAAACCATAGTAAGGAGCCCAAGACTATCTATTTTACTTTTGGGACCAGTGGTATATTACTAAATAACTGTTAAGGTTAAAATTATGGTTAAAGAGGTATACTGAGAAATCTGTTTTAGGAAGAGGTCCAGATTATATTTAAAGAAAAAAAATTACAGAATGTTTAATAAGTAGATAAAGATACAAGAAGTTTTGCTGATGGTGGACTATGATTTTCAAAACAGTAAGCTGTAGCACTTCAGGACTTGGGGTTAGAGAGTGATTTTTGAGACAGGATGTTTAATTAGTCTGCCTCCCTAATTAGTAGCATTCCTCCCCATTATTCTTCATAGCTCCAGCGCTGACATCTCAGAGATTGTTTCTTTTACTTTATCCTCAAGTGTGCAATAATAAATTTGTCTTTATTGAGTGCTCAATTTATTTCTCATCCCACTTACTCTTCATATAGTTGGGGTCCCAATATTACTCTTACCTTTAAAGAACTTTTAAGCCCAGACTGGGGCTTCTTTTAGCTACAGATCTCCTAAAAATTCAATCCACATATCATCTGATCATATAATAGATTCATATAATCATGCCTATTATTGCTATCAAAGTATTTTTTGAATTATAATTTTCATATTTGCTACATTTCTTTCTTCGTTATCCTCATACTCCTTTCTCTTTCAAACTACCCCGTGCCTTGATCCCATCATGTGATGGTAGAAAGCATAGCTTTCATTAAGCTCCACTTGAACTACACCTTTAGTTGAATGTTTACACTCACATACATTATTTTATTCAGAGGATTTCACATGCTGTAACGGCCTTAGCTAAAAGACTTAAGCTTTTGTTGTTGTGAGCCATTTTTTAAGTTTATGTTTTCATTATGCCCTATTAAGAATCAGTTGTGTCTTTCATTTTTTTCAACAAATTCCCTTTATTTATTTAGCTAGAAGTTATTCTTTATTAAATCACCAGGAATTTTCAACACAAGATTTAACATCTTAATGACCACCAAGGCCTAGTCTCTGGGACATGCTCTGCTTCTCCTAGTCCTTAATGGGGTTTAGTCGGAGAGACGTCATGAACAGAGACCAAGTCAAATGGTGGCAGTCCTCCTTTCCCAGTCACCGGACAAGCTTCTCAATTCTTGTCCAGAGCAGGAAAGAGTACTTAAGAAAAATCTAATGAAGAATTTAATATAGCATTGTAAGATCTCTCTGAACAATTTAGATTTATCAACAGCATTCGTCCAAACCCATTTGTTTCTGATCTGAATTTTTTCATTTTGCAATTCACTTTTTGTGTATTTTTCTTTTTTCTTTTGGCCGGGGCTGGGTTTGAACCCGCCACCTCCGGCATATGGGACCGGCGCCCTACTCCTTGAGCCACAGGCGCCGCCCACTTTTTGTGTATTTTTAATAATCTCACTCCCTGTGCAGTTAATCAACCTAATGCAAAGAAAAATCCCTCAAACCCAAAAAGTGTTATCTTATTCTGGAGAGAGGAAACAGAAGTTTTTCTGCTCCCCGAGTTGCCGTCAATGCCCACCAATGGCTTGATAATCCTGAAAGGTGGAATAAAGTGAAGATGGTGGTCTCCAGAGAAGAGGTAGCGCTGGCCTATCAGGAAGCTACATTCAACATGGCTACCCTAAACAGTTGTGTCTTTCATGTCTGAAATTTTCGGGATCCTTTCTAATTCCTTTCAACACTGCTTTCACAATGCCCACTTATTTTCTGAGATCATCTTTCCTATCTGCTTTACCCAAGACAGCCACCAATAAACAGCACACATTACTAATATTCTTTTGCTGACCTCTTTCTCCAGAATTATGTGTTTAATAAACACAGGCAAGACTTTTACCACATATAACATACATGACTATCTTTCAAACCCTGGAAAATCATTTCTTTGCTGTCAGCTACCTTACTGTCGAGCCAGTGAAGCATATGTTATGATTTTGTTATGACCACACTCAACTCCTAGTCTCAATTTCTTTATTAATGGTGCAATTAAAAATGGCCTCAGGTTATCAATGACTTAAAGAGGTACATCAGTTTTCACTCACAGGAGCTCATCATACGTGAACTAGAAACGGTTTTATATCCTCCTTACTCAAATGTAAACTGCTTTTAGTGTTTGCATCTTTGTTACCTCCTCCTTACTTACCTTCTTAAAAAGGCTTCTGATAGAAGCAATATAAATAATTACCTCTCACATGTCATTGGCTGAGTAAATTACACTCTCACTTCTTTTTTTTTTTTTTTTTGTAGAGACAGAGTCTCACTTTATGGCCCTCGGTAGAGTGCCGTGGCGTCACACGGCTCACAGCAACCTCCAACTCCTGGGCTTAAGCGATTCTCTTGCCTCAGCCTCCCGAGCAGCTGGGACTACAGGCGCCCGCCACAACGCCTGGCTATTTTTTTGGTTGCAGTTTGGCCGGGGCTGGGTTTGAACCCGCCACCCTCGGCATATGGGGCCGGCACCTTACTCCCTGAGCCACAGGCGCCGCCTACACTCTCACTTCTAATTCAAGGCTCCAGGCAGTGCTACCTATCATGTGTCAAGGTAGAGGGGAACTGGAAATATTGATTAGAAACCACTAAGATGGTCCTAACACTACCAAGTAATACTGTAATACTAGAGTGTTAGAATTTTATAGATGAAGAAATATCATTTAAAGAACTTAAATTTACCTCAGGTTAATGAAATGATCTAACTGGTATTTCAACTCATCAGAACAAATTAATCACTACTAAAATTAAGGAGGATATAGATGGAAAATTCAAAGACTACCTCTTTTAACTTTGAACGTGTTTCTGAGCTCTAAAGTAGCTAATTCGATATTATAATCATCTGAAACGTACCTAAAGTTATATCTGTCCTAAAACTAACTGTGTTTTAAGCAATATAATTTAAACATGTTTAGACATATCCTCTCTACATCCTCTTCTACAACTCCATAACCAATTCCACAACTTGCCTCAATAGTCTTTGCTCGCTGTTGCCAATACTGACTATCATGGGAGGATTGCTGCCATAAAAAATAGTACTCTTTGGCCAGGAAAGGATCTTTGGACAGCAAATTCATTCTTCATTTCATGATAAAAGTACTTAGGTGTAGGTAGTGACATGCCAATTCTTTTCCCCAAATATATGCTTAATATAACTAGGCTTTGCACCTGAAACACTAAAAAAAAAAAAACTTTGAGAAATATTTTATTTAGTCTGCATCTTATTTGACCTTAGAACATCCTTGATGATCATTGGCTAATTTTTTTCTAAAGTATCCTAGTTTACACATAGTGGAGACATAATTAAATGTAAGATAAGGACCTCCGAGTCCACAACTCAGGGTTTTGTTAACTACAAACTATGGTACATGTTCTCTCAAAGTACATAGAAAGGACAAGACCTTGAATGTACATAATTTCAAGGCACTGTACTAGACCTAATATAGAGAAGAAAAGAGGCTCAGTGTCTTGGGGGGTGACTTATGAGTCTATAAAGAAAGGGAAACAGATAATATTTGAGGTATGCTTTGGAAAGTGAAGTTTACATAGATTGGGCATTGGAAATAAATATTTCATGCCGAGAACACCTTCAGAAAAGTCTCAAAGATTAGTATGCAATATCTCTATGCGACTGCTCCCTATAGTGAGAACTAAGTGTGGTGAGAAAGAAGCCAATAGCTGTTATAACAACAAAAAGCCTCAAACACCACACTAGAGAGGTGCCAAGAAGACCGCAAATTGCAGAAAGCCTTAAACACGCTAGTAGAGAATTTTTGAACTTTCACCTTGAATTCTTAGATGAATTATTCTCACCTCTTTAAAAATCCAATGGTTTGTTTCGAAAGGTACTAACTTCCACTCCATACATCCTTGCTTGCATATTAGTTACAAAATAATGAACTCATTCCCATTCTTTTAACCATTTTGAAACTGGTCCCCTGACATTGAACCAAACTGCAAATTGCAGTCTCAGCAGCCTTAGGAAATTGCAAGACTGTTCCTAGGAATACAGCATAACTTTTGCACTGAAGATTTCATTTGTATCCTGATTTTTTTGTGTATATTTCTGAATTCTACCCTTATCCATTAGCACGATGTCCTCTGTAATGTCCTTGTTGACTCCCAAACCGATCTTCTGAATCGAGACGTGGTGTGATGTATCTGGTGGAAACTGGACACTGACTGTGCCATGACATTTATGCACATTGTGAGTTAGAAGCAGTGCAGTAGAAACAGCAATTTTGGCTGAGGAGTAGGTAGGATGGGCAATTATGCTTCCACTGGGCTATTTTTCATGTCTATAACTGGACAGAAATATAGGCAATTCCGAACAGGAAGAAATATGACTAGAACTCAGCTTGGCTGACTTAGTTGCAAACAAACAAACAAAAAAGGATCCTGAAAAGGGCTGGGAGTGATCCATTTTTGCTTCATTTGTTTTCAAGAGGAGCATGTTT
Source organism: Nycticebus coucang (assembly GCF_027406575.1). Taxonomy (NCBI): domain Eukaryota; kingdom Metazoa; phylum Chordata; class Mammalia; order Primates; family Lorisidae; genus Nycticebus; species Nycticebus coucang. The sequence goes on along the minus strand of NC_069781.1, from coordinate 67,284,750 downwards.
CTGCCTCATTGATTTCTCCTCCTCACTGGTCGGGCTCCCATGCTTGCTAAGTGCCACTTTACTGTTTTCAACTTCATTCGTCTTAGTCAGCATCTTTCAAGTGAGCTGCTGCAGTTTACACCAAGTTGGGGCCCTCAATTAACGGCAGCTTGGCCCTATTTTTGCAGCTGGGGGTATTCACCACACTGACATGAACCTCAGAGCAGTCCCTGTCATCGTCCCGTTGCATCACATCGAGTCATGTCATCCCTGGGAGCAGAGCCACATTCGAGGAACACTTCTCTATCGCTTGACTGCGAGATATATAGGACAGAGAAAAGATAACATTTTCTTCTTGCCCTTAGTCGAGTAGCCCTTTGGCCTGTCAATTCTCCCAGACAGATATGTTTAGTGGCTTCAAGAAGCTGGACTTACACTGAGCTCTCCTTTCTTAGTGTTCAGAACCACAGTTGGAATGAATGAGCCTCTGCCTTATTACAGCTGGAAATATCTCAGACCTTAAATCATTGCCCTTATATCCCTGTCATGTCAGACCAATAATAATTGGACTCAGATGAACCCGATACCAATCCACTCATCTTCTCATAAGCATAATGCCTCACTCCTTTCCTCCCTTCAGATTCTTTCATTGTGCCTTTGAGATTTTAAAAAGGATCCTCCACCCAAGACCTTTTTGTGATGTTTTCTTTCTGTTTTAGTTCTTAGGACTGGCAGTCTAGGGTATGATGAAGAAATTTATTTTTCAGGCTTCTCTAGAGGAAGACACATTTTTTTTTTTTCTATTTTGTTCCTTATAAGTAGAGGCCAGGAGGTAGTATTGGTATTTCCTATGTTTCACTTTAAAATACAGGCCAGTTAACTACTTTTTCACAATGTCAGCTTCTTTAATTCCATTTGGCAAATGAAAATAAAAACAGTATCCCAACTTCTAATTTGTAATTTACCTGCCTTTTAAATGAAAAAAAGAACAAACAAAAACAACAACAACTAAAATCCTTTCTCAATTGCCAAATGATATTTGCCACTACTTCATCTTTGTCTTTTTTTATCTCTATTTGTGTAACTACTTCTGCACCTTTAGTATCCACAAAGGTAGTCCTGAACAGTCTGATTCCTTGGTTTCTTGAACTCCTTATTCTCAGTTAGCTTTTTCTCTATCTATTGGCTTCCCATGGATTAGACACATATTGATCATATCTATAAATTTTTATCAATTACCAGTTATATTACATATGTATTTCCATTTCACTGTACAAATTAAGAAGAATTGAGAATTAATATGGCAATTTTTTGTGCTTCACCAAGGATGATCTTAAACAGTCTTAATATTTTTCTTTTGCACACTGCTGTGATTCCTGCAATGACACCAGCAACTTCTGCTGTATAATACTATTGTTGCATATGTCAATGCAGTGAAAGGATAATAACATTTTAGTATTATTTTTAAAATAATTGCAAATCTTCTGAGCATGTTTTGGAATATTCATGGGCCTGTGAACTAAACTGAGAACGCTGTTGCAGAATATTTGTTTGAAAGTGAAGAAAACCTTCTCTGAAGCATACATTTTTTATTAGATGCAGAGTTTCTGACTGAGATTTACATGATATTTTGATTCTGGAGTGAACAAAAGATAGTGTTTTTATGTGGTTATTATAACAGAGCAAGAAGTAATACAATATGCTTGCTTTTTCAAGAAAGGCAGGTGTCTTAAACTGAAAGCAAAGGAGTTATAAAAGAAAAGTCTGCACTCCAGGAGTGAAGGTACAATATGTTGAAGGAAGTGATTTAAGGAACAAAGAGTGATAAACCTGTAGTAGAGATATGGAGGTAGGGTAGAAATACTCAGCAACTTAATGTTGCATTAGGAAATCGGGAGACTCAGTTCTAGGGCAAAACGAGGCCATTGGGTACAGACACAAGGAAGCTAAATTTAGCTCAAAGAACATTTCTGATCATTATCCAATCTTTATAGTTCTTATTGAAAACATTAATGTTTAAATAGAGTCCCACTTTTTAAATTATGTTCCAAAGATAAACAGTGCTTAGAAGAAATGTTGGACCTTAGGACTTTAAAGTTTATTCCCACACTAAGGTTTTATATATATTTTTATTCACATTGGTGCACAAATGTAACATGTATAGCCTAATACATATTTCAGGTCAGATATTCCACCAAATGGATCTTCTTTTAGTATTACTCACCCAAACAAAAATGTGGTTTTTTTTCTTTTTTTGTTTGGTTTGAGCTATTCTCTTATTGCACATAAGCTGACTCCCCAAGGGTCCATCTCACAGTTTAAACTGTAACATCTGGCTCGGTGCCCGTAGCACAGTGGTTACAGCGCCAGCCACATACACTGAAGTTGGCAGATTCGAACCTGGTCCAGGCCTGCTAACCAACAATGACAACTGCAACAAAAAATAACCGGGCATTGTGGCAGGCGCCTATAGTTCCAGCTACTTGGGAGGCTGAGGCAAGAGAATCCCTTGAGCCCAAGAGTTTGAGATTGTTGTGAGCTGTGATGCTATGGCACTCTACCGAGGGTGACATGGTGAGATTCTGTCTCAACAACAACAACAACAACAACAACAACAAAAAACATAAATAAATAAAATAAAATAAACTTTGTAACATATTCTTGTTTAAACCAACATAGCATGGTTAATATAAAAGTTCTTTAAAAATGACTCCAACAATGTCCAATAACTTGATTGTAAAGGGCATTTGAAAGATTGACTTTCTTTTTAAGTTAAGAAAAATACTATAATACTTATTTAGAAAGTTTTGCACTGGGAGAACAAGAAAGAGAAAGAAAGTGTCACATTTTAAAAGTTTGAGAGGCAGAGTAGCTAATGAAAGTCTACAGCTAGAGGAATTTTTCCTTTATTAACTTCACTTTGGGGATTTGTGATGAAGTTATTTTGGGATCACCAATTTTAGATGTATACATGCTGTGAATTTTGGATAGGCTTCTCACAGCCTAACTTGTGTAGTAAGCAATCTTTCTCAAATGTGCTGGAGAGGTCTGTACATCCAGATACAGAATTCAGAATAAAGAGATTTCAATGACATCAGTACTTACGACATACCTATAATATGCAGAAGACACGTACCGAGGCCCCCTTAGTTCCTCTGCTTAGATTCTTGGAACAATAACAATTAAGGAATATTTCATTCCAGTTGCCTTAAATTACTCCTTCTTGAGATAAGAATATTTTGCTCATGCTCACTCTAAAATTCTCTGGGCACTTATTAATTGTAAAAAGTGGTCATATTATACATATTTTGCAATTTTTCACTCTATTCTCGAGAACTTTTCTATGTGAAAATAGACTAATTTTTCAGTTCCTAACAATTTAATAGTACATCACTATATAGGTGCACTATGGCTTGAATAAGCAGTCCTAGATGAACATATTGATTCTCTCTAGTATTTAGTACTTGAACAACAAAGTTATAGTGAATAATATTGTCCATATATTTTTATACACCCATATGATTTTATTTTATGACCCTACTATAAGTGAAATGGCTGAGTTAAAAAGTATATGCATGAAAAATTTTTGTGATTATAACCAGCTTCCTATATTCAGTTTCGGTATCTGTTATTCTGTTATGCCTTTAGCCAATATTACTCACATTTTAGGATTCTAGTAAATATATATTAGTAAACAGAAAACCAGGTGTCCACAGGATGGAACAATGTTCACATAAAAGAGAACAGAAGAACAGCTTCTCAATGACATATTATGATGCTCTTTGTTTCATGTCTTTTAAATACAAATGAAAATTGATGTGCTGTTTTATGCAGACTATTGGCTGAATATGACTTATAAATGAAGTTCAACTTGATAGATGTTATTTGTTAAACAGAAGGTACCACAATTTCTTAATTCATGAAATTTTAAAATGTATAGGAATAACATGTATATTTAATTTTCCTTTTCCCCAAAAGCTATTGCCCCAAATAATAAGCTGGTTACACAAATTATAGTAATTTATAATTGAGGAAGTGGGGAATTAAAATATTAATGCTGGAATATTAATATGATTACATTCATAGATGCTGAAAAGGCTTTTATGAAATTTTAGTCATCATTTATGATTAAACATACATGTAATATATTGATAGGATATTTTTAACTTTGAAAGGCATATGCATCTATTCTTAATGGGAAAAACCTTAAAATATTTTCTTTAAGAATAGGAAAAGGCCAGAGTTCTTCAGAGCTACCTTTGATATTTAATATTTATTGGAATTATTAGACAATGCTTTTAGACAAGAAAGTAAGAACTGGAGGCATAAAAATTCTTAAGACATACTAAGTTTTCCTTCGGTAAGTGATTTATTCAGATAACTAGACCATCCAAGAATAATTAATAAGATAAACAGAGTACAAAAATCAGACATAATAAAACGTTCACATGCTCAAAACATCATCACTTGAAAATATAATAAAATGAAACATGCTTATAATAGCAAGAAAATCTATAAAATGGTCATAAAATTTAAAAGTTTTGAAACTATATATGAGGAAAATTTTAAAACATTGATGTAAGACACAGAAGTCTTAGAAGGAAAACTATTACATGTGTTTTAATAAAAAAAAAATTCAGTTTTACCAAGATAACAATTTACCTAAATAAGCTTATATATTTAATGTAATACTGGTAAAATACCACAATATGTCTGTGACTGAGCCAACGAGCATTATCTATTATGCATATAAAAAAATCTGTGTGCACAATTTCCCATTTAGGCAAAAAGTTTGGTCTTAATTTAAACTGGCCATGTCTATTTAAATTAATTTTAAAATTTCATTTCTGAGCTCTACATAACTGAGAAATCATTAGTAACAAATAACCCTAGATTTGAAATCTTAGTTTCTGTGTATAATTTCTCCCTAACAGAAAATAGAGTCTATTTAGAGAAATGGGTATTTCTACATGGAAAGCAGGGAAAGTAAAATAAAAATATGCTATATCTTTCCTTTAGCAAAACCAAGGAATATTGTCAAAACTAGTCTAGGACATGTTAAAAGACTTCAGAAAGATAGAGGGTCCATCCCTACAGGATGTCGGAGTGGTTGGTTGTTGCATACCATGTTACAGTTGTAATAGAAAGGAGGAAACGTTTCCAGTGTTTGATTATACACTATGATGACTACATTTCAAAACAGCTAGAAAAGAGAAAATTTTATGTGTACTCACCACGAAGGAGTGGTAAATATTTAAGATGATGGATCTGCTAATTATAGTGATTTGATCATTAAACACTACATGTGTGTACCAAAACATCACTGTACTCCATAAATATGTGCAATCATTGTGTTTCAATTCAAATAATATTTAAATAAAGACATAGAAACCAAAATAAAGGTTCCTGGCCATATTTTGAACAATTTCAGCATCACAAAGAATATTGCTATAATTGACCCTTATACACTGAATAAATAAAAACTTATAAATCCAGATTGATCCCTTTAAATAAATAAAATATATGACTCACACAAATCTTTAAAAATGTTAAAGAAATCACAAAGAAAAATAAATAATTAAAGAACAAAATCAAGCTTACAATTCCTTTTTGCAAAGAAAATTGTGTTTCATTACAGTTGATGAGAGAAAATTCCTTTGTAAAGAACACTCTCTAATAAACAGAGAAAAAGCATACTTTAAGGTAATCAGATGGTTTTAACCATTAAAGTAATAGTCATTCAGGCACATACCATTAATGAACTAAGCATCATCCTAAATGTAAGTTTTCAACGTCTGTTTTGTAGTGCTCTTTATGAAGTGCGATGAACACCTACCATGTATTTTTGTAAAAAATGTGTTCTCTGACAGTGATTCTTGCTATCCTCACCTTCCAGTCTATAATGAACAGAGAATAGAGGAACACATTGAAAACACCAAGACAAAACGAGAAAGTGCATTCGGATTTCACTACAGTCTAGAGCACAACTTTCTTGATCTTTATAAAACAGTAAACATTCTAGAAGTGTTTATCTTACATTAAAGGAGTATAAAGAAATTAAAAACCAAATGTAATGTGTGACTCGAGAGAATTATGGTTCAACAAAATTAACTACAAGGGATATTTTCAGTATAATTAGCACAAATTGACTATGGACGATTCGATATTTGAAAACTACTATTAATGTTCTTTGATATGATAATGGTATTTTGATATTCATACTAAATAAGGAAAGTTCCTTAATTTTAGGAGCTCAGCAGTGAAAGATTTAGGGTTGAAGTGTCATGGCCACTGCAACTTACTTCAAATAGTTCAATAAAAAAAGTTGAAAGATTCATAGATGCATATATTACATACATAGATGGAGGATAGATAAATAGAGCAAATGCGAAAAACAAGTTCATGGGTGAGGCTAAAGGATCATTTTGTTATTTTATCCTATTCTGCAGTTTTAGACTTTTGATAGGACAGAATTTATTAGACAGAAACGAATACAAAAAGGAAACACTTTTAGACATTTTTATGAGAAAAGTAGTACACAATCTAAACTTCAAAAGACAGTTGTTTCCACATATTTAATTTGGACAAGATCTTAAAAAGTTAAAATTATGTAAGCTTTGCTTCCAGTTAGCAACAAAGTATGTGATTTAATCAACAAACAGCTATTTGGAATGCAAATTCAAGTAGATACAATAAATATAGTCTTATTTACTGTTGTGATTTTGGTTTTGACTGACACATAAAAAGTCCCCAATAAATAACCTAGATGAATAGAAATGAAATAAACCCTTTCAGATATGGCCAGGTGGCTTCAGTCTGGTCCTATATAAGTTTGTTTTTAGCATGTTATATTTTTCTCAAAGCTATTAAGCGGATATTTTACATCATACTTTAATATTTAATAAAAATTATTTCCTAGTACATTGACATGAAAATATAATTGAACAAAGAATAACTAATACATTTGTGTTTGGAGAACAGCTTATTTGGAGGCAGGAACTGACCCAGTATAACTCCTATAACTCACTGAACTTGGTATTTTAGAAAACCTCAACACACAATTTTTGAAGTTGTTAATTAGATTTTCAAGGAAAATGCTCTCAACTAGCTTGATAAAATGAATGCATCATAGTTTTTGCTTTTCCAAAGCAGTAATGTGTATTCAGTAAAATGTTAAGTCTCATTGGCTGACGCATTAGCAGCGTTGATACAGTTTATAATTTCTACTGTGTCATGCCAAGGTTTCTTGGAGAAGATCCAACTTTTGTGCTGATCTTTGTGGTTTTTAGTGATTTGGTTTTGCTAAGAGTTGTTGTTTTCTCTTAAAACACATTTTAATATTGCCTTAATTGAGACTCTGACCCATAATTCAAAAAGGCTTCTGTGATCTTTTAATTAAATACATTTATAAGTTTGCTTAGTCTACATTCAGAATTTCTTTTACTTTTAAGTGATAGTCTGATCTCAGTTTCTAATTGCATGAAGACTATAGAACTTACTTTTTCTCTTTAATCCTTAGTGAGTTTAAATATAGGATTTGCTGCTTATGTTGCCTCTGCTGTTTCCTTTGCTAAATTGTTTAACTATACTGTGTCCACAGAAGAAAAATATCTGCTTTATGTTCAGTAAGAAGACATAAAATATTCACCCTAGTTATGATACTAATTGCCTGCTACCCCAACTCCTTCAAAACAATCCCTTTCCCTCTTGATCACAATCTTCTGCAGACACACACAAATATACTGAATATATTCTTAGGGCTTTTCTCATTTCCTAAATTAACTTTATTTTTCTTTTTGTTTTGTAAGACATTTTCATCTGGTTTTTATTACCCACTGTTAAGCATAGTAAATCATGTGGGAAAAACATCCTTTCCCTACTCCCTAATGCAGATACAGGTCTCTAAAGCCCAGGAAAGAGGGAGTGGAGTGAACACTGGGAGTGCTTCTGATACAGCATAGATCAAAGCAAATGTGTCTTTTATATTCTGCAAATAAGCAGATAAGTTATTAACATCAAGCTGGAATCTTATATACAGAACCTGAAATCATCATCAGACTTTGAAATAATTTTATTTCATCATGCACATATTAAAAGGCTGACAGTTGAAAAAAAAAAAGAAAAAATACTTTCCTGTTTTAAAGACATCTTTCTAAAGGCATGAAAAAAAATTAAACTTCTCTGGACTCATAAAGATAATTTGGTAGCCAAACCTTGAATCTTGTCAAGTGGAGGCTTTACATCCAGACTTTAAGACAGACTTTCTATCTGCCCATGGTGTTTGATATCCTGATGTTCAATAATAATCTCGATGGACATTTCCAATGAGATCTACTGTAAATAAGTCATCATCTGAAGTTATATTAAATCTCCATATTTCAATTTTTAATACATTTTCTCCAAATATAAATCAGATTTTAATTAGTTTCTGAATCTCTCCCTCTATAGGTTTTCATTTATAAGCATTTGGCAGCCGTATGAATGCCCTGCTAATCTCCCTTCAATCGTATTACTTATAAGATCTGGATATTTTTATCTGGTCATTCAGATAGTGACATATTAAACTTTATCACTTTACTCTTTTAATTCATTTGAGTAATGTTTACTGAACCTTTTCTGAAACATCTCCCTCTTGTTCTTTTCCTTCCTTTTAAGCAACTCTTTTGGGGTTAGTGATGTGTTAGGAAGAGTCAAAGACTTGGAGTTTCGAATATTGGTTTTACTCTTAGAATTTGTAATTTGTGTGTACTTGAATAATTGAGTTCACTGCCCTGAGCTTCAGTTTTCTATAAAATTGGTGAGGGAAGGGAGCTCCTACTTCGTAAGGTAAATTTTGGGGAAAAAACAAATGCATAAGAAAAAGCAGTAACTAAAATCCTCCTGCTTTGTGTAAAGTTTTTTTCTTTTTTCACAAAACTACATTGCTTTCATTTGAAGGCAAAATTAACCTTGATTGCTCTTACGTTGGTATCTCCTACCTTGACCCTGGATTTGAATACAAGGTCTTATTTCCTTGCCTTAATCATGGTCATTAACTTTTAGGACATACTGTTCCTGTTGACTTTTATCTACCTTTGTTAAAGTTAGCATTAAACTTTCATTTATGGAGACGAGAGACCTATGAGCTAGCTTTAACCCTCAGTCTTTCATCTCAGTACTCTATCTGGTACAACCTAAGTTCCGTTTATCTCCTGTATTACACTTCTTATTTTATCATATATTCATTTATCCTATTTAGAGATACATAATACGAACCTTTAGAAAAATTAAAATCCCAGTGTATCATGTGTGTTCATAATTACAAAAAGTATTGTTGCTTGTTTGCTTGCTTCATTAAATAAAACTGTTTAGGTATTTCATCTGTTGAGGCTCCAGTCTTAATTGTAATATTGATAGCATTAGAAGTTTGAGCCTGATTGGAAATATGGTCATTCTTTAGTACTGGTGAGGGGTTTGTTCCAGGACCACCATCCTTATGGATACCAACATCTGTGGATGTTTAAGTCCAGTCTGTGATATAAAATATCCTTGCAATTGTATATAAGCTATGCATTTCTTCCTGTATACTTTAAATCATCTCTGGATTACTAATACAATGTAAATGTTATGGGAATAGTTTTTACACTGTATTTTTTATTTGTAGCATGTTTATTGCTTTATTTTTTCCAAATGTCTTTAATCTTCAGTTGCTTGAATCTTCATAATGTAGATAGCTGACTGTATTTTATGTCTTCATTTTGTTAACATCTAGACTGCATTTCTGAATACTATAGAGATATAAACATGTTTCTGTTTTTAAGTTTTTTTCTACTCCGAAATTAATAACAAAAAGTGTACTAATTCAAAAAATTATAAACTAGTACTGATTTAGACTGCCTAGAAGTTAATTCACCTAAAATTTCCCTCAGATATTAGCAGAAATGGTAGTCATTACCTCAGACTAAAAGATTTTTCAAAATGAGTGTTTTTAAACAAATTTTATTATTTATCTATGTGGTGTGTAATAGATATTAGTTAGAAAATTAGTTACTATGGAAAAGTAACTACTCTATATTCCTCAATTCTTGTGTTCAGATACTTAAATTAAGATGACGGAAGACTACTTACTTAAAATGAAGTTAGAATGAACAGTCATCACTTTATGACTGTTGGTTCCCTAAGTTGGTTATTTTAAGAAAGACATTGGTTTTGAAATGGCCTTAAGTTTTCTACCGAGCTAGTAAATGCTTGTTTTTCTCTTAAACTAGAAGTCATCATTGAATAAATCAATTATACTTTTTCTGCTTAATCAGTAGCTAAATCTGTCGGAAATTATCACATAGATGTGCCAATTTTCCTCTGCTATTAGGTCTTTTGAATACAGAAAATGATTTTGATCTTTGTTGAAATAATCCTTTATGCCACACAGAACATTGGTATTAAAAATAATGGTATTTTGAATTTAGCTTCTATTAATAATATCAAAATTACTAGGGGTTGATGTGACCATGGTCACACAGCTATGGAATACTCTATTTGATTTTATTATCTCTGCTGAATTTTGAGAATTTTGCATCTCCAATATATTTGAAATATTACTTTTTAAAAATTCAACGCAGAAAGAACAGAGGAAGTATTAATTCTCCAATTAAAACATAGACTAATTAAATTCTCATAATGAATTTCACAAATTTTCGTATAACACAGAAAAAAAATCCTAAGTCTAGATTTGTCAAATTTTCTCAAGAGTCTATATTTCTAACAGTGTGTTCAAAAGATTATAAATCATTCTATCGGTGGAATTTTATTGAATCTCACCTTTACTCCTATTTCTATAAAACAGAACTTTTACATTTTAACAATTACTTGGCTTGTACAATCATTGAAGATTTATTCTTTATATTTCAAACAAATATGACAAAAATAAAAATGATTATGATAAATTCTATATACTGACATAAATATCTGCAGAGATCATATTACATCTATTATTATGATTTATAAAGTCTTGATAATTTTGAGTCCAGTCTTTTTTTAGATTTAATCTATTGGACGAGTAATCCTTGTCCTATGTTTAAGTAATACATAATATTATAATAGAGGAATTAAAGAAAAGCAGAGAGAAAAATAGCTGGGAAGAAAGGAAGAAATTGGCAAAATACAAGAATAATTAAAAATAGTGAAGAAAGAAAGGAGATTAGCATTTTCTACACACTTCAAATATTCAAATGAATATCTTAAGTTGAAATCAATTGTGCAAATACACACACTTGCATGAATATACAACATTTCACTAAAATGTGCGCTTCACTGGCCTAAATCCCAATCTCTAGAGTTTGTAAATTGTAGCTAGTTAAAATGCAATACATTTGTATAAGTTATCTGAATTTCTATAATTCATATGTAGAAATAGAGGACATTTACGGACTGTTAATGTCATTGATTTTCTATTCACATTAAGTTTAGTGGCTGACAAATGGAATTAGCAATAGAAGGCTAAAATAAAAGTTCTATTCAATTTATAGTAAATATTTTAGAAGCTGACCATTAACTAATAAAATAATGTCAAATAGTACAGTTTTTTTCTCCTTTGTAAAAATTTTAATGTACTTAGAGGGGACAAGTTTGATTCTGTTACAATGTACGGTATAGTGCTGAAGTCTGGGCATTTAGTGTAGCATCACCTGAATAATGTACGTGTACCCCATGGGTAATTTTTCAGCCCTCAGGCCTCCAACCTCTGTCTGTTTGAGTCTCTCTAGTGTTCATTTTCCAACTCAGAGTGACTTGTGTTACCATAATTTTTGCTCCCATTTATAAGTGAGAACACGAGGCATTTATTTTCTGTTTCCGAATTACTTCACTTAGGATAATGGCTTGCAGTTCCCTGCCAGCTGCTGCAAATGACGTCATTCCGTACCTTTGTATTGCTGAATCTTATATACCATATTTTCTTTATCCACTAATCAATTTATGGGTCCTTAGGATGATTCTCAATTTTTGCGACTATGAATTATGCTACTATAAATGTATGATTGCTGGTGTAATAACCATTTATTTTCCTTTTGGGTAGATACATGAAAGTGGGATTGAAGGACTGAATGCTCATTCTCATTTTAGTTCTTTCAGAACTCTTCATACCGATCTCAATAGTGCTGTGCTAATTTACCTTCCCACCAAGGATGTGTATGTGTTCCCCATTTATCACATGTGCTCTAACTAATCATGTTCTTTGGTTTTATTAATAATGGCCATCCTAATTGAAAGTAGATGGAATCTCATTGTAGTTTTAATTTGCATTTCTGTGATAAATAGCGATGTGCACATTTTCTCATATGATTGTTGCCCATTTGTATATCTCCTTTGAAAATGCCTGTTCATATAATTTGCTCACTTTTAATGTTGCTGAGTTAATTTTTGCTGTTGTAGTTTGTTTTTTCCTGATTCATTGTTTGATTTCCTTTGAGATTCAGCATATTAGCCCTTTATTGTTCGCCTAGCTGGAAATATTTTCTCCCATTCTGTAATTTGCCTATTTTCTCTTTTGGTTATGTCTTCTGCTAGGCAGAAGCTTTTTAATCTAATTAAACCCCATTAGTCTATTTTTGGTTTTGTTGCATTTGCTTTTAGGGTTTAGTGATAAATTCTTTGCCTACATCAATATCCATATGGATTTTTTCCAGGTTCACTTTTAATATTTTTATCATCTGAAGTCTTACATTGAAAATTTTAATTCATATTGAGTTAATTTTTATGTATGATGACAGTGTCCAGAGTTATTCTTTTGCATATGACTATTCTATTTTCCCAGTACCATTTGCAGCATAATTTCTTCAGTATATATTTTTGTCTGGTTGTCAAAGATTAGTTGGTTGTAGGTATATGGTTTTATTTCTGGATCCTCTGTTGTGTTTCACTAATCTATGGAACAGTAACATGTTTTGGATATTACAGCCTTGTAGGATAATTTAAAATCAGGTAATGCATCTAGTTTCGTGCTTTTTGCCTAGGATTGCTTTGGCTATTTAGCTCTTATTTGTTCCATATGAATTTTAGAAGGGTTTTGCATAATTCTGTGAAAAAACTGCATTGTCTAGGAGTCCTTTAGAAGCGTCCATAGGGCTTTCTAGGTATAAGATCATATCATGAACAAATAGTTGATCTGACTCCTTTGTTTCCAGTTTGGATGCTCTTTATTTTCTTTCCTTGTGGATTGCTTTGGCTCGTACTATGTTGAATTGAACGAATTAAAAAAAATAGAAATTGTTTTGTTTCAATTCTTAGGGAGGTATTATTTAAACTTTTTCTCATTGAGTATGCTGTTGGCTGTAGTTTTATCATTTATGGCTTTTTTGTTTTTAGGTATGTTCCCCCTATGCCATGCTTTTGAAGAGTTGTTGAATGGATGTTGGATAACATCAAATGCTTTTACACATATATTGAGATGATCATATGATTTTTGCTTATAATTCTGCTTATGTGATGACTCACATTAATTGATTTGCATATGTTGAACCATCCTTGTATCCCTGGGATAAAACTCACTTGGTTGTGGTGTTTTATCCTTTGGGTATTTTGTTAGTCAGTTTGCTAGCATTTTGTTGAGTATTTGTGTTTATGTTCATCAGAAATATTGGTTTGTTGTTTTCCTTTATTGTTGCCTCCTTTTCTGAATTTGGGATCAGAGTGATACTTCATAGAACAAGTTAAGGAGGAGTCTCTCCTCCTCAAACTTTTTGGACAGTTTCCATAGGGACCGTCCAACAGAATTCAGCTTTGAATCATTCTGGTCCTGGATTTCTTTTCTTTTATTTTTTTATTTTTATTTTTTGTAGATATTTTTCATTAATTTAATCTTGCAATTTGTAGTCATTCTACTCTGGAGCCATACCACCTTGAATTCAATCTGAGAGCGGGGCATGGCCTGCCGTTAAATTCTCAAAATGGTGCTGGTTGTGGACTTGCAATTAAAGAGGGAAGCACCTTCTTAACTGCCCAGTAATGGACATGAAACTATGTGGAGTGCAGTCTGCTTGCCTCATTCTCACAGAGGCCCACTGTGGGTTTGCGGATTGACATAGACAGGTGTAGGTGTACTTGGGCTTCCCTCTCTAGCTTCGTGGGGCTTCAGCTGTCGCAGCCTGAACTTAGCCCAAGAGCAGGGCCCTGCTCCCACAATGCCATCCTGGGTCTCTGATTAGAGAAAGTGGAAGGCAGCGTTGGCAGGAAACTATGGGCAGTGGTGTTCACTCAAGACTCAGTCTCACAGTACTCCACAGCAGGATGGTGGACACTGCCTTAGACGTGTGATCAAAAGCCTGCTACTCATGCCCCTGTCTAGTTGAACAGACCAAACTCCCCAACAAAAGCAGGGTGAAGCCCAAAGTTAAACTCTCCAGATAGTGTCTTCGGCACACAACTGGAAAGTCTGGGGCCCCACCTAGGCACCTACACGGACAAAAAACTATAAAAAATGTTGTCTGCTCATACCTCAGTTTTGATAGTGGACCACAGAAAGAAGGTAGGGACCTTCCCAGAGGTGTAGGAGAGGACCCTATGGTGCTGTATAGTGGCTTCTAGTGTATCCAGTTTCCCAGCACCTTGGCTGCTCTGAGCGCGAACGCCTTTGCAGTTCTGCATGGGTTTCCTTTCTGGAATGTCTCTGTATAATCTTACAACCTGTCTGGGTCAGGGCATTCTCTTGTAGTGAAGATCATAATGTAGATGATCTTATGTCATATTGTAGATGATCTTATGTCATCTTGTACAGTACTGGGGGCTTCCCTGCATCCAGGATATTCCTCCAGCTCTTAACCAGTTCCTCTCTAGGCAAGTTGCCATGAACCTTCTCCTTACCAAGTTTGATGCTTACCTGGTGAGTCCTAGTGTTCACTTCTGTGTGATCTGTTTGAAGTGTGAGAACCTGCTTACTATTCTGGTTTCTCTCCATGCAGGAGACACATACTACCTTATAAAGTTTTAATATTTGAAATTTTGATATAATTTTTAGAGACATAACTTTGTGATTTTTTAATAAAATATTAAATGGAAAATAGCCATCACACAATCACCAACAGCCTTAATACCCTTAATTTGGACAACCTGTTGCATTGTTAGAGATGCAGCATCAAGGGTTTTTTTTTTTTTTCATTGTTGGGGATTCATTGAGGGTACAATAAGCCAGGTTACACTAATTACAATTGTTAGGTAAAGTCCCTCTTGCAATCATGTCTTGTCCCCATAAAGTGTGACACACACCAAGGCCCCACCCCCCTCCCTCCTTCCTTCTTTCTGTTTCCCCCCATAACCATAATTGTCATTAATTGTCCTCATATCAAAATTGAGTACATAGGATTCATGCTTCTCCATTCTTGTGAGGCTTTACTAAGAATAATGTCTTCCACGTCCATCCAGGTTAATACGAAGGATGTAAAGTCTCCATTTTTTTTAACGGCTGAATAGTATTCCATGGTATACATATACCACAGCTTGTTAATCCATTCCTGGGTTGGTGGGCATTTAGGCTGTTTCCACATTTTGGCGATTGTAAATTGAGCTGCAATAAAAAGTCTAGTACAAGTGTCCTTATGATAAAAGGATTTCTTTCCTTCTGGGTACATGCCCAGTAATGGGATTGCAGGATCAAATGGGAGGTCTAGCTTGAGTGCTTTGAGGTTTCTCCATACTTCCTTCCAGAAAGGTTGTACTAGTTTGCAGTCCCACCAGCAGTGTCAAAGTGTTCCCTTCTCTCCACATCCACGCCAGCATCTGCAGTTTTGAGATTTTGTGATGTGGGCCATTCTCACTGGGGTTAGATGATATCTCAGGGTTGTTTTGATTTGCATTTCTCTAATATATAGAGATGATGAACATTTTTTCATGTGTTTGTTAGCCATTCGTCTGTCGTCTTTAGAGAAAGTTCTATTCATGTCTCTTGCCCATTGATATATGGGATTGTTGGCTTTTTTCATGTGGATTAATTTGAGTTCTCTATAGATCCTAGTTATCAAGCTTTTGTCTGATTGAAAATATGCAAATATCCTTTCCCATTGTGTAGGTTGTCTCTTTGCTTTGGTTATTGTCTCCTTAGCTGTACAGAAGCTTTTCAGTTTAATGAAGTCCCATTTGTTTATTTTTGTTGTTGTTGCAATTGCCATGGCAGTCTTCTTCATGAAGTCTTTCCCCAGGCCAATATCTTCCAGTGTTTTTCCTATGCTTTCTTGGAGGATTTTTATTGTTTCATGCCTTAAATTTAAGTCCTTTATCCATCTTGAATCAATTTTTGTGAGTGGGGAAAGGTGTGAGTCCAGTTTCAGTCTTTTACATGTAGACATCCAGTTCTCCCAACACCATTTATTGAATAGGGAGTCTTTCCCCCAAGGTATGTTCTTGTTTGGTTTATCAAAGATTAGGTGGTTGTAAAATGTTAGTTTCATTTCTTGGTTTTCAATTAGATTCCAAGTGTCTATGTCTCTGTTTTTGTGCCAGTACCATGCTGTCTTGAGCACTATGGCTTTTTATGACAGATTAAAATCTGGTATGCTGATGCCCCCACCTTTATTTTTGTTACAGAGAACTGCCTTAGCTATACGGGGTTTTTTCCGGTTCCATACAAAACGCAGAATCATTTTTTCCAAATCTTGAAAGTACGATGTTGGTATTTTGATAGGAATGGCGTTGAATAGGTAGATTGCTTTGGGAAATATAGACATTTTAACAATGTTGATTCTTCCCATCCATGAGCATGGTATGTTCTTCCATTTGTTAATATCCTCTGCTATTTCCTTTCTGAGGATTTCATAGTTTTCTTTATAGAGGTCCTTCACCTCCTTCATTAGGTATATTCGTAGGTATTTCATTTTCTTTGAAACTATGGAGAAGGGAGTTGTGTCCTTAATTAGCTTCTCATCTTGACTGTTATTGGTGTATACAAAGGCTACTGACTTGTGGACATTGATTTTATATCCTGAAACATTACTGTATTTTTTGATGACTTCTAGGAGTCTTGTGGTTGAGTCTTTGGGATTCTCTAAGTATAAGATCATGTCGTGAGCAAAAAGGGAGAGTTTGACCTCCTCTGCTCCCATTTGGATTCCCTTTATTTCCTTGTTTTGCCTAATTGTATTGGGCACTACGTTGAATAGTAAAGGTGACAGAGGACAACCTTGTCTGTTTCCAGTTCTAAGAGGAAAAGCTTTCAGTTTTACTCCATTCAGTAAAATATTGGCTGTGGGTTTGTCATAGATAGCTTCAATCAGTTTTAGAAATGTGCCACCTATGCCTATACTCTTCAGTGTTCTAATTAGAAAAGGATGCTGGATTTTATCAAATGCTTTTTCTGCATCTATTGAGAGGATCATGTGATCTTTATTTTTGCCTCTGTTAATATGGTGGATAACGTTTATGGACTTGCATATGTTAAACCACCCTTGCATCCCTGGGATGAAGCCTACTTGATCATGATGAATGACTTTTTTGATGATAAGCTGTAATCTATTGGCTAGGATTTTGTTGAGAATTTTTGCATCTATATTCATGAGTGAGATTGGTCTGAAATTCTCCTTTTTGTTTGGGTCTTTTCCTGGTTTTGGTATCAGGGTGATGTTTGCTTCATAGAATGTGTTGGGGAAGATTCCTTCTTCCTCCGTTTTTTGGGATAATTTCTGCACTACAGGAGTAAGCTCTTCCTTGAAGGTTTGATAGAATTCTGGAGTGAAGCCATCTGGACCAGGTCATTTTTTGGTTGGAAGATTTTTTATTGTTTCTTTGATCTCAGTGCTTGAAATTGGTCTGTTCAGGAGCTCTATTTCTTCCTGGCTGAGTCTAGGGAGAGGGTGTGTTCCAAATATTGATCCATTTCTTTCACATTGTCAAATTTCTGGGCATAGAGTTTCTGGTAGTATTCAGAGATGATCTCTTGTATCTCTGTGGGATCAGTTGTTATTTCCCCTTTATCATTTCTGATTGAGGTTACTAGAGATTTTACTTTTCTATTCCTCGTTAGTCTGGCCAATGGTTTATCTATTTTATTTATTTTTTCAAAAAACCAACTCCTTGTTTCATTAATTTTCTGAATGATTCTTTTGTTTTCAATTTCATTGATCTCTGATTTGATTTTGGATATTTCTTTTCTTCTACTGAGTTTAGGCTTAGATTGTTCTTCTTTTTCCAATTCCATAAGATCTCTTGTGAGATTGTAGATGTGCTCTCTTTCTGTTTTTCGAATGTAGGCATCTAAAGCGATGAATTTTCCTCTCAAAACTGCTTTTGCAGTATCCCACAGGTTTTGGTAGCTTGTGTCTTCATTGTTGTTATGCTCAAGGAAGTTAATGATTTCCTGTTTTATTTCTTCCTACACCCATCTGTTATTCAACAGAAGATTGTTTAATTTCCATGCCTTTGGGTGAGGTTGTGCATTTTTGTTAGAGTTGAGTTCCACCTTTAGTGCCTTATGGTCTGAGAAGATACAAGGTAAAATTTCAATTCTTTTGATTCTGTTGATATTTGTTTTGTGTCTCAGGATACGATCAATTTTGGAGAATGTTCCATGGGGTGATGAGAAGAATGTATATTCTTTATCTTTGGGATGGAGTGTTCTATATGCGTCTATCAAGCACAGTTGTTCTAGGGTCTCATTTAAGTCTCTTATATTCTTGTTTATTTTCTGTTTAGAGGATCTGTCCAGCTCTGTAAGAGGAGTGTTAAGGTCCCCTGTTATTATGGTATTATCAGCTATCATATTGCTCTGACTGAGTAAGGTCTGTTTCAAGAATCTGGGAGCATTTAAATTGGGTGCATAGATATTTACAATTGAAATGTCTTCTTGTTGTATTTTTCCCTTGACCAATATAAAGTGACCATCTTTGTCTTTTTTGACTTTAGGTGCTTTAAATCCACATGTATCTGAAAATAAGATTGCAACTCCTCTTTTCTTCTGAATTCCATTTGCCTGAAAAACTGTCTTCCAACCCTTGACTCGGAGCTTTAATTTGTCTTTTGAAGCCAGGTGTGTTTCTTGCAGACAGCAAATGGATGGCTTGTGTTTTTTAATCCAGTCAACCAATCTATGTCTCTTCAGTGGGGAATTCAAGCCATTAACATTTATGGAGATAATTGGTAAGTGTGGTAGTATTCTTTTCATCTTATTTTGTGAGAGTCCATTGCTTAGTTTTATCTTTTGCATCAGTGTGGATGTTAGGTTCTGTCCTTTAATTTCTGAGTTCTTACTTTGCTGCTAATCCATTGTGGTGGTCAGTGTGCGGAACAGGTTGAAGTATTTCCTGTAGAGCTGGTCTTGTTGTGGCAAATGTCCTCAATGTTTGTATATCCATAAATGATTTGATTTCTCCATCAATTTTGAAGCTTAGCTTAGCAGGGTACAGTATTCTGGGCTGGAAATTGTTCTTTTTAAGTAGATTAAAGGTAGATGACTATTGTCTTCTTGCTTGGAAAGTTTCATTAGAGAAGTCTGCGGTCACTCTGATGCATTTGCCCCTGTAGGTCAACTGGCCTTACTCCTGGCAGCTTGCAGAATCTTTTCTTTTGTCTTGACTTTGGATAGGTTCATCGCAATGTGTCTTGGAGAAGCTCGGTTAGAGTTGAAGCGACCTGGGGTCCGATAACCCTCTGAAAGCAGTGTGTCAGAATCTTTGGTGATATTTGGGAAATTTTCTTTTATACTATTCTCTAGTATGGCTTCCATTCCTCTGGAGCATTCTTCTTCCCCTTCTGGGATTCCTATAACTCGTGTGTTGGAATGCTTCATAAAGTCCCATAATTCTGACAGTGAATGTTCTGCTTTCTCTCTCTTCTTTTCTGCCTCTTTTACTATCTGAGTTATCTCAAGAACTTTTTCTTCTACCTCTGAAATTCTTTCTTCTGCATGGTCTAACCTTTTGCTGATACTTTCCATTGCATCTTTAAGTTCCCCGATTGACTGTTTCATTTCCTTCAGCTCTGCTATATCCTTTTTATATTCTTCATATCGTTCATCTCTTATTTGATTCTGTTTTTGGATTTCCTTTTGGTTATTTTCCACTTTATTAGCAGTTTCCTTCATTGTTTCCATCATTTCTTTCATTGTTTTCAACATGTGTATTCTAAATTCCCTTTCTGTCATTCCTAACATTTCTGTATAGGTGGAATCCTCTGCAGTAGCTACCTCATGGTCCCTTGGCGGGGTTGTTCTGGACTGGTTCTTCATGTTGCCTGGAGTTTTCTGCTGATTCTTCCTCATGGGTGATTTATTTTATCTGTTTCCTTGCCCTAATTTTCCTTTCACTTCCTCTTGCTCTTTAAGTTCTCATGCCTGTGGACTAAGGGTTACAGGACCAGAAGGGTGAGAAGGTTTAAGAGCAAAAAAGGGATGAAAGAAAGGAGGACCGAGTGATAAGGAAAAAAAAAGAAAAATAGAGAAAGGAGAGGGGGTGGGTAAAAGGAATATTGACAAAAAGAAGAGAGGCACAGAAAGAGGGAGACAGAGCAATATAGGTGTACAGTAGGGTACTTTGATACAACGTTAAAAAAAAACCACCTTCTGGGGATGCACAGTTGGGTGGTTCCCTTGAGGTCAGCAGCTCTTTGCTGACCTGGTCAGACACAGTACCCCACCTCCACCAAGTAGAGGGGAAAGACAAAAATGCTATACATCAAACCAAAACAAGCAAACAGAAAACTTTACAGGATAAAATTGGCTGGAAAACCAAATAATAGCGGTAGAAACACTAACAAAAATGAAGTTCTAATTGTTGAAATAGGCAGCAATGGGAAATTATAATTAAACTAGAAAAATTGAGAAAGAAAAAGGATCTGTATGGAAAAGGTTGAACTTAAAAAACAAAACAACAATCAACAACATCAAAATAAACAAAAAAAACAACCAAACCCAAAAAGAAAACACGACAAAAAACAAAGCAGTATGTATATGTTATTGAATATTGTCTGGGCAACACGTGGTCTTCTGGGGTATGAGATGTTATTCACAGTTCTGATACGACTGGAGGCTGCTAGTTTCTGAAACCCCAGCAGGTAGACACCCTAAATCTCTCTTCAGCCCACTTAAAAGGCACTTTGAACTTGTTCCCTTGCTGAGCAGAAGCTTTCCCAGGGAAGTGCTTGTCACTGGAATCACTGCTGAAGTGGCTATCCAGGTACCCTGTGTGCCAAAACTGGTCTCCCTCTGCCCCCGAGGGTTAAGGCTGCAAGGCGGCTCAGACCGTGCCCTTAGGCTACTTGGTCGCTGGGTTACCAGCTCCCACCCAATTCTAGCTCTGCGACCCTGAGTGCAGAGCTTGCCGGGGCAGATCACTCACAATGGCTGCCTGTGACCCGGAGCCAAACACTATTAGCTCCGTCTGGCTCAGCAGCTCAGACTGGGGCCCTAGACAAAGGCCAAAGTTCTCCACACTCCCGCTCAGGCTCTCCCCAAGGCAGTTCAGCTGAGTGCCAAGTCCAAAGACACCAAAACAGTTCACAGGTAAGGCCTTTCTGGTTTGCAGTCTCGCTGCTACTGAACTTACAGTTGCGGGTGGGTTTAGATGGATTGAACACACGTGACCATGTGCTGGTTTTCCACTGTTTTAGTCCTCCTCTTGGGGTCCAGAAGTCTCTCGCTGACTCCCTGTATCCTCTCAGGGGTGATGATAGGCAGATCCCACCAGCCAGAGATGCCTAAAGTCCTATCTCCCCAGACTCACGGTGCCTAGATGCAAGGAAGCCTTTACTCGTCTGCCATCTTGCTCCGCCTCTCATCAAGGGTATTTTTTAAAGATTTTGTTACTCTGTTCGAAGGGGTGGTGTCTATGTCTGTGTTTATCTTATATATATTGTTATGGTTTGAATTTTTGTGTTCCTTCAAAATTCACATTTTGAAGCCTCATTTCCAAGGTGGTAACATCAAGAGATGGAGACATTTGTAGGTGATAGTTTATGAGGGCTCTGCCCCCCTGACTGGGATCAGTGCCCTTGTTTAAGAGGCTTTGAGTGTGTGTTCACGTCTCTGCCACGTGAGGACGCATAGAAGGCCCATTTGTGATGTGTTAGCTCTCACCAGATACCAAATCTGCTTCCATTTTGATCTTGGAAATTCCCAGACTACAGAACTTTAAGCAATAAATTTCTGTGGTCTATAAGTTACTGAGTCTAACATATTTTGTTATGGTAGCCCAAACAGACTAAGAAAGAAGCCAATTTTGGTAAATCCATATGTGAGTCAATATTTGAAAACTTAATTTATTGCTAAACTTTACTACATTTCTCATCTATGTACAAATCAAACTAAGAAAGGTATGCATTTAAGTAAAAATAATGTGTGGAATATTTTTCCCTTTAAATTTTATATTATAGTTGAGTATTCTAGACTAGAGATATTACAAAACTCAGTCAAATATTCTTAATTTTAACATTATTTAAAGTAGGAGATTAGGAACTTTTTGAACATATTGAATTGGTAAAGTTAAATTTACTTCTAAGAAAATACAAGTGTTTTATCCTTCTGAAATTTAAGAAAACACATTTCAAATCCCCTTCTCTTTGGTCTCTTCAAGTTTCACTTAGCATAACTTGCTCCTTAGAATACTTTGAAACTTGGAAGGACTATCTAAATTTTCATATTCATGACAGATATTCTTGAACATCCTACTATAGAAAAACTGATGGCTAGTTTTACTTATGGGAAATAAAAACAATAAAACTGTTTAATCCTAGAGAAGCAGGGTATTGTTTTAATTGTAAGTATTAGAAACCTGGCAGAACTTCAAGTAATTCCACAGTTGCTTTGATATCTGGGCAGTAAGCCATCATTTTTTTCTGGGTTCATGTGTGCAATGTGCTGAAAGCCATCTCTCTACAGAACATGTTACAAGTCATTGGAATGCAACATAAAAGAAAAATAATATTTGATTTCAGTCCTTTCTAACATGGTATGTCATAGATTGTTCACATGGTTAAATGATGTGTGACAGTTACTGAATCCATGAGTAAGATATTTGGATATGACTAAATAGGCACTTTTGGCAATAAGTGAATTTAAAGTAGCATTAATGTGAATAAATATTTTTTGACTACCTCCTGTGGAGAAGACACTGAGCACAAATCATTTGATTTTGAGTGGATTGGATAAGATAATGTATTAATGTACTTACCAGATTGCTGGACAGAAAATATTAATTAAAATTAATCTTAGTCATATTACAATTGAACTTGTAAATTTCCAAATTTCCAATTAAATTATTGTTTCATGCTAGCTTCACTAAATATTTGAGGATAGAATGTCTGTATACTTTTTCTTTCTCATATTTTCATAAGCGTTTTCCTTTATCTTCTATTCATTTTTTTAAATTTCCAGAATCAGAAATTAGTCTTTGTTTCAGTGAAACTCTATGTCTCATTTAAGCATGGACATCTAAAACTGTGATGCAATTTGACTTTTGTACCCTAAGATTGTACCTTCATTTTGAAATAAGACTTTTTAAAAATTATATATTTTTTATTTAATTTTAATTTAATTACTTTTTGCTCTTGAAAAGTAGAATCTCAAAAGCAGGACATTAGCCTTGCTACTTTGAGCCCTCATCCTACAGTTTAGAAAGGCAGTTTAGAGTGTTATAGCACTTAAAGTATGCAGCCACATGTTGCCTAATATGTGTTTCTTGTCAGGTACAAGACAGTAAAATTGTTAGGCTACCAAAGTAATTAGCCACCGTACTAGGCTATGGTGCATAACAGATTAAAAAGCATTTGTGAACCGAATTGAGTGTGCAGCTGCTTGCTAGCATCCCATAAAAAATTCACTTAATATCTTTAAAGATTAGGATAGGGTACATGTCACTGGGGTGAAAATTTTTGAAAAATAATTCACATCCTCAGCCCTCCCAAAATTCAGGGAGCCTGACTTCTCACAACCATATTTTGAATGGCAGTACTTGAACTTCCCATTCTAGTACTAATGATTAATGTCTAAGAGTTGTGCACTGTAATATAATTTTTTTCCTCCCTGAAACTTCTTGGATCATGAATTCCATAACTGATTTAACATATAAATTGGCCAAACTTGGCAAAAATCAAGAATATTTAACAGGGCACAGATGGTGCAGCAGAAAGCAATATCCAGAGATTTGGGTGAGTCGAGTGCTCTCTAACCCTTCACCAGCTGCTTTAGCTCAAGTGTGAATAAAGACCTTTTAAGAATCAATGAAAATGTCTCATGTTGTGCGTAAGTATTGCCCACCGAACCAAATTAACACCAAAAACAGAAACAAACATATGGTTCTAAGTGTATTAGAGAAAAGTAGGTTGCGGCTTGATACTTAAGTATGTTAAAGTATTACTGCTGCTTGCTTGCACATTTCATATTTGTAAAAGTCATCTTATAGGAAAAAATATATGCAGTTCTACCAAACTTGAGTGTCTCAGGTGTTCGCTTTATATGGACAAGAAAGTAGAACAGAAACCCATTACCCAAGGAGAAAGGCTAATAGAGATGATATCTCACAGTTTCTGGTAAGAATTGAAACAAATCATAATCAAACATGTTCAATATAATTAGCCTGAATACAATATAAACTGAAGGGAACAACTTTTTCAGTGATGACTGGAGCTCTGCATGACATACGAGCTTGCAGGGAATGATCACTGATTATACATACTGATTACACTTAACATGTGAACTTTGATAACGTTTCATGTAGCTGAAGACCTCCAGCAATTGCTTCCATTTCCAGCAGGTAAAATTAAATAGACAGATGATGGCTCTGTAAGTGCACATTAATAATTCAAGTGGCCATGCTCTACGTAGAATGTTGCCATCCTGGAATATAAACATATTTCATTTAAGCATGGATTTTATATTTTCTATTACATTTTATTAATTCCAAGAGTGAAAAATAATAAAAAACTAGCAAAAGAAGTAGCTTATAAAAGGAGTGTAATTAAAATGTGGCAAAAAGTGTAACAATTGTGGCACTAATATGTAAAGAGAATGGTTTAAATATGTATATACACAACACAAGATATAATATTTCACTAAAACAATACAATTGCCATAAAAATTAAGTGGTTTAAAGGCTTCAGAGATTCAGTCTCTTAAAAAAATAAGAAAAAAGATACATAAGTTACAATACTTACAATAATATTATGTGAGTAATACTCACGTTGCTTTGAGGATCTATGCTTGGTATTATACAAAAGTAGCTAAAACTATGTCCTGAACCCAAGTCTCATCAGGAAATACCTTGGTATTTTTGAGCTCACTGATACTCTTAAATTTGCGTTTAATGAAACCGTAGCCTGAAAAAGATCAAGAAAAACAAAATCTCAGACTCTTCTGGGATAAAAGTCTGAATCACTCAGTCAGGCAACTGACTTCAGACTAGGTGCAGAAAATGTAAGAGGTTTGTGGGGGAGACAAGGAAAATAAATCCATCTCACCTAATGTGCACAAATGTGGGGGTGCCCAACACGCCCCCTGTGTGAAGGGCTCTTCAACAACCTGAACCTTACCTTGGAAGTGAGAACCGTGTAACCTAAAACTTTGTACCTTCATATTAATTTGCAATAAAGAAAAGAAAAGACAAGAAACTGAGGACTGAGAATAAGTTGTAGCCGTACATGATAGTTCAACCACAGAGAAGACTTAAAATAGGAGTAAATGTATCTCAGCAGTAAGAGACTCTTTCAGATCATTCTTGTGCTCTGCTTTAACCACCCAGCCTTAATTCTAAGTTTTGCTGCATCTGATATAGAGTTCCAGGTAGCAGAAGCATAAAAATACATAAATAAAAATAAAGGCTCATTAAATAAATTGTGATGCAAAATCATACATAAATTACTCAAAAATGATTGTATCTGATGGAATGAATTGGAAAAATTAACGATTTGATTAATGATAAAAATAATAAGTAAAAATATTGAGTTACAATACATAGGAGAGAGATAAATAA
The DNA here is from genome assembly GCF_027406575.1 of Nycticebus coucang. NCBI lineage: Eukaryota > Metazoa > Chordata > Mammalia > Primates > Lorisidae > Nycticebus > Nycticebus coucang. The sequence continues at coordinate 67,258,855 of NC_069781.1, read as the reverse complement.
TTATCTTAATATTCAAAAATAATTAAGAGAAATGCAGGTAGTTTAAGGGCAAAAGTAGGTAAAGAGAAATTAACTGCCAGTTCACATAAAAAGGAGTAAAAAGAGATGTTATACACAAATAAATATCTTTTTCACAGATAAATATTTGGGCTTCACATATATTTAAGAGTATTAATAATTAGATTATTTTGTCACCAACTGAACCAACAAATGTTAATGTTATGAGTAAGTTTGTCAAGCTTACGAGACAAACGTTTTCTTATGTACAATTGATATTTAATAAATAGCTGCAATTTTAAAGGTTATTTTCAATACATTATGTAATGAATTCACAGTGGTTTTAATTAACAGTTCTGTTTGGAGCAATTGATCTTATATAATCACTGGTTATGAAGGAGAAAATCTGATACGAGTGCTATGCAAGGCAGATTACTATTGAATAAAATTAGAACATAAACACCTACCTATAGCTTCAATATGAAATCTCACATCCCTATGGTATAATTCTTTTTATCTGTTAAACAATGAGTCCATGTATATGTCTTAACAGAGAAAACATTTCCCAATATATGTTGTTAAATAACAAGGGAAGTTTTATAATAGTCTGTTCCACTCTTATAGAAATATGTGTAGAACTTAATAAAATAGAAAAACATTAAATGCAGTTAATATTGGTTATTTCTGAGGAATAAGCAGCAAGTTTTATTTCTAGGGTGGTCTGTTTTCATTTTTTAGTCTTCTGATTTGTTTGAATTTTATACTTTCCTTCTTTTTTTATGAAATTAGTCTTAATATGTGCACAAGTATAAAATATACAGCACAAGTATAAAATATTATACAATATCATTAGAAATGATCTCAAGGAAAAATTATACTCCTCTATTCTAGGAACAACACAAGCCTGTATAAAAACACCTGGGGTTCTCAGAATTCAATATTCGTAGCTGTGAAACAATGTGATTTGAGATGATGGGTGGGCGGGAAGACATATAAGGATGTGAGGTGAAGGCTGTGAGGAAGTATTGGCCTTAGGAAAGTCAGGTAGCAGAAATCACACACCAGGAAAAGAGACTTGTGTCATCCTAGAGGAAGAATGGAAATAATAGGAAACAGAAAGAGCTGTGAACATGATTTGGCTAATACTTTGGAACAGCAGCTTTCTCACTTGGAGTTCTACTCAGTTGGGTTGTGTCAATTGATAATACTGAAAGAAACATTAAGCTCAGATCTTAGCCCTGTAACTTATAAATTTTGGGATTCCATAGAAAGACAAATTGAACCCTTACGACATATGTTTACAGGCTAAAGGCAAAATGATCCATAAAAGGAAGGCATGTATTCAGAAGTAATTCAATTATTAGGTTACAGAAAAGGATAGGTTGCATGTATTTTTGTGCAGACATTTATTGATAAGGGCAGTAATTGTTGAATAAAAAGCAAGTTTCTTCATTTAAGGAATATATCATTACTGCTTGACATAAGGCTAGACTTCTTGTGTTTTACGGTAAGGGTCCAACTACATTTTGTGTGTGCACATCTAATTTTCCCAACATCATTTATCGAAGAGATGGACTAACTTTCCCCCTTCTTAGTTTCGTTGTTGTTGATCACTTGACCATACTTGTTTAAGTTATTTATTGTGTATTCTTGTTTAATTGACCTATATGTTCAACTTTATGGTAGTTATACTCTTTTAATTACTGTAACTTTCTAATATATTCTGAAACCAGGAAGCATTATGCCTCAAACTTTGTTCTTCTAGAGTATTCTGGGCATTTTATACTTTCTTATGAATTTCACAGCCGGGCATTGTGGCGGGCGCCTGTAGTCCCAGCTACTCAGGAGGCTGAGGCAAGAGAATCACTTAAGCCCAGGAGTTGGAGGTTGCTGTGAGCTGTGGGAGGCCACGGCACTCTACCGAGGGCCATAAAGTGAGACTCTGTCTCTACCAAAAAAAATAAATAAATAAATAAATAAATAAATGAATTTCAGTATTGTAAAAATAGCGTTAGGGTTTTCATAGGAATTGCACTGAAATGTAAACAATTTTGTCAGTATGGATATACAGTTCATGTGCAATTTAAAATAGTTGTAACTTTAAATTGCATGCAAACTTTATGTCCACCCTTTATGAACAATATTTTTTCTACTCTATGAACACAGATGTCTGTCCACTTGCTTGTCTTTTTAAATTTTGTTCATCAACATTATGCTGCTTCAGTTTACATCTCTTTTATGTTCTCTGTTAATTTTATTTCTAAGTAATTTTTAATGGTACTATACGGGTTTTTTAAAAAAGATTTGTGCAGGTATTTTGTCATAAGTGTATAGAAGCATTGTAAGTTGACGTTGTATGTTGCATTTTGTTGTGTTTTTAATGTTAAGTTCTTATCCTACAACAACTCTACTGAATTTAATTATCAGTTCTAATTTTTTATTGTGGAATTTTTGAAAAAAATTAGAATTTTGAATAGGAAGAATTAATAATATTAACAGAAATGAAATAGATAGAAAAATAATAGAGAAAAATTATGATTATGATACAAGATTATGTCGATTGTTAACAGAGACTTTTGTCTTCTTTTGTTATTTGGATACTTTTTGTTATTTTTCCCTTGCCTAGTGCTCCAGCTAGGGCCTCCAGTAAGTACTGTGTTAAATAGAAAAGGCAGCAGGAGACTCAACGCCTTCTCCCTGCTCCTGTGAAAAGTGTCGTTTTCTCCGTTGAATATGATGTTACCTATGGAGTTTACACATATGCCTTTCGTTATTTTAAGGTCATTACCTTCTTTTTTTTTTTTTATTCAATCATAAAGAAGTATATCATGTATACATTAATGCATTTATGGGGTACAATGTGCTGATTTCATATACAATTTGGAATGCTTACATCGTACTGGTTAATATATCCCTCACTCCATTTACTTAATTATTGTGTTAAGACGTTTATACTGTATACTTAATAGATCCAACATGTACCCTTGCAATATACACCATAGGTGTGATTTCACATTTACCCTTCCATTCCCCCTCCTTCATTTTGGGCCATACTTGTGACCTAGTCTTCATATGAAAGTATAAGTGATTGTAAATTGGTTTCATAATAGTACTGAGTATTTTGGATACTTTTCCTCCATTCTTGAGATACTTTACTAAGTAGGATATGTTCCAGTTCCATTGATATAAACATAAAAAAGGTAGTCTCCATTTATTTATTTATTTATTTTTTTAGAGACAGTCTCACCTTGTTACCCTTGGCAAAGTGCTGTAAAGTCACAGCTCACAGCAACCTCTAGGTCTTAGGCTTAGGTGATTCTCTTGCCTCAGCCTCCCAAGTAGCTGGGACTACAGGCGCCCACCACAACGCCTGGCTATTTTTTGTTGCAGTTTGGCCTGGGCTGGGTTCAAACCTGCCCCGGTATACATATACCATAATTTATTAATCCATTCATGGGTCAATGGGCCCTTGGGCTTCTTCCATGACTTGGTAATTATGAATTGAGCTGCAATGAACAATCTGATGCAAATATATTGCCTTCTATTCCAAGATTATAGAGCATTGTTTTGCTTTTTGTTTGTTTTGTTATGAAATAGTTTTGAATTTTGCTGAATCCATTTTCTCCATGTATTGAGATCATCATGTTTTGATCCTTATTTTTGTTAGTGTAGTGTATCGTGATTATTGATCTCTCTATGGTGAAACATTCTGTATGACAAAGCTAAATTCCACTTGCTCATGGCGTGTGATCCTTTAAATATGCTATTGAATTCAGTTTACCAAGTGTTCTCCTGAGGACATTTGCATCCATGTTCATCAGGAATATTGGCCCACAGTTTTTTGTTTTTGTTTATGTGTTTGCTTTTTTAATAGTGTTTTTGTGTTATTTGGAATTAGGGTAATATTGGTCCTATAAATTTACTTTGGAAGTATTTCTTCTTTTCAATTTTTTGGAACAGTTTGAGAATGATTGTCATCAATTCTTTAAATGATTGATAGAACTCGCTCATGAAGCCATATTACCCTTGAGTTTATTTTTTTGAAAGGCTTTTGATTACTAAGTCAATATCCTTATGAGTTATAGGAATCTTTAGATTTTCTTTTCCTTTCAGAGTCAATCTTTCTATGTTTCTAGAAATTATCATTTTCTCAAGGTCATTTAATTTGTAGGTGTATAAGTGTTCATAGTGGTTGTGTATGATCCTATTTTATCTGTGACTTCAATTACAATGTTTCCTCTTTCATTTCTGATTGTTTTCCTATTTGAGTTGCCTTGCTTTTATCTTTATTAGTCTAGTTAATAGCACTAATTTTATCTTTTCAAACACACTCTTATTTTTGTTAATTTTTCTCTATTATTTTTCTATCTATTTAATTTCTGTTAATATTATTAATTCTATCTATTATATTTTTCTTAGTTTATCTTTCTAGTTCCTTACTATTAAGGTTTTTACCTGGTATCTGTTTTCCTTTTTATTGTAGATACTTATGATTATAAATTTTCCCCCAAGTACTATTTTTCCTGTATCACATAAGTTTTATTATTTTTTAATTTGTCTCAAGATAGTTTATAATTTCCTTTTTGATTTTTCATTTAGCTCTGATTGTTCAAGAAGTATATTATTTATTTCCTACATATTTGTGATTTTTTTCCTTCCTTCTTTTTTTTCTTTCTTTCTTTCTCTTTTTATATTTTTTTCTCTTATTTTCTCCTTCTTATTTTTAGCTATTAATTTCTAGTTCCATTTCACATGATTGGAAAGGATACTTAGTTATTTCAATTTTCTTAAATTTGTTAAAATTTGTTTTGTGACACAATATGTGATCTATGGTGACAATCATCTACAAGGTTGGACAATTTAGCTCACAAACTCATCCTAGAAAAAGTGCTGGTTACCTCATTGCTAAATGTCACTATGGTCACCTTTGAAACACCCCCTTTGGGAAGCTATGCATTGATGTCAGTGCCTAGTCCACACTTGAAAGCCATTTTGGAACTCTTTTTCTGGAATTGCTATCAGAAATATCACCATAAAATGTCTGACAATTAGTTCATGAACTCATCCCTGAGAAACTATTGGAAGATGGACTAGGGTCTGGCATTGGTGTATGGCTTCCCAAGGGGAGTACTTTGAAGGTGACCACAGTTATAATTAGTAATGAGGTATGTAGCACTTATTCTAGAATGAATTTGCAAACTTAATTGTATGACTTGATCTGTGTTCTTGAAAAGAATGTCCATTATGCTGCTATCATATGAATGTTTTGTATATATCAATTAAGTTCATTTGGTTTTTACCGCTGTTCAAGTACACTGTTTCCTTATTGATTATTTGACTGAATGTTTTGTTCATTACTGAAAGTGTAGTTATTGAAATTCTTATTATTATTGTATTTCTGTCTATTTCTCCCTTGAATTATATCAGTTTGTTTACATATTTAAGTGCTATGTTTCAGGGTACACACACACACACACACACACACACACACACACACACATAATTATATCTTCATGATAAGATAACATGATAAGTTGACATTTTTATTATTATATATTTTTCTTTTGTGACAGTTTATTACTTAAAATTTGCGTTTTTTAACACAAATGTAGACAGTCCTCTTTTTATTTATAATATGAATGGAATACATTTTTCGTATCTTCCTTTGATCCTATGTGTATCTTGAAATCTAAATTGAATCCCTTGTAGATAGCATTCTAATCCACTGAGCTACTCTATAGTTTTAATTAGAAAATTAAATCTGTTTACATCTAAAATAATTGATAGAAAATCACTTATAATTGCCACCTTGCAAATGGTTTTCTGTCTCTTTCATTCTCTGCTTCTTCTTTTGTGTCTTGTTGACTTTTTAATTCAATTTTTCATTGAATTTGATTTTTGGTTTCTAATTTTTTTGTAATTAGTTATTTTAATAACTTTTCTTTATAAATTTTATGCTTGAATTAAAATCGATTTGTTAACCACCATTACATTATTACTGTATTTGTCTATATATTTACTTTCAAAAATGAGAGGGCTTTGGGTTTTTTTTTTTTTTTTTTGCTTTTCTGGCAAGCATCCTTTCATTCTTAATTTAAAATTCTTCTTTAAAATATTTGTAAGACAATTCTACTGGTGATATCACTGTCATTAAGTGTCTGGAGACTTCTTTAATGTCTCCATTATTTTTAAAGGAGAGTTGTGCAAAGTATAGTATTCTTGGTTGACAGTTTTATTGAAGCACTTTAAATATATCTTCCCACTCCCTTTTGGCTTGTGATATTTTTACTGAGAATTCCAATAATATTATGATAGAGGTTCTTGTATACATTTAATATCTCTTTTCTCATTTCTTCCCCACAGTATTTGACTATTAACAACTAAATTAAAATGTATCTCAATGTGTATTTATCTGGATTCTTTTTTTCTCAAGCCTGTTTCACTTCTTGCATATGATTACAAATGTTCTTCCTCAGATTTGAGAATTTTATGCCAATAGTTTTTAAAATGAATTTTCTGCCTCATTTGCTGGTTTTCTTCCTTTTTCTCTTATGATTCATAAATTAATCTGCCTGATGGTGTTATCAATTTCTTAAGCGTTCTTCTCTCTTTTTTATTCTAATTTTTGTTCCTATGATTAAATAATTCTTCCAAAATATCTTTAGGCTTCTTGATTCCTTCTTTGGCTCATCTCTTCTTCTATTGAACTCATATGTAAATTTTTATTTTTAATTATTATGCCTTTCAATTCTATAATTCCCTCTTAATACTTAAAAATATTTTATATTTCTTTTTTGAAATTCTCACTCAGTTCCTAAGTTATTCACTTGAACTCACTAACTCTATGGTGATTATTTTGAATCCTTTATCACTAAAACATATCTGCATTATATTTGCTTTTCTGAGATTTTTGTTTTGGAAAATATTTCTATATTCTTTAACTTTTCTTGTCTCTTAAATGGGTGTTTGCACATTAGACATAATAGCTCCCTCTTCCAGTGTTCTGGCTTTTATGGACTAGTCTTACACAAGAGACCCTTACCCATAAGACTTTCCAGAGACTCTGGAGATCTCTCAGATCTTTTTTTTTTTTAATCTTTTTGTTTGTTTGTTTGTTTGTTTTGAGACACAGTCTCACTTTATCACCCTTGGTAGAGTGCTAAGCGTCTCAGCTCATAGTAACCTCCAACTCCTGGGCCTAGACAATTCTCTTGCCTTGGCCTTCAAAGTAGCTGGGACTACAGGCACCTCCCACAGCACCCGGGTAGTTTTTGTTGCACTTTGGCTGGGGCTAAAGCCACCACCCTCAGTATATGGGGCCGGCGCCCTACCCATTGTGCCACAGGTGCTGCCCCATCTATCTCAGATCTTTGTGCTAGTTCAAATTGACATCTTTTTTGTTAGTGGACTCCAGGTTAATGCAATAGGATAGGTTTTGTCAATGATCTAAGACAGGAAAGGTGGATTTTATTGCCTTGGGTACCTCTAGAAATATAAGATATTGAACATGTGGTCTAGTTCTTTTCAGACCTTACCAGTGAGAATCTGCAAGCCATTTTTTTTGCCTCCACTTAACTTTACATTTTGCCAGAGTGTAGAACTGTTAGTTCGAACTGGGTCTTCAATGTCAGTGACTCTCAGATAACTAGAGTATGCCAAGTTCCATAATCTCTCAAATTCAGACAAGACAGAGGTTAGTCTCTAAGGCAGACCCCAGAAATGTCATAATGTTGGGTATGTAGTCCAGTTTTTTCTTTCCTTTTAATCACTCTGCTGGGGCTGAAAGTTATTTGAAAGGTGGCCTTCAATATTTTTATTGGCTTCTGTGTGGCAAGTTTTATGCTTGCCTGGGATGTAGGAGTCCCTTAATTAGTTCTGAGATTTCTCACAAAGGAAATTATTTAATGCTTTGTTGTTGAATTGATGTGTCTGTAGAGAGGACCCAAGTCGTCTTCTTATATTATATTTCTGGTGTCTTAGCCAGGTATAGACGACACACAGAAATTTGGATAATTTAGAAAGCGTTTAATAAAGGAACTATTTTCAAAACTATACATGGGTAAAACTACAGGAATAGTGATGAACCATAAAGTTATAACACACATGCTGTTTTTCCCTGCAAAGCAGAAGGGAGGTGGGAGGGGAGGTTGATAGGTACAGGAAGATAGGCAAATGAGCAGGGTTCAGAAGGGTAGAGAGAATGGTTGGCTAAATAATGGCCCTGACAAAGAAATCGATGCCTTAATCTCTGGAATCTGTGGATGTTATATCACACAATGGATTTTATAAACATAATTAAGTTAAATATTTTTAGGTGGTGACATTATCCTGTACGATAGATTACATATGTCTTTATAAGAGGGTTGTAAAAGGAGATTTTTGTCAGATACAAGAGGATAAAGCAATGTGACCACAGATATAGATATTAGAATTCTATGATTAGAGCCAAACACTTTTGGCAGCCACCAAAACAAGAGAAGGCAAGGGATGGAGGCTTCCCTAGAGCTTCTAGAGGGGAAGAAGCAATGCTAATCTTTTGACTTTGGCTTGGTGGTACTAATTTCAGACAGACTTTTGGCTTCCAAAAACTGTGAGAGAATACATTTTCTTTTATTTTAAATTCTCAAATTTGTGATAATTTGTTAAAACACCTGCAGGAAACTGAGTAAAAAGAAGCAAAAATAGAGGATAAAAACCATAAGAGCAGAAATAGAGTAGAAATATAACTAACTTCGGAGCCAGAAAGATCTGATTTGAATTTCTGATTATAACACTATTATTTCTGTAACTGAGTTGTTAGCAAACTGGTGATAATTTTCAATTAAGCAATATTTTTTACAGTCTACAACGTTCCATGTGTCTTGTATCAGGATACTGCTGGTGGGTGGCGCCTGTGGCTCAAAGAGTAGGGCGCCGGTCCCACATGCCGGAGGTGGTGGGTTCAAACCTAGCCCCCGCCAAAAAAAAAGAAGGATGCTGCTGGCAGTACAGTAATGGCTAAATAGTAACATCTATCAGGCAGTATAATTAACAGAAGAAAGGCAAGGAAGAGATTGGCATGATCATTATCAAAAAGAGGCTTAAATATATGCTATATGGAAAGAAAAAAAGTGAAAGGACTAGGATCACATGTTACCATCAGAAGTGAGTACAAGCAAGAAAATCATAGTAGACTACCTAAATTTTGTGTTATGACAAATATGAGAGAATAGTCTAGGAAAATATGCATGGCACTAAGGAATAATGTCCAGGATGACATAACTAATGGAAATAGAAAAAGTACACCTGAAATGTTGAAATACAAAGAGTCTAAAATATTTTAGAATCCCTCAATGTAGGTGAGAATTAGTTCCTGAGCCCAGTGTAAAGTTAATTTTAAAAGTGCATATAAATGTGTTGAAGAGTAGACTACAGTAAATTGCTTTTCAGATTTGGTGGATTTATCAGTCTGCAGAACAGGGGTGAGGAGGCAGAGAGTTAGTACCTCTTTATATCTACCTTGATAGTCTTCTTGACACCTGTAAGTGTTCTTCATTTAAAGTGTAGAGCTTCTTTCCTAACCTCTGCCAGACTTCTGTGAATTTATATGTTTAATCCACTTCCACCATATCCTCTGTTTAAAAAAAAAAACATAGGCAATATCACAAGCATTTTGTATTTAAAGAAGGGGATATATTTCATCTTAAACTAAAATGAAATTACATGTCAGGTGAAGAAAACATGTTACTCTTGATGTCAGTGCACCATCAGAGTCACTAAAGATTTCCTGTTCTCTTACCACTACCGGTCATTGTGGGGTAAGAATCAGACGTAGAGAGGTAGCAATGAATGGGAAAGGCCAGATTTATTTCCAGATATTGTGATAACATATATTTAGAATTCATCAATTCATTAAGTCTTTTAACTTTTATAGAAACAGAAGACTTTCATGTAAATAATCCAGGGCATTGGATTATTAATCAGGACACAACTAATACTCTGAAATTTAGTAAGTAGGAAGGGATGACAAAATAAATTATTATTTGAAAGTCAGGGAGCAGAAGGCCACGGTCACCATACTCCAATCTCACCATTGTCTAAGTTAGCAGAAGTAGAGAAAGTTGACATTAAAATTATTTAAAAGCAGAACATCTAAGAGACCAAAGAGGCTGGGTGCCAAGGCTCATGCCTATAATCCTGGAGACTGAGGAAGATGGATTGCTAAACGTAGGAGTTCAAGAGCAGCCTGAGAAAGAGTGAGACCTCATTTGTATTAAAAAAAAAGAAAAACTAGCTGGGTGTTGTGGCATGCACCTGTAGTCCCAGCTACTCAGAAGGTTGAGCTAAGAGGATCCCTTATGCCCAACAGTTTGAGGTTGCTGTGATCTGTGACACCATGGTACTTTATGGAGGGCAACAGAGTAAGACTCTGTCTCAAAAATAAATGAATAAATAAAGATAAATAGGAGATCAAAATCTCATTTTGGAAGAAATATATTCTGAAGTTATTTGGTTTTAAAAGCCAGAATAATTTTTGTTATCACCAATGCATCCTTACAAATTAACTAGAGAAAACACATTGAATATGCCATAGTAATAATTCAAAATTACCAGTTCCAAGTTTTATCTATATGACTTGACTTAAGTATTTGAAATCTACTCTATAAAGTACTATGGTCCTCCTAGACAGTTTTCTTTGAATCTCAAAATCTAGAGAGTGTTAAGAAATTGAATCGATATTTTTGTCTAATATATAATACAAAAGGAAAATAGTTATTAGAAATGACAACATGAATAAAATAAAATAATGGATAACATATATTTTGCTGATTATATATTAATTGTTATGATTTGTGTCCCCTCTTAAGAATAGTAATTATGATGATTATTCATTTAAGAAACTGGTACCTTTCTTTGGAAAAAAATTGAACATTCCTTCATTCTGAATGATCACAGCTCCTTCACATTTCTCCAGTTATCACCTTCTTCATGTAGCTTTTCTTTTACTGTCTCTAAATATTCAATTTCTCTCCCGGAAAGACTGGGGTATTCCATGTCCCTGCTTTCAGTTTATTTCTTGGTGTTTGTCACTTTTTAATATACTATATATTTTACCTGCTTCTGTTATGTAGTAACTGTTTCCCACATTAGAATGTAAACTTTGTGAATCATGCATTTTTATAGTCTGTGTTTCATCTGGGCACCTGAAAGAGTACTTGTTTTAAAACAGGCGACTAAGTAAAAGTTTGTGGATTAAATAAGTAAATATTTTAGGCATCTAAGCAAGATATGATAGTTGGAAATACAACAAATTATAGCCTCAAAAAACTGCAAAGTATAAGGATTGTGTGAAAGGGCATCAGTTTTAAGAAAAGAGATACTCAAGCTTGTGAATGTGGGTTGAAAGTTCACCAAAGTCTCTTGTCAAGGAAGTAAAGGGAAGAGATTATTTTAAGAAGATAGTGCTCAATAGTGTCAAAAGGTAAAAGTTGTTATGAAAGAAGTTTCATGAAATGTCATTTACAGTTTGGTGACATGGATCACTAATAAACTCGTGAAAGAAACTGCTTGGCAGTGGATAAAAACCTGATTGAATTAGGCTTGTGAATAAATCAGAGCCAAAGAAATGGAGACTCAGCTTCAACAACACTTTCAGGACTGTTGACTGCAAGTGAAGCCAAGGGCAGCATCAGAAAAATGAGCGCTTGAGTATTTGAATGTGAGATCCATTTTTGCACAAAGGGCATATATATATGACAGCATTTAAAATACAGAGGAATGCTGAATTAGACAGTAGAAATTAAATAGTATAAGAAAGGAAGGTTATTAGTAATTTGAACTTCTTGAGATGAAATAGTAGATGGTGTGGCAGACTCTGCTGGGTGCCTATCTGGTATCCATTTTCTTCTATTCAGCAAGAGTCTCAATTTGTTTTTTAGCATGGCAATGTACATGGTTAAAAATGCTCATTGCCTGTGATTTTATAACTGTTATATGTAGCCATGAAATCCAACTTAACTGTTGAGGATTCCAACAATATTTATTTAGAGATTCAAGCATCTCTTTTTACCTGGAAAGGGTTCTTTAAATGGACCAAGAAGATAAACAAATCAATAGGCAAAATATTAGTCATCCACATGGATATTGAACTCATCCAGTATAAAAGCATGGCTTGGGTTGCGAGTTAAAAAGTCAGCTTAAAAAGGTAAAAGCTAGATACTTGGAGTGCAGCTGATGGTGAACTAGACACACCTCCTTTGCAACCAGGCACAGTGAGATTGGGAAGAGAAGACTCCAGGCACCTCTGGCTTGTGGGCTCTACCCAGAACATCCCTTTCGGGCACAGGGAGGTAGTGGGAGACTTCTGGATCCCAAGAAAAGTACAAAAGCAGTGGAGAAGCCGTAAGGGTTTGCAAATGATCAGAGGCCGGCTGGCCGAGGTGGCTGCAGTGGTAGCAGCTACAGCAGCAGTGAGAGTTTCCAGACAGGGAAGGACTTCCCTGTGTTTCTTTTCTTTTCTTTTCTTCTTTTCTTTTCTTTTCTTTTCTCTCTTTTTCTTTCTTTTTTTATTTATTTTTTTTGTGTGTGTGGACTTGTGCACTTGATTAAGTTACCTTGGAAGTCCTTGGGCGAGTAAGCAAGTGATTTTGAACAGAACCCAGAGGTCAGGACTGAGTGGCTGGGGCAGAACAGAGCTTTCATCATTCAGCTACAAACCAGATGCAGCCATTGTGGGACAGCTGCCCTGTATGCTCCACCTCAACATTGTCAAAATGTCTATTCTAACCAAAGCAACCTACAGATTCTATGCAATTTCCATTAAAATTCAAACATCATATGTTGAAGAACTAGAAAAAATAGTACTTCATTTATATGGAACCAGAAAAAACCATATACCTAAGGCTATTCTTAGTAATAAAAACAAAGTTGGATGCATCACCCTACAAGATACCAGGCTATATTATAAGTCCACAGTAATCAAAACAGCATGGTATTGGCATAAAATTAGAGACATAGACATATGGAACAGAATAGAAAAACAAGAGATGAAACCAGTCTGTAATTGCCATCTGATCTGTAACAAACCAAACAAAAGCATACAGTGTGGAAAAGAATCCCTATTCAACAAATGATGATGGGAGAACTAGATAACCACCTGTAAAAGACTGAAACTCAAGTCACACTTTTCACCCCTTACAAAAATTGGCTGCAGACAGATAAGAGACTTAAATCTAAGATATGAAATGATAAAAATCTTAGAAGAAAGTTTGGCAAAAACTCTTGATGATGTTGGAATGGGGAAAGACTTTTTTTTTTTTTTGTGGAGACAGAGTCTCACTTTCTCGCCTTTGGTAGAGTACTGTGGCATCACAGCTCACAGCAACCTCCAACTCCTGGGCTTAGGCAATTCACTTGCCTCAGCCTCCTCAGTAGCTGGGACTACAGGCACCTGCCACAACACTTGGCCATTTTTTTGTTGCAATTTGGCTGGGGCCAGGTATATGGGGTCAGTTTCCCACCCACTGAACCACAGGTGCCTCCTGGGGAAAGATTTTATGGCAAAGACTTTAGTGACATTTAGTGACCACAATAAAAATTACCAAATGGGACTTAATTAAGCTAAAAAGCCTCTGCACAGCTAAGGACACAACATATAAAGCAAAAAGACATACAACCTTCACAGTGGGAAAAAGTATTTGCCGAGTATCAATATGACAAAGAGTTGATTGCTAGAATCTATAGACAACTCAAATTAATTAACAGAAAAAGAGTAGACAATCCCATCTAACTCTGGGCAAGAGATATGAATAGAGCCTTCTCTGACAAAGACAGCTGAAGGGATAACAAACATTTGAAAAAAATGCTCATTGTCCCTGATCATAAGAGAAATGCAAACCAAAACCATCTTGAGATATCACCTAACCCTGGTGAGAATAACCCACATCACAAAGTCTGGAAGCTACAGATGCTGTTGTGGACACGAAGAGAAGGGAACACTTTTACACTGCTGGTGGGACTGCAAACTAATACAACTTTTTGGGGAAGAAGTATGGACAATTCTCAAAGAACTCAAATTAGACATCTCATATGATCCAGCATTCCCATCACTAGGCATCTACCCAGAAGAAAAAAAATAATAATTTTATCATAAGTACATTTGCAGACTGTTTATTGCAGCTCAATTTACAATTGCCAGCATGTGGAAACAACCTAAATGCCCACCACTGAATGGCTTCACAAGCTGTGATGTATGTATACCATGGAATACTATTCAGCCATTAAAAAAGATGGGGATGGTGGCGCCTGTGGCTCAGTGAGTAGGGCGCCGGCCCCATATGCCGAGGGTGGCGGGTTCAAACCCAGCCCCGGCCAAACTGCAAAAAAAAAAAAAAAAAAAAGATGGGGACTTTACATCTTTTGCATTAACCTCATTGAGTTGGAAAATATTCTTCTTAGTAAAAAACATCAAAAGAAAGGAGAAGCAAGAATCCAATATACTCAATTCTGATATGAAGGCAGTAGATGATCTAATACAAGGGATGGGGTAGGGACCCTGGTAGAGACTGGGAAGAAAGAAGGCGTGAGAAAATGGGGGGAGGGAGGTCAGGGTATATGGCACACCTCTTGGAGTGGGACACAATTACAAGAGGGACTTTTCCTAACACCTGCAATCTAATTCTTTGTACCCTCAATGAATCCCAAGCAATAAAAAAAAAAAAAAAAAATCAATCAATAACAGCAACAGCAACAACAAAAGTAAAAGCTAGGCGTGAAATTATCCATGAATAGGGTGGCGCCTGTGGCTCAGTCGGTAGGGCGCCGGTCCCATATAACGAGGGTGGCGGGTTCAAACCCAGCCCCGGCCAAACTGCAACCAAAAAATAGCTGGGCGTTGTGGCGGGCGCCTGTAGTCCCAGCTACTCTGGAGGCTGAGGCAAGAGAATCGCTTAAGCCCAGGAGTTGGAGGTTGCTGTGAGCTGGATGAGGCCATGGCACTCTACTGAGGGCCACAAAGTGAGACTCTGCCTCTACAAAAAAAAGAAATTATCCATGAATAAAAACAGTCAAAATATGGACAAATTATTGCCAGTAGAGGGGAGTTTAGCATAGGCAAATGTGGATCAATGGAGTGAGCCTGGTGATTAAAAGGAAATAAATGATTTTCAATACAATGTGAAGAATAATATACACTCACACTTGAATGTGTATAGTGGCACAGTTCACAATCATAAAGATGTGGAAACAACCCACATACCCTTCAGGACATGAGTGGATTCATTGATTGTAGTATATGTATATCATAGAATATTATTCATCCATTAAAAAGATGTAAATATAGTATATTTTTTTAACAACCTGGATGTAATTACAGACTCTTAGTGAACTATTGCAATAACAGATAAACAAACATCACACATACTCAATACTAAATTGGAACTAATTGATCAACAGTTATATGTTCATGTAAAGTAAAACTCTATGAAATTCAAGCTGGGAGGA
Organism: Nycticebus coucang; assembly: GCF_027406575.1. Classification (NCBI taxonomy): domain Eukaryota; kingdom Metazoa; phylum Chordata; class Mammalia; order Primates; family Lorisidae; genus Nycticebus; species Nycticebus coucang. Next base: position 67,243,378 of record NC_069781.1, on the reverse strand, counting down.
GGGGAATAGGATGGGTAAATACCCACCCAACTGGTACATTGTACTAGTATATGGCATGCCTTCTGGTTGAAAGACATGCCTATAACTATGATTTTAACCATACAAAAGCCAACTATGTAACCACGGAGAGAAGAAGTAGAGAAATTATAGGACTGAAGAAAGTTTACTTTTTATAGGGCAAGACTTTCAAGAGGTAGAGTAGGATAATATTTGAGATGGGAAGAGCTGGGAAAATAGAGTTAAAAAAAAAAAGCATTGCATAAGTGGTGATGTGTCAGAGGATAATCACAAACAAGTAGCCTTTTGTTCACACATTTCTAATGTTTCAATAAAGGTAAGAAATGGATAATGTAACATCTGGAAGATGTTTCTTCCTATTTATGCTCTTACCTTTTTCTCATATCAGGCAGTGTTAGTATTACAGAATAAATGAACAAAAACAAAATATTGAGCTTTTCCTATTTCGCCTTCCTGTTTCTATTCATTAAAAACAATATACTGTTACTTTGTGATTTTTTTCTTTTTGTAGTTTTTTCGGGGGCTGGGTTTGAACACACCACCTCCAGCATATGGAGAGAGCACCCTACCACTTTGAGCCACAGGCGCCACCCCACTTAGTGATTTTTTTAAAATTTACTTTCTCTCTATGGCTTTCGATCTTACTTCATACTGGCATTTTACCTGTAGCCTTCGTGTTTTCATTTGTCAGCTTAAATCCTCTGCCTCTCACTTGCAGTCTTCCACTTTGACCTTGCTACCAGTGTTTTTTCCTTCCAATCTCTACCATTAGTTTCACTTCAGGCTCTTTTGAACTTAATTTGTTAGAAAAAAGTTGTATTCATCTTGATTCCTCCAGCTATTAATGTGAACTAGAATCTACTCTGGAAACATTGTTTTAGTTAGCACTGCCATTTTTCTATTTAGTTCTTTTGTTTATAAATTTAAAGGATCAATTTTACCTATTTTATTTAATAAGTGCTAATTTTTAATTTATTGTGTCTACCTTACCCCCAAATACTCTCCATATTCAGTACATTTCAACATTTATTAAGAAGTAAACATATAAAAACTTCAGGTCTATATACTAAGAAACACGGAAGTGAATGAAATACGGTTAATTGATTTCGCACCTTTATTATCTTAGACAAGAAGCACATGTCACTACAAGTAAACATATCACAAGGTAGACAGTAATTCGTAGCATATGAAAAATAAAAACAGACATATTTTCACAGAACAAAGCTGGATTATTTATGATGAAGTGAGACCTTAGCAATGAAACAGTTATCCGAAAAAGCAAATATGCTGAGATGAAGAATGAGAGGAGGATAAGAGGAGAAAAATAAAAAGAAGAAAGAAGATTAGTAGAAATGGGGATAGGAAAGGAGAAGTGGGCAAGAATTCAGAATAGAAAAAGAGACAGGAAAATCCAGGAAAAAGTAAAGAAAATCACCAAATTCATACCACGAGAGAATGTAACACTTTCAGCCAATGAGAAGTAGCTGTGGCTGAGGAGAAAAACTGTGGAATATCTGGAATGTCCTCTCGCAGCATAGAATAGATTTCAATAATAGTGATTTTAGTTTTACAGAAATTGAGCAAGAAAAATACAAGTTACAAAGAGGGTTCCAAATGTCATATACCGTCCTTTAGATATGCTTTCTACATGTTTATTTAATCAAAGCTATTTTACTTTTTAATATTTTTGTTTGTAATCATTATGGGTCCATAGTCATTGTATATATCAATACTTACAGGGACATGTGATGTGATACAGACAGGCAGTGTGAATTAATCAAATCAAAGTAATTGGAGTATCCATCACCTCAGGCATTTGTAATTTGTGTTAGGAACATAACAGGTCCACTCTTTACTTATCTTTAAGTTTGATCTAACTCATTGTAAAGGTCATTTATGCTATAAAATAGTGTTAATTCTATTTAACTATCAAAATATATTTTGCACCCATTTATCATCCCCAATTTGCCCACCCCCCACTGCAATCTTTCTCACCCTCCATTCAAGTATTGTCATCTTTGAGAACATCATTATCTTAGGAAATATGAGAAATAAAAAAGCAAATAATATGCTTCATTTACATTTCTCTCATTCTGTACAAAACTTAAAAGGTATAAATAAATAATGGTTCTTGCATTTAATGTTTAGTATGTCATTGCTTTTATTAGTAGATGAACAGAGGCAAATTAAATGCATTTAGTTAGATAACACTCATTAGTCACCTGCTTAGTGCTTTTGCCATCATATTAGGTATGCTAATTTATATAATTAACCTTATATAATTGGTTTAAAGACCTCGTTTAACAGGGCAGCACATTAGTTCCTTGATGGAATAAATGAAGAAGTCTCCAATCTGAGGTAATTTCGTAAAAACTCATTATTATCACAATGCACAATATTTTTTCTTTTGGCCAGCATTTGGAGTTATTAGTTAAGTCAAATAAATCCTTACAGTATTGTTCAGAATCCCTCAAAGAAATTTTATTTCTGTCTAGCTGGGTTTATAGTTATTATTCAGGAAGTGTAAGTAATGAAAAATTCACTATTCAAGGTAAAAGCTCTTGAATTTCCATCTTCTCAATTAGAGCCAAAAATTCAATCAAGTAAGCTTTCAGGAAAAGAAAGACAATAAATACAATCATAAAGTGATAGATATTTGTGTATTAAAATTAAGGCACCATATGCAATTTTTGTGCTTCATTGCTCAACACATGCTGATAGAGAGAAAAGGGGCTAGTGAAAGGCATTGACTGAATAATTGGCTCTAGAAAAACTGGCCGGGTGACAGACTACTAGATCAATCAAATCAGCACAGTGAAAGCATTGTGTTCTACAATAAAGCCAAGGCAATAAAATAGGCAAATTAAAATATAATTTATGATTTCAGTCCCACATTTTTATCAACTCATCCCATGGGTAATTGTGATTCCACATTTGCAGAGTAGAGCTCATTATCTTTTTCCCAAAAGTCATCACATCTACTATGTTATATCTTTCCAGAAGAACTGCTGTCCAAAAAAATTTTTAACCTTCAAACTTCGGAGTCAATTTTTTTGAGGAACAGGAATCTGGTTGTGGTTTTGCTGGGTGCTCAAATATAGAGCCTTTCTTAAAGTTGCAATCAAAGTAGAATCTAGAGTGCAGATGTATAAATATTTGATGTTGATAGGATCTGGGATCTACTTTCAAACTCAGTTGGTGATTGTTGGCAGCATTTAGTTCCTCGCAGCCGGTTGGACTGTGAGCGTTAGCTCCTTGCTGGCTGTTTGCCAGGTGTGTCCTCTATTCCTTGTAATAAGGGCTTCTCCATAAGCTAGCTTACAATATGACAGCTGGCCTCCTCAATTAATCAAGTAAGAGAGAACAAGAGAAAGAAGTGAGTGCAAAGGGGAAAAAACTTCCAATGACCTACAATTACAATAACCTAACCTTGGAAGAACATTCCAATACATTGGAATATTCTGTTTGTTAGAAGCAAATCATCAGATCCAGCCTACCCACAAGGGGAAATGGTCACAAAAAGGTTGAACTACAAAGTGATAAGATTATTTCAGAAGTGAACTATCACAATATTTTTAAATGCTTATTAAATATAAAAATTTATTTGCCACATTCACATAGATTTTGATTTGTTATAATTCTTGGTAGGCGCAGGCTCCCCCAAGTAATTATGTTGGAAAAACAATACTATACTTTTAAATTATTAAAGTATATTCAATGATTAATAAGTAAAATATAAACACCGATAAGAATATATTTATTTTGACTTTCATAATGTATCACAACTGAGCAGAAATTATATACCTAACAGAAATCAGATGCTGAAGATTACTTTGACAGAATAAATACCTCAGTACAAAAGTATTATGATCTTCATTTATTCTTCTGCTTCCATAAAAAGTAAAGATATAATTTTTATATAATCTTGTTTAATGAGCCTAATGAGCATATATTTTAGATCCTAAATATGTATATTAGGGAAAACCACTAACACAAATAAAAAAAAAACACACACACTACAAATAACTTTCAAAATTTTATAAACATATTTTAGATCTTATTAACCAAAGAATGTAGCCGGGCGTTGTGGCGGGCGCCTGTAGTCCCAGCTACTCGGGAGGCTGAGGCAAGAGAATCGCGGAATCCCAGGAGTTAGAGGTTGCTGTGAGCTGTGTGACGCCACGGCACTCTACCCGAGGGCAGTACAGTGAGACTCTGTCTCTACAAAAAAAAAAAAAAAAAAAAAAACAAAGAATGACTCAAACAATTTTTCTGTTTTCCTATACTTGTGGGTTCTATAATATAGATAGATAGATTAATATATACATATAGATATGTAGAATGTAGGTAATGATGCCCAAGAAAACTCACAAGAAGGCTGGCTGTGTACATTCATAAAAAGAAGCTTTCCATTTCTTAGCCAAATTTAAGGTTTTTCTGAAGGCTCCTTGATTTCTTTACTCCTTCACTTTTTTTCTTCTTGTATTACCTTCTCTTATTCTGTTACTCCACACACACCCCTGGCAATATTATCCACCTTCACTATTGAAACTGCTATCTATATATTCATTACCTAACCATCTTCAACCTGAAATGTATTAATGCTGCAAAACCTTATCTTCAGCTGCTCGCCTCTCTACTGAAGTTTGATTAATAAAATTCAGGTTTTATTTAATTATTAAAATTGAAGTTTTAGAGATTCTTCTTCTACTTTTCCTATTGATTCCATAAGTCACTTGTGTGATTTCCTTAAGTATGATATCCTGAATAAACTTTACAAGTGTCCTAAAAATTATCAATACAGTTTTGTGTTATCGACATATAAATATAAGTTATTACTTTATCTTTAAAATAACAAAACAAAAATCTCAATCCTCTTTTGATGTTACTACTCCTTGCAACTGTCTCTTCATTTTTCTTCCTCTACTTTACAGAAAGCTCTCAGAAAAGTTCCCTTATCCTCTGTGTGTAGTTTCTCAGTTTAGAGAGATGAGTCCATGTCCCCCACTTCCGCTCACTCATTAACTCATTCTCATCTAGATCCCATTCACACCATATCATTGAAAACTCTCTTGCACGCATTAGAGATTCTATTGTTTTGCTTTTCCAAGAGTGCAGGTTTGGGATTACATGTATTTTTATCTTTTGGCAGGACTTAACGCTGTTGACTGTTGCTTTTTTTCTACTGTTGGCTGTTGCTTTGTTCTGAATCGCTCTTTTCTCTGCACACTCTTGTTTTTCCTCATAATTTATCTTTGTGAACCATGCACATTCCCATGTGTTCTCTCTGATTATTGCACTTAAAACTTCTGTTTATGTCTCACTGGTGAGAGTAAGACGCGCACCACCTAACTTCAAAGGGGGTGAAAAAGAGCAAGTGGACAACATGTTCAGAGATGGAAAACAAGAAAAAAATAGTGAATTAATTAATTATGCCAGCCTATCAATTATGTTCCCTGCCTCAATGGGCTACCAAGTCTAAATCTGAATCTTGCAGTGCTTTTAAAAACCTTTAAATGTTTCTCCACTTATCAACCTTATATCTCTTAGAGATGTTCAAAAAGAACTCTGTAACATACTAGCCTATGGGATGACAGTATCACTTGCACTCTTCCTTTCCCACCAAATATCTGAAAAATTTAATACCAGCAAATAAGGTTTCTATAAAATATATAGTATCATTTTTAATGTGAAATTTTTTATGTACATAAGAAAAGATTGCTACAATTCCCCATGTTACAAAAGAGCCTCAAGTTACCTCAACAAGATAGCAGATTCTGTCTGGCTTTAGTATAGGTACATGATTTCACTCTGACATACTCAATAATTCCAAAACTATATATTTTCACTAAAGATGTTTTCCAAGAGAAAAAATATATTTTATACGTGTGTGTTCAAACATATACATTGTGGCATGGTATGCTATACATAAAATATGAACTCAAACTAAGTATTCAAGGGTATGGCTACATAAATATTTACATATTGACATGACGGAATATTTTTCAGCCTTATAAATTCTCATTATAAAGCATTATATGAACATAGATGATTACTTGTGATATGTTGAGTAAAAGAGTTGTATGCAATAATGCAGTTAACTACAGCAATTAATTAAAAAGTTGTATGAAAATTAAAAATAACATAATGAGAAGTTATATGTCCTATTTATGTATATTTTTGTAAATCAAATCTCCATTCTGATGGTTATATTGTGCATGATGACTAAAAATAGAAAGAAAATAAATATTGTATGTTAGGAATCCAGATATTTAATAGAAGCTAAATTTTGGCCAGTGGGACCCCTTTATGAGACTGTGTTTTTTTTCCATGATTGAGGCCTCACTGAAGTAATAAATGATAAAAAAAAAAAAAGAATGGTGTATAAAGATCTACTGAAAGAGCAAAGGTAGAAGGATGATATTTTTCAGTAGAAAAAGTTAGAGGTAAGGATGTTATTATTATCTGTTAGAGTCTTCAGGTATAGAGTCACAGAACACAAAATTGGTTCATAATCAATACCACTATCACCTTTTCACCTTAGGCTGATTATTGATTTTATGCTTTTGGTCACTGATAGCTAATTATCAATGAACAGAGTGAGAACATGAGTCCACAGGGAGAAAAACTAATTCTGTGGAATATGTAGTGATATTAATCTTGTAGAAAGTGCTATATTAGTTGATTATTTAAAAAAACATTTAAAGAATTATTAACTAGGTATGACAATGTCAAACAGGAGACTAGAAAGGCACAAAGAGAATATTAAGGTATAATGGAGATAAAATTTACATGAAGCACCCTGTACACTTAGGGCTAATGGAACAAAGGAAGAGGCTTGGATTATTATGTATCTCAGGAGGTCTGGCCCTGTTCAAGCTCAGACACCTGTAGCCAGTATCCATCTCCTCAGAGGTTTCAGATTCCCTTGCGCAGGGACCTCTCTCTGGGCTCCTGTACACCTAACCATTTTAACCACCTCTTTAACCATGGTAAACACAGTTCTTTTATGCCTAAGATTTTTATTTTTGAGAGTGTTATACACTATGATATCAGCAAATATCAGTATGAAGACCTGTAAAAATATTCTTTTTCATACAAGCAACAGGAAAGAAGCTAAAATTATCTAAATCAACTTTTCAGAAAAATTAATCAAAGTCTTGAAGCAAGCTGGTGATTGTTTAACAAGAAAAAATGAGTGAGATTTAGTAATGAGAACAAGCTTTGTTGTGTTTTAGTTTAGCTAATTTCAACTTCCACTGTTCCATTCAGTAGTAGCTTTAAAAATGACAGCCACATTACTGGTCCCACAAAGCAGGATCATTTTGTAAGACTCATTCCAAAACATAGTCATTATTTGGCTTTTCTGTTGTTCCCCTAAAAGTCATCACCATAAATGCATGTCTTGTTTGACCTGACTCAGAGCTAACCCAGTGCTAACAGGGTGAAAAGGAGGATATGTTTGTGAAAAGCACTTCTAATAAAGTGTTTTAATGTTGAACCTGCACAAAGTGACCTATAACAGTTTGGAAAAATTATACTTTAATTAAAAACCTTTATAATATGGAAAATAATTGAAAAATTACTTAGAATTATAGGGAATTTCAAAAGGTTTGATACATTCCTGGGAATCAAAGAACACCAAGTTTATATGTAGGGCTGTGCAAATGTACAGAAGAGACACAAGAAACCCTAAACTCGAACCTCTTGCTAACTTTGAGGCTTTGCTTATGCAGAAGTTGAAAGCTAAGGCAGAAGTTTAAACTTCTGTCCAATTGTTAAAAGTAAACCTAAATATATGCTCTGTATTCCTTACCAAAGTCTTGGAGATTTGTTCATTCCAGGAATTTAAGAACATTTATGAATTATCACTAGCTAATTCTTAAAGTAACAACAACAACAAATTCAACAGGCAGGCAAAAAAGAGGTTACGTCACAAATAGTAAATAATGGCCACCATAACAAGTAGCAGCAACAAGAAACCATGGAGACATGTGAAATCTAATTTCCAGAATAGCCACATTATGTTATTTAAAATGCATAGTTTTCAAACCAAAAATATGAAAAGAAACAAGAAAGTATCGTTCAGACAAAGGAAAAATGCTAAATTCTCCTGAGAAAGTGGAGTCATTGGTCTTACTACATAAAGACATTTTAATCATCTACTATGATCATATATTTTCAAAGAACCAAAGGAGGCATTCTTTGAGGAAATAAAGGTAAAGATGTAAAATGATATGTTATCAAATAGAAACTGTTAACAAATAAATAGAAACAATGAAAATGAACCAATTGGTAATTCTGGAATTAAAAGGATAGTAACTAAAATTAAAATTTTACTAGGAGTGTTTAATAGGAGATTTGAGCAAGAGAAGAAATAATCAATGAATGTGAAGATAGATTCACTGAGATTATTCAGTCTGAAGAGTTGAAATGGGAGGAAGGAAAGAAGGAAGGATGGAAGAAAGGAAGGAAGGAAGACCAAATAATGCCTCAGAGTTCCTTTACACTATCCAGCGTGCTAAAATACTCATTGATTATTTCTTCTCTTGCTCAAATGTCCTATTAAACCCTCCTAGTAAAATTTTAATTTTAGTTACTATCCTTTAAATTCCAGAATTACTAATGGGGTTGTTTTTGTTGTTTCTATTTATTTGTTAATAGTTTTTATTTAATAACATATAATTTTACATCTTTACCTTTATTTCCTCAAGAAATGCCTCCTTTGGTTCTTTGAAAATGAACCAATTAGTAATTCTGGAATTTAAAGGATAGTAACTAAAATTAAAAAGCTGATTTCACACCATCACTCATGAATGACAGAAGACCCCAGCATGGCTTAATCAAAATACTGAAAGATCAAAAAAGTCAAACCAAAGTTGCATGTATTTCAAACACATTCTTCCAAAACCAAGGATGAATTAAAATAATCCAAGGTGAAAAAATAATTGTCAAATTTGCTAATAGAAAACTACCCTGTAATAAATACTAAACAAAATTTGTTTAGGATAAAATACAATAAAAATGGAGAATAAGTAGAATGCACAATAAAAATAAAGAACAGTGCTAAGGGTATTTGTAACATTGCTAAGGGTATCAGTGCCAAATATAAAAGATATGAGATCAGTTTAAGCCAAGACAGTGTGAAGAATGCTGCTGAACACCTCTCCAGTGAGACTGGCAAAACTGTGTGCAAGTTTGTACACACATTTATATACACATTCAAGGCTCTAGAAATGGTCTTAGGTGTAGCATCATATAAAGAAATATGTATTTTAAAAAATAAATTAAAATGTAAAAGGACTGTTTATTCCCTTTGTTTTCATGCACAGTCAGATGAAGAATATACTCCAGACTACTGCAGCCAAGATCCCTCCAATGCCTATTTAGTTAATGGATTTTTATATTGGGAGAAATGCCAGAATTTCTCACCCTGCCTTCAGCAATTTCTAGCAAGCATAGTTGAGAGATTGGATACCCCTTCTGCCACTCAGTCCTCACTTGTGAAATGGATGCTTCTCTTTGGACATGGTTTACTGAGAAGACTGAGGTCCTGATCACGTTTGCCACAGCTTGTGAGTTGGTAGTTTCATAACAGAAAATTCAGGGTCTCCATGCTGCTGCCCCTCCCACCCAACTGCTTAGACTCAGAAAAAAAGCAGATAATTTTCTTCACCCCAAAATGCATGTTCCTAGCTGAGATGCTGTATATTTTATCTGAGAGACACAGGCCATAAAACAGAAAGCTATTAAACTCTTCCTAAAGAAACTGCCTTTATTTCCTTAAGATTTTGGAGAAGTTGAAGCCTGGATGTTCTCTATAGAACAGTGGAAATTTTGGTAAAAGGCAAAGGGGAGAAGATTCAGGAAAGATGCTAAACCATAGTGTAGTTAGTTTGCAGGAAAATACCCAGAAATAGACAGCTGGAGAAAGCCTTCCTAGCATCAAGACTGAAATCAAACCCTAGCTATAGAAACTACTTCTTAAAAGAAGCTAGAGTGTGATTGGGTTAAATTTAAGGTAACATATAATGCTAGGGTATTATTCATAAAAACTGGAAAGTCAGCTGAAAATTTTTGGAATTTAGCAGCCAAGAAAAATATAAGAGCTGCTGCCAACACCACTGTCATCCCAGGGACATTTTGTGAACACTCATACCTCTACCCATTTGAGAAGAACAGCAGAGGTTAACATTGTAAAAGGAGAAATAGACCTCAAAAATCATTCAGCCGATCACTAAACAAAATTAAGCAAATAAAAACTAGCTGCAGAGGTTGGGGAAGGAAAATAGCAGTACCCAGAATTGCTAAAATGCATTATCTAAAATGTTCATGAAAAAAAAAAAAAGGATAAATCATGCAAAGAAACACAAAAGTATGACTTATATTCTAAAAAAAAAAAAATAAGGCAACAGAAATTTGCCTTTAACAGTGACCAAATGACAAATTTAATAGAAAAAAATCAAAATACATATTATAAAATGTTCTCAAAGTGACTGAAACACAATTAAAACAGGCTATATGATGACAATGTCACACAAACAGAATTTAAAGAAAGAGATAAAAATTATTGAGAAAGAATAAACAGAAATTCTGGAGTTGATAATTACTATAACTGAAAAGTTAAAAATGCACTTGGAACTCATCAGTAGATTCCTACAAATATAAAAAGGAATTAGTGAAATGAAGATGATCATTAGAGATCATGTGAGCCAAAAGACATAAGAAAAAAATAAGTAAAAAAAAAAAAAAAAAAGACATGATCCTAACAAAGTATGCTTGTAAGGAGACTAGAAAAACAGGATAAAAGCAAAGAAGAAAATATATTGTATTTGAAAAATAATGACTGAAGACTTCCCAAGTTACTGAACAACAGTAGCTACACATCCAAAAGCCTGATAAACTCAAATATGATGAACAAAATTAAATAGAAATAAAAGTAGACACACAGGGAAAGTACATATGGTGAAACATAAGGGAAAAATCTTAGAAGTCACAAGAGAAAAATTACTAATTCCTTTTAGGGACCCCAAATGAATTAACAGTTGACTTCTGTGTACAAACGATGGATGCTAGAACACAGCATGATGATATATTCAAAGATTTTCATGAAAAAAGTAACAAAAACCTGTCAAGCAAGACAACATACATCCCACAAAACTATTTTTCAAAAATGAAGGCAAAATATGAACTTTCCAGATAAAGAAAAATCTCTAGAACTTTTTAGTGGAAGATCTACCTTATAAAAATTACTAAAAATCTCAGACTGAAAATATAGTGCCCCAGCAGTATTTTGAAGCTAAAGAAGAAAAACAGAACTCACAGTAAAGGTAAATAGGTAATTATAAAAGATAATTGAAATGAGTATTTTTCTTTTTTCTTCTCTTAATTGATTTCAAAATAAAATGTATAAAAATCGATGTATCTGATATATTGTTGGGCCTTTAACATATAACGACTTAACACCTGTAGTACTATTTGCTAATATCAACACAAAAGAAGTTTATGTGAGAAAATGTATATTGGACCAAGGAAATGGCTACCAGTGATAAAGTAAGCATTACAATGTATTGTTGGGTTTGTGACTTTAATTAATGCAACATAAATAACAATAATGACATAAATGAAGGAAAAGAGCTATGTAGGAATAATATTTTTATGTATCACTGGAATTAAACTGAAGATCCCATTCATAAATAGATGGCCGAGATGTCAGAAATCAAACTCAGAATTTGGATTGCAAACAAGATTAATAGAATGGAGGAAAAGTTGGAATTAGAAATTTGAGGAGCAATTCAAAAGTTGTCTCAAGAATTCAATGAATTTAAAGAAAAAACCACCAAAGATTTTGACACATTGAAGCAAAAATTTGCAGCCTTCAAAGATCTGAAAAATACACTAGAATCCCTCAGTAACAGAGTGGAACAAGCAGAAGAAAGGATTTCAGACATTGAAGACAAAGCTTTTGAACACTCTCAAACTCTAAAAGAGGAAGAGAAATGGAGAGCAAAAATGGATCATTCTCTGAGAGATCTCTGGGATAATTTGAAGAAGGCTAATATCCACCTGATTGGAATCCCTGAAAGCGATGAAGTGGCCATGCAAAGCACAGAGGCCCTTCTCCATGAAATTATGAAAGAGAATTTTCCAGATATGCCAAGAGATTATGAAATTCAGATAACAGACAGTTTCAGAACCCCAGCATGACTCAACTCAAATAAGACATCCTCCAGGCACATCATAATTACCTTCACTAAAGTTAATATGAAGGAGAAAATTCTGAAAGCAGCCAGACGTAAGAAAACCATAACCTACAAATGGAAAAATATTAGAATGACTGCGGATCTCTCTGCTGAAAACTTTCAAGCCAGAAGAGGCTGGTCATAAACTTTAATCTCCTAAAACAAAATAACTTTCAACCCTGGATCCTGTATCCAGCTAAACCAAGTTTCATTTATGATGGAAAAATTAAATACTTTAATGACATTCATATGTTGAAGAAATTTGCCATAACCAAACCAGCTCTTCAGGATATTCTCAGACCTATCCTCCATAATGACCAGCCCAATCCTCTACCACAAAAGTAAACTCACTCAGAAACTTATGAACAAATTCCAACTTCTATAGTGGTGAAAGGATTAAAAATGTCCACTGGACTTTTGAAAAACTCGATACCCCAAATTTTACCAGACTTATAAATATTCTCCATTAATGTGAATGGCTTAAACTGTCCTCTAAAGAGGCACAGGTTGGCAGACTGGATACAAAAACTCAGGCCAGATATTTGCTGCATACAAGAATCTCATTGTAGCTTAAAAGATAATTATAAACTCAGGGTGAAAGGATGGTGGTCCATATTTCAGGCAAATGGAAATCAGAAAAAAGCAGGTGTTGCAAATCTATTTGCAGATACAATAGGCTTTAAACCAACAAAAGTAAGGAAGGATAAGAATAGTCACTTCGTATTTGTTAAGGGTAATACTCAATATGATGAGATTTCAATTATTTTTTTTTGAGATTTCAATTATTAATATTTATGCACCCAACCAGAAAGCACCTCAATTTATAAGAGAAATTCTAACAGACATGAGCAACTAGATTTTCTCTAGCTTCATAATAGTTGGAGATTTTAACACTCCTTTGGCAGTGTTGGAAAGATCCTCCAATAAGAAGCTGAGCAAAGAGATTTTACATTTAAAACTAACCATCCAACATTTGGATTTAATAGACATCTACAGAACATTTCATCCCCCCAAAATTGAATACACATACTTCTCAACAGCCCAAAGAACATACTCCAAAATCGATCACATCTTAGGTCATAAGTCTAACCTCAGAAAATTTAAAGGAATTGAAATTATTCCTTGCATCTTCTCAGAAGACTACCATGGAATAAAAGTCGAACTCAGTAACAACAGGAATCTGCATACTCATATAAAAACATGGAAGTTAAATAACCTTATGCTGAATGATAGCTGAGTCATAGATGAGATTAAGAAGGAAATTGCCAAATTTTTGAAGCAAAACAACAATGAAAACATGAATTATCAGAACCTCTGGGATACAGCAAAGGCATTCCTAAGAGGGAAATTTATAGCACTGCAATCCTTCCTCAAGAGAATGGAAAAAGAGGTAGTTAACAACTTAATAGGACATCTCAAGAAACTGGGAAAAGGAAGAACATCCCAACCCCAAAACCAGGAGAAGAAAAGAAATAACCAAAATTAGAGCAGAATTAAATTAAATTGAAAATAAAAGAATTATACAACAGATCAATAAATCAAAAAGTTGGTTTTTGTAAAGTTCACTAAGTAGACAAACCTTTAGCTAACCTAACCGGGAAAAAAAAGAGTAAAATCTCTAATTTCATCAATCAGTAATGACAAAGATGAAATAAGAACAGACTCCTCAGAAATTCAAAAAATCATTAATGAATGTTACAAGAAACTTTATTCTCAGAAATATGAAAATCTGAAGGAAATTGACCAATACTTGGAAGCATGTCACCTTCCAAGACTTAGCCAGAATCAAGTAGAAATGTTTAATAGGCCTATATCAAGTTCTGAAATAGCATCAACCATACAAAATCTCCCTAAAAAAAAAAAAAAAAAAAGCCTGGGACCAAATGGCTTCAAGTCAGAATTCTACCAAACCTTTAAAGAGGAACTAATACCTATATTACCCAATCTGTTCCAAAATATAGAAAAAGAAGGAATACTACCCAACACGTTCTATGAAGCAAACATCACCCTGATCCCCAAACCAGGAAAAGACCCAACAAGAAAAGAAAATTATAGACTGATATCACTAATGAATATAGATGCAAAAATATTCAAGAAGATCCTAACAAACAGCAACACATCAAACAAATTATACATCATGACCAAGTTGGATTTATCCCAGGGTCTCAAGGCTGGTTCAATATATGTAAATCTATAAATATAATTCAGCACATAAACAAATTAAAAAACAAAGACCATGTGATTCTCTCAATTGATGCAGAAAAAGCTTTTGATAATATCCAGAATCCCTTCATGATCAGAACACTTAAGAAAATTGGTATAGAAGGGACATTTCTTAAACTGATTTAGGCCATCTACAGCAAACCAACAGCAAATATCATACTGAATGGAGTTAAATTGAAATCATTTCCACTCAGATCAGGAACCAGGCAAGGTTGCCCATTGTCTCCACTGCTCTTTAACCTTGTAATGGAAGTTTTAGCCATCGCAATTCGGGAAGAAAAGGTGATCAAGGGTATCCATATAGGGTCGGAAGAGATCAAACTTTCACTCTAGGCAGATGATTGATTGTATGTATGGAAAACACCAGGGATTCTACTACAAAACTCTTAGAAATGATCAAGGAATACAGCAGTGTCTCAGGTTACAAAATCAACATTCATAAATTGGTAGCCTCTATATATTCCAACAATAGTCAAGCTGAAAAAAGTTAAGCACTCTATTACATTCACAGAACTGCCAAAGAAGAGGAAATATTTGGAAGTTTATCTAACAAAGGATGTGAAAGATCTCTATAAAGCAAACTATGAAACTCTAAGAAAAGAAATAGCTGAAAATGTTAACAAATGGAAAAACATACCATGCTCATGGCTGGGAAGAATCAACATTTTTAAAATGTTCATACTGTGCAAAACAATATACAATTTTAATTCAATCCCTATTAAAGCTCCACTGTCATACTTTAAAGATCTTCAAAAAATAATACTTCATTTTATATGGAATCAGAAAAAAATCTCGAATAGCCAAGACATTACTCAGAAATAAAAACAAAGCAGGAGGAATCATGCTACCAGATCTCAGACTATACTATAAATTGATAGTGATCAAAACAGCATGGTATTGGCACAAAAACAGAGAGGTAGATGTATGGAACAGAATACAGAACCAAAAGATGTATCCAGCTACTTACCATTATTTGATCTTTGACAAGACAATTAAAAACATTCAGTGGGGAAAAGATTCCCTATTTAACAAATGGTGCTGGGTGAACTGGCTGGCAACCTGTAGAAGACTGAAACTGGACCCATGCCTTTCACCATTAACCAAGATAGACTCTCACTGGATTAAAGATTTAAACTTAAGACATGAAACTATAAGAATACTAGAAGAGAGGGCAGGGAAAACTCTTGAAGAAATTGGTCTGGGCGAGTCTTTTATGAGGAGGACCAGAAGTTTATGTGAGAAAATGTATATTGGACCAAGGAAATGGCTACCAGTGATAAAGTAAGCATTACAATGTATTGTTGGGTTTGTGACTTTAATTAATGCAACATAAATAACAATAATGACATAAATGAAGGAAAAGAGCTATGTAGGAATAATATTTTTATGTATCACTGGAATTAAACTGAAGATCCCATTCATAAATAGATGGCCGAGATGTCAGAAATCAAACTCAGAATTTGGATTGCAAACAAGATTAATAGAATGGAGGAAAAGTTGGAATTAGAAATTTGAGGAGCAATTCAAAAGTTGTCTCAAGAATTCAATGAATTTAAAGAAAAAACCACCAAAGATTTTGACACATTGAAGCAAAAATTTGCAGCCTTCAAAGATCTGAAAAATACACTAGAATCCCTCAGTAACAGAGTGGAACAAGCAGAAGAAAGGATTTCAGACATTGAAGACAAAGCTTTTGAACACTCTCAAACTCTAAAAGAGGAAGAGAAATGGAGAGCAAAAATGGATCATTCTCTGAGAGATCTCTGGGATAATTTGAAGAAGGCTAATATCCACCTGATTGGAATCCCTGAAAGCGATGAAGTGGCCATGCAAAGCACAGAGGCCCTTCTCCATGAAATTATGAAAGAGAATTTTCCAGATATGCCAAGAGATTATGAAATTCAGATAACAGACAGTTTCAGAACCCCAGCATGACTCAACTCAAATAAGACATCCTCCAGGCACATCATAATTACCTTCACTAAAGTTAATATGAAGGAGAAAATTCTGAAAGCAGCCAGACGTAAGAAAACCATAACCTACAAATGGAAAAATATTAGAATGACTGCGGATCTCTCTGCTGAAAACTTTCAAGCCAGAAGAGGCTGGTCATAAACTTTAATCTCCTAAAACAAAATAACTTTCAACCCTGGATCCTGTATCCAGCTAAACCAAGTTTCATTTATGATGGAAAAATTAAATACTTTAATGACATTCATATGTTGAAGAAATTTGCCATAACCAAACCAGCTCTTCAGGATATTCTCAGACCTATCCTCCATAATGACCAGCCCAATCCTCTACCACAAAAGTAAACTCACTCAGAAACTTATGAACAAATTCCAACTTCTATAGTGGTGAAAGGATTAAAAATGTCCACTGGACTTTTGAAAAACTCGATACCCCAAATTTTACCAGACTTATAAATATTCTCCATTAATGTGAATGGCTTAAACTGTCCTCTAAAGAGGCACAGGTTGGCAGACTGGATACAAAAACTCAGGCCAGATATTTGCTGCATACAAGAATCTCATTGTAGCTTAAAAGATAATTATAAACTCAGGGTGAAAGGATGGTGGTCCATATTTCAGGCAAATGGAAATCAGAAAAAAGCAGGTGTTGCAAATCTATTTGCAGATACAATAGGCTTTAAACCAACAAAAGTAAGGAAGGATAAGAATAGTCACTTCGTATTTGTTAAGGGTAATACTCAATATGATGAGATTTCAATTATTTTTTTTTGAGATTTCAATTATTAATATTTATGCACCCAACCAGAAAGCACCTCAATTTATAAGAGAAATTCTAACAGACATGAGCAACTAGATTTTCTCTAGCTTCATAATAGTTGGAGATTTTAACACTCCTTTGGCAGTGTTGGAAAGATCCTCCAATAAGAAGCTGAGCAAAGAGATTTTACATTTAAAACTAACCATCCAACATTTGGATTTAATAGACATCTACAGAACATTTCATCCCCCCAAAATTGAATACACATACTTCTCAACAGCCCAAAGAACATACTCCAAAATCGATCACATCTTAGGTCATAAGTCTAACCTCAGAAAATTTAAAGGAATTGAAATTATTCCTTGCATCTTCTCAGAAGACTACCATGGAATAAAAGTCGAACTCAGTAACAACAGGAATCTGCATACTCATATAAAAACATGGAAGTTAAATAACCTTATGCTGAATGATAGCTGAGTCATAGATGAGATTAAGAAGGAAATTGCCAAATTTTTGAAGCAAAACAACAATGAAAACATGAATTATCAGAACCTCTGGGATACAGCAAAGGCATTCCTAAGAGGGAAATTTATAGCACTGCAATCCTTCCTCAAGAGAATGGAAAAAGAGGTAGTTAACAACTTAATAGGACATCTCAAGAAACTGGGAAAAGGAAGAACATCCCAACCCCAAAACCAGGAGAAGAAAAGAAATAACCAAAATTAGAGCAGAATTAAATTAAATTGAAAATAAAAGAATTATACAACAGATCAATAAATCAAAAAGTTGGTTTTTGTAAAGTTCACTAAGTAGACAAACCTTTAGCTAACCTAACCGGGAAAAAAAAGAGTAAAATCTCTAATTTCATCAATCAGTAATGACAAAGATGAAATAAGAACAGACTCCTCAGAAATTCAAAAAATCATTAATGAATGTTACAAGAAACTTTATTCTCAGAAATATGAAAATCTGAAGGAAATTGACCAATACTTGGAAGCATGTCACCTTCCAAGACTTAGCCAGAATCAAGTAGAAATGTTTAATAGGCCTATATCAAGTTCTGAAATAGCATCAACCATACAAAATCTCCCTAAAAAAAAAAAAAAAAAAAGCCTGGGACCAAATGGCTTCAAGTCAGAATTCTACCAAACCTTTAAAGAGGAACTAATACCTATATTACCCAATCTGTTCCAAAATATAGAAAAAGAAGGAATACTACCCAACACGTTCTATGAAGCAAACATCACCCTGATCCCCAAACCAGGAAAAGACCCAACAAGAAAAGAAAATTATAGACTGATATCACTAATGAATATAGATGCAAAAATATTCAAGAAGATCCTAACAAACAGCAACACATCAAACAAATTATACATCATGACCAAGTTGGATTTATCCCAGGGTCTCAAGGCTGGTTCAATATATGTAAATCTATAAATATAATTCAGCACATAAACAAATTAAAAAACAAAGACCATGTGATTCTCTCAATTGATGCAGAAAAAGCTTTTGATAATATCCAGAATCCCTTCATGATCAGAACACTTAAGAAAATTGGTATAGAAGGGACATTTCTTAAACTGATTTAGGCCATCTACAGCAAACCAACAGCAAATATCATACTGAATGGAGTTAAATTGAAATCATTTCCACTCAGATCAGGAACCAGGCAAGGTTGCCCATTGTCTCCACTGCTCTTTAACCTTGTAATGGAAGTTTTAGCCATCGCAATTCGGGAAGAAAAGGTGATCAAGGGTATCCATATAGGGTCGGAAGAGATCAAACTTTCACTCTAGGCAGATGATTGATTGTATGTATGGAAAACACCAGGGATTCTACTACAAAACTCTTAGAAATGATCAAGGAATACAGCAGTGTCTCAGGTTACAAAATCAACATTCATAAATTGGTAGCCTCTATATATTCCAACAATAGTCAAGCTGAAAAAAGTTAAGCACTCTATTACATTCACAGAACTGCCAAAGAAGAGGAAATATTTGGAAGTTTATCTAACAAAGGATGTGAAAGATCTCTATAAAGCAAACTATGAAACTCTAAGAAAAGAAATAGCTGAAAATGTTAACAAATGGAAAAACATACCATGCTCATGGCTGGGAAGAATCAACATTTTTAAAATGTTCATACTGTGCAAAACAATATACAATTTTAATTCAATCCCTATTAAAGCTCCACTGTCATACTTTAAAGATCTTCAAAAAATAATACTTCATTTTATATGGAATCAGAAAAAAATCTCGAATAGCCAAGACATTACTCAGAAATAAAAACAAAGCAGGAGGAATCATGCTACCAGATCTCAGACTATACTATAAATTGATAGTGATCAAAACAGCATGGTATTGGCACAAAAACAGAGAGGTAGATGTATGGAACAGAATACAGAACCAAAAGATGTATCCAGCTACTTACCATTATTTGATCTTTGACAAGACAATTAAAAACATTCAGTGGGGAAAAGATTCCCTATTTAACAAATGGTGCTGGGTGAACTGGCTGGCAACCTGTAGAAGACTGAAACTGGACCCATGCCTTTCACCATTAACCAAGATAGACTCTCACTGGATTAAAGATTTAAACTTAAGACATGAAACTATAAGAATACTAGAAGAGAGGGCAGGGAAAACTCTTGAAGAAATTGGTCTGGGCGAGTCTTTTATGAGGAGGACCAGAAGTTTATGTGAGAAAATGTATATTGGACCAAGGAAATGGCTACCAGTGATAAAGTAAGCATTACAATGTATTGTTGGGTTTGTGACTTTAATTAATGCAACATAAATAACAATAATGACATAAATGAAGGAAAAGAGCTATGTAGGAATAATATTTTTATGTATCACTGGAATTAAACTGAAGATCCCATTCATAAATAGATGGCCGAGATGTCAGAAATCAAACTCAGAATTTGGATTGCAAACAAGATTAATAGAATGGAGGAAAAGTTGGAATTAGAAATTTGAGGAGCAATTCAAAAGTTGTCTCAAGAATTCAATGAATTTAAAGAAAAAACCACCAAAGATTTTGACACATTGAAGCAAAAATTTGCAGCCTTCAAAGATCTGAAAAATACACTAGAATCCCTCAGTAACAGAGTGGAACAAGCAGAAGAAAGGATTTCAGACATTGAAGACAAAGCTTTTGAACACTCTCAAACTCTAAAAGAGGAAGAGAAATGGAGAGCAAAAATGGATCATTCTCTGAGAGATCTCTGGGATAATTTGAAGAAGGCTAATATCCACCTGATTGGAATCCCTGAAAGCGATGAAGTGGCCATGCAAAGCACAGAGGCCCTTCTCCATGAAATTATGAAAGAGAATTTTCCAGATATGCCAAGAGATTATGAAATTCAGATAACAGACAGTTTCAGAACCCCAGCATGACTCAACTCAAATAAGACATCCTCCAGGCACATCATAATTACCTTCACTAAAGTTAATATGAAGGAGAAAATTCTGAAAGCAGCCAGACGTAAGAAAACCATAACCTACAAATGGAAAAATATTAGAATGACTGCGGATCTCTCTGCTGAAAACTTTCAAGCCAGAAGAGGCTGGTCATAAACTTTAATCTCCTAAAACAAAATAACTTTCAACCCTGGATCCTGTATCCAGCTAAACCAAGTTTCATTTATGATGGAAAAATTAAATACTTTAATGACATTCATATGTTGAAGAAATTTGCCATAACCAAACCAGCTCTTCAGGATATTCTCAGACCTATCCTCCATAATGACCAGCCCAATCCTCTACCACAAAAGTAAACTCACTCAGAAACTTATGAACAAATTCCAACTTCTATAGTGGTGAAAGGATTAAAAATGTCCACTGGACTTTTGAAAAACTCGATACCCCAAATTTTACCAGACTTATAAATATTCTCCATTAATGTGAATGGCTTAAACTGTCCTCTAAAGAGGCACAGGTTGGCAGACTGGATACAAAAACTCAGGCCAGATATTTGCTGCATACAAGAATCTCATTGTAGCTTAAAAGATAATTATAAACTCAGGGTGAAAGGATGGTGGTCCATATTTCAGGCAAATGGAAATCAGAAAAAAGCAGGTGTTGCAAATCTATTTGCAGATACAATAGGCTTTAAACCAACAAAAGTAAGGAAGGATAAGAATAGTCACTTCGTATTTGTTAAGGGTAATACTCAATATGATGAGATTTCAATTATTTTTTTTTGAGATTTCAATTATTAATATTTATGCACCCAACCAGAAAGCACCTCAATTTATAAGAGAAATTCTAACAGACATGAGCAACTAGATTTTCTCTAGCTTCATAATAGTTGGAGATTTTAACACTCCTTTGGCAGTGTTGGAAAGATCCTCCAATAAGAAGCTGAGCAAAGAGATTTTACATTTAAAACTAACCATCCAACATTTGGATTTAATAGACATCTACAGAACATTTCATCCCCCCAAAATTGAATACACATACTTCTCAACAGCCCAAAGAACATACTCCAAAATCGATCACATCTTAGGTCATAAGTCTAACCTCAGAAAATTTAAAGGAATTGAAATTATTCCTTGCATCTTCTCAGAAGACTACCATGGAATAAAAGTCGAACTCAGTAACAACAGGAATCTGCATACTCATATAAAAACATGGAAGTTAAATAACCTTATGCTGAATGATAGCTGAGTCATAGATGAGATTAAGAAGGAAATTGCCAAATTTTTGAAGCAAAACAACAATGAAAACATGAATTATCAGAACCTCTGGGATACAGCAAAGGCATTCCTAAGAGGGAAATTTATAGCACTGCAATCCTTCCTCAAGAGAATGGAAAAAGAGGTAGTTAACAACTTAATAGGACATCTCAAGAAACTGGGAAAAGGAAGAACATCCCAACCCCAAAACCAGGAGAAGAAAAGAAATAACCAAAATTAGAGCAGAATTAAATTAAATTGAAAATAAAAGAATTATACAACAGATCAATAAATCAAAAAGTTGGTTTTTGTAAAGTTCACTAAGTAGACAAACCTTTAGCTAACCTAACCGGGAAAAAAAAGAGTAAAATCTCTAATTTCATCAATCAGTAATGACAAAGATGAAATAAGAACAGACTCCTCAGAAATTCAAAAAATCATTAATGAATGTTACAAGAAACTTTATTCTCAGAAATATGAAAATCTGAAGGAAATTGACCAATACTTGGAAGCATGTCACCTTCCAAGACTTAGCCAGAATCAAGTAGAAATGTTTAATAGGCCTATATCAAGTTCTGAAATAGCATCAACCATACAAAATCTCCCTAAAAAAAAAAAAAAAAAAAGCCTGGGACCAAATGGCTTCAAGTCAGAATTCTACCAAACCTTTAAAGAGGAACTAATACCTATATTACCCAATCTGTTCCAAAATATAGAAAAAGAAGGAATACTACCCAACACGTTCTATGAAGCAAACATCACCCTGATCCCCAAACCAGGAAAAGACCCAACAAGAAAAGAAAATTATAGACTGATATCACTAATGAATATAGATGCAAAAATATTCAAGAAGATCCTAACAAACAGCAACACATCAAACAAATTATACATCATGACCAAGTTGGATTTATCCCAGGGTCTCAAGGCTGGTTCAATATATGTAAATCTATAAATATAATTCAGCACATAAACAAATTAAAAAACAAAGACCATGTGATTCTCTCAATTGATGCAGAAAAAGCTTTTGATAATATCCAGAATCCCTTCATGATCAGAACACTTAAGAAAATTGGTATAGAAGGGACATTTCTTAAACTGATTTAGGCCATCTACAGCAAACCAACAGCAAATATCATACTGAATGGAGTTAAATTGAAATCATTTCCACTCAGATCAGGAACCAGGCAAGGTTGCCCATTGTCTCCACTGCTCTTTAACCTTGTAATGGAAGTTTTAGCCATCGCAATTCGGGAAGAAAAGGTGATCAAGGGTATCCATATAGGGTCGGAAGAGATCAAACTTTCACTCTAGGCAGATGATTGATTGTATGTATGGAAAACACCAGGGATTCTACTACAAAACTCTTAGAAATGATCAAGGAATACAGCAGTGTCTCAGGTTACAAAATCAACATTCATAAATTGGTAGCCTCTATATATTCCAACAATAGTCAAGCTGAAAAAAGTTAAGCACTCTATTACATTCACAGAACTGCCAAAGAAGAGGAAATATTTGGAAGTTTATCTAACAAAGGATGTGAAAGATCTCTATAAAGCAAACTATGAAACTCTAAGAAAAGAAATAGCTGAAAATGTTAACAAATGGAAAAACATACCATGCTCATGGCTGGGAAGAATCAACATTTTTAAAATGTTCATACTGTGCAAAACAATATACAATTTTAATTCAATCCCTATTAAAGCTCCACTGTCATACTTTAAAGATCTTCAAAAAATAATACTTCATTTTATATGGAATCAGAAAAAAATCTCGAATAGCCAAGACATTACTCAGAAATAAAAACAAAGCAGGAGGAATCATGCTACCAGATCTCAGACTATACTATAAATTGATAGTGATCAAAACAGCATGGTATTGGCACAAAAACAGAGAGGTAGATGTATGGAACAGAATACAGAACCAAAAGATGTATCCAGCTACTTACCATTATTTGATCTTTGACAAGACAATTAAAAACATTCAGTGGGGAAAAGATTCCCTATTTAACAAATGGTGCTGGGTGAACTGGCTGGCAACCTGTAGAAGACTGAAACTGGACCCATGCCTTTCACCATTAACCAAGATAGACTCTCACTGGATTAAAGATTTAAACTTAAGACATGAAACTATAAGAATACTAGAAGAGAGGGCAGGGAAAACTCTTGAAGAAATTGGTCTGGGCGAGTCTTTTATGAGGAGGACCCCCCCCCCAACCAGGCAATTGAAGCAGCTTCAAAAATACACTACAGGGACCTGATCAAACTAAAAAGCTTCTCATAGCCAAGAACACAGTAAGTAAAGCAAGCAGACAGCCCTCAGAA
Source organism: Nycticebus coucang (assembly GCF_027406575.1). Lineage (NCBI taxonomy): Eukaryota > Metazoa > Chordata > Mammalia > Primates > Lorisidae > Nycticebus > Nycticebus coucang. The sequence goes on along the minus strand of NC_069781.1, from coordinate 67,219,166 downwards.
TGGGAGAAGATATTTGCAGGTTATGTCTCCGACAAAGGCTTAATAACCAGAATCCACAGAGAACTCAAACGCTTAAGCAAGAAAACAACAAGTGATCCCATCGCCAGCTGGGCAAAGGACTTGAAGAGAACGTTCTCTGAAGAAGATAGGCACAAAGCCTTCAGACATATGAAAAAATTATGTTTTTTTTTTCTCGTGTGGAGAAGAGCCCTCACTGAAATGGGGGGAGGGACCTTATTACCTATATTCAAACAAGCTAGGTCAGATTGCTTATGGGTCAAATTGCTTATAGCCACAGAATAATTCTAGGTTTTGGGGGCCTCGGATAATAACTGACTCTTTAGTGTTGAGTGGAAGTAGACGTCTAGGATCCCCAACTGGCTGAAACTGACACCCAAGAGCTTCTCCTTTGTAACTGCTTGTCAGGGTCCTGCCCTGGTGGCAGGGTCCGTTAAGACCTGTGGATCTGCCAGAGACCAAATGAAGAAAAATAAGGTTAGAAACAATGAGAAAGAAAGACACAAGACACCCAGAATAGAATTTTCAAAGGTGGGAACTCAGGGGACCACGTCTGCTTATGGGGTTCTGACGTTGGTCCCAGTGTCAGTTCCACTCAGGTTTTAGTGCAGGCTATTTGCCCATTAGCCCAAAGGGTAAGCTGAGGAAGGGAACAAAGACGCCAGCAGTTTCTCTGAGTGAGCATATCAGCTCCTATTGTTTCTATAAACAGTAACTCTAAGGGTCTGAGCAGGCTTGAGAAATCCACAACCTGAGCTTTGTGTGAATGCGGCCTCCTGTCTGAGGTCACACACATAGATTCCTAGGAAGGTGGTAAACTCTGTTAGTTCACTGTGGAGTAAAATGCCACTGGCATCAATCTCCTCTGAAGAATCAGTGAGAGAGAGGAATTTTCCTCTCATCACCACCATGGAGGGTCTTCCTCTGGGATAAGGGATAGAAGCCCTCCTGCCCATATTTCAGGGTTAAGGCTGTTCCCTTGATCTCTGCCCTGCCGAATACAAATTTCCACAATGGGTATTTGTTTTGTCTGTTTACTGAGCAAGAAACAGCCTAGTTAATGTATCTTTCCAGGACTTGTCATAGCATCTTCTGTGGCCACTATTCCTCAGAGTGTTTACAGACCCAGCAGGGGAGTTAGTAAGCTGTATCCCCAATAGGTCAGAGTTCTAGGAAAAGAAAGAAATTTTCTCAGATAGGAAATTAGCAGCAGCAGGTTTAAAGGTAAACTAGCTGACTTTCCTTTGTTCTGCCTCACTCAGCTTACTTTTTTACTTTTCCCTTCTTTGGGGGGTGTTTTCCCTTGCCAAGAATGGGGTCTTTGGTCTCCATTCTGCCTGCAACTGCTTGGTGTGACTGTTAAGAGTTCCGGCTACTCAAAATTGCTCCCTGGCTTAAAAAAGACAACCACTCACTTTCTCCACCTGTTCTCCCCTCACTCCTTATGGTAAGGGGAAATGTTTTGCCTCATTACTTCAGGGCAGAGGTAAAAGTCCTGAGTTTCCACTACACCTCCTCTGCTACTACTCTAATGAAAAGGAGTAACAGCAACTGATTACCACCTAGCAAAGGGGGAGTCCCAGTTGTTCAATCAAACCTTGCCCATTTGGAGTGGATCCCTGGTTTGTATGCATATGTGCCTGTGAGGACATGAGTGTGTTGGGGGGAGAGGGGGTGATGGAGGTGTTTGGCTGGAGTAGACTCATTATTTTTATTATTTATTATTTATTTTTGCAGTTTTTGTCTGGGGCTGGGTTTGAACACACCACCTCTGGCATATGGGGCCAGTGCCCTACCCCTTTGAGCCACAGGTGCTGCCCTAGACTCATTATTTTTATGAGAAAATCTGTCTGTTTTAAGCTCTTTTTCTGGTCCTTTGGCTAGAGAGAAGAGGCATTTAGTGCTTTCTTTTAAATTAGAACTTACCACTGGTTGTACATTAGTACAAATGATGCTTGAAGCTCTATGAAATTGCCATATACTTCTCTTCAATGAGAGATGGACTAAAATGAGAAATTATTATTGAATTATTGCAACTGACCAAAAAGTACTATAACAACTTCTGAAATATATTCACTCCAAGGAAGTTTGGAATATATATATATATATATGTGTGTGTGTGTGTATATACACACACATATATTGTTTATATACACATATATATCATTGGAACATAGATATATATGTGGGTGCATGTTTGTACACTGGAATCATGAAAGTTGAATGGTATATGCTTATCAAATTAACAAAATATAAAATTCAAACCAGAATAAGAAACTAATAATCATAATGATAGTTCAATTGATTATATATAATGTTGCTTTTTATTGGTTTTTAATGTTTGTGAACTATCTCAAACTAAGCATTATTCAACCAGAAAAGTTACATTTTTGTTACCCCAAGTAGCATACAAATTATTTCACCTGGTTCTTAGCCAAAAAATTAAAATTGATTTCAGTATTAATGGAAGAAATGGTTTTAGTTAGATCTGTTAAGAGCAAGAATGTTGGTCTACATTGTGATGAATTTTTGAGTGAATTTCCCAAGAAATTTTGATTATAAATGTTTCATACACTTGGTTTTCTGACTTTGAAGCCTAACGATTACTTTTCTGATTCATTATTTAAATAGTTTTGTAATGTTTTCATGACTAATCTCAAATTAATGTACTTCAAATTTATGGAAGAATGAATTTCTGGCATACATTTTTTAAGAGCCAGAAGATAGCAAGTTTATTTTAAAAGCCACTAAGCTGCAGTAGATTTCCAAAAGCATTTTCATTTTGTTTTCACATTTGCAAAGAAGCTTCATCCTTAAAGAGCCCCTTGTTAATTATAAACCCACACACACACATGCACTCACACACAAACCAAGAAATAGTGTAGGTTATAACAGAAGGAGTTTTTTGTAACAAACAGAAGGAGATATTTGTGGTAAAAAATTGACCCAAATAACATCGTGTATCACTGAGTCAAATAATTTTAAAGGTTTCAGAGCTCCTTAAGGATGTGAATGCACAAAAGTATAGTAATGTTGATACTGTTAACATTATAACTCTCCGTAACATGACATATTTAAATAACGTTTAGTATAACATTGGTAAGAAATGAGAATAATGTAAGTTAAAGGGGGAAGTTAATTATACATCAAGTAGTTATTCTGCACATGATTATTGTACTCTGCTTTAGGAAATGATTTTAAGTAACTAATAATGGCAAATAAAATTCAAGATACTATTAGAGGAAGAAAAATTATTTTTAAAAGAACATCATTATCTATACTCAAAGGATTAGTTTTCTTTTTTGAATTCTGATGAAATATTTATTTCTCTTACTTTCTTGTGTAAATTATAGTATAGTTATACATAAAATAAAAATGATATCTGCACTTATCTCTGCTCACCTTTGAAAAATGAGGTTCAATCCCTGAGACTTGACTGAAGCAGTGGAATATTTTTTGAGAGAAAGGCTAGTAGTTGATACTTACTGTTTGTTCTCTAGAATTATGAACTAAGTGATGACAAAATATACAACATTTCTGAGAATTTAGAGAACACTTAATCCATTCCTATAGTATAATAAATCTCTTCCTTGAACAGGTTTATTTATTTTATGAAAGAGGGCATCACACAATGGATAGTATTGCTATAAAATGTGGACCATGGTGACAGTTGTTGCACGGTGCAGGTGTCATCCGAGTGATAGAGTGAAGAGGCATAGAATAACACAGGTGCAGGAGACAGACAGACTTTAAGGAGATAATTTCTGTTCAACTTTGAGAATGATTTGAGTCTTTATACAAATACAGTTTCTGTCAGAAATGTAAGTTGTAGGATGGGTAAATAAATTTTAAGGAATCATCCTTCAATCCGTCATCATGAGCTTTGTTTGCGTCACAACTTACTATGCCTTTTCCTCAAGTCTACATTCATTGTTTACTCCTGTAAAAAGCTTAGTTGTATTGCTGTGTACATATGAGTTTTGTGATGTGGGAGAGAAAAAGAGAATTCAGATAGGGATACATTTAGCCTGATTGAGCAGTGTGATTTAACTTTGTCTTTGATTTCTGTCTCTGCTTTGGTTAAGCTTCATTTATGGTAACTTTTATAGGTAAGTCTCTAAACATTTAATAGTTCAATTCTTTAAAAAAAAGAAAGAAAACAGAAAAGAAAAGAAAATCTGGTGGTGATCATCAGAGATTTGGGGCAATAATGAATTCTTAAATATAAAATATCAAAGTCGGTCTCATAAGAGATTATTTCTTGCCACTTTGGTCAGGTCAGTATTACCAGAAAAAAATGGTCTTTTTAATGACAAATTTAGTGTAGGGTATCTGTTCCCAATGAAAGCTCAAATGTGAAAATAAAAGGGGCACTGTCCCTCTTCCTATAGATTCATCAGCTTCTCTCTAAAGCCAAAGAAACTTGTCGAGATTATCCAAGGTCCATACTTGCCTCACTTCTAAGGTATTAGAAACAAGAAAATTACTTTCTTATCAAAGACAGGCAGGTAACAACATACAGGAATGTCAAGTCAAGCTCACCAGATACTAACGGAAAACTAATGTTCTAGGTTCGATGCATTATTTTTCTGGATTTAGGCATGATACGCATGGCATTGGAGAATAACCTAAAAAAGAGCAAGGTCCCAAACACTCTGAAAAAAAAAAAATTAACAATCAGTATCTACATGATATTGAAATATCTTTCATTAATAGTGACACTTCTCCCTTTCTGAAATTATCATTATGAAATCCCTACACATTAAAAGGACAAGAAAAAAGGAATAGTGTAAATAGCTATCAAAATTTTCTTGAGGTGTCTGAAAATATATCAGCTTAAAAATACTGCAAATCTATTGTTTTGTGAAATTAAGTGGAATAAAATGTTAGATCCAAATTTTTCTAAAAATAAGATGTATTTAATTTTTTTCAAAATGCCAATATAATAGAGAAAAATGATAGAAAATATGCATACTTTGCTAGGATGGGGCAATCTTGATTATGTATATTTAATCAAAGTCTCCTGCCAATATAGTGCTATGGGATATCATATCAGACTAATTAAAGTCTGTTCCAAGAAGCTGGGAGCATTTAAGTTGGGTACATACATATTTAGAACTGAAATGTCTTCTTTTTGTAATGTTCTCTTGACCAATACAAAGTGTCATCTTTGGTTGTTTGTGGGGTTTTGGTTTCTTTTTTTTTTACTTTGTTTACTTTAAATCCACTTGTATGTAAAAATAAGATTTCACCCTCTTTTCTTCTGATTTCCATTTACCTGAAAAGTTGTTTTCCATCCCTTAGCCTTCAGTTTTACTTTGGCCTTTGAGGCTAGGTGTGTTTCTTGAAGACAGAAAATGTATGGCTTGTGTTGTTTTATTTTTTTAATTTAATCATCGGCCTATGCCTTTTCAGTGAGGAATTCAAGCCATTAACATTTATTGAGATAATTGATAAGTGGGGTGGAGTTCTATTCATCTTATTTTGTTAAAGTCCATTGCTTAGTTTTATGTTTTGCATCATTTTTGAAGTGAGGTTTTGTCCTTTATTTTCTGAGTGTTTACTTACTTACCATTCAGATAGCTCATTAATCCCTAAATACTGCCTAAGGAATATTGAGTTTATTCCATGACATTCTGAATAAAATTGGAAAATCAAAACCTTGAACAAAGAGAGGCCATGAAGTTATGTGTACATTTACACTTCTACTGGAAAAAAAAAATTACCAAAATTGCAACAAAATGTTCTGCTATCTTCCTTACACCAGAACAAAGATAGAATTATAACAATTTAAAAAGTTTATTGATATTAGTTGTTTTTCTATTACAACACAAAATAAAACACTTACTGAAATCATTTTATTCCTCAGGGTGAGCTAAGTATAATCTTTGTAGTCTTTTCTGACTACCTTTATATTAATTTCTGTTTCATCCATATACTCACAATATTGCTTAGGTCCTTGATATAAAAGTTTGATAAACCTCAGAGGCCAACTCTGCCTACAAAATTAAAGATTACATTTCAATAAGATTTCTATTTTCACCTTACAGTTTAAGAAACACCAAATAGATAACTTAAAATCATTTAATTTAACTTTCTTTAGGTTATCGGTAATACTTTTCCTTTTCATTTCCCATTATAAATTGTCGAGACAAGTTACTTGTTATTTTAGTCTCAGCATCATGCTCTATCAAATTGAATTATTCAACTAATACATATAGCGCTGAATAAAATTTGATCTGTTGTACTAATAGCATTAAATATTTCTTTGCTCATTTTTATTGTCCTGTGTAATAGTACCCAGGTTTAATCAAAATTGTATAAATTGACCCAACATAAATAATAGACTTCAATTGAAACCAATAGAAAATGCTCAAATAATTCCAAAATAATTTTTGCAAGAATATATATTTAACAATGAAACCTGTCACCCTTTGGAAGGGATACTCATTCATCTATGGGGTCTTTGCTCCTGCTTCATTAATTTGTAAATTTTGTACTTCTGAACTTCTGTCCTTTTCCAGATGGGCATAGTTGCTTTTTAATGGTATTTTCCACTAATAGCTGACATTCAAAACAGACATAAACCTCCTTAATTATTTCATAATCACTAGAGAGTTAGCCCAAATGAGAGGGTTGAAGAGCCAAATATGGAATATAAGCCATCCTGTAAGTCATATGTGTGTTTTTCCTTTCATTCATAGATTGTCTGTTTTTGCCATTAGATATGAAATTATTGCTTATAATAGTAAATAATTAGGTAAAATGAGAACTTTAAAGTTTACTAATGATTCAAATATTTACATTACTTCTTTTCCCAAGTTTTTATCATCTTTGCCAGTAAAATTAAAACATTTTCCTTACACTTAGGGTAAATTACAGCTCAGCGTGTCATCAGAGCTTAGTGAGGTAGAAGGAAATCCTGAATGGTGATGGACACTCCTAACATGCAGTGAATGACCAAAATATTGATGATAACAATTTTAGCTGTAGATATATATGTTACTCTATTAAATATTTTAGAATTCAAATGAGTTATAGCCTTACTATATAAACTTTATGATAAATAGCCTTTTGAGGGTCATAACTAAAATAGTATTGTTATTTACTCAAATCTTGTCTGGAAATGCTCTTGTATTATTTTAGTCATTAATCCAGTAGGTTTTTATTGAGACACCACAATATACTAGTCACCATACAGATTATAAGTATGAATTTAGCCCATAGCTAAATGCTACTTCTGCTACAAAAGACATAGAAATTTAACTACTTAATTCTTCTAAAGGAGATGAGCATTAGATACAAGTTTCCTCTTAAGTACAGTGGAAATGCTTCAGTGATAGAGGGTGAAATAAATGGTATAGGAAATAAACTTTTGTCATTTTGAAAGTTACAAAGAAATTTTTCTTGTTTAAAAAAAACTGAGAGAGTCTCAGTGCCCATAGGACAGTTATGGCGCCAGCCACATACACCAGCGCTAGCAGGTTCGAACCCAGCATGGGCCTGCCAAACAACGACAAACTACAACCAAAAAATAGCCAGGCATTGTGGTGAGTGCCTGTAGTCCCAGCTACTTGGGAGGCTGAGGCTAGTGAATCGTTTAAGCCCAAGAGTTGAAGGTTGCTGTGAGCTGTGATGCCACAGTAGTCTACCAAGGGTGACATAGTGAGACTCTATCTCAAAATAATAATAAATACATAAATACATAAATATTAAATATTTTACAAATAATTTAGTTGAAATTTTAGAGAGAAATGCCTACTGGTATTTCAAAAAGAGTAATTATTAATAACAGTTAATAGATTATTTTAATTTATTATTTGTTTTAGAAGAAACATTTGCCATGTTGTCCAGGCTTTATTCAAACTTCTGAACTCACATTAGCCTCCCCTGTAGATGGGACTATCGGTACGTACTACCAGGCCTGGAAATGAACTTTAACATATTTAGAAACTAAAGTCATTTGACAGAGGAACAAAAGAGTAACAAGAAACAAATTACAAGTCACCGAAGAAATTATAAAGGGGCTATAGTTGGGTCCCATTTAAAGGTAACAGTAATAAATATCTACTGTAATGGACCTGACATTTTATTAAATTATGTAAAACATTAATAAAGGTATTTATATAGCAAAATGTAAATTTAAAAAGTAATCTTTATATATGTATAACAAGAGTTTTGGAAAATTTTTCCTGCTAACTATTCCCACTGTAGTGGCTACACCGAACTCCTACCATATGGAGATGTTGAAGGTGTCACTGGAAAAGACCTTGTAATTCTGCCACATTTGATGGAAGTGTTTACATTTCTATCTTTGTTCTAGAGATAGTTAATAGGCTAATAAGGTAATGAGGGGTTTTATGTGATGATATAAAATAAGATTTATTTCTCATAAAAGCACAAAAATTCAAAGTTTATCAAGTAGTATTTAGTTGAACTAAGAACAGTGCTTCAGAATGCCATTTATTTGCATTTATTCGTATACCCTTTCCACTTCATTTCTTCCTCACCCTCTGCTTTTCATTCTTCCAATTCTGGTCTTGTCCTCTACAAAGAACTCTGGCAACACTCAGAATTGACAATATTGCCAAAGTGTGTATTTCACATTGGCTTATCCCAATTTCAAAGCACCCAGAAGGAGTACATTTATGTAAGCTAATATGTAAACTAACTTATAAATGAAGAACTATTCTTTTTTTTTATATATATCATTCACAGTACATTACAGAGCTATTGGAAAATTGAGTTGAATATGTTTATGTGCATTGATGTAAGGCAGTATTTCCTAGAAGTAACTAGAGAAGGACAAAGAATGAAGAATTTCTGAATGCCACTCTTTAACCAGTTCTGAAAATCCATAATTAATTTCAAATTATTAACAATTTATATTCAAGTATAGTTTTGTGTGAATTTACTAAAACATAGAAGCCCACTTCAATGTGTTTGTATTGTATTAGTGTGCCAAAAAAAAAGTAAAAACACTGCAGGGAGAGCTGCCTAAATTTAAGTCTTAGCTCTAGTCTCAGGAGAGAAATACTCTTGAAAAACTTCAATAAAATCAAATGTGGTTATTATTAGTTATAATGAATATTCCCCAAGCCTTTATTAGTCAGAGGATGTGATGAGTTAGTTTCCTTTAGAGGAAATAACTAGTTGCCTGTAAAGCAAAAATGTACATCCTATACAACCCATTTCTTCTCCTTTTAACAGAAAAATAATTTAATAATTACATGTGCCAAAATAAAGTTGAGATTATATAAAGTAAGTGGCAAATAATACCCTTATAATCAGAAATAATTCACAGGGCCAGGAATATATTTGGATGATTATTCTTAAAATATGCCTTTAAAATAACATTTAAAATAGTAAAATGAGAATTCATTGTACCCTTTATACACTGCAGAATAACACTGAAAACAAGTTAGAATTTGTTTTCTCTAATTGCTTCAGTTTTATTGCAGCTATAGTATCTACTGATATCTCTGCCTGAATAAATCTGTACATAACATAAAGAATATAGCAACAAAATAACTTTGCTTAGTAATCTACCTGGCAAAATCTATTAGTAGTAGTAGTAGTAGTAATAAAGAAGTAATAAATGATAACTTTTAAAACATTAAATTTAATGTATATTATTTAATAGTATATTATTCAAGTTATTTTTATTGAACCTAATGCATTTATTTGTAACGTACACTATTGTTTTATGAACCACTAAGTGAAATAATATTGCCACACAGTGCATTTACTTTACCACTTATACTTCTAATATCTTTCTTATAGTAAAAGCTCTTATAAAACAAGTTAGCCACAAGATTTGTACTACGCATCAATGTTATGTATGCCCAAGAAGGAATATGGGATCAGATTAAGTTCAATCATTCTTTACTGTGTATTACCTTAATGCTCAGAATCCAACTTGTCTGAATCAATTTTAAATTGTCAGTGTCTTATTTTCTACACAATATTTCTCTCTGCATCATCAAAAATGTTGTTGATTTAGCATTTCATAAAAAGAGTGCTCCACTGGGGTTTTGGATACATTTCTCCAAGATATTGACATTCACCAAGTTTTGTAGAGCTTTTTAAGAAATAGCAACCATTTCACAATTGGTGGTTGGCCAACAATTGTTGCAAGACTGACATTTTTTTCCTGATATATTAAAATGTAAAATAAATGCTCTTTAAAATTGATGAAATATGTTAGCATAGGTTTGATTACTTGTGTCCTTTTGTTTAATTTAACATAAGCCATAAATTATTTGTACCAATCATAGGACTGTTTTATTACATTTGGTAATTTCAAAAATTATTTTAATATTTCATATTTTCAAATGTTTCAAAAATCGTGTGTTCAACATGACTTTGAAGATGATAGATTATTTGTCTTGATTATGATCTTAAAATAATGGATATGTGTCAACAAAATACATTACCAAATTTTTTCTTTTTTTTTTTTTTAAGACAGAATCTCACTATGTCACTATGTCACCCTTGGTAGAATGCTGTGGTGTCACAGCTCACAGCAACCTCAGACTCCTGGGCTTAAGCCATTCTTTTGCCTCAGCCTCCTAGGTAGCTGGGACTACAAGAACCCCCCACAATGTCCAGCTATTTTTGTTGCAACTGTCATTGTTGTTCAGCTGGCCTGGGCAGGGTTTGAACCTGTCAGCCTGGGTGTATGTGCCTGTGCCATAACCACTGTGCTATGGGTGCCAAGCCAACACTAAAATATTTTCTAACATACACAATATGAGATTCCTGCTAGTCAAAGAAGTGGTAGTTGCTCAGATTCTTTTCTACTAAAATTTACTCCGAAATCACTTAAGAACAATGAAGATTAAAAGATAGAACTATATAAAAACCCCACCAGCAGCATAGTTTGTAAACAGGAATGTTCAGGCATGGAAACATCTGTTAGTAATGAAAAGATCAACAGTCAACTGTAGCAAAAAATGATGCAGGTGTACATTTTATGGCAAGTTTGAGGTGGGGGCAGGAAGGACCATGTGAAGAGAACATGGCAAGAGGAGACAGAAGAAAGAACTCTAGGACTTCAAAGTAGGAAATAAGATCACGGCTACAAATAAAATGTATATCTAAAGTCTGAAAATACTGAAATGAGAGACTTTTTAATATCTATCAGCATTGTTAGTGGAAAGGGACTTTAAAGTGCATAGGTGTGGCAGTTTTGGAGTATATCGCTAGAGGAAAACACAGCAGAAAGGAAAGGAGGGGTATATGCAATTGGTGGTGAAGAGAAAAGAAGCAATAGAGAAAAATTTAGGTTCTTGTAAATGAAAGATAAAATATTTAGAGGATACACCATCTTCAAATCAGTACAAAATGAACAAATGGCAAACTGTAAAAAATGCCCTAAAAAATCTGCACTTTGCTCTTTAAGAGTGGTTAATGACCAAGAAATTACACAAATTGCCCTAGTACTTCCACACTACCAAAGTAATAGGAAGGAAAGAACAGAATTTATATGATTATTAAAATCAAGCATAAAATAAAACTTAAATCACCTTAGAACACAAACCTCCTTGAATATATCATTTTTATAAATCAAATAAAGTCTGTCGCATATGGAAATAATAAATGGTGAAAGGGAATGAGTATCAGGAGTTGAGGAGAGGAAAGCTTATATTTTTGATTATTTCTAATTATATTTTTAAATAGTTCTGATTATTTTTCTGTTTATATTTTTGGATAGTTCTGACTTTTCTTATCATGACAATATTTTACATACTTTAAATATTAAAATCATGTTAAATATGTGGTGAACCTCCAAATAATTTATGTAGCCATAAATTATGTAACCTACATGTGTTACATAAATAACCTAATCACAATAGAGGGTATGAAAAAGAAAAGAATCAGTAACTTTTGGCAAAATTATATTCTTATATAATTTAAGGTAAAGACAAAACATATTGTGCACAAATATTGGACTCTATCAATTTTATTTCCACAAAACTATTGGTTGGAAATTTATGTGTGTTCTATAATTGAGAAGAAAGGTGAATATATTGTGGATTTGGGAGTCAGGTTAATAACTGTCTGAGACTACAAACTGCATATAAGAAATTATGGAAGGATAGAGTAACCCATCTGAATTATCAGTATTAAATAACGGTTTTCAACATACATATGAACATATAGACTAATGGTGTAAGGATTATTTTGAGCTCTAGGCACTTGAAACTTTCCTTTTTTATCCTGAAACCATGAGAGAAAACTCCCATGTGAAAGATGCCCTTTCTATATCAGAAGGGAAGAACATTTTGATCAGCAGAGATAAGAAGATGAGGCTGAGAGAATTTTCTACAACCAGAATGCATGATTTCATAGCAATATTATTAACAATTAGCAAATGAATACATTATGTAAAAGAGATGACTTTTCAGGACAGTATAATTCCAATAAAGAAAGTAGAAAAAATAGAAATTCATCTTTGGCAATCACTAAAGTAATAAAATCCATGGGCAGGAAGCACGGTAGATGCTATTACTATATATTAATAAGATAAAGTTTTATAAGATGTAATATTTGCAGTCTTCAGGTATCTTCGCTTGAAATATTTACTAAATTCAGTGGCAAAAGTAGTAAATTTATGGTGGAGTGACCTGGTAATGCAGCAGAAAACTCCACCTCATGGAGAGAAAGAATCACCTGAACACCAGAAATAGAAGTGGAAATGGCTTTATTCCAGCCAGCCCAGCTGTTGCACATGAGAGTCCAGAATGGCCACATTCACTGATCTACCCTGTCCCTGTCCTTTTATTGGACTTACAAGTAGACAGACAAAGGAATTACCTTATGGCCTCTCATTGAAAGTGTCAAAGGATGTGTAGGGTTTAGAGAAGCAAAAGCAAGCCCACAAGCATTAGTTTTCAAGGACTTAGGAAACTAAGTTGTACAAGTTCTTGAGGGCGGTGTTGTTCTACCCTGGGGGTAGGGTCAGCTAAGACCTGTGGAACTGGTGCTGTGATGGATTGAATAAATATACAATTAGGAACAATGATAAAGAAAGAGACAAGAGACACAGAATAGAATTTTCAAAGGTGGGGGCCACTGCCTGTTTGTGGGGCTCCAGGGGCCTCGAGTTGCTGTTCCACTCAGCTTTTATTCAAGTTTCTTTGCCCAGATGGTAAGCCAAGGGAGGGAACAAAGATGACAGCAGTTTCTATGAGTGAGTGTATCAGCTCCTATTGTTGTTATTATTATTAACTTTAAGATCAGAGCAGTCTTAAGAAATCTGAAACTTGAACCTTGTGTAGGGGCAGCCTCCTGTCTGTAGTCACACACACAGATTCCTAGGGAGGTGTAAAATTCCTCATGTTCCCTGTGGAGTAAAATGCCACTGGCATCAATCTCCTGTGAGGAATCTGTGGGAGAGAGGCATTTTCCTCTTATCACCACCCACAGAGGATTTTCCTCTGCTATAAGGGATATAAGCCCTCCTACCCATATCTTAGGGCTCCAGCTGTTCCCTTGGGTTCCTGCCCCAGCCAAATGCAAATCTCCACAATGGTAGCTGCTTTGTCTCTTTAATGGGCAGGAAACAACCTCAATAATGTGTCTTTTCTAGGTCTTGCCATAGCCACTTCTATGGCCATTGTTTTTTCATCAGAGTGTTCACAGACTCAGTAGGGGTATTTGTAAGCTGTATCCCCAATAGGTCAGAAACTTGTTCAGGTAAGAAATTTAGCAATAATTGGCTTAAAGGTAAGCTAGCTAACTTTTCTTTGTTCCTACTCCCTCAGCTTACTTTTTAATTTTCCCTTTTTCTGGGGGTGTTTTCCTCTGCCAAGAATGGGGTCTTTGGTCTCCATTCTGCCTGCAGTGATCAAAATTAACATCACCAATAATGGGACAAATAGATGCCATGTACCTGTTGATATACAGAGAAGGTGTAAGATTATATCTGAGGTAATCAATATTACCAAAGCTTATAATTTGAATCTAATTATGAAAAAAATCAGACAAATCAAAATTAAAGTAAACTTTATGAAGTAATTATCTAGTCCTGAATCTTTGAATATGTCAGTCATGAAGACAAAGGTACAGATTTCCCATGTTGAGTAAAATTAGAAAAAATATGACGATCTTGGATTAGACGTAGAGCAGAGAATGAACTTTGGTGAGATAATTATAATAATTAGTGAAACTTAAGTAAAGATTATAGATTAGTCAATAGTGTCACAGCAAAATTACTTTCCTTGTTTTGCTAATTATGTAAGAGTTAATATCTGGAAAATTTGGGATGAAGGGAACACAGAAAAATTTTTACTGTTTATGGAGCTGTTTTGTAAGTCTAAAATTATTTTTCTGTATAAAATTAAGAAAGAAAAATAGAAAAGTTAAAAAATTATGGTATAGATCATAGTGTCATAAAAGTTCATAATAATGAATAAATAAAATTGGTAAGAAATAATAAGGTAAATGGAGCCAGATTTATAGAACACATATATTTTAAATTCTGACTTATTGCTAGGCCTTTTATTTCTTTATCTAATTTTTAATTCCATAAAATCCTTTGAGAAAATATTATTTATATTATCTTTAAGATTAGAAAATTTTATATATCTTTTGTTGGATATGACCAAATTACTCTATGTTAAGCAAAACAAATCAGGACTAGCAGATTTTTGGCTGTAATTATATCAACAGTGCCCAAATGTAATCAGGTGTTTGACCCACGAAGAAGTGTATGAAAAAAACTAGAAAGCCATCAATGTTTTCCGTATCTCATATATTTCCCTACTCCTAGAGTTTTTAATCTTCATTTCTCCATCTTTTCAAACTTACTTTCTGTACTTCTTGGTCTGTATAATAGATTACAGAAACCCCCAAATCTTAAAATTATGTTTTCTAGACATACAGAGGTAACTAGATCACCCAAATTTCAATTTGAAGTTTTGCAGTAGTACAGATACAGTTGATTCAGGTTAAATTCTTTATTCTCCTTCTATGGAAGGAGATAAAGCGATAGAGAGAGATAAGACATATCCAACAATGTTTCTAGAACTGTTAAATACGTAAGTACTATTTTTTCCTCTTCGTCTTATCTCTGGTTCTACTTATGTATCTTCTTTGTTTAGATCAGCTCTCTGTAATTTTCTCACTTACTTCATGAATAACTTTACATACACACACAGTCTCTATTAACCAGTAAAGGAAATCAGCTTGAGCTGACATACACACAAGTTTGATCAATTGTGACCTGATTGCACTTAGAATCTGCAATCATGTGGCTAGAGCCTGGAAAATTCTGGAAGAAAAGGGAGGTGCTGGATATAAGAGCAGACATCCAAAAGCTGCCACACTTACTGGATTTGAATTTCAGACCCATTAACTGTAGGTAATTGACCTTGAAAGCAAGGTCCTCTCAGAAATGGTTTTCTAATTTGTTTTAAGAAACTTCCAGATTTATTTTTTAAAACATTGGTTTAATACATTTAAAATCATTTAGAAAAGTCCCTGACACACATTTACCACCAGGTAAATATTATTTATATATACCTTTATCAGAAGAAATAGACATGCTTGGTAAAAGTGTAAGAGTAGAGGAGAAAAGTAGTACAGACATTGTCAGTGAAAGTATGAGTTTGGATATAAAGGAAATAAAATACTATTTGATTAAAGGGGCAAAGGAAAATAGAGTTAGGCCAAAAATATGGGAATGGACAATTATAAAAATTCTAGAGAATATCTGAGATTAAGAAGCCCACTCATCCTACCTTTAGCATCAAATATCACTTTGGATATAAAGTACATGAATAAGCCTCAGTAAAAATGCTGTTCCAATATAATCTATATAAAGAGTCTATATATTTGCCAAGAATTATTGGTTGTGAAAGAAAAGTGAGTGTCAGATTCAGCCTTTCAGAAGAAGAGACCTATTTATTTATTTTTTATTGGTATTGTAGCTAGTAGATCATCATGTTGTTTGTCTTATTTGCAATGTCCTTTTTGGCCTTGCATTTCAGGCAAATATAAATCAAAAGCCTTTAAAGTTATGGATCTTGATTCACAAGGTAATCTTGCAAACACAGCAGGGAAATATACGATTTGCAAATTGCTTAACTGACATCTCCACTATTATCCTAAAATATTGTTGCAGTAGAACTCATTTTATAATATTTCAGCTTGATTATATTTTAAAACTTTACCTTTCTCAAGATAAATATATTGCCTCTCATTTGCATACTTTCATTTTTTAAATTGCATATGCATTGAAGGGCAGGATTCTTTATTTCAGAATGACTAAAAGTTCTCCTTTTATATGAGCTATTCCTAAATTTGTTAAACTTCTCATATGAATTATTTAAAAATTTCTTTGCACTCGAATTCTTTATAATTACAAGTTATGATTGGATTTGGCTATAAATTAATATTACAACATTACTACAGATTTTCAATTTTGGATTATGCTTACTCCATGAAAAATGCCTATTGACTGTAGAATTCATCTTTGTTTCTTCAGTGCTTTCAAATGATGATAATATCTTTAGTGCATTTTTTTCATCAATCTAATATACTTTTCCTACAATGAGCATTAAATGTACTTAATAATGGAACATATAACTCTTTTCACTCAAGAAGGTTGTGCAGCAAAAATGTAACTGTAGAACTATATTTTCATAGACTTTTATTAATTAGACCTAGATTTCATAGTGACATTGTCATTATGATTTCAATACCAGTATATGCTTTCACATACATTTAAAGAATAAAATAGAAATTATTTTCAAAACTTATAAAATATCTTTACCATTCCATACCTTGTCAAGTAGATATTACAAGGTTTAATTGGAGAGGTACTATTCAGAGCAAGAAGTAATAGACTACAAGATATTTAAATGGCAAAGCATATAACATTTTATAGATAAGAAAAAGAGGGACTAATGCAAATTATGACTAAGAACCTTGCTAGTTTTAATGATTAATGATAATATTTTATGGATGAATAAGCAAGATTGTTAGCTATACATATGTACATATAAGCAAATATATATATGTATATAGGTGTGTATACATACACATATGCATTTATATATTCTGTTATTAAAATGAACATGTGTTTCAGCTTTAGGTATATATCTTAGTCCTTTAGAATTAACATTAAATGAAGGGAAGTAAGAATATATTTGGCAAGAAGAGAAATGTTCCTTTTGATGTGAAAAAAACATTTTCATGAAGAAAAAGGTTGGAAGTGTGACATGAACTCTTCCCTGGGTCTCCAGCCCGTCAGCCTATTCTGAACATTTTGGATTTGCCAGACTTCACAATCAAGTGAGCTAATTCTTTAAAATAAAAATAGGGGCAGAGACAAAATGGCTGACTGAAGCCAGCTTTCCAAAGAGGCTCCTGTCTAGAAGGAGAGTTACAGGACAGAAATTTAGCATGTAACCTGGTGGCTTTGAACTGCACCAAGAAAGAATGTTGAAGAATGCACATCAACCCTGCTGAGGCCAGCTGTGACCACAAGGATACAAACAAAAGGTACAAATTCCATCACCAAGCGGACAGGAGTCCCCTCCCCCATGAGAACAGCTTGAAGTGCCCCACAAACAAACAAGCAAAGTTCAAAGGTCCTCCCACTACACTCCATGGGTGTCCCTCTAAAAACTGGACCTACCTTCCCTACTAGGGTGCCATGGCATTCTCCTGCCAGACATAAAACTGCATAAAACTATATATTCTCTACCTGAAACTCTGAGATCCCAGCACTCCCCTCAGCTCTCACTCTGAGGTCTGGAGGCCTATCCCCCAGCAGTCCAGATTCTTGGGTGATTTCTCGAGGGGTGTGGACAGTGCCTAAACTGCAGCTGTTCAGTGCTGACTCTGGGGCACTGGAGAAAGGGGAGGATGGTCGGCTGAGAGGGAACCACACCAGAGCGGCAGTGCCTTGAAGCACAGAGCAGCAGACGTCTTTTAGCAATAATATGGCTCACTCCCGGATATTCTGAAGACACAACCCCTGTCTCCCTGGAAAACCAGAGGAGATCGGGCATCTACTCAGGTGGCAAGCAAATAGCCCTCAGAATGGGAGAAAATATTTGCAGGTTATGTCTCCGATAAAGGTTTAATAACCAGAATCCACAGAGAACTCAAACGTATAAGCATGAAAAGAACAAGTGATCCCATCGCAGGTTTGGCAACGGACTTGAAGAGAAACTTCTCTGAAGAAGACAGGCATGCGACCTACAGGCATATGAGAAAATGCTCATCATCTTTAATCATCAGAGAAATGCAAATCAAAACTACTTTGCGATATCATCTAACTCCAGTAAGATTAGCCTATATCAAAAAATCCCAAGACCAGAGATGTTGGCATGGATGTGGAGAAAAGGGAACACTTCTACACTGCTGGTTGGAATGCAAATTAATACATTCCTTTTGGAAAGATGTTTGGAGAACAGTTAGAGATCTAAAAATAGATCTGCCATTCAATCCTATAATTCCTCTACTACGTATATACCCAGAAGACCAAAAATCACATCATAACAAAGATATTTGTACCAGAATGTTTATTGCAGCCCAATTCATAACTGCTACGTCATGGAAAAAGCCCAAGTGCCCATCGATCCATGAATGGATTAATAAATTGTGGTATATGTACACCATGGAATATTATGCAGCCTTAAAGAAAGATGGAGACTTTACCTCTTTCATGTTTACATGGATGGAGCTGGAACATATTCTTCTTAGTAAAGTATCTCAAGAATGGAAGAAAAAGTATCCAATGTACTCAGCCCTACTATGAAACTAATCTATGGCTTTCACATGAAAGCTATAACTCAGTTATAACCCAAGAATAGGGGGAAGGGGGAAAGGGGGGTAGAGAGCGGGGAGGTGGGCGGAGTGAGGGTGATTGTTGGGATTACACCTGCAGTGCATCTTACAAGGGTATATGCAAAACTTAGTAAATGTAGAATATAAATGTCTTAACACAATACCTAAGAAAATGCCAGGAAGGCTATGTTAACCAGTGTGATGAAAATGTGTCAAACAGTCTATAAAATCAGTGTATGTTGCCCCGTGATCAAATTAATGTACACAGCTATGATTTAATTTAAAAAAAAAGAAAAGAAAAAGTTTGACTTAAAATAGAAATGTTTCTCTTCCTCAGGTTTTCAGCCTAATTTAATCAGATTACGGCAGTGTCTTTACAGATAGCCATTTTGATCCAGTCATCATTTAAAATTGAAATCAATGGGAGTAAGCATTGAAAAAGAGGAAAATGAAAAACCTAACCTAAAGTGTACATTCAGCAATGTGATACTTAGAACTCCTATTGTCAATCTAGGGATTTTACATGGATATTTATAGAGAACATTTAGCAATGATGACAAAGCAGCTTTTTCTTAACATCTGACCTGCAAAAGTTATGTACCAAGAAGAAACAAGCAGGAGATATTTTATATTGAGGAAGATGTGAGAGAAAACTCACTCTCTCTCATAGTCTTTTAATAACGTGTATGTTAACATATTGAGAAATAAATACCACTTCATTCCTTTGTATCCTTTTATTTATTTGCCCTCTAATGTTTCTTATTTTATATCCTACTAAAGGGCACTTTCTTAAAAGGAGTATCTCTATGGAGAGAATTTCATTAAGGTTTTTTATACATTTGACATTCTTACAGTGTTTTAAATTCAAAGATGCATCCCCTCTCTCTGCTTGGGTTAATATCATTGATTAATATTTAACTCTGATCTAGTACATAAGTATATTTCTCTGTCCTCTTTTTCTCAAGTTTTTCAGTACTTTTATCCTGTTTATCAAAATGGAAACTGATTCTGAAGAGCTGAAATAAATGTAATATATATTTTCATATCAGTGAAGAGTATAGAAGAGTATAGAAAATTTGAAGACTTTTTTCAAATATTGATGTAATATTATATATAATTTTGATAAATCTTCCCTTCCCTATGTATAAAGTTTTAATGTAGGTCTTCCAAATGATAAACCCATTCCTTCACTTGTAACATCAGAGTTTCATTATAATTACATTTGCATCTACTTGAGTTATATGTTATTTAGTATCATTAATGGCCCCATTTTCTCTAGTGATCAATATAAAAAGTAGTTTCATTCACTCTAACATCTTATATTACACTTATTTCTTTCCTTGTTGATCCATAGGAGAAGAAACATGTTTGTAGTTTCCTGTGAGAGATAACATAATAAAGGCTTTCAGATATCCAATCCTGGTAAAATATTTCAGCTTATCAAAGTGATTCAAATTTATGGCACAAACCGATCAAATATATGGCCTTCCCACATGTTTCATTTGGCTTTAGCTGTAGAATATTTTCTGATCTAGCCACTTAACTGAGAGAGAGAAAAGGAAGCCAGAAGCCTAACAAATAGTGTGATATTGCAAAATATCTAGTAAGGGTATTCAGATGTTTTTAATATCTTGTTTAGATGTGCAATCCAGGAAATCAAAATATAAAATATATTACAGATGGGCAGCGCCTGTGGCTCAGTGAGCAGGGCACCGGCCCCATATACCAAGGGTGGCGGGTTCAAAACCGGCTCGGGCCAAACTGCAACAAAAAAATAGCTGGGCATTGTGGCAGGCGCCTGTAGTACCAGCTACTTGGGAGGCTGAGGCAGGAGAATCGCCTAAGCCCAGGAGTTGGAGGTTGCTGTGAGTTGTGTGATGCCATGGCACTCTACCAAGGGTGATAAAGTGAAACAAAAAAAAAGAAAGTCTCTACAAAAAAAAAATAATAATAAAATAAAATATATTACAGATAATTTGTTAGCAATCATTCGTAAAAGGAAAAGATGTAAGATACAGAACAAAGTGGTCCATGAAAATGTTAAATTATCTGCATCAGGCTTGCTAAGATTCCCCACACTTGCTGAGAAAATAAATTCAGTTACTCATAGTTATTGAAGTCTGAGGACTCTGACTCTTCAGGCTGTGCTGTTAGTTTTTCATTGGTAACATAATCATCTCAAAAATAATCTACTAGCATTCCAACCTATTTTCTACCAATTAGGCCCAACTGGTATAACCACCATGGTAATTAGGTCTTACTGTTGCCCTCAAATTCCATTTCTTTCTTTCTTTGATTTCTCCTCCCCACTTCTGATTTCTTTTTCCTCTCCCTCTCTGCTCTTCATCCTTCAAGTTAATGACAGCTTTCTTAAAGGTTGCAGTTATTATTTTTTTTAAAGCTGAGTCATAATGCACCTTTTGGACCAAAAGAAAAAAGAGAGAGAGAAGGATAAATAGAAACAAGAAGGTAAAATCTCTAATAACGTCAATCATAAACAAAAATGGGGAAATAACAATTGATACCACAGAGATACAAGAGATTATATTTCTGACTACTACAGGAAACTCTATGCCCAGAAATTTGACAGTGTAGAGGAAATGGACAATACCTGGAATCACATCCTCCCCCTAGACTTAACCAAAAACAAATAGATATCTTGAACAGACCAGATCTTCTATGAGATCAAAGAAACCATAAAAGTCTTACAACAATAACAAAAACAAAAATCCCAGGATCACATGTCTTCACACCAGAATTCTGTCAAACCTTCCAAGAAGAGCTGGTACCTATACTGCAGAACCTAATCTAAAACATGGAGAAAGAAGGAACCTTCCCCCAACACATTCTATGGAGCAAACATCTCCCTAATACCAAAACCAGGCAAAGACCCAACTAAAACGGAGAACTACAGATCCCTTTCACTAATGAATATACATTCAAAATTTCTCAACAAAATTTAGCCAATAGAGTACAGATACACATTAAAAAAATTATATATCATAATTAAGTAGGTTTTATACTAAGGATGCAACCTGGTTTAACATATGCAAATCCATAAATATAATTCATCATATAAATACAAGCAAAAAAAAGTCTATAAGATCTCAATAGATGCAGAAAAAACATTTGGTATAGTTTAGCATCCTTTCCTACAAAGAACACTTAAGAATAAAGGCATAGGTGGTGTTTTCCAGTCTAACTGAAGCCATCTATGACAAACTTTCAGCTAATATCATATTGAATGGAGTAAATATGAAAGCTTTTCCACTTATAACTGGAACCAGACAAGGATGTCTTCTATTGCCACTACTATTCAACATAATGCTGAAAGTTCTAGCTAATGCAATCAAGCAAGAGAAGAATATAAAAGGCATCTAAATGGGGGAAGAGAAGGTCAAACTCTCACTCTTTGCAAATGATAGGATCTTATACTTAGAGAACCCCGTAGACTGGACCACAAGAATCTTGGAAGTGATCAACTAGTACAGTAACATCTCAGGGTATTCAATCAATATCCATAAATCAGTGGCCTTTGTATATGCCAATAACCACCAAAGACTTAATTACCTTTATAGTAGCTCCAAAGAAAATGAAATATCTAGGAATATCCCTAACAAAAGAAGTATAAGACCTCTGTAAAGATAATTATAAAACCTTGAAAAAAGAAATAGCACAAAATATGAACAAATGGAAGAAAATATCATACTATTGGCTGGGAATAATCAACATTATTAAAGTGTCTATTCTACCTATAGCAATCTACAGATTCAATGCAATCCACATTAAAATACCAACATCGTATTTTGAAGAACTGGAAAATCGTTCTTTGGAACCAGAGAAAAACCAGTAAAGCCAAGGCAAATTTTAATAATAAAAACAAAGCTAGATGCATCACTCTACCATGCTTTTGCCTATACTACAAGTCCTCAGGAAGCAAAACATCATGGCATTGGCATAAATATAGAGACATACATATGGAACCGAATATAAAATGAAGAGATGAAACCAATCTCTGATAGCCATATGATTTTTGATAAACCACACAAAAACATACACTGGGGAAAAGATTTCCTATTCAATAAATGGTGCTGGAGAAGTGGGCAGCCACATGTGAAAGACTGAAACTGGATGATGCACACCTGTCATCTCTTTTTAGCGTGTGACACAAATACAAGATGGACTCTACCTAACAAATTCAAATATCATGACCTGGCTGTTTGTACTCTCACAGGAACCTGAAATAAGCAATAAATAATACCAATAATACTTAATCAATTTAAACTTAAGAGTTCAATCAGTCTATAATTGTTTTGATACAAATATTTATTATGTTTGTAATACTGGCTTTTTCTTCATTGAATTGTGGTCAAGGATGCTGTTTCATTCAAGTTTGCTATTGGGTGCTTTCATCATTTGTAGGATTACTTATAAATGCAGCTCTCATCTAGTCTGTATCATTCAAGTGACTTAGTTTAAATAATTTTCCTAAATATGAAGGTAATATATAATGTATTTGTTTGAATATGTTATACATATAAAATTAGTTACAGTGATATCTATTTAGATCATAATCAGCAATTAAATTGAAATACTTATAATTTCAAGAGAGCTAAATTATTTTCAGTAAAATAGTAAAAAACTGTTGTGCAAGAAAGGATTTAAATATAAGAAAGCAGTCAATATTAAGAGACCTTTTTTTCTAAATGGAGAATGAACTTGATAAGTTTTCCCTAAATAGTCAAAGACAGTATCTAAAATCCATCACTTACAGTCAAAAGTAGATATCTACCAAAAATGTTTAAACAATTTTTAACAGAATCTTAGCTTGAAAATCTGGCAGGCTATAAACTAACTTTCACTCTTAAAAATATAATAGTCAAAGAATGTATGAGTGTTGATTATTTCCATTATAAAAATTTTGTTTGATAATTATTCAGAAAAATTTAAAATAATATTATACATTCAGTAAAATATCTTCATTTAAATCATCAAATAAAGTTCACAGAACAGAGGATTTTTTTGAACAATATTAACATTCATAGAAGACCTTTCTAATCATATCAAAAATTAATTTATTCAAATTTTGAAAAACTGTGATGAGTATTTCAATATCAAACACTGTAAAATTGCTACTTTTGGTATATTTTGTCCCACAGGACTTTGAAATTTGCCAATAAGTGTTTTATTGAGCTCAACAACTGTAATATTGAACTCTTCACAGACATGTTTTAATATATTTACATTTATAAGAGAATATCAGCTAAGTGTGCAAAGACATTAGTTGAAAGAACAATGGACTGTGATCTAGCTGTATTAGGTAATAGCTGTACCGATTTAAACCTTAAAACAATAGACAGATTTTTCCCTATTAATCTACTTTACTCTGCTAAATATGAAACATATTTGTGCTCAGTTTTCTTGAACAGATTCTGTGGAAAGTGCAATGAATACAGTCATTGAAATAATTAGGTATAAAAAAACATGAAGTATGATTTAAGAATTAGATAACAATTAATTTAATAAACTTAGTTCTGTATCATTGCTTTTTTTGGTTGTATTGGAAGTGTTTTAAGGAGTTTTATACTACTATTAATTAAAATTCAAAATCACTTTAAAATAAAAGTAATGCTTGATTAAAACATTATTTTGCCAAAGCCAAACATGGCCTTTGATTTAAATTTTCTCATAAATAATGTACGGAAAATGAGGGAGCTCAGTTTAGAGCTAATAGAGAAGAAAAAAGTTTATTTGTTGAATTAGTAAGATAGGTACCGACAAGCATTTGTGCTGATACACACAAACAAATCAAAAATGGTGATTGCAGATTTTTTTCATACATTAATGAATACTGAGAAGATATTAATTATCATCTTATAATGTTATGTAAATTGGCTGAAAAAGCTTAGAGAAAATTTTAAGAAAAGGTTCCAATATTGGTAAATGTAGAGCCACTTTTATGCATGTTGCAGTTTCTCTGTGGAAACTGTAGTTTCTCTGAGGAAATGGATCACAGGACACCGATAATTAGTATAAGCAGCAAGGAGAGAGGGTCACTGTCACTCTGCAGAGAGCAAGCCCCTCAGCTCCTGCAGGGTTTTTATTAGAAAATATTACAATTTCGACAAGTAACAGGTCTCACAATAAGTTACAATTCTCAGGGCTCCCAGTTTCTTTCCTCAACATCTTTTTCTCAACAACTTTGTTGGCTTCTAATCTATACATAAACATTTCCTTGAACGTTTCCTGACCCTCCCCGTGAGAACACAGAGATGCTTGGGGACATGCCGCCAGGCTTCAGATACTCCTGTGCTTGCATCAGGACTCTCTCACCACTCTCCTGTCCTCTAAAGTCAAAGTCAGGTCACGGACTGAGAACAGTCCATCCAGAATGCATCACACCTTTGAATTTGACATTAAGAATGCTGTATTTACTCAATGGTCAATATACTTAACTGAGATAAATGTAATGCTTAAAACTGATATGTTTTTACTTAAAAGTAAAATACGTTCTCAAGTAGATAAACTAATGTTAATGTGTTGTCAAATATTAAATAAAACATTTTTTTGATCTTTGTTTGGTCCAGTAATTGGAACATTTTTGGTTGCTTGGAAAAGCTTTGGTATATTTAAGCCTATATTTCCCACTGTAACTTTTTTGAAAACTAAAGACATATATATTTCTTTATAATAAAGTACAGCTGTCAAATTGAGATGAACTATATGTTTATCATATTTAAACTTTGGAATATTTAATATGAAAATTAATGGAAATACTTGTATAAGTTATGTATTAAAATAATAGCTTGATATGTTTTGCCACATAAAACATTATTAAAATTAATTTCCCCTTTTAAATTTTTTAGCATGTCTAATACAAATTTCAAATTTAATAATGTATCTCACAGTACATTTCTACTGGAAAATACTTATCCAGAGAATCTAATCTTCCTTATTTCAAATAAAATATCTTAAAAGATGACTTAAGTCATTCAAGTTTTTTTCTAACTTCTACCCTCTATAATATAAAGGGTCTAAAGATGTATTGTGTAACCATTAAAATTCATGCATAAGTTCACTGAAGATCTGTAGCCAGTATTTTACTTATACTCAATGTTTAAAAAACATTTGTCTTCAATTATATCTTTGTGACTCCTCTCCATATTTTCACTATCCACTTGACAAAGTACTTGATATGTGCAAATATTTCTACTTTCAAACTTTAAAGGTATACTCTGCTTCTTTATTACATCAGTATCTGGTAATCAAAAAACTATGTTGTCTCAAATAAACACATTGTTCATGACTTTATAGTCCTTAATATTTATACATTATTTTCATGTTTGGACCTATTCTCACTAAACAATTCTAAGTGCTTAATGTATTGAAAATATGGTGTTATTTTTTCTAACTGTTAAAATACCTTCATGTAAAAATCCACTTTCTTGGCTAAACATAGAAGTAAATTACAAATCAGAGTATTGAAAAAATTAAAATGCCCTCTATAGGGTTAGATGACATTAGTGTCCATTATGGCTTGCACTCTGCTCTTGATATTTTCTTTTTTTAATTTCAGATTAATATAAGGGTACATGCAATTAGGTTACATTGTATTCATTAGGCAAAGTCCAAGTTGTAGCTGGGCCCTTTAGGTAGGAGGTGTCCTGTATCACCTCTACATTGTACCCTTTAGTGAGAGCTTACCTCTACCATTACCCCTCATTCCAACCTTGAATTTAATTGTGTTTTTTTTTCTCATCTGTAGTTGTTCATCTACTAGCTTCATATTAGTATTGAGTACACTGAATGCTTGCTTTTCCATTCTTGTGATACTTAGGAAGATGTTCTCCAAATCCTTCTAGGTAAATACAGAAGAGATAAAGTCTCCCCCTTTATTTATGGCTAAATAGTGTTCATTGTGGGTTGGTGGGCACTTGGGTTGTTTCCACACTTCAGCAATTGTGAAATGAGCTGCAATACACATCTTATACATTGAAAACGCCAGGGGCAAGACTCCCAGAAGTGATCAAGTAATACAGTAACATCTCGGGATATACACTCAATGTCCACAAATTAGCAGTCTTCATATATGCCAAGCTGAGAATCAAATTAATGACACTATTTCCTTCACAGTAACTTCAAAGAAAATGAAATATCTTACAGAGAACAATGAAACCCCAAGGGGAAAAAAAGGGCAGAAGATGTTAACAAATGGTAAAACATACCTCGCTCAGGGCTGGGAAGAATTGACATCACTAAAATGTCTATACTACCTAAAGTGATCTACAGATGTATGCAATTCCCACTAAACACCAAGAACATGCTTTAAATAACTCAAAAAAGTAAATTTTCATTTCAGAATGAACCAGAAAACAGTACAAACAGTCAATGCAATTCTAAGAAATAAAGACAAATCTGGAGGCGTCATGTTATCAGACTTGAGGTTATACTACAAGTCTGTAGTGATCAAAACAGCACAAGATTAGCATACATATAGTGACGCAGGTCTATGGAGCAGAATAGAAAACCTAAAAATGAAACCAGCCTCCTAATGCTATCTAATCTTTGATTTTTTTCCTTCCAAAAACCATAATCTCAAATAAAAGTTTGAGGAGTTTTATAATTGCCATCTACTCGGGGATAAAGTTCCTGCAATGGAAAGGAGCATTTATCTTAACAAGTGTAGACTCCACAAGTGACTTGGTGTATTGTCCTTTTCTTGATTTGAATTCATCTATAGTGAACTAAATTTTTCCTTTCACTACAAGGAGACGAAAGAATATGTTGAGCTGCTATAAATGGTTCCCATTACGTAAGGTGAGAGAAAGTAATATCCCAACTGCAATATTAAACTTTAACTTATGATGGTTAACAACTGAAAATGAGATGCTAAGCTAACACTTATGGAAAGATTATTGTATGGACTGTAACTTTGACCATCAGCTATAGTGGACTGTCTGAATGATGACAGAAAATCAAAGCATTTTGTCAAGGAATTGAAGACTGGAAGTTTGCTAGATGTAATCAGTAACTTTCAGTTTCTGACAGGGAAATCTATCTTCTAAAACAGTGATTCTCAACTTTCCTAATGCCACGGCCCTTTAATTCAGTTTCTGTGAGTCACAACCCATAGGCTGAGAACTACTGTTCTAAAAGAATTCATGTTAATTCATATAGAAAATTATATTTCTATTTCAGTGATTAAGATGATGGAAGACTCCCCAAAAGTAAGGAGCAAACATACTAAACTATTTAATATTGGCCGGTCATAATGATTCATGCCTGTAATCCTAGAATGCTTGGAGGTGAAGGCAGGTAGATAGCTTGAGCTCAGAAGTTCAAGACCAGCCAGAGCAGGAGTGATCCTATCTCTACCAAAAATATGGGAAAATTAGCTGGGCATTTTTATGAGCACCTTTAGTCACAGCTACTTGGGAGGCTGAGGCAAGAAGGATCACCTGAGCTCAAGAATTTGAGGTTGCTGTGAGCTATGATGTTACAGCACTCTATCCAGGGCAACAGAGTAAGACCCTATTTCAATGAATAAAAAAAATAACTAAATAGATAAATTGTAAATAAATATTACTTAATATTATTTTATTTTAATATAATTTTCTTATGATTTCATTTCACTGAGAATTGTCTGACCAGTTTCATCAATTTAAGAGCTATTGCTTATATAGTCTAAAAAGTAAATAATAGCTTATGTTACCATTTGTCCACTCCTACTCTTACATGTTTTCCAAACTGTCACTGTCGGAGGACAAGTACTGTACACACAAGTGACAGAATACAAAGAAAACTCATTTTGTAGGTCTTTAAACTTGGGAATTTTCTGAAAAGTTGGGTTAATATTTGCAAATTTAGGCTATGGTGTCATCTGCAAGCTACAAACACAGAGATTATGACATCTATCAATTAAACATTCAATACTCCAGCTGCTGTGAAAATTTATTGATAGATATTTTTGGAAATTAGTAAAGCAAAATCAAATAAAAACTAATTGAATCTCTTTATGACTGAGCTGTAACAAACTGAGGAATCCACAATTTTGGTTAAAATAAGGCTCTTGAGTATAGACAACAGAATTTAATTTATGTTGTAAGAATGAACAAAGCAAAATCCAAATTGATACAGTGAATTTAGAATTTTACTGGTAGTCTGGAGGCGGATGAAGGAAAAGTGAAATCTGCTAAATTGTTTTCTAGTGCTATTGGGTTTGAGGGCTCTGAGAGATTCTCCAAACCAATTTAAACACGGCCTAATAAGTTCCAAAAATATGAAAGAATGAGAAATACAAAATATAAAATGACATTAAGATATCAGTTCTTCTTTTAGAAAAATTAAAAATATTCATTTATGGCTTCTGTGGATTCTGTTGGCATAGTAATGTCTTCATTAACGATGCAAACCTAGTGAACACATGGAGTTCCCAATTCAAATTAGAAATGGGAATCTTAATTCGTTATAGGAGCTTGCTGTACAAATTTAGACTAGATATTTTCTTCCTAAGTTTCTTCTCACTAAATCTTTAAGTAGTATAAAACACCAAGTCCATGAAGTGAAAACATGTCAAGGTAGTATTTACGATGCTAATTAAGCCGGAAGATAAGACTAACAACAAAGCACCAGGACATCTGCATGTATGGGGTTGGGAAATTGGTGCTGTCTTATTGTAGCTGACCAGAATTTCCAATACATTCAGCAAGACAACTCTTCCTGCTCACATCTATTAAGCCCAACATTAACTATTAAACTCTTCTGTACCCTAACAAAGAACTCTAGGAAAAAAGATTGAGAGGAGGACAAGGCAAGCATACCTAGAATTGCATCACTTCTCTGTCTTCCAGACTGGTGATTTTCCAGTCTTCCTATTGTAATGCAGTACAAATAAGATAATTAAAATTAATAAAGAAATAAAAAGAAGACAAACCATTCCATGTTTTGCTTTATACTAAATTACAAATTAGTATGCATATTTTTAAATTTCAGATTAATATGAGGGTACTATTTTTTAGAATTATGCTTGGAAAGATTAGATCAGATAATGTAAGCCAACACTTTGTATTTTGGGAAAAATCCCTTCATTCAACAATGTTTAATTGAGCACATATTCCCTTTCAGGCATTGTTCTAGCTGTTTGTAATATACCAATGAATAAAGAATACTATTCTCGTTGAGCAGTGGTTCTCAACCTTCCTAACGCTGCCACATTTAATATAGTTCCTCATGTTGTGGTGACCCTCAACCATAAAATTGTTTTCATTGCTACTTCATGAAGCAACGAAAATAATTTGTTGTGGGAGTTAGCACAACATGAGCAACTGTATTAAAGGGTTGCAGCATTAGGGAAGTTGAGAACCACTGTTGTAGAGCCTACATATTAGTGGGGAACAGGAAGTCGATAACAACATAATGCAGTCATGTGAGACTTAAAGATAAGGACGAGGTCTGAGAAATACATCGTTAGACCACTTTATTTACTCATGAACATCATAGAGTGTTCTTACACAAACACAGATGGTATTGCCTACTATACACCTAAGCTGTATAGCATAGCCTATTTCTCCTAGGCTGTAAACCTGTTCACCATGTTTCTTTACTAAATAGTGTAGGCAGTTTTAACACCATACTAAGTGTGTGGTATATGTTTATTCAAACATATCTGGAAAAGGTACAGTAGAAGTATGGTATAAAAGATAAAAAACAAAAAGTACAACTGTATAGGGCACTTACGATGAATAAAGCTCCAAGTACTGAAACATCTCTGGGTGAGTCAGTGAGTGAGAGTAAGTAAATGTGAAGCCCTAGGACATTACTGCACATATCGCAGTCTTTTCAAACACTGTATACTTAAGCTACACCAAATATAATAATTTCCTCATTAATCATGAATTAATTGTAGCTTATAATTTTTTTGCTTTATGAACTTTTATTTATTTATTTATTTATTTATTTATTTATTTATTTATTGAGACAGATTCTCACTATGTCACCCTCAGTAGAGTGCTATGGCATTATAGCTCACAGCAACCTCTAACTCTTGGGCTTAAGCAATTCTCTTGCCTTAGACTCCCAAGTAGCTGGGACTACAGATGCCTGCCACAACACCAGCTATTTTTTGTGCAGTTGTCATTATTGTTTAGCAGGCCTTGGCCAGGTTAGAACCTGCCATCCTTGGTGTATGTGGCCAGCTCCCTAAACATGAGGCTATAGGGGCAGAGCCAACTTTTTGATTTTTTGACTTTTTTTAACCATTTGTAAAAATACTGCTTAAAACACAAGCACATTGTACATCCGTACAAAAAAATTATTTCCTGGTATACTTACTTAAGCTTTTTCTCCATATTTATAATTTTAATGTTTTTTTTTTTTTTTTTACTTTTTAAATTTTTTTGTTAAAAATGAAGATGCAAACACCCACACTAGCCCTGGTTTAGACAGGGTGAGACATGGGGGATCATCAGTATCACTATCTTACACTTCCATGTCTCATCACACTGGAAGACTTTGAGGCAATAACATGCTTAGAGTAGTCATTACCTATAGTAACAATGCCTTCTTCTGGAATTCTCCTCCTAAGGCTGGGTTACTGTTGACATTTTTTTTTTTTTTAAGTAGAATTAGTATGCTGTAAAGGAAGGATACAAAGTATAGTGTAATAAATGCATAAAATTATAACATAGTCATTAATTATCAAGTATTATGTACTGTACATAATTGTATAAATACGTACTATACTTTTGTATGACTGGCAGTGTAGTAAGTTTGTTTAAAGCAGCCTCAGAACAAACATGACTAAAGTGTTTTACTATGACATTATGACAGTAGCTATATCACTAGGCACTGGGAATTTTTCTGCTCCATTAACTTATAGGCCAACTGTCTTATACTTAACCCATTGTTTATGAAAATCTTGTCATGTAGCTCATGATTATAAAGTTGATTAGCAATATATTATAGTTTGAAGTGAAAACTGATAAGTAATTTAAAAAAATGCATAGCAGAATAAGAAAGATGGGGAATGCTATGTGGTGAGAAGATAGAAGAAGGAGCTAAATTATGTAAGGTAGTCCAGTCAGATTCATTTAAATGCTGAGGTTTGGGCAATATTTCAAGAAAATAAGATCCTTAGGAAAATTAATTAGAAAAGAAGAAAATTCAAGACAAAAGAGCAGTTAAAGGTGTGTATTCAAATGTGGTAGTCATTAACTACATGTAGGAATTTAGCACCTGGGGTGTGGTTGGTGAGCTAAATATCTAAATTTTCAAAATTATTTACTTATGCTTTATTATGATTTGATTATAAAATGAATAATTTAAACACATGGAATAAGTTGGGTATGTAAATCATTTTCAACTCTAAATAGATCAAATGTTAGCAATAAAAATTTTCATGCACATCAAGATGTGCTATAAAAGTAAATAAAATATGTACCAAATTTGGAAACTTAACATAAGTAATAATGTAAAATATCTCATTAATACTTGTATATTAATTAAAATTGAAGTGATAATATTTTGGATGTGTGGGTTTAGCTAAATATGTTATTGGGTTTAGTTCAATATGGCTGGCTAGAGACACTGGCTTCCAATTTGACCCAGAAAGAAGAAGTTTTAGATGGAGAAAAAACAATTGAGTGTAATTCTGAAGGATTAGTGCCCAAACCTACCAGAGATTCCACACAAAAAAAGTTAAGGAGTAGAGCAAAAAGAAGCTAAATATCAATAGAAATCAAGATCCGAGAGGCTTGGAGCATAGAGAGAAGTGTAGGTGGGAGTTTTGTTTCTCCTTCCCTCATACCTCTGGTGGTCAACAGGGTTCCAAACTGCTGGAGACCCTTTCTATCCTCACAAGAACAGAGGTGGCAGCCACCAGTAACCTGGGAGGTTCTTGAGGACAAAGCACTAGGGTTCAGCCCTCTCAGCATTGATTCCTAATACCTTACACCCGAGCTGAGACAGCATATGCCATATTGCTTCTCTAACTTCTGTGTGCCCTAGTCTATCTCGGGGAGCTTCATCTCTTCAGTCTTTGTCTCACTTGTTCCCACACAAACATTTTCCTACTCTGGCCCAGACTGCAAAAGCCACAGGGACCAGTGGGTTCCAGGGACATATTGGGTAGGCTGCCAGCTGGAGAGGGACAGTGATGACCACGGTGCTCTTCTCAATCCATCCCCTGCCTCTCCTCCTCCAGCTGCTCCTAAGAAAGGTGATAAAGCCTAGACTCTAAGAAGCTGTTTCCCCTACTGAAGAGCCAAATACACTGAAGTTTCTACAGAGAGTGGTGTTCACACCTTTCCTCTTAAAGACTTGCAGTGAATCAAGGGGTACCTCATCTGGGATCTCCCTGAAAGGAGAGATCTTTATTGGGCTGCTTGTCCAAATGGTCCACTGAAGCAGAGAGGCATTAATCATGCTAGAGCCCTCCATGGGCAACCTAAACCAGCATGCTTCTCCCCGGCATAGTCGGGATTGAAATGGGAGGATCCAGGGATAGGTCTGTAAGCCAGATCCTATACCACCAAGACTAGGTTGTTTTGCTTGTGGGCACAGAGGGAAGATTTGTAAATTAATCTCAAGAGGCAAAGGAGCCTGTGTGGGCAGAACCGAGAGGAGAGTGCAATGTGGGGCCCAGACACAGCACACTTGTAGAGCAACCCACCCCCAACAGGAAAGCTATGCTTTCAGCAGTGAGATCCTGGACAGGGAAGGTCCCAGTGCACACCATCATTGCTGGTGATCTCAGCTAGTTTGAGCCCCTGCCTGTGGCCAGACACCAGAAAGAGTCCACTGGGAAGAGGAAGGGGGAGAACAGCAAAGCCAGCTCCTTACAGTAAGACTGTAACTCTTAGATGGCCCCACTCCCACAAGCAGACTTTCTAACATAGTAGAGTCACTTCACTTCCTACCATGGCCTGGGAGTGACCCTCAATTCCTGCTGAGGTCATTCTATTTCTGGGCATTGTGGAGCCTGAAGGCAGGGTCACTTGACCCAGTCTCCTCCAAGCCTCACCCTTCCACTCATCTCTGCTGTGGTGAAGAATAAGGACCACGTAGAAGATCCAGGGCCTTGTCCAACTCCTGGAGCATTTGAGTGCTGCTCTTGAGGGCTATAGCATGTCACGGGTTCCAAAAACAAAACATAACAAAATGAAACAACAACAAAAAAGTAACACTGCTGTTGATTCTTTCTGGAAAGTGATATGTATTACACTGACAGGAAGGACAATTTGCAACAATACTTTACAACATTTAATGACTCAATCCTGCAGGAAGTGGCTGATTTGTACTCATAAGTACCAGCTACTCTGTCAAGAGATTAAACTATGTATATCAATATAATTCATGCTCTTAAAAATGCCATGGGGCTAGGGAAAGAGAAAGTATTTCAAAGACCTCCATTTTCCTTCATCAATCAGACATACAGAATCTGCCCACATACATAGTATACCACTGCTACAGCCTACAAACAACAGGCAACTGGGAAAATTACCACACTAAGGGTAGCTATAATTAACACATCCAGAAATTAGACTCACAAGCAAGGCTGAAGATTTTTACCTAACATACACTACAGATGCAGCCTGAAAAGTGTGTGTGTGTGTCCCATTGACCAATGAGTAGATTAACCAATTGTGCTGTATGTATACAGTGGAATTCTATCTAGCCTTAGGAAAAGATGGAGAATTCACAACCTTTATGTTTACCTGGATGGGAGTAAAACACATTCTTCATAACGAAGTATCACAAGAATGGAAAAAAAAAAGTATTCAATATACTCAATAATAACCAATATATAAACAACTACACACCCATATGAAAGAAAAACACAAATAAAGTCTAGAAAGGGGAAGGTAAAAGAGAGAGAGGGGAGGGAGGATGATTGGAAAGATCTCACCTATTGTGCTCAATTTGAGGGTGTTCAGCACACTCCCATGGATGAAGGGCTCAACCAGAACTTGAATTTTTCCTTACAATGAAAACAATGTAACCTGAATATGTGTACCTTCATATTAATCTGAAATTTTAACCTCCCCCCCGAGATGTTAATATTGAAAATTTATATTAAATATGTTGTTACAGGTGTGGAAATAAAAGATCTTAAAAAGATTTTTATTTTTATTTTTTTATTTTTTTTGGATCAATACTTTTTTATTATTAAATCATAGAAGGAGTCAGTGCAAGTGTACATTATTGCGATCATGGGGCACCATATACTGGTTTTATAGACCATTTGACACATTTTCATCACACTGGTTAACATAGCCTTCCTGGCATTTTCTTAGTTATTGTGTTAAGACATTTATATTCTACATTTACTAAGTTTCACATGTACCCTTGTAAGATGCACCGCAGGTGTAATCCCACCAATCACCCTCCCTCTCCCCCTTCCCCTATTCTTAGGTTATAACTGGGTTATAGCTTTCATGTGAAAGCCATAAATTAGTTCATAGTAGGGCTTAGTACATTGGATACTTTTTCTTCTATTCTTAAGATACTTTACTAAGAAGAATATGTTCCAGCTCCATCCATGTAATCATGAAAGAGGTAAAGTCTCCATCTTTACTTAAGGCTGCATAATATTCCATGGTGTACATATACCACAATTTATTAATCCATTCGTGGATCGATGGGCACTTGGGCTTTTTCCATGACTTAGCTATTATGAATTGGGTAGCAATAAACATTCTGGTACAAATATCTTTGTTATAATGTGATTTTTGGTCTTCTGGGTATATACCTAGTAGAGGAATTATAGGATTGAATGGCAGATCTATTTTTAGATCTCTAACTGTTCTCCAAACATCTTTCCAAAAGGAACGTATTAATTTGCATTCTAACCAGCAGTGTAGAAGTGCTCCCTTTTCTCCACATCCACGCCAATATCTCTGGTCTTGGGATTTTGTGATATGGGCTAATCTTACTGGAGTTAGATGATATCTCAAAGTAGTTTTGATTTGCATTTCTCTGATGATTAAAGATAATGAGCATTTTTCATATGTCTATAGGCCATGCGCCTGTCTTCTTCAGAGAAGTTTCTCTTCAAGTCCCTTTCCCAGCCTGCGATGGGATCACTGGTTCTTTTCTTGCTTATACATTTGACTTCTCTGTGGATTCTGGTTATTAAACCTTTGTTGGAGACATAACCTGCAAATATCTTCTCTCATTCTGAGGGCTGTTTGCTTGCTTTACTTACCATGTTCTTGGCTGAGCAGAAGCTTTTTAGTTTGATCAAGTCCCAGTAGTGTATTTTTGAAGCTGCTTCAATTGCCCTGGGGGTCCTCCTCATAAAATAAAGATTTTTAAAAAGAATGTGAGGGCTAGAGCCCCATCTAAATAAAACAAAAGCCAAAAACAAGAAGCAAAAATTGCTCCAGAGGAGAAGGAGTCAGTGAAAGAACTCTAGGTACATGAAAGATCAGAGTGAAAGGAGACCCCTAAAGGGCATACACAACAGCTCTCTAGCAATGGATCTAAGTCAAATGAAAATATTGAAATGATATAAATAATTTCAAATATTGATTAAAGGGAAACTCAATGAAATCCAATAGAAAATGAAAAACCAACTCAAAGAAACCAGAGAAATAATTCATAAAATAAGTGAAAATTTTCCTGAAAGGAAAGACATATTAAGGGCACAAAAAAGAAAACAGAGTGTCTAGAAAAGAAAAAAAATATTTAAAGAAATATAAATCACAGAGGAAAACTTTAAGAATAGAACAGACTAGGCAGAAGAAAGAATTTCAGAGCTTGAAGACAACTTTTTTTAATTAACCCAGTCATAAATAAAGAACAAAGACAAAGAAAGCTTATAAAAAACATGGGATTATGTAAAATGA
Source organism: Nycticebus coucang (assembly GCF_027406575.1). Classification (NCBI taxonomy): domain Eukaryota; kingdom Metazoa; phylum Chordata; class Mammalia; order Primates; family Lorisidae; genus Nycticebus; species Nycticebus coucang. The sequence continues at coordinate 67,182,498 of NC_069781.1, read as the reverse complement.
CCCATAGGCATTCCCAAGTGTGAAAGAGAAAAAGCAGAGGAGCAACAAAACCTATTTGAGGGAATATTGAGGAAAAACTCTCTAGTCTTGCTAGGGATTTAGACATCTATATACAAAAAGGTCAGTGAACGACAGGTAAATTCACTGAAAAGAGACAATGACCAAGACACATAGTCGTATCACTGGCCAAAGTCAACATGAAGGAAGAACTCCCACAAGCTGTGAGGTGAAAACATCAGATAACTTACAATGGAATACTCTTCAGTCTAATCACAAACTTCTAAATCGAGATCTTACAAGTTGGAGGGCATTGTTCTTAAAAAGAACAACTGCATTGACAATTATGTATCATAGCCAAAGCCAACTTAAGTTAAAAGAACAAATCTGGAGGCATCACATTGCCAGAATTTAAATTATACTACAAGCCCATATTAATCAAAATAACATGGTATTGCCACAGACTCTGGATTCAGAGTCTGCTAGACTGAACCTAAACCAAAGGTCTCCTGGAGCAGGCCTGGAATCTAGTTCTGTCCTACATATCCATACATTTTAAGAAATAAAAGTTGACTTATGTATTTAAGAATCCTTCACACAATTTTTCTTATAAATTTCTCTTCCTTTCACCGTCAGTGTAATTATTGAATCATATATTGCATATTCCACTTATTTGTCTAATATTTTACTTTAAGTATAGGAATTTTTAAGGAAAAAAATTACTTTGTTTTGCCATTTTCACTTTGTATAAACAGAATAGCATTATATGTATGTAGGTGTGTATGTACATATACATCTATAATTAACCTTATCCCATTCACTTTGTGATTTTTAAATTTCATCCTCATCAATAAATTCCTCTTTATTTCATTGTTGCACAGAGTTTCTTTATGTAGCTATACAGCAAATGATAGTTTGAATTGTTATTAGTGTTTTTATATCATAAAGAATGCTGCAGTATTCATGAAGAATGCTGAGAAAGAAAAACTTTCTCATTGTATGATTCTAACATAACTTCATTATCCCTTCTCCTATTGATGGACATTGGTGTTGTTTTTCCAATAGATCATGGTCATATTATAAATTAAAACTTCTAATATTCCTGTAGAAGCCTCTTGGACCTTATATGTCTTTTATTTCTCATGAAAGAATACCAAGGAATGGAATGGTTGGGTCATGGCTATAAGTAATTACCAAACTATTTTTTCAAAAAAGCTACAAAGTTTGTATTCCCATTGGCAATACATCAAGATTCTGATTGCTGTACCTCCTGGGCAACATTTGCTACTGAAATTTTTATTATAGCTTTTCTGATATGTTTGTGGTAGTATCATACTACAGATATAGGTAGTACTTTTTAAATAACTTATAATGTTATTATGAAACACTTTTCATGTTTTTATTGACTATTCTTTGATATTCTTTATTAAGTTGTCTACCAAAACATTTTGCATACTTAATGGGGTTGTCTTCTTAATATTGAGTTAGAAGAGTTTTTATAGTCTGAGTAGAAGTATTTCTCTAATATGCATGCTGCAATTATTTCTCTCATATGTTTCTTTGATATTGATTGGAATTGCACTAAATTCTTAGATCAATTTTGGGATACTAAACATGGAATTTGACCAGGCAATCTACATTTATATAGTGTGCTATCCAGAAGCAGCTTTCCAAAGAAAGCCTTGTCATGGCCTGCTGAAAGCAAAGCTGATTTTCTAACTTGGAGGCAGCTGGCAAGAACAAGGTGTCATCCTCCTGGATACAGGATAGACCCGGAATCAAGATGTCCACATGCACTCTTTCTCCAGCAGAAAAATTGTATGGATCCAGGGAGTGAGAAATAGAAATTAGAGTGACCCACTTACCATCACTTTTATTGATTCACCAGAGAAATTGTGTTTAATTGGTACTATTATATGTTTCAGAGTTTTCTTAACACAGGCACAATTATAGCAAATTTGGAAATGGCTTAAATGCTTTAGTAAAGTTCTTCTAACTCAGAAGATATAGCTTTAAGGAGAAGCAAGTCTTAGTTTTATTTAGCTACTGAGATTTGGGTATTGTTTTCTTTTTTAATCACAGTATAATCAGTATTATACTGCCTAATGTATTTGCACTTAATAGGTGTTTAAAAATGAATGAATAAATATGATTCAATAAATAATAATAATTTAAATAGACTGGAAATTCTCCCTGGGACTTGTATAAAGTTCATTTGTATGAGCCTATAAAAGTTTTCTTTGTACAATTTCTAACCTTTGTTACTTATAAATTTTCATATCATTTTTTTACCTTTCTCAAGATTACTAGCTTAAAATAAAAAAATATATATTCTAAAGTTGTTTTCTCACATATGTATACTCTGTCCTTTTCCAATATATATCATTTAATACTTAGAAATGTGATATGGTTTTATACTTAAACTAGCTATTCAGTCTTAAAATATAGTTTTATCTTATTTGGAAAAGCTCATTCAAATTCATTTTATTCTAACAAGGTAATAAAAAGCCAAAGACTCAACATGACTATTTTTGAAACTCTTTGATCTTTTTTCCTTGTCCACATTCTGTTCAGGTCATGACTATCACTGTTTACTAAGTAACACTTGTTTTAACACAGTTTTAATACAGTTCTCTCATATCACTTCCTATGTGTCATCCAAAATCATTTTAACACAAATAAATGACTCTTTGGTCTTGCTCAGTTATATTTCTAAGACATATGGTGAATGGATTTCCCAGCATAATTTTATTAAATGTGTATAGCTAGAACTTCTTGTTGATTTGTAGGCAGGGAAATATTTTACAATCTTGAGTGTTCCATTTAACAATTTATATTAATATATTTCTTTTAATAATTGATATATCTGTGAAACATGTTGGAATTAGTTGAAGACTGTCCTTTTCAATCAAGAATTATATGAATATTGAAACAAAGCTAGTGGAACAGAATGATGAATTCCATATACAAAAAAAATCAGAGGATAAAATATGCCTGTTATTATATTAAAATGCTCAAATTCAAAGTGAAAAAGTTACATGTATTTGTGTATAATAACAAATAAAAACTCATATTTTATATTTGAAATAAATTTTATCTGTTTTCAGAAAGAAGAGAAGAAAAACATTAATTCTCTTAACTTAAAAAATGATAATCAAGATAGATCTATTTCTGACCAATAGAGAGAAAAGGGGGATTTCAGATTTTTATGCAAATACAGAGTGAATTGATAGAGAAAAATATAAGGTTACAGTAATATTTTCTTATATTACTATGGAAATGTATTGAGAAAATAGCAGGTTTTGCACTTTCTTACAGTATTGTAAAATGATATGGCAGCTTAATATTTCTGTCAAGACCAAAGCATATATTAAAACCTTTGATTTCTGTTCAGTTTATATAGTATGTTTACATACAAATCAGTACTGTACAACTTCCAGTTTCACCCTGTGTATCCTGTCCTAATCTACCCAATGCATTCTGAGTTCTTCACTCCAATTCATATCCTAAGAAAAAATATATTCCTATTTGTAACATAAAAAGTTATTGCACATCTTTCCCATATTTAGTTATTTTCACTGTCACAATTATCTAACTAGCTTTAGGATGCATTATTTTTACAATGAATTACAAAGATGACATGTTTGGGCAACTTGGAACCAATTGGACAACAAATATATGACACATAAAGAACAGAAAAAACATTATATATATATTTTTTATGTATATAATATATATATATATATATATTTGGAAATTGAGTGGCCCTCTCTCACCCCAAGGAGGGTGCTGTTGCGTCAGAACTCACAGAAACCTCAAACTCTTGGGGTCAAGTGATCCTCCTTCCTCAGCCTTCTGAGTATCTGGGACTACAGGCACCTGGTGCTACACCTGCTAATTTTTCTATTTTTCTTGCTCTTTCTCAGGCTGGTCTTATACTCCTGAGCTCAAGCAATCCACCCATCCAGACTCCCAGATTGCTAGCATTACAGGTGTGATGCCTGGCCTCAGAAAGGTGTTTTAATCTGTAATGCCCATGGGAAAAACACGGAATGAAAGTTCAAGTGTAATATGAAAACTGAAACATAGAAGCATGGTCATTAACATAACAGACAGCTACTCTCTCTTGGCCTGGGTTTCATCATCTCTAAAACAGAAGGGGTAAAGATAATGACTAGTTTTTATGAACAAAAGTAACACACCAAAAGATTCAGTGAGATGCACAGGTACAATTCAACAAAGATCATTAGCTAGGGAATAGTGATGTGATGAATTATCATGTAAATAAGCAAATGAGGTTTCAGATCAAAATAAAGCTCACACAGTCAAACAACTACACATTCAAAATGGTCTGAACATTAATTTCTGAACATTACTAGTTATGCCATCTTCTAACACCCAGCACTCTTTTATAGAAATTCTAATACGCTATCATAAATAAACATGATAGCGAGACACCAAGAACTGGACAATAAAATTGACTGGATAATCACACATCCTAATATTAGTCGGAATTGACTCACACAGCTAGGAAGATTTACTAGTCTAGAATACTGTCATCATTTAAGTGCTTGACTGAGACGGAGTTTGTTTCAGTAAGTGATTATGAAGCACCCTTAAAATAAATACCTGCACAAGAAAGGGGAGGGAGCAGGAAGGAGAAACAAAAGTCAACTATAATGCAGACCAGCAACAGTCTCTGCTAACTCCACTGGAATCCTGGAGCTTAAGAGGTCCTTCAGGCTAGTCCTACAATTGGGTCAGATCACCCAAACTTTATATTCCAACTTCAATCAATTACTAAATTTGGGCCACTAAAAAGCCACCAACAGTCATGGGTCAGATAGCTCTGTAATACCTTGAAGAGAAGCTCTGTAATACCTTGTTTTCTGATAGCACTCTCAGCACCAGGGCAATAAGTCCTTCTTTGAAGGTAAAACTGGGAAACAGGTCAGAGTGTACACCATAGATTGTCCTTTACATCATTTTGATCAACTTCATGTATTCTCTGGGAAAAATTTCCCCAGGATTATGGTTGATCTTACATTTTGTTAGAAATTTAAAGGGAAAGATTTAGGACTTCTTAGCACTCCCCAGTGCAGCAGCTGGTCTAGGAGGGAACTGATTCTCATTGTTTCTCATCACTATCAAAAGTTTAGATTCCTTCACTCTCCCTAGCACCTCTAGGGGTCTTGGCGGTTTATCTGGTCATTGGACCCATGGGATCTAAACTCTGTCAGTGATGCCTCTTGTTTCCTACAGTGGCTTTTCTTGCCTTTAATCTTTAATGTCACGATTGAGCAAGGCAGTCACAATAGATGCCATCCAAAATTAGCAAGCTTTTACGTACCCCATTGAATAACAAATTAATAACCAATGCCACTTTTATCCCCTCGTTATCTTAATGCAAAACCATTCAGAAAATTAGCAGTTAGTTTGCTACCTTACACCAGGTGCTGTGTGAGCTCACCTGCCATCAGTGATGGGGTTTCCAATGACAGCCAATAGCCAAGATCAAGGTTCAAAACACAAAGTCTTAGTGTTTGCTTTATCAAACAAGCGCTGTAGGCTGTGTTCCCCAAGAAGATGACTCTAAAATAGAGTTGAATATGCAGGTAACTTATTAAAGAAGATGTGATATCTATGGAATTGTAAGGAAGGAAACAGAATAGGACAGAAACTGAGCTGTGATAATCTTGCTGGGATCTTTTGAGTAAGAATGTTCGTTAGAGTTTCCCTGAGTTTGGTTTGTTTTAGTCAGGATTTTATACTTCTAATTAGAAGTTATTTAAAGTGTGCCAGTCAGGAAACATCATGACCTTGAGCCAGGCTGAGGATATCTCTGAAAATACCTGAGATCTGAAGGCTATATGCCATCATCACATTTAAGATTATCACAAATCTTTCATCAACGGGGGCATCTATGTGGTGCATTACATAATCCACCACTTATCTTCAATAATAGTAGTGTCACATTGTAACATAGTTATTCATAATTTTAAATTAATCTGAAATTTTACAAAATGAATAAGTTGAAAAAATAATTATGGTATCATATTTGGAAAAAATCATTGGTTATTTATTGGTATTAAAATTTTACATACATAACTTATTTTTTAAGAAGTTCTATTTTCAGTAAGTTGATTATGAATTTTACAAAAAAATATACTTTGGATGTTTAAAAACTTTCAAGATTAGCAGACTTGAGAAAAATGATTTAAATTCACCAATCACATACAGGTGAAATTAAATTGATGCATTCTTCGAAGTAGCGCTTTGAATATAGGTAGTTTAATAAGATGATTAGTTAGGTAAAACTCTTAATAAGTTTTAATTGCCTACCAGAGGACATAGAAATGAATAAAAATAGAGAATTACCTGTCCTAGAGGAATGTGCTTAGAGACTGACCAGAACTATTGAAAATATACAAATAATTACATGGATGTGGTCTACGTTCTATGGGGAAAAGGATTACATGGACAACAAATAGCAGGAATGAATATTTGATATACTTCTCAAAATTGTGTTCTAAAGTTGCATAAGTTATAGGGGTTTCAGTAGCTTTAGTTTACTGGTGAGAAATTAAAATCAAAGAATAAAATAAATTGCTTAAAATTACACAGTTAAGTGGCAACACCAATATATAAAAATGGACACTTTTGGCTCCCCGCTATCTGCACTTCCATACTCATTGCAGCCTAATTCACCGAATCCCCGATGGTTCAACCATCATCAACTGATGGTTGAACAAAGAAAAAGTGTGATTTATACATAATGCATCAATACTCAGACCTAAAATCGAAGGAAGTTCTGTCATTAACAGCAACATGAACAGAGATGGAGAATATTAAATGAAATCCGACAGGCACAGAAAGATAAACACCGCAAGATCTCACTTACACATCAAGAAAAGTTGAAAGTGTAAAAGTAGAGAGTATAATATTTTTATTAATAGCTGGAGAGGAGAAAGAATGGAGAAAAGGTCGTCAAAGGTCATAAAGTTTCAGTCAGTCAGGAGAAACAAGTTTTTGAGAACTATTTCACAGGCAGGGTAACAATAATGTATTGTATATTTCAATAATATACAATAGGTATATAGGTAACAATAATGTATTGTATATTTCAAAATTTTTGAGAGTAAATTTCCTGTGTCAAACGTGAAATGATGAGTACATGGATATATTAATTATTTTGATTTAATCATTCCTTATGGTATGTCATCTATATCAAAGCATAGTAACATTGTGCCTCATAAATATATATAATTATGATTTTCCAATTAAACTAATATTAATAAAAAAACTTAGCTTTTACCACTACTACAAATATTAAACAGCATAAATGTGGAATAAATATAAAAGTTATAAATCCTGTTGCAAAGATGACTAACATTAACATTTTTAATTTCTGGTGCTGCTGAGGTTAATCTGAAGCTGCAGATTGATACTAGTAAAGCAACAATTCTATCATTGGTTTATGTAAAAAGATGTCTTTCCATTGTTACGGGAAAGAATATATGCCTACAAGTTTTATAAGATGTGCATATATTCGCACACATATATACACGTGGGGAGAAACATTGTGATATTGTCTATGTGTAGCATATGTATGTGTGCATGTGTGTGAATGGGTTGTGTGTGTCTATGTATATATGTTGTGACTAGGTTTGAAAGAGAGAAATCCTGGAATATAAAGCAAAAGAAAACATTATCAGTATTATTTTGGTACAATAAAAGGGAGCACAAGTAACATATTAAAATGCACACAAATAAATTCATATTATATATTATATTATATTAAATACATATTATATAATATGTATAACATATTAATGCATTGGAGGCAAAGAAGTGGACTATTTCTAATTACTGATAATTCTTCATATCACATCATTTTTTCAAATAAACTAGTAAAATTGGTTTCTTAACTTCCTTTGCTATGTACAAAAAATCAGAATTTGTACCTGTTAGAATCAGCTCTTGTGTGTGGGAGAAGAGCAAGTAAAAGTCAGATTATTCACACACAAAAAAAATTGTCTCATAAGAAATTTTTTTAAAGTGATATACTTTGCAGAATTTTTTCTTATAAAGTATTGACTACAGAGAAAGCTGTAACTAAGCAACATCTCCACTCCCCCACCCAACCTCCTTATATAGTTTCATGCGCAAATTCAGTGAATAAGTGTCTTAGCCAAACATATTTGACCAAAAATGTGCCCAAATCATAATGAAGTCTACCATCTATCCAAACAGGAAGCTCAGGAAAACATATTACTATTTTCTGTCATACTACCTAAAAATTCAACTTGTAAGTGTGTGCTTCTGAACACACAGCATTGCATTGATTATCTCTTTCAGGCAGTCTTCCAGGACATGGATTTCAATCAATGATTTAACCTTCTCCAGTTCCACACACTCTACTCTTTTGTTACTGCATAAAACATGAGAAAAACATTTTTAGTGGCCCTTCTTTGAATAAAGTGTCATTTGGATTTGAACTAGAATCAGTAAAACCATATAGCCTGCCCCAAATGTTTCATTGCATTCTATTTAATTTGTTTAACATATTTGATATTAGAAATATAATGATAGTATGGCAAAAACTAATGTATAATGACATGTCGGTATTGACACCAAAATTTTTAAATCTTATGAAAATTATATAAAATGTGGAGAATGTGAGGCCAGACTGGGTATTTTCCCAATATTTACCACATAAGTATTAAACCTTCAGGAAATGGCAGAAAAAAAATGTATGTTATTGATAGTTCTGTTAGTTTGTGTTATTAAGTGAAACTCATACCACAAAATTTAATTTATTTTGACTATCGTTTAGTTAACTTTTATAAATTCTTCCTTGATAACTTAATTTGTCTATGGGTGATTGAGAATCTATTGTGTAATTTTCATATTCTTAAGAGTTTTGTGGCCAGGTGTGGTGGTTCACTCCTGTAATCCTGTCATTATGGGAGGCTGACGTGGGAAAATCACTTGAGCTCAAGAGTTTGAGACCAGCCTGAGCAGGAGGGAGAATTCATCTCTACCAAAAGTAGAGAAAAGATTGGTTGAGCGTGATGTTGGAGGCCTGTAGTCTTAACTACTCTGGAGGCTAAGGCAGGAGAATCACTTGAACCAGGGCCTCTGAGTTTACAGAGAGCTCTTATGAGGCCACTGCACACTACCCAGGGCAACAGACCAAGATTGTTTTTACAATTGCTTATTAATTTAAACGTCAAATGTATTATGCCAAGATGGTATTTTTTTTTTCCGTAAGATTTTAACTCAATGGAGTTAATTTGCATTGTGGTGCAACGTATTATTAATTTTGGTTAGTTGTTCATGTGCACTTGAAAAGAATGTATAATTTGCACTTCCTGAATGTAAAGTAATAAATATTAATTAATTAAACTTTATTAATTTTTTTCTTTTAAAACCTGTATATTTCTAATATATATTTGTTTGTTCTATTGATTAATGGGTAAGTTGTAAGAATATTTGCTTCTGTGTTTACAAATTCTGTAAAATCTCACTTATATGTTGTTGTTCAGTGCACAATAATATCATAGAATTAATATTTTCTAAAAGATAAATATGCCAATTGAAGTAACTTTCTTATTATTTTCAAATACATCTATTCTGGGTGGTATTGTTGGCTTACCTTATCAGATATACAGTAATTATATCTGTACAAATATTCCCCTTTTTGATAACATAATCTTTCCTTTTATGCATACATGTATTTAAGGTATCTGCAAGAATGATATAAGTTTTCTTTAATCCATTTGTATAACATACATTTATATAAATATAATCCATTTGTATAACATATCTAAATATAAACACTTTATAAATGAAGTGTTTATTTGTCTCACTTTTAATGTAATTATCGACATATAGTGATTTCATTTTGTCATTTTATGACCTGATTTCCATTTGTAACATCTTGTTTTTTCACCCTTTTTTCTTATTTTTTGCTTTTTTCTGATTAACAAAGCAAATTTAACCTTCATTTTCTCACTATCATTTACATATTTTCCTTATCTTGTTATGATTTCTTTTTAATGTGTTTTTGACCTGTACATCTATCAGAATATGTAGTTTAATAAACTCAGAAAATGCAAGTATTTCTGACCAATTTAACCCCACTCATGTACAGTAATGACCCATTTTTTAATCTCATTAAATGATGTCTCAATTTTTTTCTGTTTTATCTGTGTCCTCGGTGATAAATAACTCATCTTATTTTCACAATTAAAATCCACTGCAATTGCAAAAATTTCTACCCTGAGAAGGTGCCACAACATCAATGAATAGATCAATGACGGCTTTATTAAAACGATGTGTGATCTGTCCTGAAATTCAAGTATGTATATGTTTTTCCAAAAAGAATTACTAGTGAGTAAAATACATCACAATTATATCAGCAACATGAGACTGAAGGAGGATTTTTAATGTAAAGAATAGCAAGTATTGGAAGAATGAGAAATGTTACTGAAAATTTGGTATATAAAAAAATCGTTACAGGATAAATAATAGTTAAAATTTCAATTTGTACAGTTTTAGTAGGGGCTCATCAAATAAATTTTAAGGAAAAAAGCATACACTTTTTATAACACTAGAATGTAGTAATTTATTGCTACAGTTCATAAATTTAGTAATAAAGGATATTACTAGAGAAGTGATGTGAAAAGCAACACCTTATAGATAATAGATGGATGAAAATTTTGTTATTGGAAGGAGAAGAGGTAGCCCAATGGAGTAATCCATTGTGATTTTGAAGTTTTAGATTCAAATAAATGATAACTAGATAAAATTCATAAAAGAAAAAATCCATGTGGGGAGAGAAAGAACAATTTTAATCTGCGTGTGTAGAATTTTACAATCATTGATGTAAGTGGAGATTTCAAGCAAGTGTTGGAATGATAGGTTTGAAGAGTTTATGAAAGGAACCAGTGGTGATCAACTGGCCAAAGCTGTGAATGGTTATATGGTGTTACTCTGGATCAAAAACTAGATACTCATTTTCTAGAACATAAGAAGAAGCACCAGAAATTATTATTCACAACTTTTAAAAAAGAAAGGCTATAGCAATGGTGGCTTCCAAAAGATTGTATTTTTGATAATTTTATTAACATTGTGGATCTGATGATGATTATTCTGTTTTATCAATTATTATGGCACATGTGGTTAGTAATAATTTGAAAAAATCTGTGAAACCACTCTAAAGCATCATAAATGCATCATCCTAACAAAAATATTAAAAGGTTGTTTTAAAAATAAAACCAGTAATTTGATTAGGTTAAGAAATAATATTTTCAAAGCATAAGTTTTCCATTCTTTTGCCCAGTTATCCATTGCTTATTAAGACAAATTATTATATAAAATTATAGACACCATGAGAAGATTTGCCTCTCACATAAGTATTTCTTACCTGCCTATTTTATTCTTTCCGTATGTAGATATACCTACTTTATCAAAGAACAATAATGTTATCATAAGATATACAATTTTTAAAATGTATATCATCCTTTGTTTTATGTCATCTTTATTTTGTCAAATTTTCAGTTAGTTTTCATGATTTCCTTTAAATTCAAGCCATTATTTCTTCAAGATTTAGTAAATTAGACTTAGAAATTTGTTAGTTTGGAATCCTGCATCATGGGCTGTATATTTGATGTTGCTACTCTTAGTAATTCTGTAAGACTTATATTCTGATCTGCCATATTTTTTTCCAAAATTGGAACTCAAAGACTTTTATTCATCACATCCACTTGTATCATGAGGTGGTTTAAAGATGATATATCTGGCCAAAATTTTCCATTCTTTAAGTTTAAAATAATATGAATTTGAAAGTACAATTCAGTTTTCTTTAAATATATTGAAAGTAAAAAATCCTATTTAAAAAATATTCCTGGAGTATTTTAAAGTCCATTGAGATTGATGTGTGTGTGTCACATTGCAAGTAGCAATTTATTTTTGATATTAAAAGTTTTATAATATGTGACTTTTCTGTAATCAAACCCTGGGAATTAGAAAATACCACCTTCTTTGTTGTAGGTGCTCACTATGATTCTTGGCATGTATCTTGGATGAATGTAATTCTTTCTCAGTTGTTTCTTATAAGGAATGTATGAACTGATTTTGCACTGCATAGTTTTTTTCTCAATCTACTTTCACATATCATTACATGGCTTTAACTTTTTAGAAAAAAATGTTAAACAGTATTGCTGAAGAAAAAATTATTCTCATGTGTTCATTAAATTGGAGGCTTTCCTCATAATATCTACCATATCTAAGATATTCAGTAAATTCTTTAAAATAATCATTTATTATATTAATATAATATTGCTATACCTAAGGTTTAACTGAACTATGAAATAAAGTAAAATATTACACATAGTTTAGAATACAAACTCAATAAACTGTTGATAAGCAAACAAGTACAAGTGTAGTACACTAATCTACTAGTATATGCCTTAGTCAATAGGTTTTACAAAGCCATTAATTTATCTATAAAATTAATTTGATGGAGGTCACTTCAGAGAGCATGTACCTTATTTCTGATTTTATCAATGGTAATTACAATTTGTAGCTTCAATTCCTTCAGAGAAATAAAATAAAAAACACCAGATAGGTAACAGGTAAAGAAAAGGTGTGTAAGGAAAAGACCTAAGATGAAAGAGAAGGATTAGGTGTGTCATAGACAGCCCTAGTGGTAGTAGCCAAATTAATGATTATTAGAATTCTGAGGTGGAGGATACCAGTTTCCCGTGGAGTGATAAGTAAAGGTTGCAAGGAACAAGAGAAAATGAAAAGGAGATGGTCATGAAGGGGCATCTGCTTCTTTGACTACCTGGCTGAGATGGGGTTTAGTGCATCCTTACTAGGGAAATAAACCAACCCTGGAATGATAAATGTCTGCATGTATATTTGGAAAAAGGCAGGTGTGTCATTGTTCAGCAATTCTGTTGGCTATACCACTGAATATGGGAGGAGTGTATGAGTAAAACATTTAATTTTTGCATTGTTGGTTTCACCCTGTTAATCATCTTCTGGGAACAACAGAGAGGCAAGCTCATTATTTCTTGTATACTAAATGGAGAGAGAGAGAGAAAGAGAGGTTTCCTAAGTTTTTTTTTTTTTTCATCCTCCTTTTTGCTTTGTTTCTAGGGCCAATCGCTGATTAGATAATGCACACTCTTAAACAGTACCTTATATTTCACCTGGAGATAAATGCTTTCTATAAGTGTTCTGGTTTTGAAAGAACACAACTTCCTTCCTCTTGCTTTCATTCTCAGGGAATTGACTGTTTATTTCCCTCTCTCAGCAGAGGTATAATGTAACCTTTGAAATAATGGAAGCTCCCCTACTGTCTGAGCACAGAAACAGTCACCCACTCTTTCAAGGAAAACAAATCCTTTCTTGAAAAAAATGTACTTTCAAACTATTTTCAATGCAATTTTATTAACAAACTGTGTGATATTCCTGAATGAAAAAAAACTCAATCTTTGCTTCAAAAGAGTCTGGTTCAGAAGACAGAAGTGGTTGAAATCAAAATCATTTTCTTCATTTGAATCTTACTATTTTTTAAAATAGGCCTATGCACAAATTATCATATAAAGAGTAAGGTTCTAATTCTTAAGTTATTTATCTATGTGTACCTAGTGAGGCAAGCATTGATTTAATTCATGGTGTGAATATATCTTTTGAAACAAATATAAATATTTTAAATTCGTATTTATGCAAGTCATTATTTGCCACAGAGAAGAGCTAAACAGTTGTTAACTTTTAACAACAATATTCTTAGATTAAAAGTCATAAAGTTTAAGAAAACAGCTGACATTATCTGAACTATAGCTCAACTACAGTCAATTGGATGGTAATCAGCATTATTTTAAATATTTTGTACATTAACCCTATCCCCATAAGACTGAAATGAAACTAAGAGAATACTGAGGGTGCTTGAATTTACAGAGATTAATAGTCTATGATGAGGCTTCCCTAGAGCTCCCAAGAATCCTTATGTGGTACATATTTGCAGTGGACACTAAGTACAAATCCAGACTTGAAGCCTATATATTTGGGTTAATGGCACAGCCAAGGTCGGCACACTTTTTCTTTAAAGCAATGTTAGCAACAATTATGAATATAAATATTTTAGGGGTTTTTGATCCAGACACATAGTTTGTCATACAGTCTTCTTTTGTGTAACACTTTACAAAAGTAAAAACCACTAATAGTTCTGGATAATAAAAAAAAAAAAATTTTTTTTAAACAGACCATGGGCCAAATTTGGCCAAATGTACAATGATTTGATCACCCATGTGTTGTAGGAACACTGTTGAGAAGAATAAAGATGTATTCTAAACAGTATTCAGGAATGCAACACAGGATATGGAAAAAAAAACTTCAAACCCCAGAGCTGTAATTGCCAGGAAGAGAGACAAAATGATTTCTTGCTGGGAAATGTTGACAAGATCAAGAGTTCCAGAAGAATGTCTAGAAAGGCATGGGCAAGGATATGAGGGATAGAACATCAAAAATAATTTTAATGCCTTTATTTTTGATTTGAGGTTATCAATATAATTACACTTCTTCAAGAGCAAAAAAAAAAAAAGTCTTACTTGATAACATCAGTTCAGGTACTAGGAGCTGACTTAGGTGAAATTTTATCACATCTAAAATCCATGACTCATACATTACAGGCTTTTAGAAACAAAAGGTGGAGAAATTTTAATGAAAAGAAAGTTATATATGACTGAATTAAAAATATATATATTCTTCTCCAAAATGAGAGTAGTGATGAACATTGAAAGATAAACCTGCTTAAAACTACAATTCTAGAATAAAGTCTGTTAACAATTAGAAATTTTAAATAGCCTATATATATATTGATTGATGCTTATGAATAGAAAGTAGCTGCAAGTGGTGGCAAACCAGTGTCTGAGAATAAAGAGTTGGAAAGCAACTGTAGTTAGAAACCAAACTGTGGCGAGGCAGTGTTCCCCCGTGAGAACATACATAGTGAGGAGTCCCTAGTGACCTTTTACTGACCTAGAACTCGAGCATAGCATGGGCAGAGCTTTGTGAAGGATTCTGGGGAAGACATATGAGTAGAAAGGGAAACTTATATAACCAACTTGTTATGTAACCTGTTATCTAATCTGTTCATAAACCCAACCTTTCAGTCACCCCCAAAAGGTGGGAAATGGCAAAAGATGAGACAAACCGGTGATCATGTAAAAGCCAGCATGTGCTCAGACTGTGGGTCTTTATCCACTCCTGGAGCCTGATGCATTCTTATCTCTGGAATGAATTTTCACTTCGTGCTACTTTGTGTGGCTTCCTTCTTCACTTTCACTGCATCTAGTTTCTTTCTTTTTCCTGTAATAAACCATGTAGGACTGTTCTGTGTCTGTGATCACTCCATCATCAGCTCAACTTGGTACCAGTACTCATCTGGACACTAGGAAATGGGGGCCAGGGAACATCTGCACAGACTTACCAGGTTGGGTGTCTTTTCATACATCTGGGTTCATTAGGATGTCTTCTTTAGGAAAATGTCTATTCATGTTCTTTGCCCATTTTTTAACATGGTTATTTGGGAGTTTTTGTTTGTTTTTGTTTTTATTTGCTCTTGAGTTAAAGGGGTTCATTATGTTTTCTATATTTACCCCCATCAAATGTAGTGTTTAAAATATTCTTTCCTATTTTGTATATTAGCTCTTTGTTGATTTTTTTTCTCTTTGATGTTAAGAAACTCTCCAATGGTGTAGACCCATTTGTCTATTTTTGTTTCCTTTTGTTGCTTGTGCTCTTGGTATCCTTTCCAAGAAATTATTATCAAGATCAACATCATGCAACTTTTTGTCTATGTTTCCTTCTAGGAATTTACTTCATTTTTGAATGATTTTAGTGTATGGTATATTATGAGAAGCCAACTGTTTTTTTTTTTTTTGTGTGTGTGTGTGTGTGTATTCAGTTTTTCTAATATAGTTTCTTGAACTATCTTTTCCCCATTGTAAGTTGTTGGCATTCCTGTTCAAGACCAGTTGACCATAAATGTGTGGGTATGTTTCTGTTTCTCTATTATGTTTCATACATCTGCACCTGCTTTTTGTGTGTCAGTAAAATAGTATTTTAGCTTCTATACTTTTGTAATATACTTGAAATCAGGAAATGTGATGCCTCTAAATTTGTTCTTCTTTCTTAAGATAGTTTGAACAATTTTGTGGTCCAGATGAATTCATATGAATTTTAGAATGTTTTTTCTATTTATATAAAAATGCCATTTGGGAATTTGGTAAGATGGTGTTGAATCTGTAGATAACTTTGGGTTATGTGGACATTTTAATGAAATTAATACTTCCAATAAATGAACATGGAGTGTCTCTGCATTTATTTTTTAAAAATGAAGATTTTGTAATGGTATCTATATAAAAGAAATTCTCTTTTAAACTGATTCTATTGTTAGGAAGCTGTGTCATGCTTGAATCTGGGCAAGGCTGAAATTAAGAGGACAGCTTTTGTTGGAATTTTTAAACAAATAACCTATTGCACATTTTTGTGTCACCTATGAGTGCTTCATCAGTGCATTATTGAAATTTCCCTAAAATTATCCTCATATTCAGTTGACTTCTTTACTTTTCCTTTTGTAAAATGTTTTATTGTTTGGTCTAATTCCCTACAATTATAAATATAGTTTTTACAACCTATTGTGTGATATTTTAGTGAATTATTAAGGAAAATAGATTATAAAGTACTTCATTTTTATTATCAAGATAAATTAATTTTTTTCACTTTATACTTATAATGTTTTTATTCATAGGTCTTTCATTTTCTAAGATTTATTTTTTTTTCTTTTACATTTCTTAGGATTCCCTATGTAGAATAGATGCTCAATAAATCTTATGATTGTCTCTAATAAGATACATTCATTTGTATTGTGGGTGATTTGTTTCTTCAACTACATGTAACTTCAAGGGGGAAATATGCCTGAATGTTTAAACTATTTATTTAGAAATTAATGTTAATAGTACTATTTCATAAAAATGTTTATAATATTTTTCTAAAGAAAAAAACGATAATAAATTTAAATGTTTTTTCTTGTTAAACCAAAGAAAAATAACACTTTAAGTTTTGCTATTATCTATTTTCTAAATTGATATTTCCTTTTACTATATCACTGGCTGTGGAAATTATCATATTCCTATTATGAAAGGTACTTAGGAATATATTTAGCTAAGAAGTTAAAATAACTGTACAGGGAAAACTACAAAACTCTGAGGAAGGAAATCTCAGATGATGTAAGTAAATGGAAAAATATATCTTGCATACATATTAGATGAATCAGCATTAAATATGTTGATATTACCCAAAGTGATTTACAGATTCAATACAATCCCAATGAAAATACCAACATCATTTTTTTGCTTATTTTGGAAAAATAATTCTATGCTTCGTATGGAACCAGAAAAGACCCTATATGGCCAAAACAACCTCAGCAAAAAGAACAAATTGGGAGGCATCACTAAATCAGACTTCAAGTTATACTACAAGTAACCAAAGCAGCATGGTACTGGCACAGGAACAGAGACATAGACCAATGGGCCAGAAAATAAAACCCAGATATAAAACCATCTGATCTTCCATCTGTTTTGCCATCTGATCTTTGACAAAGCAGATAAAAACAAAATCTGGGCAAAGCATCCCCATTCAATAAATGGTGCTTGGAAAACTGGATGGCCATATTAGAAGACTGAAAAAGGATCTGCACTTCTTATCACTTACACAAATTAATTCATGCTAGATAACAGATTTAAATAGACTTAACAGGCATGAAAATAAAATAATTCTAGACTAAAATGTTGAAGAACTCACATAGACATCAGCCACAGTAAAGAATTTATGAATACTATCCCAAAGCAATCACAGAAGCAAAAAAAGTAAACAAATGGGACCTGATCAAATTAAAAGTTTCTGCATAGTCATGGAAATAATCAATAGAGCAAATAGACAACCTATATAATTGAAAAAGATATTTGCATTTTGTACATCTGATAAATGGCTGGTATCCAGAATTTGCAAACAATTTAATCAAATTACCAAGACAAAAATGAAGCAAGCTGATTAAAAAGTGAACAAAAGACATAAATAGAAATTTTATATATGAAGATAGATGAATAGCCAACAAACGTGAAAAAATGCTCAGTTAGTTAATCATCAAAAAAATTCAAATCAGAAATACAATGAGAGATCATTTAACTTTGCTGAGAATGTCTTTTATCAAAATGTCCCAAAACAACAAATGCTGAGATGGACGTGCAGGAAAGGAATACTTATACGCTATTGGTGGAACTGCAAACTGGTACAATGTGTATGGAATGTAGTATGGAGATACAGCAAAGAACTAAAAGTAGACCTACCATTTCATTCAGCAATCCCACAACTAGGTATTTACCCAAAGGAGGAGAAAAAAGACATTTTACATAAAATTCACCTGTACTCAAATGTTTTTAGCAGCATAATTCAAAATTGCAAAGATGTGGAAACAACCCAAATACCCATCAATACACGAGTGGGTGAAAGAGGAGACAATTTTTCTAAATGAGGTATCATAAGAACTGGGGGAAAAAACGAAACAAAACACCACAGGTACTCTCTATTAAATTGGAACTAACCAATCAACACTTATGTGTACATATAGAAATAAGCAGAGAGAGGGAAGGAGGGAGGGGGGCGGGGCCTTGTTGCATGCCACACCTTCTGGGGGCAAGACATGCTTGCAAGAGGGACTTTACCTACCAAATGCAAACAGTGTAACCTGCCTTATTGTACCCTCAATGAATCCCCAACAACAACAACAACAACAACAACAACAAAATATATATATATGTATAGGAGTGCTTTCCTTTCAAAATGCAAAAAAAAAGAAAAAAAGAAATGATACTCATCAAAAATCAAACAAGTGGGAGGGAGGAAGAGGAGTTGGGAAAATTCACATCTAATTGGTATAATGCACATTATCTCGGTAATGGGCACACTTACAACTTGGACTCAAATGGTATAAAAGCAACTTATGTAACCAAAACACTTTTACTCTTGTAGTATTCTGATATTAAAATAAAAATTAAAAAGGAAGAAATCATCAATGTACAACCTCACATATTTTCTGGACATGTTTGCAAAAATAACGGTTCAATGTTTAGCCTCATAAATATAACTTTAACTTTGTTGAAAGTCATAAGTAAGAAAATTCCTTTGTTTTCAAGACATGAAAATAAATTTTTAATTTACAAGTACATAGGCAAGTGGTAACAGGATATTGCATCAAGTTGAGAGATTCATAGATTGCAAAAAGACAGCTAATTTGTATGTTTAGGTGAAGTACAAACCCTAGAAGTTTTTCATACTAAATTGAAAAGTAAAAGTAAAATAATCATTTTAATTGAATGATTACTGTGTTATAAATGTGCCAGAATTTACCATGAAATTTACTTTTGAATATACTATTTATTACCAAACATTCTCAAGGGAGTATCCATTGTACATATGTATGTGAAGTTCTCACAGTTAAGTTCATTGACTTACCACCATGCACTTACATCAGCAGCACTGTACAAACAACTTGGTAAGTTTTCATAACCTTGGCATATCAGTGTCTCACTTGGATTCGTGTTGATGTGTGATGGTGTCTTGCTGAATAATGTTCTTTATTGCTGTTGCGTGCTTTTCTGTGCTTTCATGAAAATGTCAGAGCTTGAATTAGAGCAACAAACATTCTTAAATTTGTTGTTTAACTTGGCAAGAGGTAAAATCAGGGACATGTTAGTCCAGGTTTATGGGGATAATGTCATGCAGAAAGTGTCAGTATACAAGTGTATTAGGAGTTTTTCTGAGAAAAGACAAAGTGTCATTCATGAAGAGTAGTCTAGGCAGTCAATAACCAGCAGAAATGATGAAAACATTTGCTAAAATTTGCTAAAATCGTGCACCAATATTACTGGCTGAGGTGAGAAGCATGACAGACAAAGTAAACATTGATAGAGAAACAGGAAAATCTTAACTAAGAATCTTGGCCAACAACTCATGGTTTTTGCAACAAAACAAGGCACCAGCTCACATGTCACTATTTGTGAGGGAGTTTTTAGGCAGTAAGCAAATAACTGTATTGGAACGCCCTCCCTATTCATCTGAACTGGCCCCCAATGACATTATTCTTTACCCGAAGATAAAGAAAATATTGAAGACATATTGATGACAATGACAGCATTGATGACCATTCTAGAAAAAGAGTCCCAAAACTGCTTTGAAGGTAGACTAGGGGCGGGCATCAGTGCATAATTTCCCAAGGGGAAGGTGAAGGTGAAGTAGTGATATTCACACATCATGTGCGTAAATACATTTTTCTAGGATAAGACCACAAACTCAATTCCCAGACTTCATATATGGAGACAAAAAGGAGCATCATGTTATATATATATATTCCAAAAATGTGATATATGGTATGATTTTGTTCAACTATTTAAAAAAATACTGAAAGAGACAAGAATGGGTTTCTCTATTTAGCAGATATGCTCTCTCAATTACTATCTTATGAAGCCTACCTTGCATGAAATTCATATGTCATCATTCTTAATCTTCTTGGTTATTTCCACCACTGAATTTTATGGCCAAATAGGTTTCATTTTTATTTATATAGTACAGAATCATATAAATTTTGTCCTCGTGGCTCAGAACCAGAGTCTACAGATTTGGACTGGATTTTCATTACTTATTGCAGCAGATATCCATCCATGGCATGTACCAAACTGCAGTCAAATAAATATCAGTACATAAACCATATGTACAACAACATGTAATGGTAGGCATAGAAATTATTATGGGAAGGCAGTTTCCTTTAATATACATTTTAGTGCTACAAATAGATCTAGATGACAGGTTCAATTTAAAAGCAATGTTCTTTCTGAACCTTTATGACCATTTCATGGACCAGCCATTTTAAATGATTGTCAGTAAGTTTTCAAAATGGTCAGAGCCCTGATTTTAGTGAAAACTATTATGTAATGAGATAGTAGGGATATATCAAACTCCAATTTTCTTTAGAGCAATTTCTACCTTTCTCAACACATATTATGCATTGTCCCTGCAAAAAAACCACGGGCCAATAATACGTAGTACATTTTGATATACTTCAGTAAATCATGATTCTACCTCCAAAGGAAGGGTCAGAGAAAGAGATAAATCTATGATAACAGTGAATGCTTAAGAAACACAGTTCTCAAAACTATTTAGAACACTAACATGCTAATTGTCAGACTCCATTTGCTAGAACTTCATTGAGTAGCATATGTGCTGGTGGGGAGGGCTTGGATGAGAACAGATGCTCTAGTCCTATTGATGGAAAACAAACAACCCCATGTTAGTGATGTAAAATAACAACCAATTTATTGTGTACACAGTGATGATGGATCTGGAATTTAGACATGGAAAAATGGCATTGTTTATCTTTGCTACAAATGTTTGGGGTCTCAGCTGAGAGAATTTAATTAGCTACGGATGATGTGCGCATTTGGTGGCTAAAATGATCTGGACTTTTTTTTTTTTTTTAAATGTGTAGTACAGAGCTCGTTATGACAGGAAGGTCAGTCTCAGCTGGGACTGTTCACCGGCATGCCTACACATGGCTTCTGTATGTGTCTGAGGCAGCTGGCATCTGAAAGGGAGCACCCCCAGAACAAATGCTACACGTGAAGCAGGAGGACTGCATAGTATTTGAGGACCTGCCTCAAAAGACAACTAACATCATCCCCACCATTAAACTGGTTGAAGCAACATTTAACTCTTTTAGATTCAAAGGAGAAAATATAAGACCTACTTATTGTAAGAGGTGTCAAATGAGTAACTTTCTTTTTTTAACTAACACAGAAAGGTTTAAGATGATTGAGTAAAGAAAGATTTATGTAATATTTAAAACTAAAATTTGAGTAAAACCCAGTGCCTAGATTTAAAGAGTTATGGGAAACCAAGTACTTAGCAGACAGAAAAAATTTGGTATCAGTGTATAGGAATATATGACTAGACAGATTCTTGAAAAGGGAACAGTACAAGATAAAAATCAAAAAGTAAAGTGGTTTAAACCTAGGATGTATAAATTTATACTTAGAGATAAACGATGCAAATATTGAATAAATGAACAAAATGGAAGTAGAGAAATGTACAGATGGTCAGGATAAGTATATTAAAGAATAATAGACCAAATAAATTATTCTAGAATGAATATGTGTTGGTCTTTTATATATACTTAGCATTCTCACCCTTATAGCAGAAAGGGCATTTGCAATTGATGACACTGGTAACGCATCTGTGGAGACCTACATATTTATTAAATATTTGATGCAGAAGCAGAGACACAATTTCTACAAGCTTGGGAAGGAATGTGTTGCTAAGGTGGGAGAATAACGTTCTAGCATTAAATAATAAAAGTAAACACACAGGAGAGTATTAGCTACTTACTCACAAGAAATATTATGTATAGGACAGATATTGAATAATGCTAGCAACCCTATTTCATTTATAAGTAATTTTGAGTCCTTATTCATTAAAATTTTCAATAAATACCTAACACGTCATTGTGACTAGGTAACATTCTATTTTAAACACACACATATTAACATATATGTATGTAAGTATCAATATAGATATAGATATACCACATATATACACACATATATGTATAATATGTATACATATACACACAAATATATTTGAATATAGATTTGTATGTAGATAGATATAAATAGCATATATCTTAATCATGATAAGGCATTAGGTATTGACAGGAAGATCATGCAAGATTGAGATGGAAAGATAGGTAGGGGTAAAGCTAGAAGTTCTTAAAATAGGAAACTTTTATATAAAGCTCAGCATCATTTGGGATTCAACTAGTCTATTTTTGAGTGACAATATATTATTTTAAATTAATGATATAATTTAGTCCAGAAATCAAATAATAAGTAAATGTCGCTCTTTGCTTTACACATTCATTTGGCAAACAAAGTACAGAAATACATAAATATTTATGTTTTAAAATATGAAATCGTAGTGAATAGAAAGATCACTTCCAGAATTACAGAGTAAAAACCATGAACAATGTAATTTGCAATAAAAGCAACAAGAGCACTGGCAAAAATCACCCAAAACAAATTTTTCAATCTAGAAATTAGTCAATGACTTGCAAAAATAAAGGAGTGTTTATTTAATGAAACACGTGAATATCAGTGTGGTTAGTGACTTTGTGACCTTTTTTCTTGCCTATTCACATTACTTTTTATTCCAGTCCTGCAGTAGATTTAACAATAAGCATCCTCATAACCATAATAGCCATCAAACTCAGCAGCTTTGCATGCACTGGACAAAGGGAATCAATTTGAAGCTCTACAACAAGTTTCATGGTTAAGATATTCCTGAAAATCACATTCCTAAAAATTTAAAGGCAAGCAAACGTGTAAGGCTATGTGATGTCCAGGAAATATGTAAAAAGACCCTAATCTCTCAACTGTGTCTCATTATGAGACATTATATAATCAAGAAGTGAATGCTATGCAAAGCTGTAGCCAAGTTGTAAACTGGAGGAATATTGAGGTATTCTTCACTACTCATACTATGTACTTCTGCAAAATATGCAGGACATTTTGGCTTAAGGAATTCGGAGAAATCCACATCCAAACATTAGCTGACCACTAAGCTGACCCATAAAATTTTAACTAGCCACACATAGCAATATATATACTTTATAGTATTTATATCTTTATAGTATATATATACTTTATGTATATATATCTCTATATATCTATACATACTATCTATATACAAACTTACATATATATATATCTGTATATACTACAAAGTCTATATATACTACTAGACCATCAGAACTGTTGTATATGGCACCAAAACCTTTCAACAAGAATAACAAACACTATTCAGAAAGACACTGCCGCACATTGACATAAACACAGTTGTGTGACACTAATACACCAAGGTTATGAAACCTTACTGAGTCATTTATATAGTGCTGTAATGTAAGCAGTCAGTAGCAAGCTTTGTGAAGTTAATTGTCAAACTTCATATAACCACACCCTGATGATCTTTCTGGAACATAGTTCCAAAATTGCTTTAAAAGGTAACTAGGCACTGGTGTTGGTGCATAGCTTCCCAAGGGGAGTACTTTGAAGGTTAGTGTAATGATATTCAGCAATGAGGTAGGTAGCACTTTTTCTAGGGTGAGTCCACAAACTTCACTGTCAGCCTTGTACTATATCTTCAGGAAATATTTTTTTTTTTATTCAGAGAAATACAGAGGATAAAAGTCAAAGAATAAAAAAATTACAAATATGTAAATCTTAAGCACAAAAAAAGGCTACAATGTTACACTATGCCAGGCAAAATAAAAATTAAGACAATAATTATTACTAGAACGAAGGAAGTAATTTTATGATGATAAATGGGCCAATGCATAGGTAGGAAGCAATTATAAACCATTTTAATCATAGAGCCCTAGGATACATGAAGGAACAAAGAAATGAAAGGAAAAGCAGACCACAGTAATTGCTGGTTTTTAGTACCCCATTTAAATAATTGATTGACCATCTTGGGAAGAAGTCTCAAGGAAACAGAAGATTTGAAGAACATTAAAAAACAGCTATACCTAACACCTCATGTTTTTGTTCAATCACAACAATAATCATTCATTTCCTTTGCAGAAATGACAGTCACCAGGATAGACTTTAAGTTAGCTCATAAAAAGCTTCAGTATATGCAAAAGTATTGAAATGATACAATTTCTGTTATTCAAGGAACATAGAATAATATTATGAATCAAGAACTAAAGGTAATATGAGATAATAACAAATATGCCGATATTAAAAACATACTAATTTCGCAAAGAAACTGAATAAATAAACATCCTGTTGCAGATTTGCAAAAGAATCAAACAGACATTTTTGAAATAAAATAGACCACACCCAATGTATAAAATATCCCACACCCAAAATACCACACCTCAATAGGTAGGAATAATAGAAATTTAGAAAAGAAAAACCATTTCAGACTGAAGCACAGAGAAGCAAAACCATTGGCAAATACTAAAGAGAAAGGAGATAAAAAAAAAATATGGCAAGAAGATATAACATGTATTTAACCAGAGTGAGAGAAGGTGAGAGAATATATGGTAGAAACAATATTTAAAAGAAAATTTATGAGAATTTTCTCTATTCACAAGGGTAGCATTCTACAGATTGAAGAAGCCCTATGAATATAAAAAGGTAAACAATAATAAATCCATAATAAATGTGAAATATGAACCAGGAGAACATCAAACGCAAAAATGAATCTTTCTTTTCTTTTTTTTTTTTGAGACACAGTCCCATTTTGTCACTTCCAGTAGAATGTCATGGCATCACAGCTCACAGAAACCTCAAACTCTTGGGCTTAAGTGATTCTCTTAACTCAGCCTCACAAGTAACTGGGACTACAGTCACCTGCCACAAGGCTGGGTTATTCTTTTTAGAGACAAGGTCTCACTCTGGCTCAGGCTGGTCTCAAACTCGTGCACTCAGGCAATCTACCTGCCTCAGCCTCCTAGAGTGCTAGGATTACAGGCATAAGCCACCAAGCCTGGCCTATAGAAAGAAATCTTAAAAGAGATTACATTAAAGTTAGTAACAGAGAACAGCATTTAAACTCATAGCTGACTTGTAACAGCAAAATGAAATCCAGACAGCAGGAAAATGATATTTTAATATGTAGATGAAAAATACTTGCTAACCAAAAATTCTAAACTCAGTCTAAAGTATTGATTAAGAATAAGTGTGATAAAAAGGCATTTCTAGATGAACATGTATAAGATCCACCTTCATCAAGTCTGCCTTTCTTCAGTAAACAAGGAAAACTACTTGGCAGTTTAGAGATGAGGAAATCAGTGGAGGGCAATACAAATTTAAAAAGTATCTATGTAAATCTAAGTGAACACTGACTGTGTAACTCTTAACAATAACACATGATAAGCTTTGAAAGGATTAGAATTTAAACATAGGAAAATAGAATTTACCTTGAGGGGAGGCATACATCCAACAATATTTTTGCTTCATTGTGTTTCTTCAAGCTTCCAGGTATTGGAGCATTAAAACTTGCCTTCTTTGTCAAGGGTCGGAAAAACACTGAAGTATTTCTTGACATCCTTAGCCCATTTTTTAAAAAAATTATTTTATTTATTTATTTATTTTTTGCCGTTTCCCTTCAAAGCACTACTTAAATATATCTCCAAAAAGAGATAGATCCTCATCTTAGGATCTGCTTCTTTAGCAACCTACCCGAAGTAGTTTTCCATTTGCATTAAATAGTTAAGTATTCTACATTCCTTGTAAATGTCTGGAAGGGAGTTAAACTTCAATAAGCTTGACTTTGATAAGTGAAGCTTATATGGTGCAGATGTTCCTTCACTTACAATCTGGTTACTGATGAATTTATTGTAAGTCAAAATTCATTTAGTACATCAAGCATCATAGCTTAGCCTACCCTACTTTATGCTCAGAACCCGTATATTGGCTTCATGTGTGGCAAAATTACCTGGGAACAAAATTCGCTGGACAGTATTGGCTGTTTACTCTTCTGAGCACGTGGCTAACTGGAAAGCAGCTTGCTGCTGGTGCCTCGTATCTGGAGAAAGTCGTATACTATACACGTCACTAGCCTGAGAAAAGGTCAAAATTCACACTTCAAAACAGGGTTTCTACCAAATGTGTATCTCATGTTGCATGATTTGTAAAATCAAAAAATCTTAAGTCATTATAATGCAAGAACTGTTTGTAGAGGGCTTATCCCAATAAGCCACTAATTTTCTTTTCAAAATAGACAACTTTCAAACTAACAAGAGTGTTTTAAAAAGATTTGATGAATTGCTGAAAATATAACTTGGGATTAAAACCTATGTCACTTGAATTTTAAGCCTGTTCCCAGGCCATTGTATAGTATTCAACTGGATGTGTATGCACAGATCGTTAGAATTGTTTTTGTGTATTTTCTAAATTCCTCTGAAAATCATATTATTATAGCTTGCATAGTAATAGGAATATTTATAATAGGTGTTATGTAAATTATTATTATACTATTGTTTCTGTAAGTCCCTGCAAAGTGATCTTAACAACATCACAAAGTCTTAAAGGCTGATGGTATAAATTTGGAGGGGAGGTAAAGCTAGGGTGATATTTGTCATTGGTTATGATTGTGCACCTTCATTAATTTGCATTTCACTAATTCACACTTCACAGTAATTCAGTTAGGACATTTTCTACCTATACTGTAGTGAAATGACCCGAGCTTTTACTTATCTATAATGAAGGGGTTTGGTAGGAAGATTAATACTTGCCCGTACAGTATGGAAATGACTAAAAAAACATGAGAGCCATTTTCAGTAGTCTAAGCACTCTGGAATTATTTATATACAGCTATTGATGAGCTAATTTCAACTCATTCTTATCTATTCATTGAAGCTAATCAGCTTCAGAAGACTAGTGCTTTGTTAGTTTAATTCCAATTCTACTACATTAACAGAGAATATTGAAAGTACACTTAGTTTTTCAAATATTCTATAATTTCAACCTTTTTTTTTTCAAAATAGTCCTTGAATAACTCATATGTCTTATCCTCTACCTCCAGCAGGCTGCTATGATGATGCAAATATTATACTTGATTCATTGACCTTTTGTGTGATAATGACTCCTAACTAAGAGAAACTAATTCAGATTTGGAATCTGATTAATGAGTTTTCTATATTTATAACCAAAATCTTACTGCCTTCTAATACATTAAAGAAAAGAGAAACCAGGATCTAGTGCATAGTTTCTATTCTCAGTATTAATTGCTTTTTAATTAATAATTTCTGTCTTTATATAACTTTAATTATTCAAAGGATACATAATCACAATTTAGAAGTATATAACAAGTTAACAAAGAATTATTTTAAACCTTGAAATCACCAAATAATATATGCAGTACCAGCCAAGCCAGAATTTAAAATAATTGGTTAGGGATTTAAAATAATCTAATAAAATTATGAGCAAATATTAGTACAAGTTGAACCACAGATTTAAACTATATCTAGTAGACTGTGGATGCAGCAAGTGTGTTAGGAGTCATTATCACACAAAGGGTCAACGAATCAAGTATAATATTTGCATCATCATAGCAGCCTGCTGGAGGTAGAGTATAAGACATATGAGTTATTCAAGGACTATTATGAAAATAAATCATACAGAGGAAAGGAAGACTTGAGTTCAAGTTCTAACACCACCAGTTCACAATGGTAGGATTGGCTGTAAATCAACTTAATGGCAATTTTTCATTTTTGACAAGAACGCTGGTTACGAACATCAAGCACAAAAATGAATCTTTTCTTTTTTTTTTTTTTTCTTTTGAGACACAGTCCCATTTTGTCACTTCCAGTAGAATGTCATGGCATCACAGCTCACAGAAACCTCAAACTCTTGGGCTTAAGTGATTCTCTTAACTCAGTCTCACAAGTAACTGGAACTTACAGTCATCTGCCACAGGCTGGGTTATTCTTTTTAGAGACAAGGTCTCACTCTGGCTCAGGCTGGTCTCAAACTCGTGCACTCAGGCAATCTACCTGCCTCAGCCTCCTAGAGCGCTAGGATTACAGGCATAAGCCACCAAGCCTGGCCTATAGAAAGAAATCTTAAAAGAGATTACATTAAAGTTAGTAACAGAGAACAGCATTTAAACTCATAGCTGACTTGTAACAGCAAAATGAAATCCAGACAGCAGGAAAATGATATTTTAATATGTAGATGAAAAATACTTGCTAACCAAAAATTCTAAACTCAGTCTAAAGTATTGATTAAGAATAAGTGTGATAAAAAGGCATTTCTAGATGAACATGTATAAGATCCACCTTCATCAAGTCTGCCTTTCTTCAGTAAACAAGGAAAACTACTTGGCAGTTTAGAGATGAGGAAATCAGTGGAGGGCAATACAAATTTAAAAAGTATCTATGTAAATCTAAGTGAACACTGACTGTGTAACTCTTAACAATAACACATGATAAGCTTTGAAAGGATTAGAATTTAAACATAGGAAAATAGAATTTACCTTGAGGGGAGGCATACATCCAACAATATTTTTGCTTCATTGTGTTTCTTCAAGCTTCCAGGTACTGGAGCATTAAAACTTGCCTTCTTTGTCAAGGGTCGGAAAAATACTGAAGTATTTCTTGACATCCTTAGCCCATTTTTTAAAAAAATTATTTTATTTTTATTTATTTATTTATTTATTTATTTATTTTTTGCCGTTTCCCTTCAAAGCACTGCTTAATATATCTCCAAAAAGAGATAAATCCTCATCATAGAATCTGCTTCTTTAGCAACCTACCTGAAGTAGCTTTCAATTTGGATTAAATAGTTAAGTATTCTACACTCCTTGTAAATGCCTAGAAGGGAGTAAAGATGAATAAGCTTGACTTTGATAAGTGAAGCTTATATGGTACAGATGTTTCTTCACTTACAATTTGGTTACTGATGAATTTATTGTAAGTCAAAATTCATCCTGTGAGATCATTATGAAGACTGAAAATATTATTGTTTTGAAAACAGTAAGTTATGCAATAAAGGAAAGGATTATATTAAAGAATAGCCTACTAAATGATTAATTTGACCTAGAAAAACAGCCCAGCTTCAGTGGTTTTAAAAAATTTAAAAAGAACATTTTGTTTTCTCCACACATGCTGAAGACTCACTATCCTGTACCAGTGGAAAATCTGTCAGATACGAGATTCTAACCAAGAAGTGCTAGAAAAATGCTTTATGGAGTGGCACTGAAAATAGCAGAGCCAGAAGCAATAGCATGATTGTATTAATTGGCTGCCTGGGGAACTTAAAAATGTACTGCAGTACTGAAGGGGCAATTGTTAATATAATGTACAAGATTCCCAAGAACAAGTGTTTTCCCATCATTACTGTATTAGAGGTTACACACGATGTCATCTCAAAATTAACTTTGATTTTATCATTTTATCTTTTCTGGCCTAAAGCAGATTTGTTTGATTTTTTGGTCTTAGACCAAGTTGATTGTCTAACCTTGCCCCCCACCAAAAAAAAGCACCATGAGTTGGCTCCTGTTATACTTCTTTTCAGCAGAAGCTTGGCAAGTTTTGGGAATAGCACTCAGATAAATTGTAAGAAATTACCAATGGAATAAAGAGCATAGGTGTTACATGGGGTGTAAGTTATTCTGACAGTCCAAGGTAAGAAGCTGCAAACAATTTGCACAGGTATATTTCAGGAAGACATCACTCTTCAAACTCAGAGCTAACATTTCCAAAGGAAAGTTACAGTTCCTGAAATAGTTCATCTGTAAATTGCAGCTGGTCACGGGAAATAACAGTGTAATTAGATAAGGTTTCACTGAATCAATATCTATCTAATCTATCCATCTAACAAGTAACAGGGAACTAATTCTTATCTTTTGGAAACTTGGGTTTAAGTTTCTTAAAAAAAAAAAAATCTGTCCAGTAGAAACTTAAGACTTGAGTTGAAAGATAAAAGAGTCTTCCATAAGACTTGAGTTGAAAGATAAAAATTCTAATTCCAAACCTATTAGGAACTAGATATTTAATCTGGAGCAAACAGAATAATATTCCTAAACTTTATTTTCCTTATCTATGAATAACAGAACACTTTAAAAAATCATCATCAATCAAGTGGTTATCTTTGTTAAGATAATCATATGGAATCACATATTCCTAAGTGATTAGAATTAACTCTATTAAGTGTTAACTAATTTATTTTTAAATCAGAGTTAGGAATTTTGCATTGTGGGTTAGTATCTTAGTCTAGTGAGGTTTTTCATTTTCCATTTAATTATGCATATTGGCTTCATTCATATATATATATGAATTGTTGTTTTAATGTCCCAGCTGCCCAAACAATATGAATATATCCTCTCCACTAGTTTCTCAACTCCCCACTCTTTTTCCCATTTTCTCTGTCAATCTCACCTCTCATTCATGTTTGGTTCCAGCGTTAGAACATGTTGGACCAGGCTCTGCCAGAATCAGCACTCATGTTCTGACTGAGGAGCTGTCATTTTCTTTGTCTACAACTTGTTAAACTTCAGTAATTTAAGAAAACCTTTCTGGCTCAAATCCCTTGAGTTCAGCAAATGTATTTCCACTGCCCTTGTTATTTCTGTGCCTAATTGTTAATAAGGGAAAAAAAATTGAGGCAACAGAAACTGCAGAACACACTACTTTACTAAGGTGAAGTCTATGATCTGTACAGAAAGCTAAAATTTCTTTTTTCTCTTTCTTTACTCTCTGAGATATATTTAAAAAATTATGTTATGGCAAAACAATGGAATCAATACGTTGCCATGAGTACAGCTTGGGACTGTTTCCCCATTACTCAAAAAGCTAATTCTTTTATAACTGTGGGGTTCCAACCTGGTTCTAACACAAACTGTGGTTTTGGGCAAATAACATGACCTCTGAGTTCCTTATTCATTTTTCTGTGAAATGAAAATGAAAATATCACATGTATAGTAGGATTAAATAAGCAAAAGACGGCAATCATTTATAACAGTGCTCGATGTGGTGAAACTATTAGCCATTATCATTGCTATTATGTCATTCCAAACATCATGTCACTTGAAAGTAACCACAGCATTCCTTGGGAGGAGGCACTTGCTACTTAATTATCTCATGTCCACTCTATTTATTCTGTTTGCATATATATTTGTAATATTTATGTATACACACTGTACATTTTAATATTATATATACTGTATATACAACCAGAATAGAATAATCATTACTATTCTAAATATTTTGGTCAAGTGTCTTTGTTTCCTAATGTAATTTGTCACTGACTGGACTAATGAAAAAGGACACAATTCAAGTAGTATTAAACGATACCCTATGCGATAGGCACTCTGACTGTTCTCACACCTTTCTTTTCTAATAATTACAGAAAAATAATTTTTTTCACAGTATGTTCTTAATCAAATCACCCAAGTTACTGAAGTTTTTGTACACACAGACTGTCCCACAATCCCCCTGAGGATTACAAAGCAAAGGTGGGAGGGTAGAGAAAATATAGCAAGGAATTTGTTTTATAATTATTAAGTAGTAAATTGATGATAATTTGATAACTTCTAAAGAAAGAAAATCTAATATTAGTGATAAAAAATTCTGAGAAATTTTGTCTTTTTGTATTATGTTGAAGATAATTTTCAGATAGTACTTCTGTGAAAATGTAGACTGATGCAACACTAAATGGATTACAGTGAATTTTTTTCAACTTTGTGCATTTTTGTGGCTGGTATAAGGTAATGAGTCCAAAAAGAGGTATGTGGGAAAAAAATTGGGATGAAATTTTAAAATGTGGCTATTCTTCCCAAAATAAAGGATGTTCTTCTATTACCTGGAATTTCAGTAGGTCTAAATCTGTCTTCAGTTATTTCTATGGGTTCTCAGGAACATTATTTTGCTTTTTGTGCCTAAAATGTCAGGGATGTGTAGTAGGCAACTTGTCTTCGCAAATGTGTATGTAAATACCTTGAGACTAGAATAATATTAGAATCTCTTTGAGAGGATTTTGTTTTGCTTGTACAGTCAAATGAAGGCACCAACTGTTGAAAATTACCCGAAAAAATTTCATATGTTGAAATTTTCTGAATCACCAAAATTACTTGAAGCCAGGATTTAGTGTCTTGCAAGAGCCACTTTAATTCGAATTAACTTTACTCTTGGGGAGCAACCATACAGAGTAGACCTAAGTACAATTAAGTACCAGCAAAGCATTGTTTACCAGATTCCTGACTCTTGTATGATCTAGCCTTTTGCTTTTCTTCCCAAGGCTCTCAAAATTGCTCTTCAACACTTTATTTCAATGCAAAAGCAAGTCTAAAAATTGGCCTTACTTCCCTGTATTTTTTTCTTCTCCTGGATTTTGACATGTGTGTATTTGTGTGTATGCAAACATCATGTGCACATATATATCTAACCCCAACTCCAACCTGCAACATAAATACAACTTATACATATTTCAATGTATTATTTAATACATTTAACATAGATCTATTTTATGTATATTTACTATATATTTTCACATATATAGATGGATATACATAAATACATTTTAATAGCAGTTTTAGTTTTCTACAGGAGAAAAATTGCCTTGAATTACTTGGGTAGTCATCATTGATTTCCTTGAATTTTATTTTTAAGGATTCTTCCTACTATAATAATACTCAGAAGAAGGTATTGACAAGCAACTTAACAAGTGACCTAACTATGAGGTTCTAGAACATTTTTTTCCACTAAAGCAACTCCACTAATATTTGTAAAGTTATTATATCTGACCAGCCTACATAATGACTTTATGGTTATAATCACTGTCACCATTAAATGGGATTTATATTTTTGGAAGTAATTACTAGATAGTCCTAAGTGTCACCTTTACAGTTTTTAGGGAATTGAAATAACACTTAAATCATTCAATGCATAAAAAAATGACAACTTTATCCACGTCATGAGAACATGATTTACTCATTGAAGGGATCATAAGCCATCGGCTTCTATTTCCAAAGGAAGAAAACAAAAAGTAAAAGTAAAAAACTGTGAAAATAGAACAAAGTTTTAAACAAAGAGACTGAACATTGAAAACTTTCTAAAAAAATGGACATGGATAAATTAAATTCAAGGTAAAAGAACACAGAGTTTTACAATGTTCTTAAAATTATTAATCCAAGTCTAAACTAATAATTACATAAATATTAAAAGGACACATTCATAAAATCAAAACATTTGCTGGTAATTTACCAAGAAATATAAATTAAGTGCTTTTTAATTTGTCCTTCCTTATGATGAACAAAGAAGAATACACAGAAATAATAGAATCCGTAACACTAATTATGCACTGACAGAACTTTGTTCAAAAACCATGTTCAAAGGTTTTTTTTAAGTAGTCATAAAATCAATTTTTTAAACTAAAATTAAATTTGAAGAATAAATTTTATGATTAAAAATTGAAAGATTAGGGCATTGTGTTGGGCACTTGTACTCCCAGCTACTTGGGAGTTTGAGGGAAGAGAATCACTTAAGCCCAAGATTTGAGGTTTCTATGAGTAGTGATACCACGGCACTCTACTGAGGGTGACATAGTGAGACTCTGTCTCAAAAAAAAAAAAAAAAATTGAATGACTCCACCTTGAATTTCTGTAATGCTTTTACTGACTATGGATATTCATATGGTTTTCTGATATGTGCAAAACTACTATATGATATGCTAATGAAAAGTGATAAATAATAGTTTATTATTCTCCAATCATATAATTGAAAGCTCTGCTCCTGTTTTTAACCTTAGTTTGACAATAAATCTACTATCTATTTTCCTTTGAATCTTACTGCATTTTTATAGAACAATAATGATATATAAATTCACAATAAATAAAATTAGTAACTATAAACATTCATTTTCCTCATTACCGCCACATGGATATGTAATAACAATTAACATATAATGAGTGATTCTACCAGTTAATTGATAAGGGTTTCCCTGATTTTTCTCCTTCAATTCTTTAAACAACTTTAAGATATATTTAAATTTAATTTCTATTTAAATTACAAGAAAACTAAGATAAATATTACATTTATTTTTCTAAGGTCACACAGTCATGGAAGCTGAGAATGGAATTCGATATTTCTAAGCATAATTAAAGGTTCTAGTCTTTCTCTGCAGCCTTTTTGTAAGAGATTGTGGCCTAGAAGATATAGGATACAAATTTTTTAGTGGATATGGACTGCGGGAAAAATAAGCCATTATTTTATTAGTTTTAAAATAGAGAACTGTCGTCTAAATACATGCTGAAGATGTTTCTATGTTTAATTTTTAACTTTTAATTATTGTGGGCACACTATAGTTATATGTACTTGTGTAATGCACGCGATGTTTTGATACAGGCATATAACGCATAATCATCAAATCAGGGTAATCGCGATATTCATCCTCTTAAGTTTTTATAATTTCTTTGTGTCAGAAACATTCCAATTCCAGTCTTTTAATTATTTTTAAGTGCATAATAAACTATTGTTAACTATAGTATCTTTTTTGTGCTGCCAAATACTAGATCTTATTCACTGTAACTGTACTTGTCTCTGACTTCCTATTACCCCTCCCAACTTCTGGTAACTTTAATTATACTCTTGTTGATCAAATTTCCATAGTGCATGTGGAACAGATTTTGTCAAAGTACATTTGACCTTTGGATAACTTGACTTTGAATTACATTTGTCTGCTTACTGCTGGAATTTTTTTTCAATAAATGTTATACAATGTGTGCTTGCCTCACCTGTTTCACCTTTCACTTCCTCTACCTCTTCAGCCTCTGCCACCTGAGACAGCAAGACCAAATCCTCTCCTTCTTCCTCTCAGCCTACTCAATGCGAAGGCCACAAGAGGGGAAACATATATGATGATGCACTTCTACTTAACACACAGTAAATATACTTTCTCTTCCTTATGGTCCTTGTAATTTTCTTTTCTCTAATTTACTTTCTGATCAG
Organism: Nycticebus coucang; assembly: GCF_027406575.1. NCBI lineage: Eukaryota > Metazoa > Chordata > Mammalia > Primates > Lorisidae > Nycticebus > Nycticebus coucang. The sequence continues at coordinate 67,146,863 of NC_069781.1, read as the reverse complement.
AGTACAGTGTATAACACATACTGCATACATAGAGGTCTGACAATTAAGTTAGCAACCTTATCCTAGAAAAAGTGATGCAGACCTCAAAGCACTTTTTCTAGGATGAGTTCACCAAATTTATAGTCAGACCTCTTCTGATGACAGCTCTGATGACCATTTTAGAAAAAGTGTTACAAAATTACTATGAATGCTGGACTAGTCACTGGCATTGGTGCGTAGCTTCCTAAGGGGAGTACTCCACTGATGACTGCGGTAATGTTCATCAATGCAGTATATAGCACAATTTCTAGGATGAGTTCCCCAATTTGTCTGACCTCATCATACATGTTAATCAACTGCTAACTTGTAAGGCTTCCAGTCAACAGTAGACTATTAGTTAAGTCTTGGGGGAGTCTAAAGTAAAATTCAGATATTCAATTGTATGGGGGTTGGCACCCTTAGCCTCTAGTTTTCAAAGGCCTGTGTATCATAACTCCCATCATTTTATAAAAATAGATATCGATACTTCAATTTTTTTCTCATTTTCTAAATAAATATAAATAAAATCTGGTATACTTCCCAAGAGTCTACTCTAACTCTCAACAATTTTCATGTACCTATGGATTCTGTATGTAAGGAAATATATGATGTGTTTGCGTATGTGTGTGGGGTGGTTAAAACTTTTAAATTGTTCTGACCTTTTGAATGAGCCTCTGACTTTTTTGAAAGAACCAGTGATATCCAATCATAAGAATTCCCAAAGTTTGTTAAATGAAGCAATTATTTTCAGATCATCACACTCCACAATAAATTATTAGTAGTCATCTCCCACAAACACACTTTCAGTATGAATGAGAGAGTTTTTCTGTAAGTCTCCATCTATCTATTCAAAAGTGCTCCTGACTCTCAGCAAAGTGGAAATTAATTTTCTAGTAAATATTCTTGGATGCGGAGTACTATCTCCATAAAAAATGTCAGTGTATTGAATTTCTGTGACATTGCAGATAACCATTTTCAACTGCTAGAATGTACATTTCTATCCTGTTTATCTTTAAGGAAATTCAATAATGCAGACCATAATCATACAGCTTGTTATTTCACTAAAGAATCCCTTAAAAGATATTTCTCTGTGAAAGATCAATCATAATTTGTTACATAAACTTTTTAGGAAGTTCTCACTTGGTGCCATGAGGAAAACATTTCACTTTAATTTTACTTACAGGACTCCAGGGTAAATTAACTTGTTCTTGTCAAGAACTTGAGCTCTTGTTCAAAGCATTTTAATTCTGAGAAGGGATATTAATTTTTTTTTTTTTTGCAGTTTTGGCTGGGGCTGGGTTTGAACCCGCCACCTCTGGCATGTGGGGCCAGTGCCCTGCACCTTTGAGCCACAGATGCCACCCAATATTAATCAATTTTTAACACCTTCCTCAGAAAAGAAATCTATACCCAAACTATTCTCACTTTAGAAGCATTTCTTCCTGTTGCTATCATATTCTCAATAATTGATAATATTTAGAAAAAATGAATGGACCCAAATGATTTTTCAAAGATATATAAAAAAAAAAATCAGGTGTTTCCTCAAAGATCAAATTCTCCATCTGAGATTCTTTAAACTTTGTCTCTAGAAATGAGGGCAAAAGAAAGGATAGCTGCAAAAACAATTTACAGAATGAGAAACACAGGCAGAAAACAAATACAGCTTGGGAATTTCTCCAGGGTCACAGTGATAAAAAATAGTCTTGATAAATAAAGTGACTCTAGTGATTTCTCATTCCCACTTTTTATTTTTAGAATTTACACTGATTTTTTAACTTTTGAGAATATTTTAAAAAATTCAGTTAAATTTTCGTAATAATCCATTTTTCAAGGGGCAGACTAGATCAATTACTTGTGATTACTTACCTGTGATAATCTGAAGGGCATACTTGTCAACAGGTGAGAAAGAAATTTTTAAAATCTTGGGAAGAGAGCTCATTATTAAATGTAGCATATGTTTCAGCACCTATCTGTAATCTTAAAACAAAATGGAATTTTTTTGCAACAGAAAGATCTTAGGTCTAACTGAAAGATATCAGCAGAAAAGGACTTCAATTACTGGAGTTTCAAGATGAATGAGAACTGTTACTGTTCTTGACTAACCTGGAGGTGGATGATAATATTTCAATCACAAGAATATCAATGACAGGAAACAAAATAAAAAAAGGAATATAGAAACCATTAATAGAGTGCTTGAGGTAGCATATATTACCATGGAAATGAAAGATGAAAAAAACATAAAAGAAAACTCTAGGACAGTGAATTTGTCACAAAAAACAAGTAGAGAAGACATATTAACTTTCTCACAGTTATAGTAGAAATAAAGAGTGGAAGAAAAGATACTTTGCAAAAGGTTAGAATACAAGCTCTAATATGTTTGCTAGATCTCACAGAAATAAGAGATCAGAGAAAGAGTATTAAAACTTTGAGGCTGGATTAATAGTATTCAAAAATCAAACATTTTCTTTAACTAGAGGCCATGGAGTTTTATAACTTTCAAATTAATTTGAAAATAAAGCTTTATAATAAAATATTCTCAGGCATAAGATTTAACATTTGACTGTATGTATCTACATTTTATTTTTTCCAAAATATTATAATGAAATGATATTATGTACAGAGAGGAATAAATACAAACGCAACAAAAAAGGAAATGGAGTTATTGGACAGTATCACATATTAATATACCTTAGAGGAAGATATATAGAAAACAAAAAGGGTAGTCTAAAATAGAGAATATTGTGACTAAAATATGTACTGAGGTAACCCAGGCCTTTCTTGGTAAGGACCTAAAAACGATACGCCTTAAATTGGAGTAGGTTGTGGTTTAATAATAAGTTTAAGTCCTTTGTGAATTTTATATGAAATAGAGATCTAGATCACTTAATCATCCACTTCTACACACAGAACAATTATACATATATATATATACATATATATATAATAGAAAACGAGGCTCGAAACTGGTATCTGGTCTTTAAGGTATTAAATCTTCTTCCAAGAAAATTCAAAAGATATCTTAGAAATTTAAAAAAAATACATTTTTTCCAGGAATAGAATCAAAATAATGTCCAGGAAGTGAATTCAAAATAAATGTTCAAAGCATAGAGAAAAGAAGATGCAAAGATAGGAATAATCAGAGAAGAATCAGGTGACATGTGGAATCGATCCAGGATACCCTATATTGCAAAAAACAGACATTCTATAAAAAGATATGTAAAAGGACAAGATAAAAGGAGAAAAGGGAAGGAAATAAACATTAAAGGTTAGTAAAAGCCTCTGGCATTGGAATAGTCTCCACAGGCTGTGTCTCCTAAGAATGACACAGAATGAAAAGTGTCCAATGTCTCCACTTAGAAATATTCTTGAGAATTATCTTACAACAAAATTGGAAACACAGCAGTAAAAGTTTTCAGAAAGTAAGATCCATTTGCCTAAATAGGAACATAAATTCAACTGGCATCAGATTTCATCAGTTCTTAGGTAGCTCTGGAAGCTAGAGAAAGTACAGAGCTGCCATATTCTGGAATCAACTGTCAGACGTGCATCCTGAACAAGGTATTTAACCTCTTTGGTGCTTTGGGAGAATCCATTTGACCTTGAACTTTGGAATGGCAAATTTCATACTTTCAGTAGCAAAGTTCTAGTAATGAAGATTAAATTTTCTACCCTGACACCAAGCCATAATATCATATTTTATTGTGAGTGTAGTAATAAAACCTATGAGGATTACATTTCTAAGTAGGTCTTACAATGTTTTAAATAAGTTGAATAAAAATTAAATGTAGTTTAAGAGAAATAGACTTCTAATAAGAAAGCCAATAATTTCCACAGAAATAAAAAAAAGTAAATAAAAATAACAGTCAACTAATAGCAAAATACAATGTAAGAGGAGCAGAAATTTTCCCTCGTTAAAATGAGAAAATCCTTTAAAAGCAGCATTAAGTGTCCTTTATCATTCTACATTGTGTTAGAGGCATGGTGAGAATTCCTTGGAAAATATTGGACAGAAACCAGAATGGGTTAGAGAGAAAAACAGAGGAAGAAAATTTGGTTTTATGTAAAACTATAAACTTAAGTCAACATGTTCAAACGTTTTTTGATACAGAAAATCTACATCATAACTACAACTCAGCCAGGAGATGAATAAGTTACCTATAAGCTTCATATTTTATACCTTGATTAATTTACTTGTTTAAAGATATCACTATTTGGTAAAAAGTAGAATGAAAAACCACTCTCCTAGTACTCTGGCTAAATTGTTCAGTTGTGGAAGTAGCCTAGGCTATTGAAGTAATTTCCTCTTTTTATAATAGTGCATAGAGGTGTTTTGCATGTTCAAAAGTGGGTGTTGAATAAGCAGTCAACAATTACATTAATAACAATCTTATCAGCAATTTTTTTTAAATTTTATATTTTCCCAATCATTTCCAACAACAGATGACTCAGTTGCAATTAAAAACCAATTGTAATTTTGAATTTTTTTTTTTTCTGGAATGGACATCAGACCTGTCATTGTAAGAAGACCTGACAATTAAATTCATGAACTTGTCCTAGAAAATGCTCTGAAATGTGGACTAGGTGCTAGCATGGGTGCATAGCTTCCAAAGGAGCATACTTCAAAGGTGACCATAGTAATAGTCAACAATGAGGTATGCAACACTTTTTCTAGGATGAGTTTGCAAATTTAATTGTAAGACCAGACATTTAAAGCTGTCTTCTCAAGTTTACTAAATGCTGAATCCAATCAATTTCTGCCTGGTTAATGATGTCCTTAATTAATGAATCTATGAAGTCAAACAGCTAGTAATCACCTTTATCTCTTTTCTATCACCCACCTGTCCGTTTTTGTTTTTTTTAAAACTAGTATTAAATCATAGCTGTGTATGTAAGTGCAGTCAATGGGGTACAATGTGCTGGATTCATATACAATCTGAAATATTTTCATTAAACTGTTTAACATAGCATTCATGGCATTTTCTTAGTTATTGTATGAAGACATTTGTATTCTGCATTGAGTAATTGCCCCACCAATTCCCCTCCCTCCACCCCACCCTATGCCCTTCCCTCCCCTCCCTTGGCCCTTTCCCCATATTATTGTGTTATAGTTGGGTTATAGCCTTCATATGAAAGCTATAAATTAGCTTCATGGTAGGGTTGAGTACATTGGATACTTTTTCTTTCATTCTTGAGATACTTTGCTAAGAAGAATATGTTCCAGCTCCATCCGTGTAAACATGAAAGAGGTAAAGTCTCCATCTTTCTTTAAGGCTGCATAGTATTCCATGGTATACATGTACCACAATTTATTAATCCATTCATGGGTTGATGGGCACTTGGGCTTCCTCCATGACTTAGCAATTATGAATTGAGCTGCAATAAACATTCTGGTACAGATGTCTTTGTTATATTGTGATTTTTTGTCTTCTGGGTATATACCTAATAAAGGAATTATAGGATCAAATGGCAGGTCTATTTTTAGATCTTTGAGTATTCTCCAAACATCCTTCCAAAAGGAACATATTAGTGTGCATTCCCACCAGCAGTGTAGAAGTGTTCCCTTTCTCCACATCCATGCCAATATCTCTGGTTTGGCGATTTTGTTATGTAGTCTAATCTTGCTAGATTTAGGTGATATCTCAAAGTAGTTTTGATTTGCATTTCTCTGATGATTAAGGATGATGAGCATTTTTTTCATGTGTCTGAAGGCCGTGTGCCTATCTTCTTTAGGGAAGTTTCTCTTCAAGTCCTTTGCCCATCCTGAGATGGGATCACTTGTACTTTTCCTGCTAATACATTTGAATTCTCTGGTGGATTCTGGTTATTAAACCTTTGTCGGAGGTATAACCTGCAAATATTTTCTCCCATTCTGAGGGCTGTCTGCTTGCTATACTTATTATGTTCTTGACTGTGCACAAGCTTTTCAGTTCGATCAGGTACCAGTAGTATGTTTTTAATACTGCTTGAATTGCCTGGGAGTCCTCCTCATAAAATATTTACCCAGGAAGATTCCTTCAAGAGTTTTCCCTGCACTTTCTTCTACTATTTTTATAGTTTCATGTCTTAAGTTTAAATATTTTATCCAGTGAGAGTATATCTTAGTTAATGGTGAAAGGTGTGGGTCCAGTTTCAGTCTTCTACAGGTCGCCAGCCAGTTCACCCAGCACCATTTGTTTAATAGCAAGTCTTTTCCCTACTGAATGTTTTTAATTGGCTTGTCAAAGATCAAATAATGGTAAGTAGCTGGATTCATCTCTTGGTTCTCTATTCTGTTTCAGACATCTACCTCTCTGTTTTTGTGCCAGTATCAAGCTGTTGTGGTCACTATCAATTTATAATGCAGTCAAGTCTGATAGCATGATTCCTCCTGCTTTGTTTTTATTTCTGAGTAATGTCTTCACTATTCGTAGTTTTTTTCTGATTCCATATAAAACGAAGTATTATTTTTTTGAAATCTTTAGAATATGACAATGGAGCTTTAATAGGAATTGCATTAAAATTATATATTGCTTTGGGTAGTATAGACATTTTAACTATGTTTATTCTTCCCAGCCATGAGCATGGTATGTTTTTCCATTTGTTAACATCTTCAGCTATTTCTTTTCTTAAAGTTTCATAGTTCTCTTTGTAGAGATCTTTCACATCCTTTGTTTGGTAAACTCCCAAGTATTTCATCCTCTCTAGCACTACTATGAATGGAATAGAGTCCTTGACTGTTTTTTTGGCTTAGCTATTGTTGGTATATATAAAGGCTACAGATTTATGGGTGTTGATTTTGTAGCCTGAGACATTGCTATATTCCTTGATCACTCCTAAAAGTTTTGTAGTAGAATCCCTGCTGTTTTCCAGATATACAATCATATCATCTGCGAAGAGTGAAAGTTTGATCTCTTCTGACCCTATATGGAAATCCTTGATTGCCTTTTCTTCTTTAATTGCAATGGTTAAAACTTCCATTTCCATGTCAAAGATCAATGGAGACAATGGGCAACCTTGCCTGGTTCCTGATCTAAGTGGAAATGATTTCAATTTAACTCCGTTCAATACAATATTTGCTGTGGGTTTGCTGTAGATGGCCTCTATTAGTTTAAGAAATGTTTCTTCTATGCCTATTTTCTTAAATGTTCTGATCATGAAGGGATGCTGGATATTATCAAAAGCTTTTTCTGTGTCAACTGAGAGAATCATATGGTTTTATTTTTTAAATTCTTTATGTGCTGAATTACATTTATAGATTTAGGTATATTGAACCAGCCTTGAGACCCTGGGATAAATGCCACTTGGTCATGGTGTATAATTTTTTTGATGTGTTGTTGGATTCTGTTTGTTAGGATCTTATTGAATATTTTGCATCAATATTCATTAGTGATATTGGTTTATAATTTTCTTTTCTTGTTGGGTCTTTCCCTGGTTAGGGATCAAGGTGATGTTTGCTTCATAGAATGTGTTCCTTCTTTTTCTATATTTTGGAAGAGGTTTAGTAATATAGGCACTAGTTCTTCTTCAAAGGTTTGGTAGAATTCTAAAGTGAAGCCATCTGGTCCCAGGCTTTTCTTTTGAGGGAGATTTTTGTATAGTTGATGCTATTTCAGAACTTGATATAGGCCTGTTCAACACTTCCACTTCATTCTGGCTAAGTCTTGCTAGGTGGTGTGCTTCCAAATATTGGTCAATTTCCTTCAGATTTTCATATTTCTGACTGTAAAGTTTCTTGTAATATTTGTTAAGGATTTTTTGAATTTCTGAGGGGTCAGTTTTTATTTCATCTTTCCCATTTGTGATTGATGAAATTAGAGATTTTACTCTTTTTTTCCTGGTTACGTTGGCCAAAGGTTTATCTATTTTATTGACCTTTTCAAAAAACCAACTTTTTGATTCATTAACCTGTTGTATAATTCTTTTGTTTTCAATTTCATTTAATTCTGCTCTAATTTTGGTTATTTCTTTTCTTCTGCTGGGTTTGGGTTTGGAATGTTCTTCCTTCTCCAGTTGCTTGAGATGTCCCGTTAAGTTGTTAACTTTCTCTCTTTCCGTTCCCTTGAGGAAGGATTGCAGTGCTATAAATTTCCTTCTTAGGACTGGCTTTGCAGTATCCCAGAGGTTCTAATAATTTGTGTCTTCATGGTCTTTTTGTTCTAAAAATTTGGTAATATCCTTCTTAATCTTGTTATTGACCCATCTATCCTTCAGCATAAGATTATTTAGCTTCCATGTTTTTGTATGAGTATGCAATTCCTGTTGTTATTGAGTTCAACTTCTATTCCATGATGGTCCGAGAAGATGCAAGGAATAATTTCTATTTTTTTTAATTTGCTGAAGTTAGACCTGTGACCTAGGATGTGATAGATTTTGGAGTATGTTCCATGGGTTGATGAGAAGAATGTGTTTTCAGTTTTCTTGGGATGAAATGTTCTGTAGATATCTGTTAAATCCAGATGTTGAAAGGTTAAATTTAAATCTAAAATTTCTTTGCTTAGCTTCTTTTTGGAGGATTTATCCAACACTGGATAGAGGGTGTTAAAATCTCTGACTGCTATGGAACTGGAGGAAATCAAGTTGCTCATTTCTGTTAGAGTTTCTCTTATAAATTGAGGCAGCATTCTGGTTGGGAACATAAATATTTATAATTGAAATCGCATCATATTGAGTATTACCTTTAACAAATATGAAGTGTCCATCCTTATCCTTCCTTATTTTGGTTGGTTTAAAGGCTATAGTATCTGCAAATAGAATTGCAACACCTGCTTTTTTCTGTTTTCCATTTGCCTGGAGTATAGATGATCATCCCTTCACCTTGAGTCTATATTTGTCTTTTAGTGTAAGATGTGATTCTTGTATGCAGCGGATGTCTGGCTTGAGTTTTTGTATCCAGTCAGCAAACCTATGCTTCTTTAGAGGACAGTTTAAACCATTAACATTAATTGAGAATATTGATAAGCCTTTTGAGAGTCCGGTTGACATTTTTAATCCTTTTGCAACTGTGGAAGTTGGAATTTGATCAAAATTTTCTGGGTGGGTTTACTTTTGTGGTGGAGGATTACGCTGGTCCTTATGAAGAATAGGTCTGAGAATATCCTGGAGAGCTGGTTTAGTTACAGCAAATTTCTTCAACATGTGAATGTTATTAAAGTATTTAATTTCTCCATCATAAATGGAACTCAGTTTAGCTGGGTACAGGATCCTGGGTTGAAAGTTGTTTTGTTTTAGGAGATTAAAAGTCGATGACCATTGTCTTCTGACTTGAAAGGTTTCAGCAGAGAGAGCTGCAGTTATTCTAATATTCTTCCCCTTGTAGGTGATGGTTTTCTTACATCTGGCTGCTTTCAGAATTTTCTCCTTCATATTAACTTTAGTGAAATTGATTAAGATGTGTCTGGGGGATGTCTTATTCGGGTTGAGTTGTGCGGGAGTTCTGAAACTATCTGCTATCTGAATTTCAGAATCTCTTGGCATGTATGGAAAGTTCTCTTTCATAATCTCATGAAGAAGAGACTCTGTGTTTGTGAAGCCACTTCGTCACTTTCGGGGATCCCTATAAGGGGAATATCGGTTTTCTTCAAATTATCCCAGAGCTCTCTGAGAGAATGACCAGTTTTTGCCCTCCATTTCTCTTCCTCTTTGAAAGTTTGGAAGCGTACAAAAGCTTTGTCTTCAATGTCAGAAATCCTTTCTTCTGCTTGCTCCATTCTGTTACTGAGGGATTCTACTGTGTTTCTCAGATCTTTGAGGGCTGCAACTTCTTATCTCAATGTGTCAAAATCTTTGGTCATTTTGTCTTTGAATTCGTTGAATTCTTGAGATATCTTTTGGGTTGCTTCTTGAAATTCTAATTCGATCTTATTTGCTATCCAGATTCTGAATTCGATTTATGACATCTCAGCCATTTGTTCATGCATAAGATCTTGTGCTGTGTCTGCTTTGTTGTTCCTTGGGGGAGTTGATCTACTCTGATTATTCATATTGCCAGAGTTTTTCCATTGATTCTGCCCCATTATTGTTTTTTACTGTTGCCTCTGGCCAACCTCAGAGTTGGGAAGGTGTTTCTCCAAGTTTATACCCCAGCAGCATCATTCTATTGTTGCTGGATCTTTGTAGGGAGTGACCCTGTGTAGCTCCTCTGGGATTGCCCCAGCCAGGGGGTTCTGGCTGTTGGAGCAGCTCTGCAGTGTGGCACACCCGGATCCAGCAACAGGGCGGTGGATGGTGCACATGGCTCTGGGAGTACTTGGTGCCCGTTGACTCAGGCACAGAGAGCCCGGGGCTCCAGCAGTCTCTGGCCAGGAGGAGGGCTTTGCAGGGAGAGCTCTGGAGGGAGGGTGAGTGTCCCATGGCTTCCAGAGTCCCTGGCCTGGAGGGAGGGTGAGTGTCCCATGGCTTCCAGAGTCCCTGGCCAGACAGGTTGGGCCATTGCAGAGGAAGAGAGGGTATGGGAGGGAGGACACAGGTTGCAGGAGGTTCCCAAAGTTCCTGGCCAGGGCAGGCGGAGGCCCGGAGGGCACGGGGCGTGAGGGCACATGGTTGCCGACTTAGTCTCTGGCTGGGGCAGGCATGTAGAGGACTGGCAGGGCTGAGCAGTTGCCAGTGGAGTCCCTGGCAGGGGTGGGAGGAGGCCTAACCCACCCACCTCTCCTTTAATTAATCTACTAACTAATCTATGAATTCTTTCTTGACTGATACATGTGTTTTGTTTTCATATGTAAAGTCTATATACCAATTAACTGCAAGAAACGTATTAAACACTTAGAACAATTCAAAGCCCTAACACTGTTCTTAATATCTTTTTAGCCTCATTTCTTTTCATCATGATCTCATATTTTCATCTTTTCTCAGTACTACTCACATTTAAGTTAATTATAGCATAATCATATCTCGACATTGTATAGTTCTGTGTTGTTGCACATCTATGTTTTCCTGAATTGTCTTTCCCTTTCGGTGTCACCCATTCCCATCATGACATTTCTCATTGGACATTTCCATGTTCTATCTCCCTATGTAGGCAGATCTTCTATATGCATGCTGCCTACTGTGATACTTGACACTTGGTAGATCTTCAATACATTCTTCTCAAACAAAATCATAATAGAAGGTTATTTTGTAGAAATTTTTATAAATTTTTGTATGATCCACTATAATTTGCAATGTAACTTGTATGGCTCCTCACTTCTTTATTTGGGATTGAAAACACATAATTTTAAATTATTCTGAAGGTGTTAAGCTTATGCATACACATCTATTTTCATGTAGCACAATTTCACACCTCTGGTTATTGCGTGAGCCAGTAACTGCCTATGAGTACAATATTTAATTCTGGGAATTTTTTAATGAAATTAAATTTTATCACATTTGGTTATAAACACTACATTAAGCTAAACATTACAAAGTGTGGCCTAATTATGATTTGCCCTTAATATATCAAAAATACTGTTAGACTGCAACAGATCAACACTGCCATAAATTTTTGTTCTGTCATACTTCTGTGTAACCTCATTCCAATAGTAATCCTGGCCATGAATTAAAATTTTTAAATTATGAATGTTTTAATATGGTTTAAAATATTATTCAGTTGTGTCAATAAGAAGTTCTGCTTTTCTTTGTTATTATGGGAAAAAAATGACATTCATCATTCATAATCATTGTGGATCTTTCCAAGAAAGGAGAATATTTAAGCATTTTATTTATTTTTTATTTTTTGTATTAAGTCATATATACATTGATCATGAATACGTTTATGCCTTTGTGGGATTCAATATGTTGATTATTTGTACAAATTGGAGGGCTTACATCCTACTAATTAACATAGCTCTCACCTCATTTACTAAATCACAGTGTCACACATTAACTCAATACTTCACAAGACCTATGTCATAATGTATTTTGAAATCTTGACTTCTAGGCCATCACCTTATTTTCCTTGGTAGTATCAACATACCATTATTAGTTTTTCTTTTGTGTTTTTGGACAGTGTGTCTAATCTATGTGAGGGAGGGGATATCCTTTTTCCATGATCCATTGCTTAATATTAATTTCTTCATTTGAACAATTCAACACAAATTAAAGTCTTTTATGTCACAATTAAAACACCAAACAAACAAAAATATGTCTCTCTTTTGGTGTCATCTTCTCAGTATATGGTGGGGATCAAGGAGCAGAGGTAGGAGCATGTTAAGTTTGTAAACAAAGTTGAGATACTTATATATGGGAATAGCATATGGACATATCTAGTGTTTTCAGAGTAATGGACATATCAAAGCCAGCTAGGAACATTTTTTTTTTTTTTTTTTTTTTGTAGAGACAGAGTCTCACTTTATGGCCCTCGGTAGAGTGCTGTGGCCTCACGCAGCTCACAGCAACCTCCAACTCCTGGGCTTAAGCGATTCTCTTGCCTCAGCCTCCCGAGTAGCTGGGACTACAGGCGCCCGCCACAACGCCCGGCTATTTTTGGTTGCAGTTTGGCCCGGGCCGGGTTTGAACCCGCCACCCTCGGTACATGGGGCCGGCGCCTTACCGACTGAGCCACAGGCGCCGCCCAGCTAGGAACATTTTTAAATAATTTCTTATTCCAAGTAGTATTTGCCAATTGCTTTTCTAGATAATTCCTTGTACCAACAACATTGGGTCTCCAGAAACACATAATTAATTAACAAACTCCAATAGATTATAAAGAAATAATGATGGTTCTGATATTTATTGTGATTCTTTTTTATTTCAATATCAGGACACTGCATATTGTCACTATGCACAATTCACCTATCTGTCACTGTCTCAGGAATTTGCAGTGTGCACACAAAGTGATGGTGAGAAATCGGCTGTGTGAGATTCACTAAAAGGCAGATACTTAAATCATTATTCACAGCCCAGGCATGCTTATATCTAATGAAGAAGAATGTGTAATGCTCATCATTACTCAAAATGACCAAAATGATAACTCTAAAATAAAAAAGGCTCGACCCTGACACTATATGTATGCAGAGAAAAACATGGGATTATAATACAAAAGGAACAGTTTAGTTCACTTCTTGAGTGCAAATTGGGCCACAGTCAGTTTTATGAAGGCTACCCTTTTTGCAGACCCTAGTATGTCATGAAAGAAAAAGAAATAAAGCCGGGTGCAGTGGCTCACGCCTGTAATCCCAGCACTGTGGGAGGCTGAGGAGGGAGAATCGCTTGAGCTCAGGAGTTCGAGACTCGCCTGAGCGACAGTGAGTCCCCGACTCATGAAGAAAATGGAAAAACCCAGCGGGGCGCCACGGCGAGCACCTGTATTCCCAGCGGCTTCCGGAGGCTGAGGCAGCGGGGTGCCCGCAGCCCGAGTCTGAGGTTGTGGTGAGCTACCACGCCCACTACACTCTGCTCAGGGGCATAGGGTGGGACCCTGTCTCAACAAAAAAAAAAAAAAAGAAAAAGAAAAAGAAATAAACAAAATTTGGAGCATACATTATTCCAGACATGATACAACAAAAGATGAAAAATAATACATTTCAGAAAAGAGAATGTATAGAAAACATCATTTAGGCTATTCTAAATCCAAAACCACACAGTCCCAAAGGTAGAATTCAAAAGAAAATAATTACACCACTATGAGGAGAGGACTGGCATGGTCCTCAGAAACACAGCTGTTCTGAAGACTCATTATAAAGCCAAGATTTTTCACACATTTTACCTTGACCACTTAAATAATTTCTAATTACCAGATTTGGTTTTTAATATATTAACTAAGACAAAATTAATACAACTATGTTGCTAGGGGAAAGCACAAGCCGTACACTGGGTGGCTTTCAGTCTTTCTGAAGGTTTACCCATGGCTTCTAGGTCACAGGGTTTTGGGGTTACCTTACATCTGGCACGATCTCAATCACATAGATTTCCTCTTATTTGCTACAGTCTTTTCCTCTTTGGAAGCTGAGGAGAGAGTGGTTGTAGTAGTAATAGTGAAATACTAATATACTGCCATTATTTGAAGCCATACATGGTTCCTAATTTCCCCATGAATGGGCTTTGTTTAAAAAGAAAACCCTGAGTTTTCTGTGCAGATTCATGTAAGAATGAACCTTCATGTAAAGATGGCACTCCAGTCTGACAAGACACAACAGACACGATGTTATAGAAAAGAGTTTAATTAAAGGAAAGTGTATGATTAAGAGACCTGTGAAAGTTCTCATACCCACACCAGGTGGCCTTGGCCCTTATAAAGAAGAACATCTTCAGGAGGTAAAATTAAATATTTTATAATTCAATTTTGTGCTCTGTGAGAGGGTAGGCATTATGATAAGTAAAAACCACTGTTAAGTTTTCAGATAAAAATTGTCAAACATATTCATAGGAATGTACAAACCTGGACAATTGTGTTTGCAAACTCATTCTAGAGAAAATTCTACCTATCTCATTGTTGAATGTCACTAATATAACCTTTGAAGTACTCCCTTGGCAATATAGTGATAGTATTAACATTGTCTGACCTTATACATTTAAGTTTGATGATGGGATCAATATGGGTACACGTAAGTATTTCTCAATTTCTTTCTCTCTCAATACTTCTCTCTCTCTCTCCTATTAAGAAATCAAATAATTTTTCTAACTTTACTGTTAATAAATTTATTTCAGTTGTATCACATAGTTGTAACTACAAAGCCTAATTTTCTTATTCTCTTACCTTGGTATTTGTAAGAGACTATAACATCATAATTTATAAAAAGCATCACACATTAACATCTGCCTTAGTTATAAAATAGTTATCAATTTTATCTATAAATTCTTTTTTCTTTTGTAAATATTTATTTATTTATTATTAAATCATAGCTGTGTACATTGATATAATCATGGGGCATCATTCACTAGCTTCACAGACCATTTACAGACCGTTTACCAAATTCTAACAAGTATCAAATATTCTTAATATATTCTTTATTTTATACTTCCTTCTTAAAATCATTCCAAAACATCATTTTTTTCTTTATTTAGATTATTTTGTCAAATTTAGAGCAAGCACCTGTACCTTTTATTCTGCCAAAGAACCTAAAAATCTCAGACTCGGATGAAACTATGGAGATGACCTATGTGCTAAAATTTTATTCCTTTTAGTTCTCTAAATTGATAAATGAAGAACCATAAGTAAAAGAAAAGTGATTGACTAAAGATAGCCAAACAGCAGAAAATAGAAGAAACATCTTTCAGGCATAGAAAATTAAATTACAATTTGGGTTGTAGGTGTTAAAAACGTAACAATTATTTTCCTGGAGTAAATTTGTGCAATTTTATAGATCTTAAAAGCACCATCACCTGTGATAGGATTGAATAGCAGAGAATAGGCTATTCCGAGATGAAATAGCTCAACACACATCTACTCACATAGGCTATTGTGCTCAGTTCTCTATAAAGTGACAAAAGTTTGATTTTATAGATGAAGACATTATAGCTCCAAGAGAGGAAAAATGTGTTCAAATTCTCACTAGCAATATTTGACAGAGATGCAAACATAACTTTGATTTTTGACAATCAAAATCCATGACCTTTTTTTCCCCCAAGAGTTATTTTCACAATAGGAAAAGTGAAAAGATTGGATATAATGAGAGCTTCGAAATTCTCACTTAAATGAACGAGTTGATTATTACATTTCTTTATCTAGCATCTGAACGTTATTACAGAATTATATTTACCGTGAAATGTCATTAATATGTCATTAAAAATATCAGCAATAGCCTCAAGTGATATATAAAAAAAATATCTAAAAATGGGATCATCAGTAATGCTGTAATGTGTGTAACAGTCCCCAGTCTTACAGTTCGTCCCTTAAATGACATAATCTTAGAATGAGTTTTGTCTTGTTTCAAGCATTAGTGATCTGTCTAGAAACCCTCCCATAAACACATTTTTCATTTGAAAATGTTTCTACGTTCCCTACTTTCCTATTTTTTTTTTTATATTTCTCATGCTAAGTGTATCTGAATGGCAGATAAAAGCCTCTGACTTATTGTTCTCCCCTTGATACTATTCAGATTTCTTTTAAGTGTTTTTATGCTGATAACCCTGCCAGAAAACCATCCTTCATAGATAACAACCAAATGAGACAACAAACAGCTTGTTTAAACTTGACATTTCATTAGCTATTCAGATATAGATACATATATTTATCCACAAGTACCCAAGAATAAATTGAAAAATGGAATAGAATTTCACAAATAAGACAAGGGGAAATTCAACACTGCATGGTAATGTATAAAACATAGACTCATATAAACAGAATAGAAGCAATATAGTCCAATTGCAATTTATAAGAATGCAATACAGTGATAGGTTGAATTTTCAGCCATGCACAGTTTCATAGAAGTTCTTCTCCATGCTTGGTTAGTTACAAAGTAAGCTAACTTGTAGGAAAGAGCTGGACCTTTCTATGGTCAACTCACAGAAGTCACTTGTTATTCATAGAAATGATGCAAAGTGCTATTAGGGAGGATTGTTTTCGATATATAGGATTTTATTACATCTTATTTATATGTAAGCATTAAATAGAAAGTGTAAAGAATTATTCCCTGAAACACTATCTATTTTTTCCCACACTTTTCTTATGTCATTGTTTTGTTCTATCTTTGAACAGCTATAGCAACAGCAAAATGAATGTCCAAGACTAATTTGCAAAACAATTCTTTACAAATTACTCTCAAATTACTATATCTTTTTCTGTAAACTTGAGAGCACCAATGTATTACCTGCTGATATTTAAGAAGTAGCAAAGATAAATGTGAAAAGAAAAGCAAAATCAGACAAAAAGAATTTGCGTTAAGGGGAAACTTTATTCATTATTTCACACTACTGGAGTGCCCTCTGTCTTTTAATGTTATTATATGCATTTAATTGGACCCTAGGGACTTATTACTTTTGTTCTTCAATAAAGAACAGACAGAATCTTATTTCTATTTTAAAGTGTATTTTTAAAAATTCAAGAAGTTTTGCTTTGTGTATTATTTCAAATATTAGATTGTTTTTAAATGAATTCTATGGTAATCGTTAGTACAATGCCAGTATATTTTTGTCAGTAAATATAAGACAGCTGATATCTTAATGTTTCCCAAGAATGCAAATTAAAGCTTAATAATGTTTTTGATAATCAGTTTGAGGACAATTCACTACAGTATTCAATGTGTGATGCTACTAATTAGCACTGAATAATTAATGCCAATGTACCAACATGTCCAGAGGGCTCTGTATTTCCATACCCTCCAAGAAAATGCCTGTCATATGGACATTGTGTTATGCTTCCATTAGAAAAATAATGGTGCTCTGACTTTTTCCTTACAGAAATAGTATTGTTCAATGGGACACATAATGTTTTGAGAATCAAAGTGTCATGTTAGAAGTCCAGCTCACTGATAAGCAGCATGTTCTTAGGTTAAATCATGTAATCTTTACTTCTCTTCTGCAAAAGAGGTCAAAATTGAGATTCAGTAATTCTCAATCTGTGCTTGATGAACAACTAATCTAAAATATTTATATTACCTAAGATATATGTCCCAGTTCTGCTGTACCATGTTCCCTTGCAGGAATCAGACTGATCTGTCACCCAATTCTAATAGGCTCCTATGTAATCCTTGTGCGCATTCAATATGAAAAACTCAGATGGCATTAGTTGTAAGGCTCCTTTAAGCCCAGTCTTTAAGCTCTGGCATTCAATGATTCTAAATTTCAATTAAAAAATTGCATATGCAAAGTGTCAAGTAACAAATCCAGTCTTAGCTAAGGAGAAACTTTATTGGAAAGGATTATTGCAAAAAGAAATGAGAAATGATGGTAATGGGGGAGGGAGACAATTATGTTAGAGAGCAATAAGCACCTCAACGTTTATGTAGAAAGGGCTTTTGTTTTATATTGAGGGGTAATCAAGAGTAAAAACAATAGGATGTGAGAGAGTGGAATTGCTGTGTTTCAAGGCAGCTAAGTCCCCAACTGTCAGGGTTCCAGGCAGCTGCCTGGGTCCTCACTTTATGGAGTGCTCTTAGTCAAAAAATGATCAGACATCCCAAAGTAAGGCAAGTGTTAAAGTTTATTGAAGTTGTAAAAGATGGGTTTACAGAATAAGAAAGTTTACAAAGCAAGATGTATTCACCATGGACAGCAAACAGACTATACGCCATGAGCAATAGGCAGAGGCCATGAATATGTCCAGGGGTTCTTTTCTATATTGCTTGGTTTGGGCCTACATCATGATTTAGATGTCACCTTGGAACCAGGGTTTTACTGCACATGTAGGTCTCCCATGAGCTTCTCTGAAAGCCCACCAGGGTAAGAGTGGGAGGTGGACATGTGGGTACTTAAGGGAAGAGTCATATCTCGATGTATTTGCATTGCTAGAAATAATGATTTAATAAGCTTAAAACCAATTTTCAATTATTTATTATAAGTAAGGTAGGAATTGAATTAAGAAAATGATTGCAGATGATGGGCAAAAGGGAACAGAGATAAGGGAGAAGTGGATTAGAGAAAGGTATGTATGCATTCTGGCTATAGAAGAAATCTCAGTTCTGTTGCAAAGTGTGAGAGCCTGAAGCCTGGCCTTTTCACATAGAGAAACTGTCTTGCCAGAGCTTTACCCCTCCCTCATTGGGACTTGGCTCAGAGGTCACTGAGCACTAAGAGACAAGTCTCATTGCCCTCTCAGGGACAGTGAGTGCATTTGGGGAGTTAGGGATATAGTGAGAGAGTGCAGAAATTGCTGAAGACAGGGTGGGCACCTAAGCTTCCTTACAATAGAAAAGGCCTCTAAAAGAGATAAGGAGGAAAATGCATCCTTTCTTCTGTTTTCTTGGTATTGGTAGTAGCACCAGCTCATCTGCCCACAAGTCTTCCTGGGGGCTTAATCACCACTCCTGAGGTTTGTGTGTGTAGTGCGATTGGGGTCTGCTTTGACATCCTGCTCCTGGACTGTGTTCCCTGTCCGTGCTCTGTTTGTGTTAAGACCACAAATAATTTAGAGTAATAAAAGTAAGAGGTAAATCAGTTGAATTAATGAATTTAACTATTTATTGACTAGAAAATGTAAACCCAGCAAGAACTATGACATAAGGGTTTAGCCTTCCTCCATTAGACTGATAATTAAAAGAGTGATGTGTATGATAAAAATGGAGCTAGCTCAGAGTTAGGGGCTTTCTGCCTGTCCTCACCACCTTTAGTGGTGGAATGTCCCCTGACCCAGCTTTCAAAACATTATTTTGGCATTTTTGGCTCTTTATTTTTCCCTCATCCTCTCACCCCTGAGTCACTGGGAAAGAACTCAGGGTATAGTTTGGGACTGGTCCCCAACAGGGGGATGTGAACCCCAATGTAGATTTAAGTTAATGACATGATAATTAGTCTTAAGGCTATTCTAGGTGACCCTGAAGACTCAGCTTCAGGGCTGGGCTTGTGGCTTACTCCTATAATCCTAGCACTCAGGAAGGCCAAGGTGATCTTGAACTCAGGAGCTGGTGATCAACTGGAGCAATAGCACTACCCTGTCTCTAAAAATAGCTGGGCATTCTGGCATGTGCCTGTTGTACCAGATATTTGGAAGGCAGAGGTAAGAGGATTTTTGAGCCCAAGACTTTGAGGTTGCTGTGAGTTCAGACACTATAGCATTCTATAGAAGGTGACAAAGTGAGACCTTTCTCCAAAAGAAAAAGAAAAAAATAGACTGCATAGCACCTGTTCTTAGGCTAAAAAGTCTTCTGCATGCTTTTGAAATTGTCACGCTAAGTTCTGATTAGTAGATTGATAGGACATTCCTTCTCCCTCCCGCTCAAGTGTGAGCAATCACTTAGGACAAAATTAAGGTGGGTGGCAACAAGATGGAAGCCCAGGGACCCGTTCCTCTGTTCCCCTTCCCCAGGAGAGCCAAAATCTTAAGTAACTAATAGGATGTGAGAGTAGCATGAACAAATAGTTGATCAGAGAATGTCTTTCCTTGAGATCAGCTGATTCTCAGGAGACATACTTATGGGGTGAATTTATGCTGGCTCAGGCTAAGGGCAGGTCAAAATTCAAGAGTTCAAGGAAGGAAAGAAATATAAGTTGGTCAATCCATTCAGATGTCCTTTTTCCCATTGATCAACAAGGGAAACAGGTTGGCCAGTCTGTATGAAGAAAAAAATGAGGACTTTCCGTGGTGTTTGTCTGGCCTGTTCATCATAGGTGAACAAGGGGAGTATTTGTCAATTTTGTGTAAGTCATTTGGAGGAGGG
Organism: Nycticebus coucang; assembly: GCF_027406575.1. NCBI lineage: Eukaryota > Metazoa > Chordata > Mammalia > Primates > Lorisidae > Nycticebus > Nycticebus coucang. Next base: position 67,126,638 of record NC_069781.1, on the reverse strand, counting down.
GTGTTCCTGCCTTAACTAACATTAAGCAGTGCTTAATGTTACTGTTTGCAGGACTGAGGTAAAATTCAACATTATCAAAAAATAGCTTCTGGAATAGGTAGAAAAATAAATCATCTGTGACTACTGTAGAAAAGAATCACTCCATTTCAAATCTCCACAGGAGAAAACATTGTTTCATTGGAGATGTACTTCCCAGGCAAATCTATTACATTTCTCACTAAAGAGCACAAGCCACAGTTTAGTCCGAGAATTCATTCTCTCATTGTACTATTTTGTGAAAGTATTAGCTGCACTTTTATTTCACACAGGTGGGTCACTTCCTTATGACCATGGATAACGTGTTTGCCTTTCCTTAGATAGAAATTTCATGTATGGAATATCTTGTCTATCTACACACACACATGCACACACATATACACACGTACACACAGCTACACATACACCCATTCACATTCACACACACACAAGGTGCCAAAAAATGTATGCACATTTTAATAAAGAAAAAAAAACTATACTAAAATTATGATACTCAACATATACCAACAAAATACTGAGAAGGTAAAAAAAAAGGGGGGGGTATTCAAGGAGGATGGGTGAAAAGCCTGGCCTGCTGATAAGGAATGAGGAGGGGCCATGGAAACATCGTGGGAACCCTGTGACCAGCTCTCAGCAATTATCACCAAAAAGGAGAAAAGAATGGGGGTCTCAAGGAAACTAGGTAATCAGTAACCAATAGAAAAGAATAAAGATGAATGGAGGCATGGAGAGACTAATGAAAGAGTTACAATTTCACAGAGGGAGATATTTATGCCTTTACACTACCTTGTGTGTATGGGACCCACTTCCAACTCTCTAAGTTTTCTCTTTGTTTATAAATAAAATTTCTCTTTGCTACCCTAAAGCCAGTGTAGGTGCTGTCACTTTCTATTCATGTTGCCTGTGCTGATCCAGTTTTACTTTTGCTTTCTATTCATGCTATGCCTCAATTGATCTTTTCATTTCTACTGAGTAATGGAACCAGGCCAACTGAGTTCAGGAATTGGGCTCTCTAACCATCAAATAATACAAGTCATGTTGAGGACTTATTATATTGTGGAAGCCAAATGTGACTTATGTATTACAAGTCACATTTTTATCCTTTTTAAAATTGTGTGTACATTTTTTGGGGGGGCACCCTCTAAGGATTTCCCATCATCTTGGTGCTGGCACAGGGAAACTCAGTGAGCTACAAAATTAGGACAGGGAGGGGAGACAAGATGGCGGACTGAAGCCAGCTTTCAACAAAGGCTCCCGTCCAGAAGGAGAGTTAAGGGACAGGAATTTAGTAAGTATCCTGGTGGACTTGAGCCTCACCAAGAGAGAAGGCTGAAGAACGCACATCAACACCGCTGAGGCAAGTTGTGATCACAAGGACACAAACAAAAGGTACAAAATCCACCACCAAGCGGACGGGAGTCCCCCTCCCCCATGAGACCGGCTCTGGAGCCCCACAATTGAACAAGCGGGCAGAAATTAAAGGCCCTCCCACTACACTACACGGGAGAGACCTTCTAAAAACTGGACCTACCTCCCCTACTGGGGTGCCGTGGCGTTCTCCTGCCGGACATAGGGCTGAATAAAACTTTGGGAATCCTTTGCCAGCAACCCTGAATCCCCAGCGCTCCCCTCCCGCCCACTGAGGTCTGGAGGCCTGTCCCCCAGGACTTCGGATCCTTGGGTGATTTCTCAAGGGGAGTGGACAGTCCCCGAGTTGCGACTGGTCAGCATTGACTCTGAGGCGCGCAAGTGAGGAGAGGGCACCGGGCTGAGTCACGCCTCGCGGCACTTCCCTGCGGTGCAGTGCAGCAACCCTCCCCAGGCATACGGGGCCCAAGACTGAATCAGACTCTGGCCTCCCCGCTGAGAGCTGAGAACCCCTACTCTCACTCGGGGTCTGAGGGCCTATCCCCCAGGAGTTCGGCTCCTTGGGTGATTTCTCGAGGGGAGTGCACAGTGCCTGAGCTGCGTCAGGTCAGCGCTGACTCTGGGACACGTGAGTGAGGAGAGGGCACTCCGCTGAGGGGAAATCAAGCCTTGGCGGCACTTCCCTGCGGTGCAGTGCAGGAGCCCTCCCCGGACCTTAGTATTGCGTGAAACTGAATGAAACTCTAGCTTCCCCCCGCCCCACTCCCAATCCGGGTCTGGGGGCCCATCCCCCAAGAGTTCTGATTCTTGGGGGATCTCTTAAGGGGTGTGGACCCAGCACAAACTGCGGCCGCTCAGTGCTGACTCTGGGGCGCGGGACAGAGGAGAAAAGGGTCGCCTGAGTGCCCGCACCAGAGCAGCAGTTCCCTGGAGGTAGATCAACAGCCGTTTTTTCTTTAATGGCAGAACGCTCACTTCTGGATATTCTGAGGCCACACCCCCTGTCTCCCTGGGCAACCAGAGGAGGCCACTGGTGACACGGCTCACAAACCCAGAAGCCTCCAGGGCGGGGCCGACCCAGAGAGGTGTTCAGACGCAATTCTCCAGCAGCAAAGACGTTTGAACAAAAAACAGCCCGTCTCCTGTAGGCGACGACAGGAACAGAGACAGAACCTCACAAAGTTGTCTGTTCTGTTCTGTTCTGTTAGCAGCATCCATCAGGGACGGGGCTAAGCCTGAGTGAACACCTCCTTCCCATCACCTGCATCAAACACTCAAAGATGTCAGGCCCCATCTCCTCCTGCTAGATAGCGGCAGTCTGCGGGGGCCTGGCAGACTTCCTCGCGATTCAGGCAGGTGCAAACCCCTGGAGTGTCTGTTCACTGCAGGCAACTGGGTTAGCCATCTGCAGAGATACCAGTGACTGGGTCCGACGGAGGGGCAAAGTGGGGAAGGAGACGTCAACCTTCCCAGACTGCTCTGTTTGCGGGGTGGCTCCTCCTGACTACACGCTGCACTGGGGTGAGCTGTCTTAGAGGAGTCACCAGGCCCCTGTGATCCAGTTCCCAGAGACCTCTTGAACCCTTCCACCCGAGACAAGTGCCGATTGAGACAGTTGATTCGGACCTTTTGAACTGGGCTAATAGACTGAGGACTTTTCAGGTGGTGCCCTGGGTGTGCGATTGTAGGAAGGTTTGATTCTCCTTTTCCAACTGGGGCCAGAGGTGGGCAGGCGGGGTGACTTAATTGCTGATTTTTCCACACAGCTGAGACTTCAAGCCAGAGTAGAAGTTGCAATAGGATCGAACAGAAACCAGCTGAAAACAAGACAGAACCACTTTGCTCCACCACACCAGACAGGGCCCCAGTTTCTCAGGCCACAACACTGTACGGGCCCTCGATAAAACCCCAGGGGAAAAACCAAAGGGAGTAAACCATGGGGCGGAATCAGCGGAAAAACTCTGGTAACATGAATAACCAGAATAGATCAACCCCCCCAAGAAAAGATACGGCAGATGTGATTGAATATCCCATTCATAAACAACTGGCTGAGATGTCAGAAGTCGAATTCAGAATTTGGTTTGCAGACAAGATTAATAAAATGGAATTAGGAATTCGAGGAGAAATTCAAAAACTGTCTCAAGAATTTAACGAATTTAAAGACAAAACCACCAAAGACTTAGACACACTGAAACAAGAACTTACAGCCCTCAAAGATATGAAAAATACAGTAGAATCCCTCAGTAACAGAATGGAGCAAGCAGAAGAAAGGATTTCTGACATTGAAGATAAAGTCTTCGAACGCTCCCAATCTCTCAAAGAGGAAGAGAAATGGAGAGCAAAAACGGATCACTCACTCAGAGAGCTCTCAGATAATTCGAAAAAAAATAACATAAGGGTTATAGGAATTTCGGAGACTGATGAAGTGGCAGCCAAGGGCACAGAGGCCCTTCTACATGAAATTATGAAAGAAAATTTTCCAGACATGCCTAGAGAATCTGAAATTCAGATAGCAGACAGCTTCAGAACCCCAGCACGATTCAACCCCAATAAGCCATCTCCCAGACATATCATAATTAGCTTCACTAAAGTTAACATGAAAGAGAAGATTCTCAAAGCAGCCCGGCGAAAGAAAACTATAACGTACAAAGGTAAGAATATTAGAATAACTGCAGATCTCTCTGCTGAAACTTTTCAAGCAAGAAGAGGCTGGTCATCAACTTTTAATCTCCTAAAGCAAAAAAACTTTCAACCCAGGATCTTGTATCCAGCTAAACTGAGTTTCATCTATGATGGAGAAATTAAATACTTCAATGACATTCATATGTTGAAAAAATTTGCCATAAGTAAACCAGCTCTTCAGGATGTTCTCAGACCTATCCTCCACAATGACCAACCCAATCCTATACCACAAAAGTAAACTCACTCAGAAACTTCGGATCAAACTCCAACTTCCACACTGGCGAAAGGATTAAAAATGTCCACTGGACCTTTGAAAAACTCGATACCCAAAATTCCACCAGACTTATCCTTACTCTCCATCAATGTGAATGGCTTAAACTGTCCTCTAAAGAGGCATAGGTTAGCTGACTGGATACAAAAACTCAAGCCAGATATTTGTTGCATACAAGAGTCACATCTCAACTTAAAAGACAAATACAGACTCAGGGTGAAAGGATGGTCATCCATATTTCAGGCAAATGGTAATCAGAAAAAAGCAGGTGTTGCAATTTTATTTGCAGATACAGTAGGCTTTAAACCATCAAAAGTAAGGAAGGACAAGAATGGTCACTTCATATTTGTTAAGGGTAATACTCAATATGACGAGATCTCAATTATTAATATCTATGCACCCAACCAGAATGCACCTCAATTTATAAGAGAAACTCTAACAGACATGAGTAACTTGATTTCCTCCAGCTCCATAATCGTTGGAGATTTCAACACTCCCTTGGCAGTGTTGGATCGATCCTCCAGAAAGAAGCTGAGCAAAGAAATCTTAGATTTAAACCTAACCATCCAATATTTAGATTTAGCAGACATCTACAGAACATTTCATCCCAACAAAACTGAATACACATACTTCTCATCAGCCCACAGAACTTACTCCAAAATTGATCACATTTTAGGTCACAAGTCTAACCTCAGTAAATTTAAAGGAATAGAAATTATTCCATGCATCTTCTCGGACCATCATGGAATAAAACTTGAATTGAGTAACAACAGGAATCTGCATACCCATACAAAAACATGGAAGTTAAATAACCTTATGCTGAATGATAGCTGGGTCAGAGATGAGATTAAGAAAGAAATCACCAATTTTTTGGAACAAAATGACAATGAAGACACAAGCTATCAGAACCTCTGGGACACTGCAAAGGCAGTTCTAAGAGGGAAATTTATAGCACTGCAAGCCTTCCTCAAGAGAACGGAAAGAGAGGAAGTTAACAACTTAATGGGACATCTCACGCAACTGGAAAAGGAAGAACATTCCAACCCCAAACCCAGTAGAAGAAAAGAAATAACCAAAATTAGAGCAGAATTAAATGAAATTGAAAACAAAAGAATAATACAACAGATCAATAAATCAAAAAGCTGGTTTTTTGAAAAGGTCAATAAAATAGATAAACCTCTGGCAAACCTAATCAGGAAAAAAAGAGTAAAATCTCTAATATCATCAATCAGAAACAACAAAGACAAAATAACCACAGACTCATCAGAAATCCAAAAAATCCTTAATGAATATTACAAGAAACTTTATTCTCAGAAATATGAAAATCTGAAGGAAATAGACCGATACTTGGAAGCACGCCACCTTCCAAGACTTAACCAGAATCAAGTGGAAATGTTGAACAGACCCATATCAAGTTCAGAAATAGCATCAACTATACAAAACCTCCCTAAAAAGAAAAGCCCAGGACCAGATGGTTTCACGTCAGAATTCTACCAAACCTTTAAAGAGGAATTAGTACCTATATTACTCAACCTGTTCCAAAATGTAGAAAAAGAAGGAAGACTACCCAACACGTTCTATGAAGCAAATATCACCCTGATCCCCAAACCAGGAAAAGACCCAACAAGAAAAGAAAATTATAGACCAATATCACTAATGAATATAGATGCAAAAATATTCAACCAGATCCTAACAAACAGAATCCAGCAACACATCAAACAAATTATACATCATGACCAAGTTGGTTTTATCCCAGGGTCTCAAGGCTGGTTCAATATACGTAAATCTATAAACGTAATTCAGCACATAAACAAATTAAAAAACAAAGACCATATGATTCTCTCAATTGATGCAGAAAAAGCTTTTGATAATATCCAGCGTCCCTTCATGATCAGAACACTCAAGAAAATTGGTCTAGAAGGGACTTTTCTTAAACTGATAGAGGCTATCTACAGCAAACCCACAGCCAATATCATATTGAATGGAGTTAAATTGGAATCATTTCCACTCAGATCAGGAACCAGACAAGGCTGCCCATTGTCTCCATTGCTTTTCAACATTGTAATGGAAGTTTTAGCCACCGCAATTAGGGAAGAAAAGGCGATCAAGGGTATCCATATAGGGTCAGAAGAGATCAAACTCTCGCTCTTCGCAGATGATATGATTGTGTATCTGGAAAACACTAGGGACTCTACTACAAAACTCCTAGAAGTGATCAAGGAATACAGCAGCGTCTCAGGTTACAAAATCAACATTCATAAATCGGTAGCCTTTATATACACCAACAACAGTCAAATTGAAAAAGCAGTTAAGGACTCTATCCCATTCACAGTAGTGCCAAAGAAGATGAAATATTTGGGAATTTACCTAACAAAAGACGTGAAAGATCTCTATAAAGAGAACTATGAAACTCTAAGAAAAGAAATAGCTGAAAATGTTAACAAATGGAAAAACATACCATGCTCATGGCTAGGAAGAATCAACATTATCAAAATGTCCATACTACCCAAAGCAATATATACTTTCAACGCACTCCCTATTAAAGCTCCACTGTCATATTTTAAAGATCTTGAAAAAACATTACTTCGTTTTATATGGAATCAGAAAAAACCTCGAATAGCCAAGACATTACTCAGAAATAAAAACAAAACAGGAGGAATCACACTACCAGACCTCAGACTTTACTACAAATCGATAGTGATCAAAACAGCATGGTATTGGCACAAAAACAGAGAAGTAGATATCTGGAACAGAATAGAGAACCAAGAGATGAATCCAGCTACTTACCGCTATTTGATTTTTGACAAGCCAATTAAAAACATTCAGTGGGGAAAAGATTCCCTATTTAACAAATGGTGCTGGGTGAACTGGCTGGCAACCTGCAGAAGACTGAAATTGGACCCACACTTTTCACCATTAACTAAGATAGACTCTCATTGGATTAAAGATTTAAACTTAAGACATGAAACTATAAAAATACTAGAGGAGAATGCAGGGAAAACCCTTGAAGAAATTGGTCTGGGTGAGTATTTCATGAGGAGAACCCCCCGGGCAATTGAAGCAGCTTCAAAAATACACTACTGGGACTTGATCAAACTAAAAAGCTTCTGCACAGCTAAGAACACAGTAAGCAGAGCAAGCAGACAGCCCTCAGAATGGGAGAAGATATTTGCAGGGTATAACTCTGACAAAGGTTTAATAACCAGAATCCACAGAGAACTCAAACGCATCAGCAAGAAAAAAACAAGGGATCCCATCGCAGGCTGGGCAAGGGATTTGAAGAGAAACTTCTCTGAAGAAGACAGGCGCACGGCCTTCAGACATATGAAAAAATGCTCATCATCTTTAATCATCAGAGAAATGCAAATCAAAACTACTTTGAGATATCATCTAACTCCAATGAGACTAGCCTATATCACAAAATCTCAAGACCAGAGATGTTGGCGTGGATGCGGAGAAAAGGGAACACTGCTGCACTGCTGGTGGGAATGCAAATTAATACATTCCTTTTGGAAAGATATATGGAGAACACTCAGAGATCTAAAAATAGATCTGCCATTCAATCCTGTAATTCCTCTGCTGGGCATATACCCAGAAGACCAAAAATCACAACATAACAAAGATATTTGTACCAGAATGTTTATTGCAGCCCAATTCATAATTGCTAAGTCATGGAAAAAGCCGAAGTGCCCATCGATCCACGAATGGATTAATAAATTGTGGTATATGTATACCATGGAATACTATGCAGCCTTAAAGAAAGATGGAGACTTTACCTCTTTCATGTTTACATGGATGGAGCTGGAACATATTCTTCTTAGTAAAGTATCCCAAGAATGGAAGAAAAAATACCCAATGTACACAGCCCTACTATGAAACTAATTTGGGACTCTCACATGAAAGCTATAACCCAGCTACAACTTAACAATAAGGGGAAGTGGGAAAGGGGGGGTGGGTAGAGGGAGGGGAATCGGTGGGATCACACCTGTGGTGCATATTACAGGGGTATTTGCGAAACTTGGTAAATGTAGAATATAAATGTTTTGGCACAGTAACTGAGATAACGCCGGAAAGGCTATGTTAACCACTGTGATAAAAATGTGTCAAATGGTTTATGAAGTGAGTGTATGATGCCCCATAATCATATCATTGTATACAGTTATGATTTAATAAAAAAATTAAAAAAAAAAAAATTAGGACAAAGACAACAAATATGGGCACCCAGCCTCACAGTGCTCCTAGGACTTTCTGGCTATATCATTCCTCTCACCATGTAAGAAATATTCTTTATATTTTTGCTTTTACCACAATCTGCCTTCCCTTTTCAACTTCATACACTGAAGGAGTTCAGGAAATTTCACCCCAAAATATGACCCCTTGGTATAAAGACTATTTTGAATTAAAGAACCTTAGAAGTGAATAGGCATTGGACAGAGCTTTTCCTCCAGACCCACCAAAGTAGTAATTTTCCTTCTCGTCTCTGTTACCTCAGATGTTACTGGAAAGAAGATCAAGAATTCATCCAGGGCGGCGCCTGTGGCTCAGTGAGTAGGGCGCCGGCCCCATATGCCGAGGGTGGCGGGTTCAAACCCAGCCCCGGCCAAACTGCAACCAAAAAATAGCTGGGCGTTGTGGCGGGCGCCTGTAGTCCCAGCTGCTCGGGAGGCTGAAGCAAGAAAATCACATAAGCCCAAGAGCTGGAGGTTGCTGTGAGCCGTGTGATGCCACGGCACTCTACCCGAGGGCCGTACAGTGAGACTCTGTCTCTACAAAAAAAAAAAAAAAAAAAAGAATTCATCCAGACCTGACCTAAATCATTTTAACCATAATGCCTGTCTCTCAAGTTGATTTTATTTGCTAAGAGAAGCATTTACAAGTCAATGTGTTTCCTCTTATTAATTCATCCTCTCTAGTAACCAGGGAAATTTTTATTATTGCCCTTACAAAATTACCTGTATTCCCCATCAGTCCATTGCCTTTAAAATGAGGGTATACAAACTTTGGACCCCATTGAGATACCTCTGTGATTCTCTCAGCATGCATAGTAAATAAACTTCTTCCTTTTATTAATCTGCCTTAATTATGAGTCAATCTTTCAGTGAACCTTCTGGGGTAAAGGGTAAGTTTCCTTTATCAACCCCAGAACATATGAGCACAAACACATATAGGTTCACACAAAAAACAGTTTTTAATAATAAATCACTCAAAGAAAAAGTGTGGAGCTGTTTGAAGAGTCTGTGTGCCCCTTTCTTAGAGAGCTGAATATTGTTTATAGGCATGGCTTGACAATCATTGTAGTACAAGTTTTTTTTTCTGTAAAAAAGATTTAGTTGATATAATGCATAAATAACATCTTCAGAGATGTATCTGTATTGTTGTTTGCAGAGTCTATTATTTAAATATCTAAAAGAATTGCTTTTCTTTCCACCAAATACATGAATCAATAGGAAATTATTCTCAGTCTTCAAGCAAATTAGATAATTATGGAATTTTAATTTTTATAAATAAAGGATCAGATGGGTTGAGACTTTGTTAATACTAAGGATCAAGCTTAATTCTTAATACTTTTCAAAAAATATTGGCATATCCAGTCACTTAACTCCTGTCCTTGACTTAGTCCAGGAAACGATTATCTTAGAGTAATTCTTTGGGATTGCTAGGGAAAGAAGCTTTTGAACATATTGCATACAATTAAGTTAAAATTTATCATTATTAAAGTATCAGTGATTTTAAATAATACTAATGAAAATATAACTAATAATGATACTTACAGAGGACATTCTTCTTGACCAGCACTTCACAGTATTTTTTTCTAATTCCTACAGAAACCTGGTTATGTAAGTACTATTTTCAGATGAAGAAAATGAAGATAAATGATATTATGATATATTCATTAAAGACCAAAACTAGAGTTTCACTGCCTGTATTAGCATCTGAAGTCTTTATATAAGAAATTATGTGATGACTTATCATTTAATCAAAATCTTAGGAATGATAATCATATGAAGCAACTATCTGACTGAATTATTATGAGTATTAAATGAATTTGTATACTACATTTGTATAAGTGAGGGAAGACAAAATTGTACATGACAAAGTTTAATAGGTGAGGAAGACCATAATCAAGGCTATTGAAATTAGGAAAGAGAGAACAGAATATAGTCTGAACTCAGCTCCACTGACACAATTCATTTGAAACATTTAAATAACTACGGAGAGGGCAAGACTTAGGCCATCCATGTTTACTAATTGGCCTTACCAAAGAGAACAGTCAGTGTCCTTATGCCAATATCATGGGAGATCATGGAGCAAAAAGCCCATCTGAGTTATGTTCTAACCTTTCCACAGAGATTGGAAGACAGGAGCTATGTTCTTCAACAGTTAATTTCAAAAGGATGGCTTTCATGGGCTTGAAAAAGACAGTCCTAGGCAAGCACATAGGCACAAATTTTTTTAACAGATTTACAGAGGGTCAAAGAAAAAATTATAATCACAAGTTTTCTAAATTAAGTGCTTTAAGAAAAAAGAACAGTCAGGGACCTAGAGTCAGGAAGAAGCCTTTCAAATTTAGTCACGCTGAGGGAAATGTGAAGTCCCTCTTGGTCAATGCTGAGAAGACCATTTGATCTCTATGAGGATGTCATTATCATTGGGTTCTTATTAGAGAATGCAGATCATTTGACCATGGTCAGGGGAGTTGAATTTTCAACTCAGGGCTGTGAACTACTGGCTCTTGGATTTTAATGTCCATAATTTTAACTTGTGTTAACCTATATTACTCGGTAAGAAGACCCCACTTTTACATGTCCCTCCTAGAGCGTCTAGCCCAGTGACTTGCACCTAATAAAGGCTTAATTTTAAACAATGACCTTGTGTGCTATTATATGGGCTGTCTCTAAAGAACTGGAAAATATTGGATCCTGCTTGAGATTTTTTGAGACATTTCCAGAAAACAACTTCAGAACCAAAAGTTATTTGGAGCAGGGCATTCGAAAAAGCTTTGCTGAATATTCCTGACCTCTTCTATGACATAATCTTGAAGTATAACATATTTCATGTGTCCCCTTGCATCTGAAACTGTGGAAACATTAGTCAGTTGAAATCAGGCCTTTAGAAGGATATTAAGATTAAATGTGCCAGGAAAGCAGTCAATTGACCTACCTATTGTTTTCTCTTTCTTTTGAACAGGTAAACAGAATCAGTGGTGAAATGCAATTATTTAATTTTCTTAGTTGTTGAGATACTGGAGTTAGGTTTGTAGCAGGAAAATTTGAAGGAAGGCTTACTGCTTGTCTGGCACCGAAGAGCAATCTGAAAAATAAATGGATTTTTAAAATGTGAAATGTAGCACAGCATACATTTGAAAAGTGTCCACTTCATGTAAGTATAATGTAATGAATACTTGCAAAGTTGAACACTCCTGTAACCACATCAGAAGGAAACTACACTGACAGTCTCAAGGAGTTCCAACTTGTTTCTCACCTCCCAGGAGATTGATGGGTTCTTAAGAGAATTCAAACCCTCCAGTCATAATCTGAATGAACATTTCTGCCTGCATCTTTCTGAAGCATTCCTCCTCATTATTTCAACTGTGCTGTCTATGAAAACTGAAATCTGAAATGCTCTTCCACTGGTTATTTCTGTATTTGTTAAACTTCAGAACTATCCTTGATGGTTCTGATACAATCAATGTTCTTTTCCCTCTATCAGCAGAATCGAGTTGTTATTTTGAAATTAATTTAAGTCATTTTTCTTTGCACTATTCACTGTGATCCATGATGTCACCCACATTTCACAGTGTGACATCTTGTCAAAGTCATTTTGCTGCAAGACTTCTGAAACCAATCTCAGAAGTCAAATGACTGATCCATATGCTAAGAATAAAAATCTCTCCAGTCAGCTAAAACGTTGCTGTTGTCATTTTTAATGAAGTTGTCCTATAAGAGCAAAACACCCAGCTCTGACATACTCACATACCCATGCACAGGTGTAAAATAGGTTTCAATGAATGCAGCTTTAAATAAAAATTAGAATCAATTGCATACTTAGATGAAGCTAATTCAATAAACCAATAATAATAACTTCAGATGACAGGAATTATACCTCTGTAATTGTTCGCTGTTGTCATGTCTACCACTTGATAAAATTAGGTTAGAGAAGATTAATGTACCATCTTAGACATAATGTAAAGACTGTGTTCTCTCCATTCTTATCAATCAGAAGGCAAACTTGTTTTCTTTTCTTCACACTGTCCTCTAATAAATTATACAAATGTTATTTTTTAAATTGTTAAATTTCTTAGACTAACGGACAGCTGTTTACTCTCTGAAAAATCCTTTAAATAAATACTCGTGTTTTCTAATATATGCTTACAGATGAAAAACACAGACAAATAAAAAAAGAATCATTGCGTAGACAGCCTAGATGGAGCAAAAACTGTAAATGGAATGTCTTAAGAACTCTTTCTTTGAGCTCAATTAAGGCGATTTGCTTCTCTCAGTATAAAAGAAAATGAGGCACTAAGAACTTCACTTGAGGTTTTATTTTTGGACAGTGACACAATTTCATTGTGTATTTGCACAGAGAGTTAAAATTTTACTGTATGTTTGAGTCGTGCTTTACTATTTTCGAAGTGCCCAAAGATTATAATGAATATGTAGAGAAAACTAAACGGTAAACATGTCGGACAAAATTAGAAGATTCTCTTTCTAGAAAGAAGTGTGACAGGTAAAAATAAGCATAATATATTGAGCTTGGTTTCTACAAAAATAATTCTCAATTACTAATGATTTGTTATCAAGGAGCTTCCTCTGAAAAGAAGCTACTTTCCTAATATCATTCAGTGGGTTAAGTTGATGGACAATATTCTTGAAAAAAACAGTGTAACAGCACTGTTACAAGATTCACTACGACAAAATTGTTCAAAACCATCGCTGTCAAATCAGCAATGTGCATGTGTGTAAAGGATAAAGAGAAAAACAAAAATAAATACAGAGAAAGATATTTTGGATAACAGGCGATGCGTACAACAGAGTAACAATGTTATCAAGGCATATGCTTTGTATCTCTAATTTAACTAAGATTGTTCTCCACAAGGCTTGTGGCAGTATATACTCCCACCAGCAATGATTTAGAATTCTCATGTCCCCACATTCCTGACATCTTTCCCGACAATCCAACATTTCAATTTTTATCACATGGAGATAAAGTAGAAAATCTTTTGTTTTGTTGTGCTTGACCCACTGGAAGTGAGATTGGGCATATATTCACACTAACTCGTTTCCTCTATTGTAAACTATCAAACACTATTCTTTTTTTATTTTTTTAATGTAGGTTGCTGATTCATCTTGGTCTTGTAAAAATGAATTATAAGAGTCTCCTTTTAATCCTAGACCTCATTCCTATTTCAGTTTTAGATATTAAAGATGGCTTCTCTGAAACTGTCAAGTGCTTGTAAACATTGTTCATTATATACACCGTGAACAAAGTAAGTGTCCTGATATCAGTCTGTCTCTGCTCTCTCTTAGTCATAGATTTATCATATAAACGTGCACAATAGTATACTATTTAGTATTGCAAATTGCATTACTTGGTAGGACAAGGCTCTGTTCTTTAACTTGTTATGTTTTACTTTCTTTTCATTCAAAACTTCATAAAGATTTCAATTAAGATTATTGCATCCCTTAAAAATTCAATGTGAGTTTTATTCATAGAGAAAAGAGGAGAATTTTAGAAATTCTGTTTTCCCATCAAGGACATGAAATGTCTCTTCATTTATTTAAATAACTTTCTATCTTTATTAATGTAGTTTTTAAGTTTTTATGAATCTTGCTAGTATGAGTAGTATTTTCTTTTATTACATATTTTGCTTGCTTATTAAAGGTATAGACTTCTGTAAGTCAATTTTGTATACTCAATGTAACTTATACAAGTTTCTGTACGTATTTCTCGGCTTCTCTCAGTAAATGACTGTATCTTTAAGAAAATGAGTCCCTTAACTTTTCTACTTTTTTGATGAATAACTTATTTTTATTTATGACCCTAGGACATAGATGGACAGTTGTTATCTTAGTTTATAATATTTTTTCCAGACCCAGGAGAAAATAATCTTTTTGCATTTTCATAAGGTTACATACAGGGTGTCCATAAAGTTCATGTGCAATTTAAAATATTACACTATCTTAAATTACATATGAACTTTATGGACATCCTATACATTAAATCAGACGTCCTCAAACTTTTTAAATAGGGGGCCAATTCACTGTCCCTCAGACCTCTGGAGGGCTGGACTATAGTTGTTAAAAAAAACAACTATGAACAAATTCCTAAGCACACTGCACATATCTTATTTTGAAGTAAAAAAAACAAAACGGGAACAAATACATTCACACCGCCTCATGTGGCCCACGGACCACAGTTTGAGGACCCCTGTATTAAATGGTCATATGAATTCTTAAATATTGTCCTCATTTTTTCCTGTTGGTGCCTAAAGTTATTTAAGAAAGTTTGATGGCCACATTTTTATAACACTGCCATGAAAAGACAGAATTCTTATTTTTCTAATCAGAGAAAAACTGCCTCTGAATGTTCTCATCTGAGTACTGTCTTACCAACTCAGCCTCCTCTATTTTGCTTACCAAAATGTTTTAAAGTGATTAGTAGGATTTGAAATGCATCATCTGTATTAGTTGAGATGACCATACTTGTATTCTGTTAAATCCTATAATTTATGAAACATGTTTAATTATACTGATCTATTACTATTGAACTACGTTTTAATTTGTGTATTAAATTCTACTTTACAGTGATATATTATTATTATTTTAATCTCCCTTCACATGGGTTGTGAATCCCAGGAATGCTGAATTTTTGATCCACATTTTGTCAAAAAAAAAAAAATCAACCAAATCAACTGTTTGTCTGAAAGTCAACTATAGTACTAAATTAGGTTAGCTAATATTTTACTTAGAGTTTGGGGGGCACTAAATTGATAATTTGACTTTAGAACGAACATACATTATGTGAATTAATAGTTTCTTGTGTATTTGTTAAAAATCAACTATAAAGCCATCTGGGTCTGGGCTTTTTTGGGGAGACATATTTGTTATCTATTGCTGTGAAACAGTGTGGCATTGTAGAAAAAAATGTTGTTAGGTTTGTGTATATTAAGTCTTTCGGAAGAAGTTTTACTGAAATTTAGAACCTGTTGTAAAAGAGTAATTGAAAGATGTTAACTTACATCTCTATAAATATTGAATATTCCACAAAGATTTACCTAATTACAGATGGTCCTTGACTTAATACGGTTGGATATACCTCTTTTTGCCTTTACAATGAGTTACGATGCAATCACGTTGTGTCACACAGGTCAAGGAACATTTTACAGAAGTATATTTTCAAATTTGAAAGGAGAGTAATTCATCACTGGCTTTAAAGTTTGGTAAAGTGGCACAGCCAAGAACACAGTAAGTAAAGCAAGCAAACAGCCCTCAGAATGGGAGAAGATATTTGCAGGTTATGTCTCCGACAAAGGTTTAATAACCAGAATCCACAGAGAACTCAAACGCATTAGCAAGAATAGAACAAGGGAGCCATCACAGGCTGGGCAAGGGATTTGAAGAGAAACTTCTCTGAAGAAGACAGGCATGCGGCCTTCAGACATATGAAAAAATGCTCATCATCTTTAATCATCAGAGAAATGCAAATCAAAACTACTTTGAGATACCATCTAACTCCAGTGAGACTAGCCTATATCACAAAATCCCAAGACCAGAGATGTTGGCGTGGATGCGGAGAAAAGGGAACACTTTTGCACTGCTGGTGGGAATGCAAATTAATACATTCCTTTTGGAAAGAGATATGGAGAACACTTAGAGATCTAAAAATAGATCTGCCATTCAATCCTGTAATTCCTCTACTGGGCATATACCCAGAAGACCAAAAACCACGTCATAACAAAGATATTTGTACCAGAATGTTTATTGCAGCCCAATTCATAATTGCTAAGTCATGGAAGAAGCCCAGGTGCCCATCGATCCACGAATGGATTAATAAATTTGGTATATGTACACCATGGAATATTATGCAGCCTTAAAGAAAGATGGAGACTTTACCTCTTTCATGTTTACATGGATGGAGCTGGAACATATTCTTCTTAGTAAAGTATCTCAAGAATGGAAGAAAAAGTACCCAATGTACTCAGCCCTACTATGAGACTAATTTAGGGTTTTCACATGAAAGCTATAACCCAGTTACAACCTAAGAATAGGGGGAAAGGGGAAAGGGAGGGGAGGGAGGGGGCAGGTGGGTAGAGGGAAGGGGATTGGTGGGATTACACCAGCGGTGCATCTTACAAGGGTATATGTGAAACTTGGTAAACGGTCTGTGAAGCTAGTGAATGATGCCCCATGATCATATCAATGTACACAGCTATAATTTAATAAAAAAAAAAAAAAATTTTGAGAAAGTGGTCTTGTTTCCTGAGGAAAAAATTATTTATCTTCCAGTGTAATAGGGGAGTAATTTCCAAGAAAACTCTTAGAAGGGTAGAGTGACATAGTTGCCTATTTTTTTATGTACAGAAAATCATTTTCTCTTTTCCTTGCTTACAGGACAAACTTTGCCTGGTTCCCACTGTTTTAACATGAGTGTAAGAACTCAGAATAAGGAAATGTTATTTGCTGTAAGGTAAATAATAAGAAATGAGCTTTGATCACAAATATTTATGTGTATACAGGATAAAATAAGAAAATTCAATATTAAAAACTTAAGATTATGTCTACAAAAAAGTCTTGCTTATATGTTCATTAAAATTTCATTACATCTATAAATAAGAGGACAAATGACATCTTAGCTATGTTAAATCTTCTAAGCCATGAGTACATATGCTTCTGAATTTATTCAGTTTTCCTTCTTTTTTTTTTTTGGTATTATTTCTGAAGTAATTAGAAATGATATTGTGTCTTAATTCTGGTTTCCATCTGTTCATTGTCCATATAAGAAATCCGCTGATTTTTGTATGCTAATCATGGATCCTGAAAAATCTCCGAATTCAATAATTTTGAAGGATTTTTTTTTTTTTTTGGTAACTTTCTTTGAATTTTCTATATAGTCACTTCTATTATCTTCAAATAGAGACAAGTATATTCCTTTATTTCCAAATGGAATGCTTTAGTAGTCATAAAAGTGGACATATTTCCTTTTGTCCCTAATTTTAAACATGAAGAAACATGTTCAGATTTTCATTAAATGTAATGCTATCTGCAGGTGTTTTGTAAATGTTCTTCATCAAGTTGAGAAAGTTCCTTTCTATTCTTAACTTTCTGAGACTTTTTATAAGGAATGATTATTGCATTTGTCCAATTTTCATTTCTTTCACAACTACACATACTTTTTTTTTTTTCGTTAGTCAGGTAGTATGGTGTGAGTTCTATTCATTGATTTTGGCACATTGTACTGGCCTTGTATATTTCAGATAAATTCAGTGTGGTCTTTTATAATTACTCATAAGTATTGATAGATTTAATTTGTTGAATATTTTTTATCATACCTTCTGGAGACGTGTTTGCCTTGAATTTTATTTTCTGTAAAGTGTGTCTGCTTTTTCTGTATGTCTATGTTGTTTGTTTTATTTATAAATCAGGTTAATACAGGCCTCATAGCATGATTTTGAATGGATTTTTATTCTATCATATTCTATTATATGAAAGAGACTGTATAATTAGTGTTAGTTCTTACTTAAATGTTTGGTAGCATAAGCAAATGAAACCATCTGAACATGGAAATTTATTTTTTTAAAAAATTTTAAATTAAAAAATAAACTTTAATTATTATATAATTGTTCCTATATTCTGTATTGATTGAGTTTTAATAGTTTGTGGTTTGGATAATTGGTCTTTTTTCACTAATTAATCAAATATGAGTGTCACATAATTGACTGTTCAATAATATGAGTGTCAAATAATTGAATAATCAATTATTATCCTTTCAATGACTTCTGAATCTGTAATACTTACTGTTTCTAAGTCGGTAATTTGTGCTTTTTCTCTCTTTATTTTTTTTTTGGTCTTGATACAGTTTTATAAATTACTCCAGTTGTCTTAAAGACCCAATTTCTGGTTTCATTGAATTTTTTTGTTTGTTCCTAATTTCAATTTCATTTATTTATGCTCACATCTTTACATTTCCTTTCTTCTGCTGCTGCTTTGGTTATTTTATTCTTTTTTCTTAATATTTAGATTTATGAACTTAGGTTACTACTTTGAGACCTTTAGTCATTCCTATTGTTAAATATTTAGTGCTCTCAGCATTATTTAGTTGCATTTCATAGATTTTGATATGTTTTGATTTTGCCCTCATTTACATCTATGTATTCATTTTATTATTTATTAGTATATGGTTTAATTTCCATGTGTTTAAGGAATGTTCCTGTATCCTTTCTGTTGTTGATTTCTGGTTGAATTCTATTATGGCCAGAGAATCTTTTCTGTGTGTTTTTAGTTGTTTTAAATGTGTCTAGATTTTCTTCACAGCCCAAGATATCATCCATATTGGTTAGAGTTGCATGAGCACTTAAAAAAAGTTATGCTTTTGTTGTACATAGCAATGCTTTCATGTTCTCTATTAGAGAATATAAAAGTGCCATGTCTATTAGAGAACATGATACCCAAAGATCTCTAGGAGATCTTTTTGGCTAATGGTTTTGTTGAGTTCTTCAGACTCCTTCGTGATTTTCTGTGGGGAGTTTTGTCAGTTGCTGAAAGAAAGATGTTTAATTCCCTAACTAAAATCGTGGGGTCATCTTTTGCTTATTTGGTATTTTTAGTTTTGTTTACTTATTTTAAGACTTTGAGTTTTTGTTGCTTATTTTTATAGTTTCTGGATGAATTGATCCTTTGATTGTTGTAGAATATCCCTCTTCTTCTGTAGTACTTGTGTTTATTTAAAAATGCATTATCAATTATTAATGTAGCCATTCAGGCTTTGTATTAACAGTTTTTATGCTTTACTTTTTTCTATCCTTTTACTTTCTTCATATATATGCCATTGTATTTCAAGGGTGTTTCTTCTACACACACATGAGTTTTTTTATTACACTCTAAAGATCTTTGTCTTTTAACTGGAGTTTTTAGATATTTATAATTAAGTTTTTAAAATACATTTTAGGACTTAAGTTAGTGAGTGTATTAATATTATTTGTTTTTCTGCTTCTCATTCTTCTGTTTCTCCTTTCTTGCATGTCTGTTTATTTGCAGGTTTATTTTTAGGATTGTACACTGATGTATTAACAATATTTATAAGCGGATCACTTTGCATGGGCTTCTCAATGGTTTCTTTGGTATCATACCACACATATGTATATAACTTATCACAGTCCACTGATACTCACATTTTATAATTTCAGGTAAAGTATAGAAATCTTACTTCCATCTAGATCTATTTTTCTTATTCACACTTTCTGTGCATTTTTTCTTAAGCACATCATATTATAATTTTTGTTCTGGTCATCAAATATTATTTCAAAATCTTATAGCTGGAGGTAATCTAATACATTTTTCTTAATTTCTATGTATTTATTGTTCTATTATTTTCTCTATGTATTCCTTTGATATTTTGTTATTTTTTAATTAGAAGCATTTTATCCATTTTATTAGGCAATTTTGGCAGTGACAACTTCTCTTCACTATCGTTTGCCTAAGAATGTCTTTATTTCTCCTTCATTTCTGAAGGATATTTTCACTAGATGTAGAATTTAGAATGTACTATTATTATCTTTCAGAACTTTTAAATAATATGGAACTTATTTCTGGTCTCTATTGTTTTAGATGAAAAAAATATGCTTTCATTCAAATTGGTTTTCTCCTGTAAATAACTGATAATCTTTTTGACATGTTATCAATCCCAGGGTGTGAGAGAAAACTTGGGTTCGTCATAGCATCTTTTCCTAAACTCATGACCCAATTTTTAAAAGCAGATTCTTCAGGCTCGGCGCCTGTGGCTCAAGCGGCTAAGGCGCCAGCCACATACACCTGAGCTGGTGGGTTCGAATCCAGCCCAGGCCCGCCAAACAACAATGACGGCTGCAACCAAAAAATAGCCGGGTGTTGTGGCAGGCGCCTGTAGTCCCAGCTACTTGGGAGGCAGAGACAGGAGACTCGCTTGAGCCCAGGAGATTGAGGTTGCTGTGAGCTATGATGCCACTGCGCTCTACCCAGGGCAACAGCTTGAGGCTCTGTCTCAAAAAAAAAAAAGCAGACTCTTCAAAGATTTTCACCTTCTTCTGAGTGCTATTCTTCCTAATACTTTTATTAGAAGGAAGACAAAGTCAGAATTTAAATTGTAATACTTCAGCACTTGTCTTGAATCTGGCTCTCACAAATACTGTTCTCAAAAGTGCATGATCTTTGACTATCAGCGACAACAAACATCATCCTTGAAAATATCTGTGTTTCTTGGGCTTTTCTCTAGAAAGTGATCCATTACCTCTACCCTCTTTATGCATGCAATAGTTCAATTAGTTTAGTAAGTCAGCTCTCCTAGAGGATTCCTTTCCTGTTCTGAGAAGTCCCTCTCTGGAAGCTGGATCTCAACTGATTTAAGAACCAAAGAAATAGCTTTTTGGTTGAAGTCTGTACATAAAATGGCCTGGTCCTCAGCCTCTAAAGTGTAAAATATCTTTATCCTCTGATATACAGTGTGCATCTCCTTTCCCAGTTCAGATTATTCATCTTTTGTAAAACCTAATTTCTACTTTGGTAAAGTTTTTATTTGTGTATGTATCAGTTAGCTATTTTCTATAAACAAACTATCCCAAAATACTAGCCTACAACAATATTCATGTATGTTTCTTATAATTCTTTGAGTTTCAAATACAAGTTTGACTCAGATAGTTTTGTGATCTCTGCTTGGCATATATCAGGTGATGGTTTGGCTTCCTGTCTTGTCTATGGGGCTTCTGTACAGTAGTTTTTATCTACCCCAAGAGGTTTCTCATTAGTTAGCCAACTAGTCAGGCCTGTCCATATGTCTGTATCAGGGTCTCAAGAGCAAGAGCAGAAACTGAAAAACTTCCTGGGATCTTGACTTAAGATTGGTGCCTTTTTTCTGTCACATTTTATAGGTCAAAGAGAGTCAAGAGAATAATAAAAAAAAGGGGGGACATAGGTGCCATTTCTTGATCTTCGTAGATTCACAGTCATGTTATAAAAGTAAGTGTATCTTTATAAAAAAGGTAGTTAATTTTGAATTAGTTCAAATTGTTTTCATTTCATATTTATCTTCTTTTATTTCTCCATATTTCATTTAATTATTTTAAATATAATTTTATATTTTTTTCAAATTAGTCTATTAATTATAATCAACTGTAAATGCTGATTCTCCTGTTTGTTGTATTTTATTCTTTTCTATATGATGTTTATTTTCAAGTGTAGGTGGTAGGTTGTATTGTGAGACCACTGATATAATGTGTATGCATGCACAAGTGTAATGGCCATGAATGAGGCCTTCCATTTCCCCTGGATGTTTGGCTAAAAAGTGATTTTTTTCTATGTATTTTTCTAAGTGTCCCCAGAATTTTATGAGTACAAAAATGTTGGAAGATTTTCACATAATGCAAGTGATGAATAATGTAACTCTAATCTATATTCACACAACAAATTTTATTTTTTCCTTTTCAAAACATTAATCAGATGAGAGTTTGTGTTGCTTCTTTATGGAAATTGCAGATTTTTTCCAGTCTGTATTTCTTAATGTACAGACACTTTTATGGCATGAACTTGTCAGGTACTGACCTGACATCTCTTCCTATAGCTTCCATTCCTAGTGTTCCCAGATTTCTATGGCATGAGATTGTGGATTTAGGTTTTGCACCTGAAACCACTCTCTTTTCTGGAATAAAGAATTTTGTTTCTATTATACTTAATTTTTTCATTATTGCTCTTATATACAAAAAGAATTCTATGTTTGAAGTGGATGGCTATTCAATATTCATTATCTCTCTATTTTATTTCAAATTATTATGAGGGTACAAATGATTGGATTACATTGTTTGCATTTGTTAGATAAAATTCAAATTGTACTTGAGACTTTCACGCAGAGGGAGTGTTGTACACCCTTACATTGTGCCCGTTAGGTGAGAGTTAATCAATCTCCTCCCTCATCCCTGTTCTCTTCCTTTCCTCGCCTCCCCTCACTTGAATTTAATTGTGTTTTTCTTTTCTCATGTGGGAATGTAGTTGTTTATATATATATATATATATATATGTTTCATATTAATATTAAGTACCTTGAATACTTGCTTTTCCACTTTTGCTTTACTAAGAATGTTCTTCTACTATACCCAGGTAAATACAAAAGATGTAGAGTCTCAATCTTTTTATCACTGACTAATGCCCCATGGTATACATATTCCACAGATTTATTAATCTATTCATATGTTGATGAGCACTTGAGTTCATTCAATGACTTAGTGACTGTGAATTGAGCTGCTATGAACAGTCTAGTGTAAATATGTCTTATGGTATTTTTTTTTCTTCCAGGTAGATACCTAGTAATGGGACTATAAGATCAAATGGGAGGTCTACTTTTATCTCCCTGAGTATTCTCCATACATCATTTCATAGGTGGCTATATTTTTTCTCAGTCCCACCAGCAGTGTAAGAGTGTTCCCTTCTCTCCACATCCGCTATCTGCAGCTTTAAGACCTGGTGATGTGAGCTATTCTTACTGGGGTTAGATGATATCTCAGGGTGGTTTTGATTTGCATTTCTCTGATGGTTAGGGAAAGTGAGAATTTTTTCATATTGTTGTTGGACATTTATCTGTCTTCTTCATAGATTTCTTTTTCTCCCTTGTAAATGGGATTGTTAGCACTTGTCAATTAGGTTAAGTTCTCTGTAGATTCTAGTTATCAGCTCTTTGTCAGTTTCATAGCAGGTAAATATCTTCTCCCATTCTGAAGGCTGGCTATATGCTTTAGTTGTGGTACCCTTAGTTGTGCAGAAGCTTTTTAAGCTTGATCATGTCTCATTTATTTATATTCGTTGTTGCTAAAATTGCCAAGGGGTTCTTCCTCATAAAATCTTTCCACAGGCCAATTTTTGTCAAGCTTTTTCCATACACTGTCCTCTAGAATCTTCATTGTTTTATTTTTCTGTGTCTTAAAGTTAAATCTTTTATTCAGCGAGAGTCAATTTTTGTCCATGGAGAGAAATACGAGTACACTTTTTAGTTTCTACATGTGTCCAACCCCTTCTCTCAGCTCCATGGATTAAACAGGGAATCTTTTCCCCAGTTCATGCTTTTGTTTTGTTTATCAAATATCAGATGGAGATATGTGGCTGGTTTCATCTAGGTTCTCTATTCTATCGTGTCTTTCTAAAACTATTACTAAAACTGTACGAGAAGGGTTTTTTTATTTCGGTTTGTTTCTTTTTTTCCCTTTTGTCTGAACTCATCAGGACTGTCGTATACATTGTGATCATAATGACAGCTCCTTATGACTGCTCATCTTCATGGTTTATCAAACGGCATATAACTGCCTTAAACATAAATTAGTGCTTCAATTTTAACTGAGTCATTAGATTTTTATCAATAAACTTATCCCATGAGGAAACAAATATTATCTTTTTTGATCTGTGGCCTCCAGAGTCTCCGTAATATCACAATTCAGGGGTGTCTTACTTAGCTAAACTGATTGCTAAAACCCTAACTATTTTTACTGACATGCTCCTTATAGATTGTCTCAATACAAGACATGGTTTTCTAACCACTAACGTTATTTTGTGTACAGATATGAACATCTTGAAAAAGGCTTGTAGTAAAAGTCATTAAGAATTTACAGCACACTGCAGTTGTAGGGCCGGAAATGTGTCTTCCAAGTTATACCTTATATACTATTTTCATGGTGAACTAGAACATTGCCAAAGCTGAATTCCAACAAATGTAAGTTCTTAATAGTAATTGAGTAAAATTCATAAATAAATGAATAAATAAACAAAACTTAATATAAAAAATAAATGAAGCAAATGATCAAACAAATTTAAACGTGCTACAAACTATCCTATTTGGGAATATTTACAATGCATATTCATATTCTGAAGTACTTGAAAATAATAAAGATTTCATAACAATGTCATAAAGAACATCGTTTTATTTCTTTTAGCTCTGTATTTCATAAATTAGTTTTCCTAGGAAAAAAACCTCCAAACAAAATCTTTTGCAAAATCTTTTCACAGTTAAGAAAACTAATGATCTTATAATGCAAGAAAGGTATTTTATTCAATGTTTGATTTGATTGTTTTTCAACACAATTTTAAGTTACACAGAAGCTATTTCTTTAGGTTATTTTTTTATTTAAACCTACACAAGGACCATTAAATTGGTGAGGTAGTAGACATATTTTCTCCTTCATATGTCTGTGGAAACTATTTATATGCTCTTTATACCATCTAAATAAAAATAAAACATATATCACTATGTGTTTGTCTAACAATATGTCCATTCCTACCTATATATTTATTTATCTTTCTGATTCACTTTATTTTCTCTTTGCAATTAATTATACTATTGTTTTATTATAAAAAGCTCTTAGCTTCTTAATTTTATCTGTCCTTCAATGTCCAGCTTAACTCTAACTCACTCTATAATTACTTCTCTATTTGCCCTGTGGTTGACTGACTAATCTCAACCTTGAAGAACATTTCTCTTATGTATGCTTTTATAACACACTGGTTACTATAATCTCTATCACATTTTGTGTTTTATAATTGGTTTGAAAAGGTGTATGTAACATTTCAAATACAAAACTCTCACTATCTTGAATGGTAGAACATAATTCACAGACAAGTTTGTTCTTATCAACCATCTTTATTACTATGATGATGAATATATTGTAATAATGTTCTTCCTGATATTTATATATCTTGAAAAGACCAATCCCATGTTTTATTTTATCCTATGATAGGTTTATCATTCACTCCAAATCCAAAGAATTATTATAAATATTCTTTTCCTTTCCTTTTGCCAATTTTTCATCTTTTGGGATTATAAATATAATAAAATACAATAAAATACAAAGAAGAAAGTTTCTGATGAAAGATACCTTTATATATATATATATATATCTTTTTCAAGAACAACTGTATTATGAACATTAAAAATGATAATAAATTTATTTTATAAAATGCTTATGTAAATGGCTAGTTTCTAAGTCCTTTCCACTATAGTTAGAATCCTGGAAAAAACAGTGTTAGAAAAGACAAGGGAAGAACACATCATAAGATGAAGCTGAGTTGAACGGGGCCTGTTCTACTCATCCACATATCTAGAAAAGAGGAGGCCAACCATTATCAATGATTATGTTGTGAGATATTTTGCATTACTATGTAGGTCATCCTGCAAGAAAGAAAAAAATTAAGAGTCTGTATCCCTATCCCCTATACAAACACTGAATTTATGTTGAAGAACTGAATTCCTATTCCAAACTAATCTAAAATAATAGGAAAATAATATTAATTATCCTGAATTTTTATTAAATCTCTCCATGTTCCATTTATTGGTTATTATGTATATAAATGGAGAATTAGACTTTATGATTCTCTTGACTTCTAGATATTTGCTGAACTGTTTTTATGCTGGATTATCTTTGGTTTATTCAACCAACATCCTGTATCATATAACTTTATTGCATCTTATAGATATTCAGACTTCTAGGATTAACTCCTTACATCACCCTGGATGTAAGTGTTTTTTAATTTTTACACATTGGTCATGGCTGACTCAGTATATGTTTCAGATGAGCCCTAATAGACCACCAGCTGGAAATCTTTACATTTTATCTATTTTTCAACTACTCGTGCAGAATTCTAATCTACCCTATAACCATGAAGCAAAGTTGGCAATATTTGTTAAGGCACCATGTAGAGAAATTTAATCCTAAAGGGAACATGAAAAATGATGCATGAACCAATTTATATGCTGCACTATATGAGTTCACTTTGAAAGTAGAAAATCTACATTGTCCAATAAGCTCTGAATATTCTTGGAAGACGCAAAGATATTGTGCAAAAATTAGTAAGTAATTTCAAAGATCATAAAAGACAGTGTACTTCTCTGCATTTATGATTAACTAAATATGATATGAAAATTGTAGAGAATTACATGTTAATTTTGTTCAATGTGAATACTGAATTTTATTATTCTCCCTTTCAAGTAATTTATGATAAAGACACAGATATTTGCTTTTGCTATAAGATGTTTAATGGAAAATAACTGGAACTGTATATGCCCAACAAAGGAAAAGTAATAACATTCATTTGTTCACACACACATGTCCTCAAGCAAGTCCTTTCTTTCAGGAACTCTCCAAGGTTGTTCAAAGACGGTTAACCCAGGTTAGTTGCTCTTTACCCTGGTTTTGAAGGATTTTTCAAGTTATTCAAAAAACAACAATAATTTCCCTTTTTCTTAGAATGGAAAACAAGAGCTATAATAGTCTTTATAATAATAAAGATAACTTTTGGGACTTTTTCTTGGTATAACTTATGCCATTTTCTGTTCTGATTATTGAACAAATCAGATAAACTCTTTTAGAACATATATCCTCATTTGTTTATTTTTTATGGAACCATTTTAAATGTCTGAAATATACCAGGTACTATGTTCGGGGCATATCTTAATATGAAATATCTCATGTAATATTCTAATCAGCAATGTGGATAAATATTTCTCCTTTGCAAATTAACAAATCATAAAATGGAAGTTAAATACATCCTCTAACATTATTTGGCTAGCAAGCATTAGACTTAAGTTTTAGAAGAGAGTTACCTGGCTAACATCAGATTCAGACATTTAGTATTATATTATCCTGCTTCTTCTGAAGACGTGGGGCCCTCCACATCATTATGTGAGGATTCATCAATGACTAAGAAAAAATCTGTAAGTTCTATTATCATCAAAAATGTAAGGCATATATTTAGAATTTATTTAGGTTTTTTGTTTCTCTAAAAAGTGTGTTAATTTGAATGTAAGTTTACATTCATTATAAGAAAATATCTTTCACTTTTAATTTTCATTCACCTTCAAGTAATTTCATATATGTGACTATGTACTTAAATCTTCCACAAAATAGTGGAAAGTATAAAGTTTATATAAACTGAGAAGATTAAATGATATGATGGCCATAAAAAAGTTATGAATTTTCCACTCTTATTTAAAGTTATATGGAAAGACGGCGAACTAGAAAGCGGCCCACAAGCACTGTGCTCTCAAGGAAAGGAGTGTAAATTGCATGCAAACCCCTACCTACCTGTAGCCCTTCTCCGAAGGAACGTTGTGAAACCACAGAGAACCAGCTGGGGGACTCTCAGTGTGAAAAAGAAAACGCCAGGGCATTAAAGTCGACAAGATAGATGGGCTCTCTGAGATGATATCTACACGCAGGGGAGATTAGGAGGGTAGAGTACTGGGGTGCCCTGCTCACCCAGCAGGCTCTGTGTCCAAGTCGTGAGAGCGCTCCCTTCAGAGATGCGGCCTCTGTCTGGCCAGTCAGGGGAGCTGCCTGGAGTATGTGTAGAGTTGTTGCACTGGACAACAGTCGCAGTAAGGATCTGGCACAGCTGATCTCAGCTTTCTGCCACTGACGCCATCCATCCGTCATGTGCTGCTAGTTGCATGGTGCCAGGTCTGCGTGGGACTCAGCTTTGCAGCAATAACCTTCACATCACTCCCCAGCTGAGAACTGACCAGATGCTTCTGTGAGCCACATGCTGTGACGGGAAGCCAAGCACCCCTTCAGTCCAGCACAGCAGGATCTGAACAGCAGAATTGATTTGTTAGGTGCTACTGCCGCTAACCTGGGAGCTCTGGTATGGCTTCAGCAGGACCTGGGAGAGAGAACTCCATGGCCCCTGGATGGCTGGAACTGACTTACATCTGCACAAATTAGCATCTACGATCAATCTCCAAGCCAAAAGGACAGCCTGCCACCTCTGTAGACCTGTCTCCATGCCCCAGGTTGGAGGAGCCAGCTGCCTGCTTGTCCCTGCCTGCACCCTGCAGGTCAACCAGCCAGCTCCCTGCGCCAGGTCCAAACCGCCCACTGCCTGCTCAGCACTGACTGCCTTTCCCACCACCCACAGGGCCCTGCTTCCACCCCTGAGTCCCTGCTCAAAAGCCTTGTTTCTGGATCCTCCCCACTCCACACTTGTGGCTCCAGAGTTCCTGCTAGGCCCAGGACACCGCCACCACCAAAGAGATTCTAGCACTGCAATTGGACCCCAGCACCACATTCCTGAGTTTCTATCACTGCCACCGGGATGGTGGAACGATCCCTCCATCCAGTGCCCCACCTGGAAACCCCTCAGCCTTTTGTCAGCTGTTCTGGGACCTGGTTTGAGCAAACACCCACAGCCCAGGAATCCTAAATAGCCTCACCCCACTGCGACTGTCACTGCTGTGGAGAGGCCATAGGCAGGGAAGTCCTCATAACACCAGTTTCCATGGAGAGAGTTTCATCCAGCTCCCAACTTGAACGTCCTTGAGTGATCTGGGGAACAACCCAAAACCCAGCAAAAGATTATCCAGCACAGGCCTTAACTGTGGCAATCACAGTTGAACCAAGCAAACCACGGCAGCTGCATAAGAGGCTTTAAATGCACATGTACCCCCACTGCTGTGTCCACATTCCAGAGTAGGAAAAAAAAGCACTGTCTAGGGACCTCCCCTTCTAATGAAGGTGGAGAGTTGCCGGCAAAGAACAAGTGCACTGAAAACCGGTTAGCCCTGAGCTACAAACAGGTCACAGAAGAGAAGAAACTAGAAAAAGAACCCTGGCAACATGAAAAAACAAAACAGTTGGACACCCCCAAGGAATCACATTGGAGCTACTAGAGTGAACTGTAACCATAGGAAATTGCTGAAATGACAGAAATGGATTCAGAATATGGATGACAAATAAGATGATTAGAATTAAAAAGGAAGTTGAAAACCAACAAAAAGGATTCAAAAACTATTTCAGCAAATTAATGACAAATTACTAAAGAGCTAGACAACATAAGAAAGGATATAATAGAAATTAAATATAAGAAAGAGTCATGCAGGAGATCTCCAAACACAGCATAAAGCCTCAGCCACAGACTAAACCAAGGAGAAGAAATAATCTCAGAGCTTAGAGGTAGAACTTTTAAGCTAAGCCAGTCAAAGGGGAAGAGAGGAGAATAAAAATGGCTGAGCAATCACAGAAAAATATATTAGTAGCATTTCTATGTACCAGTAAAAGTTAAGCTGAGAGTCAAATCAAAGACTCAATGCTATTCACAATAGCTACAAAGGAAACAAAATACCTAGAAATATACTTAACCAAGCGAGACCTTTCACTGGGGAAAGAAATCACAGATACACAAAGATGAAAATATATTATGTTTATACATTCAACAGTGATAAAATTTCCATAATACCTAAAATTTTCAGATTCAGTGCAATCACCACTGAAGTACCAATGTCACAGCTCACAAATCTAGGGAAAAAAAAAAAAAATAACTCTATGCTTTGTTTGGAATCAGAAAAAATCCAAACTAGCTAAATCAATTTTAAGCAAAAGAACAAATCTTGAGAATCACATTGCCAGACATCAAACTATATAACAAGGTCATTTTAACCAAACAACATGGTAATTAGTACAAAAATAGAGATGTAGGCCAATGCAACACAAAAGAGAACTCAGATGTAAAACCCCTTACCTACAGCCAACCGATCTTTAACAAAGTGGACAATAACATTCTCTGGGAAAAAGAAGCCCTATTGAATAAATGGTGCTGGAAAAATTGGATAGCCACCTTCAGAAGAATGACACAAGACCACCACATCTCTCTCTCCATTCCAGAAATGAATTCAACATGGATAAAAACTTAAATGTAAGGAATGAAATAAAAATTTTAGATGTGGCTGTAAAAACTATTCTAAATATCAGCCTTTGCAAATAATGTATGATTAAAACCCCTGTGACACCAGCAACAAAAATAAATAAATGGGTCTTATTCAAATTAAATGCCTTCAAAGCAACTAAGGAAATAATCACCAAAGTGAACAGGCAACCTACAGAATGGGAAAAAATATTCACAAACTCTACATCTGTTAAGAGCCATTTTCACTGTATACAAACAAACAAAATCAATCAAACAAATCAACAAGAATAAAACAACCTCATTGAAAAATGGACTAAACACATGAACAGAAGTTTTTCGAAAGAAGATGGACAAATGGCCAATAAACACGTGAAAAAATTATCAACATCACTAGCATCCAGGAAATCAAATTAAAACCACTGTGAGAGATCACCTTACTCCTTTTAGAATGACTTTTATTAAGAAATTCCAAAACAATAACTGCTTGCGCGGATGAGAGAGAAAACATTTATATGCTGTTGATTGTACTGCAAATAAGTACAACTTCTATGGAAAACACTATAGAAATTTGTCAAAGATTTGGAAGTAGACCTACAATCAGATCCAGCAATATCACTACATAATATTAACCCAAAAGAAAAGAAGTAATTTTCTCAAAAATACACCCCCACTCTAATGTTTATTGCAGCACAACTTACAATTCAAAGATGTGAAATCAACCCAAGTGCCCATCAGTTCATGAGTGGCTACAAAAATGTGGTACAGGTATACTGTAGGGTACAAATCAGCCATAAAAAGGAATGAAATAATGTCTTTGGCAGCATCTTGGAAAAGGAAATGGAGTCCATTATCCTAAATGAAGTATCTCAAGAATAGAAAACATACACCACGTTTTCTTTAATAATTTAGAACTAAACGATAGGCACACATGCACAGGGTGAAATAAAACGCATTGATAATCAAGCAGGCAGGAGGAGAAGGGAGGGGCTAAATCCTAGCTAATGGGTACATTGAACATTATTTGGGTGATGGGCACATTTATAGCCCTGAATCAAGCATTATAGAATCAGTGTAACAAAAACATTTGTGCCTCCTTAATATTTTCAAATAAAAAATAAAATGTAATGGAAAGAAAAGAAGCTTTAAAAGAAAAATATTTTTAAAATATTAAATATTGCAATATTTATTTTATTTCAGTTCCAAATTACAACCTTGCTGTCAAAACTACATGGCAAAGATCCATATTAACCTTTCTGCATCTGAGACAGTGTTTATTTTTGCTTTACTTGCAAAGGATAGTTTTATAAGGTATAGGATTCACTATTGCCAGTTGTCTTCTTTGCACTATTCCTTAGTCTTCTTGGTTTCATCAATTGCTTTGATAACAAAAATAAATCTGTTGTTATTCAAATTGGCATAGCCATTGTAGGTAATACATCATTTTTCTCCAGCTGCTTTCAATTTTTTTCAAAAGTTTATTTATGATTTGTATTGCAGTATATTTATTTTCATTTTTTTAGGAGTATCATATTGGGTTCAAGAAATAGTTTCTTGGATC
The DNA here is from genome assembly GCF_027406575.1 of Nycticebus coucang. Lineage (NCBI taxonomy): Eukaryota > Metazoa > Chordata > Mammalia > Primates > Lorisidae > Nycticebus > Nycticebus coucang. Next base: position 67,094,822 of record NC_069781.1, on the reverse strand, counting down.
TGTATGTTTGTATCTTTTGCCAAATTTGGAATGTTTCCAGCCATTATTTTTTCAAATGTTCTTTCAGCACCATTATTTTGGTCCTTTCTTTCTGAGACTCTGTTTTCAGAGACCTTAGTCATTTTTTTTTTTTCAGTCTATTTTCTGTCTGTTTTCAGATTGGGTGAATTCTATTGTTTTATTCCTCAAATTCCCTGATACTATCCTCTGTCATCTGCACTTCAGCCCATCCCATGAGTATTTTTTATGATGTTATTGTATCTATTAAGTTCTATAATTTTCATTTTTTCTTTCTTATATCATATTACTGTACATAATTTTTAGTTTTTTAAAAGAATATGTACTTGGTTTTTAAAGTAATTTTATGGGAGCTCCTTTGTAATGTTAGATAATTCCATGTCGCTAAATATTTAGCAAATATGTATTCTTTCTGCACTAATGTGTTAAGTGCATTATAAATATTATCTTAGCAAATTCTGTCTCTTGGAGAATGCATAAACATTACTTTTTACTTTCACCAGAGTAGGATATTGACACTAAGAAGAGTTAAATTATTTAAAATTATACAAGTATAGGTGGAAAATCTCTCAATCATTAATTGCTCCCCATTCCACTTTGCAAAGTATGTTGTTTTCCATCCTCTACTCTAATGACATACATTCTCTCTTATCTGTACTTTCCAAAATGAACTTGTGCAATTAGATTTAACTATGTCTAAGTGTTCTTTCTTTGATTTTGTGTTACCGTCATGGAAATTACATGCTTTATAAAATTATTTTTTAAATTATCTTCCCCCTTCCAAATAAACTGTGAGTTATAAGGGAATGAAATTTGCCTATTTTTCATCTTTGTATCTAGTATTCAATATAATGATTGGAACATAGTAAGTTGTCAAGAATATTTTTGAATAACTGAAACCCATAATTTAAAACCAGGTCTATCTCCAAAGACTTATCCTTTGTAAAAATGAATGTCCTTCCTCAATTCACAAATCTGACCACTGTTAGGAACTCATTTCCAATGGATTTAAGCTGTAATTAAAAACAAATGTGATCTTTGCCAAGTAAAATTCCAGGCTTTTGCACAGCTTAACACATTTAATCCTTACAGGAATCCTATTGTAATATGTCATTTATGCAAAATTGTAACTAGAGTTTTCTAATATGAAAAAGCTTAAGTAAAACATTGGGGGAAGAGAATTGGTACATATTAAGAAATGTTTAAGTGGTGCATTTATTTTATCTGAATATTTATTCTCAATAAAACAAATGATAATAATAATTCTAAAATGCATAGAAAGAAAATTAATTGTAATTGTTATATTGTACACCGTCTGGCTTCTATCTCTGATGATTAGGAAATTTAAAATGATATTCTCTATCTAAACAAGATGGCCTCTATCTCTATGTTCCTCTCTGCTAACCAAAACAATAAACTTGATAATTATGCAAGAGACAATGGCACTGAGAAATATGGTCTTTAATAAGCAAAAGTGACAGAAGAGTCACAAGTACAGAAAACAGTATGGTCCAGAAAGTCTTTTCAGTCACCTCCCAGGTTTCCTTCTTCTACAGAAGACAGCCAGCCAGAATGCAGTCATAGTTAATGGTCTGATTGAGAAGTCTTTTTCTCTGTAGGACAATACTCCCCTTCTAGCTCACAGACATTCTGGAAGAATGGTGGTTGGTGAAAGAAGAGATTCCACTATAGTTTATAAATTGAGGTATAATAGGCATCTATGAAGGAACCTGTCTACCTCTTAAGGCAGCACCAGCAAGGAAGGACTAATGGGAACCCTGTGGCATAAGATGAGCCAACAAGACCACACTGATAGCAAGACAAGTCCCACGCACTAACCTTAAACAAGGAGACTAGACTGGCAGCTAAAATAAAATATTTAAACAGGACCCCACACCTACTGACATACGAAATGTCCAGGGTACATATGGAAATCATCAACATGCCAAGAAACAAGAAAATTACTACTTAAATGAGAAAAGACACTCAACATGCTGATGTTTCTCAAAATCATACCTTTATTTCAGGACTTTTCTCTCTACCCCTAACTTATATTTCTAACTAAAATTTTAAATCTGTTTTGAAAGCCATACAAATAATAATGGAAAATGGTCAAGGTAGTTTACAGCCCTGTTTAAGTTTGTTTGTTTGTTTGTTTGTTTTGGCAGTTCTTCTTTTCTTCCTGGTATGCTTATTTCTGAGCTGGGATTCTGGCTTGTTCTATCTTTCTTGTTTCTTTTTTCTGACTATTAACTCTGGATTCCATTCTTATTGTCTGTTTCTTTTTACATAATGAACTAGTTGCTCTTTTATTTCCCACACAATGTCTAGAACATGGATAGCACTCACACCTTCTTCCCTTCTCAAATGATACGGGCTAACCTAACCTACTTCCAACCAAATTATTTCCAAAAGTGTCAGCCTGTGCCAGAATCCAAAATCTTTCTATTGTTCAGCACAAGATTAGCTGTGTTATGCTAATATGCATCTTCACACTTCTCAACCTGACTTATAATTATAAATGGATTGTGGAGTGATGTCACCAGATGGCAAGGTAGCAGTTGTTCAGCTCCACTCCCAATAACAGGAAACCAACTAGAAACTATCCATAGACAAGACTACATCTGTGGAATAAGACCTGGGAATAAAGCTGACAGATTTTGTTGGATTGAAGAACTGAGAAAATCACAGTGAGATATAATTTCACACCTGTTAGCATAACTTTTATCAAAAAGATGAAAGGTAACAAGTGTTGGTGAGAACATGGAGGAAAGGAAAATTGGATATATTCTTGGAAATAAACTAGTACAGCCATTATGAAAAGTAGTATGGAAATTTCTTAAAAATTAAAAAAAAAGGTAGAGCTAGGTATTACATTTTCTTTGAAGCTATTGTAAAGGGGATTATGTCCTTAATTAGCTTCTCATCTTGGTTGTCCTTGGTGTATACAAAGGCTACTGCCTGTGGACATTGCTTTTATATCCTGAGACTTTACTATATTTTTAAATCACTTCCAGGAGTCCTATGGTTGAGTCTTTGGAGTTCTCTAAGTATAAGATCATATCATTAGCAAACAGGGAGAGTTTGACCTCTTTTGCTCCTATTTGGATGCCCATTATTTCCTTTTCTTGTCTGATTGTGTTGGCTAGAACTTCCAGGATTATGCTCAATAGTAGTGGTGATAGAGGACAAACTTGACTGGTTCCAGTTCTAAGAGGAAAAGCTTTCAGTTTTACTCCATTCAGTAAAATATTAGCTGTGGGTTTGTCATAGATAGCTTCAATCAGTTTAAGAAATGCACCACCTGTGCCTATACTCTTCAGTGTTCTAATTAGAAAAGGATGCTGGATTTTATTGAATGCTTTTTCTGCATCTATTGAGAGGATCATATGGTCTGTGTTTTTATTTCTGTTGACTTGGTGAATTACGTTTATGGACTTACATATGTTAAACCAACCTTGCATCCCAGGGATGAAACCTACTTGATCATGATGCATGGCTTTTTTGATGAGAAGCTGTAGTCGATTGGCTAGGATTTTGTTGAGAATTTTTGCATTTATATTCATTAGTGAAATTGGTCTGAAGTTCTCCTTTTTGTTGGGTCTTTTCCTGGTTTTGGTATCAGGATGATGTTTGCTTTGTAGAAGCTTTTGGGGAAGATTTCTTCCTCCTCAATTTTTTGAAATAATTTCTGCAGTACAGAAATAAGCTCTTCATTAAAGGTTTGATAGAATTCTGGTGTAAAGCCATCTGGACCAAGGCATTTTTTGGGGGGGAGATTTTTTATTCTTTCTTTGATCTCAGTGCTTGAAATTGGTCTGTTCAGGAGCTCTATTTCTTCCTGGCTAAGTCAAGGGAGAGGGTGTGATTCCAAATATTGATCCATTTCCTTCACATTGTGAAATTTCTAGGCATAGAGTTTCTGGTAGTATTCAGAGATAATCTCTTGTATCTCTGTGGCATCAGTTGTTATTTCCCCTTTATCATTTCTGATTGAGACTACTAGAGATTTTGCTTTTTCATTTCTAGTTAGTCTGGCCAATGTTTATCTATTTCATTCATTTTTTTAAAAAGCCAACTTCTATTTCATTACTTTTCTGAATGATTCTTTTATTTTCAATTTTATTAATCTCTGATTTAATTTTGGGTATTTCTTTTCTTCTGCTGGGTTTAGACTTAGATTGCTCTTCTTTTTCCAATTCTATAAGATGGCTTGTGAGTTTCTTGATGCATTCTCTTTCTGTTTCTCAGATGGAGTAATCGAAAGTGATAAATTTTCCTCTCTGGATTGCTTTTACTCTATCCGACAGGTTTTGGTAGCTTGTATCTTCATTGTTGTTATGCTCAAGGAAGTTAATGATTTCCTCTTTTATCTCTTTCTGCACCCAACTGTCATTCAGCCTTTGTGTGGCATGCCTTTGTGTGGCATTGAACATTTTTGTTGGAGTTGAGTTCCATTTTTAATGCCTTGTGGTCTGAGAAGATACAAAGTAAATTTTCAATTCTTTTGATTCTGTTGAGTTTTGTTTTGTGTCCTAGTACATGATTAATTTTGGAGAATGTTCCATGGGCTCATGAGAAGAACGTATATTTGTTAGCTCTGAGATGGAGTATTCTATATATATATATATCAAGCACAATTGTTCTAGGGTCATATTTACATCCCTTGTATCTTTGTTTAGTTTCTGTTTAGAGGATCTGTTTAGCTCTGTAAGAGGAGTGCTAAAGTCCCCTGTTATTATGGTGTTATGGTATACCATACTGCTCAAACTAATTAAGGTCTATTTCAGGAATCTGGGAGTATTTAAGTAGGGTGCATAAATATTTAGAATTGAAATGTCCTCTCATTGTATTGTTCCCTTGACCAGTATGACATGTCATCTTTGTTTTTTTTTTTTTTACTTTTCTTGCTTTAAATCTACTTTTATCTGAAAAATAATATTGCAAACTCTCTTTTCTTCTGAATTCTATTTGTCTGAAAAATTGTCTTCCATCCCTTAACTCTGAGTTTTAATTTTTCCTGAGGCTAGTTGTGTTTCCTACAGACTGCAAATGGATGCCTTGTGTATTTTTTTTTTTTTAAACCAGTCAGCCAGTCTATTCCTCTTCAGTGGGGAATGCAAGCCATTAATATTTATTGAGATAATTTATATGTGTGGTGGTGTTCCATTCATCTTATTCTGTGAAAGTCCATTGCTTAGTTTTATCCTTTGCATCATTGTGGAAGCTAGGTTTTGTCCTTTATTTTCTGGGTGCTTACTTGCTGGTGGTCCATTGTGATGGTCAGTATGTAGGATAGGTTGAAGTATTATCTGTAGAGTTGGTCTTGTTGTGGCAAATTTCCTCAATGTTTGCATATCAGTAAACTTTTTGATTTATCCATCAATTGTAAAGCATACCTTAGCATGATATAGAATTCTTGGCTAGAAATTGTTTTGTTTAAGTGGTTTAAAGGTAGATGACTATTGTCTTCTGGCTTGAAAAGTTTCATTTGAGAAGTCTACAGTCACCTTTATGAATTTGCCCAAGTAGGTCAGGTGGTACTTATTGCTTGTGGCTTGAAGAATCTTTTCTTTTGTCTTGACTTCAGACAGGTTCATTACAATGTGTCTTGGAGAAGCTCTGCTTGAGTTGAGGAGACCTGGAGACCAATATCCCTCTGAAAGGAGGGTGTCAGAATCTTTGGTAATATTTGAGAAATTTTCATATATGATATTCTCTAGTATGGCTTCTATTCCTCTGGGGCATTCTTCTTCCTTGTCTGGGACATCTGTTGTTTTTGAAACTCATATGTTTAAAGACATGGAGTCCCACAATTCTGCCAGTGAATATTTTGCTTTCCTATTTTTTATCCTGCCTCTTTACCTATCTGAAAGTAATCTACAGATTCAACGCAATCCCTATTAAAATACCAACATCATACTTTCAAGACATGGAAAAATTAAATCTTCATTTTGTATGGAACCAAAAACAAACTCATATAGCTAAGGCAGTTCTTAGTAATAACAAAAATGCTGGGGGTATCACTCTATCAGACTTTAGGCTATACTACAAAGCCATAGTGGTCAAAGTAGCACAGTACTGGCATAAGAATAGAGACATAGACAACTGGAGTAGAATAGAAAACCAGGAAATGAAACTAACATCTTATAACCACCTAAACTTTGATAAACCAAACATGAACATACACCAGGGTAAAGAATCCCATTCAATTCATGGTGATGGGAGAACTGGATATCCACATATAAAAGACTTAAACTGGACCCACACCTTTCTCCACTCACAAAAATTGATTCAACATGACTTAAAGGCCTAAATTTAAGGCACGAAATGATAAAAACCCTCAAAGAAAGCATGGTAAAAACACTTGACGATATCAGCCTGGAGAAAGACTTTATGAAGAAGACCTCAGTGGCAATTGCAACAACAATGATAAACAAATGGGACTTAATTTAACTGAAAAGCTTTTGTACAGCTAAGAGACAACAACCAAAGCAAATGAACAACCTACGCAGTGGAAAAAGATATAGGCATATTGGAATCAGACAAAAGTTTGATAACTAGAATCTACAGAGAACTCAAATGAACCATCTGAAAAAAGCCAATAATCCCTTGTGTCAATGGGCAAGAGATGTGAAGAGAGTCTGGCAATTGCAATAACAACAAAAATAAACAAATGGGACTTCATTAAACTGAAAAGCTTCTGTACAGCTAAGGAGACAATAACCAAAGCAAAGAGACAACCTACACAATGGGAAAGGATATTTGCATATTTTCAATCAGACAAAAGCTTGATAAATAGGATCTACAGAGAACTCAAATTAATCCACATGAAAAAAGCCAACAATCCCATATATCAATGGGCAAGAGACATGAATAGAACTTTCTCTAAAGATGACAGACGAATGGCTAACAAACACATGAAAAAATGTTCATCATCTCTATATATTAGAGAAATGCAAATCAAAACAACCCTGAGATATCATCTAACCCCAGTGAGAATGGCCCACATCACAAAATCTCAAAACTGCAGATGCTGGCGTGGATGTGGAGAGAAGGGAACACTTTTACACTGCTGGTGGGACTGCAAACTAGTACAACCTTTCTGGAAGGAAGTATGGAGAAACCTCAAAGCACTCAAGCTAGACCTCCCATTTGATCCTGCAATCCCATTACTGGGCATCTACCCAGAAGGAAAAAAATCCTTTTATCATAAGGACACTTGTACTAGACTGTTTATTGCAGCTCAATTTACAATCGCCAAAATGTGGAAACAGCCTAAATGCCCACCAACCCAGGAATGGATTAACAAGCTGTGGTATATGTATACCATGGAATACTATTCAGCTATTAAAAAAAATGGATACTTTACATCCTTTGTATTAACCTGGATGGAAGTGGAAGACATTATTCTTAGTAAAGCATCATAAGAATGGAGAAGCATGAATCCTATGTACTCAATTTTGATATGAGGACAATTCATGACAATTAAGGTTATGGGGGGGGAGGAAAAGCAGAAAGAGGGATGGAGGGAGTGGGGTGGGGCTTTGGTGTGTGTCACACTTTATGGGGGCAAGACATGATTGCAAGATGGACTTTGCCTAACAATTGCAATCAATGTAACCTGGTTTATTGTACCCTCAGTGAATCCCCAACAATAAAAAAAAAAGAAGATGACAGAAAAATGACAAACACATGAAAAAGTGCTCATAATCCCTAATTATTAGAGAAATACAAATCAAAACCACTCTGAGATATTATCTAACCCCAACAAGAATAGACCACATCACAAAATCTCTAAATGGCAAATATTGATGTGGATGTGGAAAGAAGGGAGGTGGGACTTTTACACTACTGGTGAAAAAGTAGGACACTACTGGTGGGACTTCAAACTAATACAATCTTTTTGGAAGGAAGTATAGAGAATCCTCAAAGAACTCAAACTAGACCTCCCTTTTGATCCTGCAATCTCATTACTGGGCATATACCCCAAAGGAAAAAAAATCTTTTACCATAAGGACACTTGCACTAGACTGTTTATCGCAGCTCAATTTACAATCACCAAAATGTAATAATAGCCTAAATTCACACCAACCCAGGAATGGATTAACAAGCTGTGGTATATGTATACCATGGAATATTATTTAACCACTAAAAAAGATTGAAACTTTATATCGTTTGTATTAACCTGGATGGAAGTGGAACACATAATTCTTACTAAAGCATCACAAGAATGGAGAAGCAAGAATCTCATGTACTCAATTCTGATATGAGGACAATTAATAACCTAGTACATGGTGGGGGTTGGGGAAAGGGGAGAGCAGAGAAAGGCAAGGAAGGAGAAGATGGCGGGTCATGGTGTGTATCACATCTTTGGTGGGACACATCTATAAGAGGGACTTTACCTAACAAATGCAATCAATGTAACCTGGTTATTTGTATTCTCAATGAATTCCCAACAACAACAACAACAACAACAAAGTAGAGCTGTCATATAATCTAGAAATCTACTTCTAGGCATATATCCAAAAGAATTAATATTAATATCAATATATTCAAGAAATATCTGCATTTTTATGTTTATTTCAACATTATTTATTACAGCCACATTATGGAATCAACCTAAGTGTCCATCAATGGATAAATGGAGAAAGAAAATATGGTACACACACACACATGCACACAATGGAATAGTACTCTGCCTTAAAAGGGAAGGAAATTCTGTCATTTTCAATAACATGGATGAACTGGGAAAACATTATGCTAAGTAAAATATGGCAAGCACAGAAATACAAATTCTGCATAATATCACTTAAATGTGGAATATACAAATTGATCTCATAGAAGTACAGTAGAATGATTGTTAGTAAAGTATAATGATGGTTACCAGAAAGAGGGGATTGTGGGGAGAGGGAATGAACAGTGTTTATTAAAGAACATAGTTTCTGATTCAGAGGAGGAATAAGTTTTGAGAGATATATTGAAAAGAGTGATTATTAGTCAATAATATTGTATTTTATATTCCAAATTATCAGGAAGTATAGATTTCAAATGTTTTATCATAAAAAAATGATAAGAGAGATGAAGGATAAGTTAATTAACTTGATTAATCATTGCACAATTGTATACAGATTTCAAAAAATCATATTTTACCCCAGAAATGTATACAATTATGCTTTCTTAATTAAAATAATATGTATTTTTAATTAAAATGAATTGCAATTTTTCACTGACATATGTACATATGTATCTTCCTTACAAGATTACAAACCCTTTGTTTTCTTCAATCCCAGTTCTAGTTCATTGCTGGTCCATTGTTTTACTCAGTAAAACTTTACTAAGTGAAAAAAAAAAGAAGGAATAAATACCAATAGCAAAATATTTAAAGCAGAACAGACTTTTCCAGTGACTGTAAATGAAGAGAAACTTTTCCAGGTCTAACATTGGATCCCTGGATTCACATAACACCTCCTCTACTTACTGGCTCTGTGACCTTGGACATGGTGCCTACCATCTCTGACTCTCTAACCATTTGTCTGAGAATGTACATCATTGAACTGTTGTGAAAATTAGGTGATGTACATTCCTGGCACCAAATTAGCACTTAAAAAAATCAACTATTATCAGAAGCTATTACAGGGAATGGTACACAAACACACGACTAAATCTGCTGGGTGTTTCTATTTATAAATGTCACCCTTTTAAAACTAATTTGCTTGCACTCATTTGTTTTCCTTGAGTATAAAGAAATGTTTAATCTACCTGTATTCTTAGCACACCTTTGCCAAATTAATAAGAAGAGATGTACCTCTCACTACATTAATAATAGCTTGTCACACTGTAGAAATTTGAAAGCCCTTATAGCCTTACCAATTTTTCTTGAAATAGGCAATAGTGTGTCCATTACACATAGGAAGAGTTTCCTTTGAAACTTAACAATGGAAGTATTTTTCTTATTTGTATTTGCAAGTGATGTCTATTTTTCTCTTGAATACCACTTTTCCTTTGGCAATGAGAAAAAAAAGGTTACTGCAGTAATATATTTAAGCTTCTAGTCTGGTTCTGCATAATCTAATTTTTATACACTCTGCACAAATTGTAGCCACTTCATCAATGTCTTATTATTTTTTCTCTTAACAATGAAATGACAGTGATTAATTTCTAAAGACCAGTAAACAAAAATCTTACCTTGGAATGGATAAAACAAAACTTCAAATGGTGAGAGGGCTGACAAATTTATAAACACACTAATACACCACACACGCTGTCAATGAAGCTGTATACCTAAATAGTTCTATAGAAAGAACAGAAAATAAGATAAATACACCACTAACATTTTGATAAATATATTCCTTAGACCAGGTTACTTTTTAATTATTACAGCATTGGCTATTAGAGGCCACATGTGAGAAAGTAAATGAATTTTAAAGTATACATTTTAATATAAAAGAAAAATAATATACTTTTTAAATATTTATGTAAAATAATTGACTCTTTAAATTTTATTATTCCCATAAAAAGATTTTTATTTTGTATTTGATGATTATACTAAATCAATCCATGTAGTAAAATCAGGGTCGAATATTTTGTTAAAGGCAAATTGGATCATGAACAAATCAGATATTTATTTATCTTGCCTAAGGACATTTTTCTTAGTAATTTTAGCATGACAACATTGTTAGTTTTATAGGTATCTCTTGATTAGACTTTTGAAATAAGCAATGGAAATAAAACCTAGCAATTTATTTTTTAATCTGATGTGTTTTGGGTGTATATCTGTAACTCATCATAGATTAATAATCAAACATAAACATTCTGAGATACTTTTGTTGCCAGAAGATGTGTAATGTTACAATGAGAACAATAATGCTGCACAAAGGACTATTCATTTTTAGTTTAACATCTATGCAATAAAGGATACAAGGAAGATAAAGTTGGAGGTATGGAGGTAGCCAGAGGGTGACCATGATCTCTATAAAAGGCAGATTATACACTAAATGAATGCTATTTACAGAAACTGAACAATCCTCCCAAATTTTCTCTGGCATGTCAAAATAGAATCAGTCGCATTCAATGAATGCCAGTTTGGTATGCAATGAACACCAATGAGGGAGTCAGTAACTGACCCCACAGAATAAATAGTACTATATTTGGCAAAAAAAACAAAACAAAACTATATATTTTACATGTCATTGTTCACATAACTTACAATACTGTAATTACCTTCTCTGAATGTTCTTTTTATTATGTTTTCAGTTTTTGACATATAGCTGCATGTTCTCTGCAGGATCTTTTTATAATAGTTTTCTCTTTTGATATGTGGCAAGGACAGATGCACTTGCTGAACTCCCTGCATGCCTACATATATTTCTGGTCTCTCCCACAGGGACGAAGGTAGCAGTGACCTTTACTTGGTAAGCTTTTCACTGCTTGTCTGGTAACTCTTGCCTTTGGTTCAATATGAGCCATTCCTGTTGTCACAGTGCCTTGTCCTTGATTGCACTTATGTCCACAAAGATTCCATGCCATGGTACATTTTGTGTAGAGACCATGAACTTGTGGGCATGCCTTCTTGTGTTCTGTTCACAGAACTGTGGTGCCAAATCTTTCAAAAAGTCTTTTCTTCCCACTTGTTTCTTCAAATGAAGTTGAAAACAGTGGCTGTTGGTTTATAAAAATCATATACCAATTATGTGCTCCGGTGTCAATGTTGTTGAGGTTAATTGCTAGAGGCCAATGCTGAGTTCCTCAAAATATGTTCTCACACACTTGTTAAGTGTGTCAACATGTGCTTTAGTAGCATTATAAAAGTGGATTATGTCAGCTCGTTATCCATCACCTTCACATCTTCATGCTGTGTGGAAAGTAATGTAATTACTTTTCCTGTCTTTGGAACATAACTTACTAATGTCACCTAGAGAAGGTAAATCTTACTGTAGCAGATGGCCATTGCTGGCATCCTTGATGCCAGACTGAGTTCTAAAGGTAAATCCCTTTTATCACTGCGAACAGTACCCACTGTGGTTACATTCTTTTGAAGAAAGTTGAAAGCCAGAGTGATGGAGGTAAACTTTCTGTTCATAATCATATTTCTTCTGGACCAATCCAAATAACAATTCTGTACCAGTCTTTTCATAATCTCAGAGCCACTATTATAATTTATGATTTCAATGCATATGGCTCTACCACAAAGTGGTTGTTTGTACAATAATTACCCAAAGATTCAGTGAAATGCCATTCTTCCCAGGTTTAGTTGGTGTGTAAAGTCTGAATGGACAGCACCCATGGCAAGATACCAGTTCCTCATCGACAATGATAGACTCATGAAGATTGTAGTAAAGCAAGAGCTTATTTATTCTAACTATATTCCAAAGCTCTCGAACTGAAACAAACTTATCATGCTATCTGTGAGCTTCACCTGTTGCAACATCACCAAAACACAGACATTTCAGTAGGAGTTGGGTTTTATGCTCTGAAAGCATCACATGGAAAACTAAAATTCTCTGTGCTGATAAGATCTTGGATGTATTTTGCTGGTAAACATCAAAATTTAGAAGATTCCAATTAGTCCTAATATTTTTATTTATTTATTTATTTATTTATTTTTTATTGTTGGGGATTCATTGAGGGTACAATAAGCCAGGTTACACTGATTGCATTTGTTAGGTAAAGTCCCTCTTGCAATCATGTCTTGCCCCCAGAAGGTGTGGCACACGCCAAGGCCCCACCCCTCTCCCTCCTTCCCTTTCTCTGCTTTTCCTCCCCCCCCATGACCTTAATTGTCATTAATTGTCCTCATATCAAAATTGAGTATATAGGATTCATGCTTCTATTAAAAAAAAAATGGAGACTTTACATCCTTCGTATTAACCTGGATGGAAGTGGAAGACATTAGTCCTAATATTTTATTCTTTCATGAAATAGCCAAAGTATTAGAGGAATATATCCTTATATAACATTTCTACTAGATATAGTTTCTGGCTTATAACCTTGATAATAATATCCATATTTTCATTATTAATAAATAGTTGGATTCAAACTGAATAAATAAATAAATAAATGGTTGGAAAGCATCCAATGGAGTTTCAGGTTCTATTACTGATCATACTTCTGGTTGAGTCCCCATATGATAATATTAACTGATCATTATCTCCCCTGATCCTATATTGGCTATGAGCTCTATATCATCCCTAATGGTGCTATCATCTGAGCTGTAAGCTGCTCTATTTTTACAACTGAGCATGGTCTTCTTTTGGCCTCCATATTTTGTGATTCTTCTTTTCCATGTCATTTTCTTTTTCTCCTCTTTACTCTCTTCTTTAGAATGAATAATTTTCACATGCCCCCTCTATGAATTCTTGTCCACTGTCAGAACTAGTGAAAATGTTTTATTGTTTCCTTCAACATATGACTCTATCAGGTCTTTACCAGCAAACTATTTTGACTCTTGCCAGACTTGTACCTGTCTCATGAGAAAAAAAAGTAAATCATCGCTTGACACAAATGGATTTAGAGTATTATCAGTTATTCTGTATTTTTATTCATGAGCACCCAGATTTTACACAGATACAAATATACTGCTTATTAACTAACCTTTGAAAAACACTTAGGAAAAAAATAGAATACTGGCTTTTCCTGGAACAGAGACCGCAACTGACATTGCTCTTAAATGTTTAGAACTGCTGATCTTTGAACTGCTGATCCAAGAGACTGACATGTGAAAGTGTCAAGGACAGATGGGTAAGTGCCTAATCATGAAAGGCATGAGTGGTGAAACCTCAACGCAACACATAAACAAATACCCAATAAAACCACAGTGGGGGGCGGCGCCTGTGGCTCAGTCGGTAGGGCGCCGGCCCCATATACTGAGGGTGGTGGGTTCAAACCTGGCCCCGGCTGAACTGCAACAAAAAAATAGCTGGGCGTTGTGGCGGGCGCCTGTAGCTCCAGCTACTCAGGAGGCTGAGGCAAGAGAATCGCTTAAGCCCAGGAGTTGGAGGTTGCTGTGAGCTGTGTGATGCCACGGCACTCTACCGAGGGCCATAAAGTGAGACTCTGTCTCTACAAAAAAAAACCACAGTGGGGTCAGCCCCTGACCCTTCATTGTTATATGACTATTAAACGTTTTGTTCCAAGAACCATTTTTTAGTCTGGTGAAGTTAATCCCTTCCCAAAACAATGTCTATAAATAAAAAACACAAAATTATAAAATAAACCAATTATATTTACTTAAATTATCTCAATATTATAAATTGTGATATAATAATACATGTCTCTTCATTAACCTATTACATATCAACACTTAGATCTGTGCCTAAGAACTGCCATAACTTTAAAGAATTATAAACATAAAGGATAGTTCAAAATATTTACAACTGTAATGTGATAGAGAAGTAAATGCAAATTCAGTTAGTGGTATTTTGGGGACCATTACTCAGCCTAACAAAACCGAAGTCAAGTGTTCCTGGGTCATGTATGAATTAATCCTGCTATCAAAGCCAACATAAAAGGTAAGGGAAGAAACTGTGAAACAGGATTTGGGGGTTATTGGATGGTACAATCAAAGGATTTATTCCAGTGTGAGGGTATAGGGTCCCCAGGATACCTGTCCAGTGGCATTTGATACCACTGATGATGGCATTTGATACCATTGAACGAATAAGAGTAGTGCCCTGATAAAGAAACTACCTACTACCCATCCTTCATCATGCTAGGGCACAGCTGGACAGCGGCATCTGCAATGAGATAAACAGACCTGTACCAGACACTGAAATTGTCTTGCTCTTAGGAAACCCACCCGGCAGAACTGTGAGAAATAAATAGCTTTTTAAAATGAGCTACCAATATTGTATTTTTTCTATAGCAGCCCAAATGAACTAAGAAAATTATACTATATTTAGCTTTAGATATGTTTTCTGATTGTTGTTTATATGTTTGTGAAATCTGCTAAAAGCCCTCCGTGATAAATGCCTGTGTACGATGTGTGTTTGTATGTTCTTATCCTATAAAACGATTACTTTGTGTTCTGTTTCTATTGTTTTTATTTTATCTGTTTTGTGTCCCTTTTTTCTAATTTGCCTTGCAACTGCTATGCAGTTTCAGACATGGTATATGAAATATTGTAGAGACTAATGGAGGATCAAATGAAGTTATCTTTCTCTGCATCTATTCACTGATTTTAATGATGAAGGACAGTGATCTGGTCTAATCTCCTTATCAACTAGAATATTGGTCTAATAGAGTAATTACATTCCTTAGATGAAGTCTCTTCTATTAATAGAATTATAGTATGAAAAATATATACCTCGACTAACATAATTTATATTTTTCTGTGCTCTCAGTTTTCACATGAAATCTAATATATGTATGCATGTGTGTAATTATGATAAAAATCAATGCTTAGTTAAATAAGATAGAACTTATTTTTAATGCTCAACACTATTATGCAAGTTAAAAAATGTCAATTTTTTCTACAATTTTCACTATAATTTTTGCTTATACTAAATACCAGCTGTCCAATTCACTAGCTGTTTCAAATATGCTGGGTACAGAGAAATGTTACAGGAAATATGATACCATTAAAGAATTACTTGGACCCTTCTAAAAGGGCAATAATGTTACATATAAATTTTCAAAGGGTACCTTAAGTCATAATTTCTTAAAAAGTCCTTTTGTGTTAGCATGATATTTCTTAGAGCCTTCTCTTTTATAAACTAGGCAGGAATCACATTGTCATAGCCTAAGATAGTCAAAACTCTACTCATGTTCCATGCAGTTCTTCAAGTTTATTTCTCTGTTTCTAAATCTTAAAAAATTTTTAACTTATTAACATGTGTATTTCCAGGAAAATAGATACTATCGTCATATATATTATACCTTGAAATAATTTACTAGAAAATTTGGGATGGTGTCTCTCAAAAGGTTAGATTTAGCAAATTATTATTTTATTGTTCAGCTTCTATTAGTGAATAAATTTAATTGGTAAATAATAAATGTTTAGGCATATACTTATAGTTGAAATATTATACAAGTCCATCTATCCCTGCCCTTTCACATATAACTCCCAATATATTTATAGTCTTACATTGATTATAGTTTATTCAACACATTTCTACATACGTCCTTTATAAATAATTAATGTACTTCCACTTACCCCTATTTCTATTGCAAAATATTATTAACTCCTTGAGGAAAAAAAATATGAACAGTAATGGCTAATTTGACTTTACGAACAGCCTGAAGTTCCTTAACAGGGATGACAGCCAAGAAGATAAAGTATTGTTAACAGGCAAATGAGATAACACAAAATATATGAATTAGTAAGTATGACTAAGAAAATCAAAACATCATTATGAATTAAATCAGAAGGAAGCAGAATAACTGTGCTATCCAGTTCCAACATCAATGTATGATAGAAATATATTTCACAACAATACATAAATTAATGCAGCAGCTGGATCTTTTAACATAGGGAATTACCAAATAGTATTTCAAGCTATTTGCATACTTCTTTTTCTGCCTGAAATACCTGCCCCCTTTTGTTAATATGTATAGATTTGAATTAGCATCTTCCAAAACTTAGTATAGCTATTCAAACATCCTCTAAGCCTATCAAATACTCTTACTGAGTCCTACCTTATACAGCATACTTTTATTTCTATCTCTTCTATTGTATCATTGAAAGAATTAGGCTGTACTTTTAACTACTGACTTATACATCTTTCTTTCCTGCTAAACTGAGGTCCTGGATTTGTTTTACTTTGCTTTATTTTCAGTATCCTAGGTCAACGTAACTTGCCACATATATTTTAGAAAAGTCTAATAGCTTTTCAAATATTTTATTAATGTTTTCTGATAGGAAATACCATTAATTTTTTTTTTAAATAGCATGTGTGTACTTAACTGCTAACTCCCAGTTTTTAAGGAACATGATTGTTCTGCTCTTATAGTTTCCATAAACAGCATCTAGAACACATGACTCACTGAATATTGATACATACCTTCTGAGATTTCCCCATTGTTCAATAAATTAGAAGTAGCAGAAACAGTGAGGCAATAGAATTAGTAAATGAAATTCTTAGTAGACAGAGTTCATTCTCTGAAATGATCTTTTAGACTTAATTCAGTCTGATATTTCAATCTAAGGAAAAAATCAGGAACTTAGTCTTATGTGTTTTCCCCTACCTAAAGCACAATGGTGGCAAGAATTATTTTAATTTTCTTTCCTCTGGACTCCTGCTTAACTGTTATTTCCTAGTCTAGTTCAGTTTAGAGCTATCACATATAACTTTGCATATATACAGTTACTTTGGTAAATGACAATATGCTTTAATTTAACCAATAGTAAACTAGTGTTTCTGAGTGAGATTTCAGAATGTCAAAACCTACAAAAGTCATACTTATTCTTTGGCCTCAATCTCAGATCAAATGAATGAGAATTTCCATGATGGGTTTCGAATATATATATATTTTTTTCATTGTTTATTTATATTTTTATTTTCCATTTTCAGGTGATTTGGAGATAAAAACTAGCATATGTAATACTGGAATTTTGTGTAGGGCATAGAATACGGTTATTAGATAGTTGTATTTTCTCACACGTAAACTTCCAAGTATATTACATTTATGTTGATGAAAATTAAGGACTTGAGCAACCTTCAGAATGGGAAAAGATATTTGCATGTTACAAATGTGACAAAGGTTTGATAACTAGGACATGTAGAAAACTCAAATAAATCAACAGCAACAACAAAAGACCAAACAATCCCATCTGTTACTTGGCAAGACACATGAGCAGAAGCTCTTTGAAGAAGATAGACAAATGGTTAATAAACATGAAAAAAGTGCTCATCATCCTTAATTATCAAAGAAATGCAAATCAAAATCACCCTGAGATATCATCTACGCCAATAAGATTAAAACACATCCCAAAGTTCCAAAGCTGCAGTATCTGGCATGGATGTGGAGGGGAACACTTTTACACTTGGTAGACTGCAGTCGAATACAGTCTTTTTGGAAAGACGTATGGAAAATCCTCAAAGAAGTCAAATTAGATCTCCTATTTGACCCCACAATCCCATGCCGAGGCATCTAGAAGAAAAAAAAGTCCTTTTATCATAAATACATTTGCACTAGAATGTTTATCACAGCTCAATTTACAATCACCAAGATGTGGAAACAAGGTAAATGGCCATCAACTCAAGAATGGATTAACAAACTGTGGAATGAGTATACCATGGAATACTATTCAGCCATGAAAAAGATGACTTTACCTCTTTTGTATTAACCTGGATGGAGTTGAAACACATTCTTCTTAGCAAAGTATCACAAGAGTGGAAAAGTAAATATCCAATGTACTCAATACTAATATGAAGGCAGTTGATGATCTAATTTATACTCATATTGGAGAAAAACTCATTTAAATTCAAGTTGTGGGGAGGAGAAAGTATGAAGTGGGGAGATGAGAGAGGAATTGGGGTGCCCTCTTACTGTGCACAATCTAGGGTTGTATGGACCAACTTTTGGATGCAAGACAGGACTACAAGAGAGACTCTACCTAAAAAATTCAAATATTGTGACCTGATTTGTTATACCCTCACAATAACCTAAAATTAAGAAAAAAAAAAGGATGTATATATAGACTATGGACTGGGAGAGTCATGTTAGCAAAACCAAGTAAATTGAGTTCTTCTCTTGTATGAGCATGTATTTGTTCATATACTAGCTTCATATTAGTTTTGAGTACATTGGATACTTTTTCATTCTCGTGATACTTTACTAAAGAGAATGTTCTCCAACTCTATCCAGGTAAATACAGAAGATTTTAAAGTCTCACTCTATTTTATGGCTGAATAGTGCCCCCATGGCATAAATATACCACAGTTTATTAATCCATTCATGGCCTGATATGCATTTGGGTTATTTCCACATATTTGGTGATTATAAATTGAGCTGCAATAGATATTCTAGTGTAAATGACTTTATGATAACATGATTTTAGTTTTCTTCTGAGTTTATACCTAGTAATAGGATTACAGGATCAAATGGAAGATCTATTTTGAGTTCTTTTAGGATTCTCCTTATTTCTTTCCAAAGAGGCTGTATTAATTTGCAATCTCACTAACAGTATAAAAGTGTTCCCTTCTCTCCCCTTACATGCCATCATCTTCGACTTTGGGACTTTGTGATGTGAACTATACTCACTGGGGTTGGGCGATAGCTCAGGGTGGTTTTGATTTGCATTTCTCTGATGATTTGGGATGATGAGCATTTTTTCTTTTGTTAACCATTTGTCTATCTTCTTCAGAGGAGGTTCCATTTATGTCTCTTGCTCACCGTTGATGGGACTTACTGCTCTTTTTATTGATTAATTTGAGTTCTCTCTAGTTTCTAGTTATCAAATCTTTGTCAGATTTGTAACATGCAAATATTTCCCCATTCTGAAAGTTTTCTATTTGCTTTAATTGTTGTGACCTTAACTGTGCTAAAGCTTTCTGCTTAAATAAGTCATCTTGGTTTATTTTGTCTACATTGAATTATTTTAAAATAATATTAATTATAACTAGGAATATATATAACAAAAATTATAAACTGTGAAAATTATGTAACCTTTTTTCCAGTGTTCAAATCTAATCCCTTTCAGCTTTGTAACTGTTGGAATGTTACTAACTCCTCTGCATCTCATCTACCTCATCTGTATAATAGAGATAATTTTTAATACCTTCCTCATGAATTAGTGGATTCATCAATCGTCTTTAAAATATTTTGAACTATACTTGATATTATGTGTCAAATGTCAGTCAAATAGAAAATGATCCATATTCACTATATTTGTTGAAGTCATGTTTTCTCTTTTCTATTAATATTAAGAATATTATTGATTTTCCAATGTTGAAACTTTTGCAATTACAAAAATAAGATTTATATGTTTACTGTTTATTGTCTATTTTGCTTAGTTAATATTATTGAGCTAGTCTTCTTATTCTATATGCATTGAGATTTTCCAAATGTTTAAAGCATTTTTGTGTCATTGAATGCAAATATTTACTTCTGTAAGTTCTTCTTGAGAAGGTATTTATTTCAATAACTATTTTAAAGACCATAATCCAAGGGTACATGTCAGATCTATTAGTAGAGAATATAAATGTCTTAACACAATAACTAAGTAAAGGAGATGAGGTATATATTTAAAAAAAATGGTCACAATAATAAACTTAGTTTTTCACAAAATATAATTGCAAAAATTTTATATTAATTGTTGCTGCTTATTTGAAGATATTGTTTGGTTGTTTTCTAACACATTTTGTTATTTATGAGAAGCCTACTCTCCATTGAATGGTCCTTTCTTTTCATCATTAAATATATTTTTTCTTTCATTTATAATTTAATGTTAGTGTGTCTGGCTAAACATTAGTACTGTTATTTTATCCTTCATAAAAGTAATCTCCTTTTATATGTGGTCTCTAGGTTTTCCTCAGTCTTGGACCTTTCTAATATTAATTCTTTCCCATTTTCTTCTTTTGAAACTCTTAATGGATATAGTCTGGTATTACTATTGGGCCAGTCTTATCTAGCCATACTCTGTGTATAACATAAAGTCCAGTTATTTTTCAGGACAGAGCTAATAAATTTCAAGTTATGCAGGGAGAACATGCACATGTGGGGGGGGGGGACTTATCTTGACTTCAAACAACACTTGGAACTAAAAACTAAAGGCTTGCTCCTTTCATTAAAAGATAGAAACAGGATCAGAACCCGAGTGCTGGAATACTTTGAAATATAGGGAAACCTTTGTCTAGAAATGTCCAGTCATAGAATTTCTCCCCATGTTTTACTATAATTTTGCTTGATGCCCTTCCAATAAAAACCTGTCTCACCTGTCCTTCCTGACCCCCAAAACTTTTTCCAAACCCTAGATCAGGGAGACAGACTGATCTCCTTATTTAGCAGGATTGTTTAGCAGTTTTCCAATTAACCTTTCTCTCTACAGAAGTCCAGTTCCTTGGTGTTTGGCTTGAGTGAAAATATTTGCTAAGTGTCAAATTGAAGTGCAAAAGGACCCTGTGGCCCACTGTGGTCTTGACTAGCATCAGAGTCTCCCAACCCCCTGAGAACTTGGTGTTATGTGTTTTGGGATTTTTTTGTTTGTTTGTTGAGACTGGCTCTCATTCTTTCTCATTCTGTTGCCAATATTAGACTGCAGTGGCATCATGTTAGCTCACCATTATGTCACACTCCTGGGCTCAAGTGATGCTCCCGCATTAGCCTCCCCAGTACTTGTGACTACATGGATGTGCCATTATACTTGACTATACTTGACTTTTTACTTTAGAGACTGGCTATCTCTCCGTGGCCTGGTTGGTTTCAAAGCCCTGGCCTAATGCTGTTCTCTTGACACTGACTCTGAGTTTGATTTGGTTACACCAGGGCTTCTTATATTGCCATTTC
The DNA here is from genome assembly GCF_027406575.1 of Nycticebus coucang. Lineage (NCBI taxonomy): Eukaryota > Metazoa > Chordata > Mammalia > Primates > Lorisidae > Nycticebus > Nycticebus coucang. Next base: position 67,073,357 of record NC_069781.1, on the reverse strand, counting down.
TTTAATATCGTCTATATCTTTTCTATGTTTTTTTTTTTCTCTCTCTAGGTGCTACATTCTCAGTAGTTTCTTCAGATCTACATTTAAGTTTATTTATTATTATTTCTGAAAATACATATATCTAGTTTCTTGTCTAAGCATTAATATAAGTGTAGGAATATATGTTTTGATTTCTTATCTATATTTTAATATAATACTCATTTGTCTATTTATAGAATATTTGAGGTGTTATTATGATTTTTATTGATTTTCATCTCATACTTTATTGTGTTAGACATTTCAAATGTGACTAATAAACACATACTGGCTACCATGTCCAGTTCTTTTTCATGTGATGTGGACATTCCTGTCTATGTCTGAGTGTTTGCTGAGTCACCCTCCTGGAGGCTTGTTTCCTCAAAGACATTGTTGGATAAAAGTTTTGTCCTGCCAAAGGGCTTTTCCTAGTTATGAACCTATTTTGAGGTTGATTTCCCAATTTGTGTACCACTTATTAGCTATGACCTATACCAACTATGATGAAGTACACATTCTTTAATGGTGGGTCAGGCACAGTGGCTTATGCCTATAATCCAGTACTTCAGAAGGCAGAGTCAAGAGAACAGCATCTTGACACCAAGCAGATATTTTACTTATGGATTAGTTCTTTGTACCTATCAACTACTTAGAGTTATCTCAGTTATTACCTTTGTTTACAGAACTCTCATCCCATACTTCTTGGATATAAGATCTGAAAGCGTTTTTCTGGGGATTCCTGGAGGTCCTTAGAGGTTTGCAAGATTGCAAGTATGTTCATTCATTCTCCCATGAGTATCTAATAAGTCTTCTTCATGATATATGATATCAAATTAGAATGAATGCAAGGTGCTAGTTTCTTCAAAATTCTGACTTTGAATTTCTTCTTTACATCTTTTATTAGAAATGTTTCTTTTTCTGACTTTGCCTCTAGAATTTATTAATTGTTTATCTTCCAAAATTTGTATATGTGAGAAATTGGAGGGGGAAATCAATTTCAGTTCAGTTTGATAATAGGCACAGCAATTTATTTTATTTCCCTTATTCAATCTAGTTCCATCTTTGTTTCTCCAGTGTTATCAGCTTTCTCAATTGGTGCCCTATTACTAACTACAAAAAACAAAATCTTAAAATAAATTTCGTTTCATTTATAAATCTTCTTTCATTAATATTGTCTTTTTCAGAATATTAGGAAAATAGTTTACTCAAAGTTTTAATCCATTATTCCATCTCATGCATGTGCTGAATTAATGACATTTTAAATCAAGAAGACCAAAATTGGCTCCAGAAACAAAAGAAAAAACACATAGGTACTATAAAAACTCTTTATTCATTCCTTTTTTGAGAAATAGGAATCACCACCATGCTTGTTATTACATAAAATTGAAATGATTTTAGTGTTTGAGTTTCTATTATATGTCTCTCTAGCAGAGTGGAAGATCATTATCCTGTCAGCCCTTTGTTTGACACTGATGACCCAGGAAATTTCTCCACTATTTAGAACGTCAAGGTGATACACAAATGATAAAGCTGAGACAGATTGACTTGTACAGTTCTGCTTCTTTTCAACCAACTTTAGGTGATGGCGTGCTCAGTACGTTTTGCAGAGAGGGGAAACCAGAAATAGAATTACAAATCATCCCATTTTTCCAGGCATATTGTCACAGTTTAAGCATTGATAGTGTTTTAAATCTTAGTAAACCCCAAAGCTAAGGAAAAGCAGAATAATTGATCACCCCAATTAGGTCATATTCATCAAGGACTACCATGTAAGGCAAATATTATGCTGTTCATCAAATGATGTTTAGAACTAAGATCAGGGTTCTTTCCCCATAATTCATTGTGAGTCCTGTTGGGTAGATAGAATTCTGAAATATCCTTCAATGTTTCTTCCCCCTAGAGTGATAGGATCTGTGAATATAATTGGTTTTTAACTCCCATGGTTATATTACAATGTATGATAAAGGAAATCTTTTTTTACATACGATTAAGGTTCGTAATCAGCAGGTTTTGAGTTGACCTAATAGAGTGAGCCCTTAAAAAAAAAGAAGATGCTCTCATATGCCTTAATGAAAATAAACCGACATATTCTGAAATTCCTAAGAGGGCATGTGGCAAGGAAATACAGGTAGCTTCAAATCTGTGAATATAATTGGTTTTTTAACTCCCATGGTTATATTACAATGTATGATAAAGGAAAACTTTTTTCACATACGATTAAGGTTCGTAATCAGCAGGTTTTGAGTTATGACCTAATAGAATGAGCCCTTAAAAAAAAAAAGAAGATGGTCTCATATGCCTTAATGAAAATAAACCGACATATTCTGAAATTCCTAAGAAGGCATGTGGCAAGGAAATACAGGTAGCTTCTAAGAGATGAATGGATTCCTTGGTCAACAGTTAACAACCACAGAAAAAATCTGGACTTCAGTTAAACAATGAGGAAATAAATTCTCCAAACAATTTTTGAGCTTGGAAGGCTTACAGCCCCACATGACACCTTGATAAATTAGCCTGGGGAGATTTGATCAGAAAACCCAGTTAGTCTGTACCCAGACTCCTGACCATGGAATTTGTGAAATATTATTTTTTTGTTTTCTTTTAAGATGTTTAAATGTGTAGAAATTTATTATGTAGTTTTAGAAAATTATATCCCTTGGATATATATAAAATTTCCAGAGTTGACCACCTCCCTACTTGACCACCTCCTTAAGTTGACCTAAGTTTTCATAGACTGAACCCGCATTATATTATGTATCAGTATAATAGGCTTAGTTCCTATGTTGATCATCTCCGTATGTTGACCATTTTGTTACAGTCTTTAGGGTGCTCAACTAAAAGAGATTTTGAAGCATTTGCAATGCTGGGTAATGAACCCTGCCCTTGCTAAATGATTTCACTGCAAGTACTAAGAATTGTTTATTTATACCATCTTAAGAACCTGCTATTCATAGTTGCTGCTGGGAATCACATGCTATTGTGCAGAAAGTGTGGTAAATTAGAGATGCTATAATATTTATTTAACATTCCAAGTAAAAAAGAAGCAAGATAAATTGGAATTGGCTTGCACACTCAAAAATAAGATATTTATAATTATTATGATCTATGGAAGCTCTTTGTGGGAGAGATGAAAGTGGTTACAGTTGGATAACTCCTAGCATAAGACCTACCTTGGAAATAATCTGGGTTTTCCAGAAAGTAAGAAGAAGAAGAAGAAAGGAAGAAGAAGAAGAAGAAAGCAGAAGAAGAAGAAGAAGAAGAAGAAGAAGAAGAAAGAAGAAGAAGAAGAAGGAAGAAGAAGAAGAAGAAGGAGGAGAGAGAGGAGGAGGAAGGAAGGAGGAGAAGAAGAGAGGAGGAGGAAGGAGGAGAGGAGAAGAGGAGAAGGAGAGGAAGGAGGAGGAGGAGAGGAGAAGGAGAGAGGAGGAAGAGGAAGGAGAGGAGGAGGAAGAAGAAGAAGAAGAAGAAGAAGAAGAAGAAGAAGAAGAAGAAGAAGAAGAAGACAGAAGAAGAAGAAGAGAAGAAGAAGAAGAAGAAGAAGAAGAAGAAGAGAGAAGAAGAAGAAGAAGAAGAAGAAGAAGAAGAAGAAGAAGAAGAAGAAGAAGAAGAAGAAGAAGAAGAAGAAGAAGAAGAAGAAGAAGAAGAAGAAGAAGAAGAAGAAGAAGAAGAAGAAGAAGAAGAAGAAGAAGAAGAAGAAGAAGAAGAAGAAGAAGAAGAAGAAGAAGAAGAAGAAGAAAAGACACTCTGGTGAAATTCCTGGATCTAGTTAAGGGTGACTCATTTGTCAGCATGATGAATATCTGTGAAGTCAGAATGTCAATTGTTCTTCCTTTTCTTTTCCCAAATTCTCAATTATAACTAAAGAATAACACATTATCTCCATACTCAGGAATGCATTCATTGTTTGAAATTAGGTCTGTGTACTTTTTAATGCATAGATATATACAGATGCATTTTAGTTATCTGTCTCTTTGATTTTCTTGCTATTTTATTATATAGATGCTAGACTAATTATTTTGAACTGAAAAAAAATTCTGCCACTTTTTAATTAATGATGTTCTTCATAGACTGAAAAATGAACTAGTATTAGGAGTATTTATATGGCTATTTACATCTCTTTTACCTGCAATGCTTGGTTTATTCTTAGATGAAAAATATCATTAAGTGTTATTTCAAAACATAAGTAACAATTGTGGTAGTGCTTAATATAGTGTCCCAAACTAAAATTACTCAGACAAGTGAAAAAAAGAAAACCTTAGAAAGGCAGAAGCAAGAAAAGCAAATTTACAGTTCTGTATATTAATAACAGTGAGGGGTTCTTCTATTTAATGTAATTCAACCTACCATAATTCCAATATGTTTTTTATACACATCATATTTTTAATATCCTCTTTGCCAGATTTCTAGGCCAAAGTTACAGAAACATTAATCTGGTAAGAATGTTTTAGAAATCTTGATACTTTTCCCAACATGAAAGTGAGCTGAAAACTATTTGTCAGATTATTTCTCCTAGTTTGGAGTTTGGGAAACATAATCAGCATAACCTCATGAGTTACATGCATTTTCTAATTTCAAAAAATACAATAAAAATCAGTCACCACTAAAACAATTCTGAATATAGTTTTACAATCATTTTAAGAGTTCAGAGAAAGTCTTTAGGGATCACAGCATTATTCTGAGGAAATTATTCATTGTAATACACACGTGCAATATGTTGTTCTATTGCTAGAGAATTCTAATTGGTAGAATGTCAAGTAAACAAGTCAAAACTTTTTGTGTCTTTAGTCATTATCTGATACAGGTAATAGGTGGAGAGTTGAACTGTGTACCTCAAAAACTAATCTATGTTTATCTAGGAAATAAAAAAAAAATGCAGAAACCAATAAAGGAGAATTATGAGCTTTAGGAAAACGTCAGAGAAATTAGAGGTAATTCATGGAAATTATAGAGAATATAGTGTACAGTGGATCCCATGTACTTATTACATTTAGCAGGGTGTTCTTTTAATGTTTTCTTTTTGAACACATTCTGAAGACTTGTTCTTTTCTACTCCTAAATGAAATCCAAGGCAGATCCCCTAGCTTTCCATACATTTATGGATATTAGCAAGTACTCTTACTTTTTGGGGTGTTAAAAAGTCCAAGCTACTTTAAGGCATATTGTTGGTGTCTCCATGCTCTTTACTCCTCTTACTCTTCATCTGTGGTCAGATTCCAACCTACAGCTTTCAGTGAGCAGGTTGAGATCGGTTTGCTCTTTTTTTTCCTAACGACATTTATTCATCCTTCACTTGTAGCTATTGAAATTTTTCATCCTAGGATTGAGTCCATGGAGAAGGGCAAGGAAGAATACGAAGTAAAGAATCAGCTTTATGTGTTACTTGGCATATGCTGCTGTGAACCTGTGTGGTATCCCCTTGCCAGAATGTCTGTCACTGGTTCTTTCACTTAGGAGGCTTTCTCTCTCTCTCACTCTCTTGCTATCTCATTTATTTTTTATGTTTTAAAAATCTCAATATAACAGAATATTCTATCTGCAGATCTCTAGTAGCAGATCTCATCCAGGTGAAGATTTAGCCCTTTGCTACAGAGGATTGACAATCATGTAAAGGCACCCTGTTCAGACACACCACTTTCTCTTAATACATAATTTTGCAAACTTCATCTTGAATCCCAGTATATGGCAAAAATGTAGCCTGTAGATCATAGCCCTGATTCTATAT